>NC_081316.1:80786100-81411100 GCF_026419965.1 Kogia breviceps
GTTGAATTTTAAAAAGCTAGGAGGAAAGATGAGCAATCACAGAGAAGCAGTGGGGGCTCACTTCCTGGGGCTGACAATAAAAGCAGCTGCCACCTAAGAGGACTACAGGGGAAGAAGCATCTTAAGGGACAGCCAGAGTAAACGATACCTTCAGGAGACAGTTAAGGTGAAAAATATTCTCTGACATAAATCATAGCAATGTTTTCTTAGGTCAGTCTCCCAACACAATAGAAATAAAAGCAAAAATAAACAAATGGGACCTAATCAAACTTATAAGCTTTTGCACAGCAAAGGAAACCATAAACAAAATGAAAAGACAACCTATGGACTGGGAGAAAATATTTGCAAATCATGTGACCGACAAGGGCTTAACTTCCAAAATATACAAATGGCTCACATAACGCAATAACAAAAAAACAATCAAAAAATGGGCAGAAGACTGAAATAGATATTCCTCCAAAGAAGACATACAGATGGCCAAGAAGCACATGAAAAGATGCTCAACATCACTAATTATTAGAGAAAAGCAAATCAAAACTACAGTAAGGTATCACCTCACACCAGTCACAATGGCCAACATCAGAAAGTCTACAAATAACAAACACTGGAGAGGGTGTGGAGAAAAGGGATCCCTCCTACACTGTTAGGGGGAACGTAAATTGGTACAGACACTATGGAGAACAGTATGGAGGGTCCTTAAAAAACTAAAAATAGAACTACCATATGATCCATCAATCTCACTACTGGGCCCAATGTTCACAGTACCATTATTTACAATAGCCAAGACATGGAAGAAACCTAAGGGTCCATGAACAGATGAATGGATAAAGAAGATGTGGTATATATACATAATGGAATATTACTCAGCCACAAAAAAGGATGAAGTAATGTCATTTGCAGCAACATGGATGGACCCAGAGATCATCATACTAAGTGAAGTAAGAAAAAGACAAACATTATATCACTCATATGTGTAATCTAAAAAGCAGTACAAACGAATTTACAAAACAAAAACAGGCTTAGGGACATAGAAAACAAACTCATGGTTACCAAAAGGTAAGAGGTGGGGAGGGATAAATTGGGGAGTATGGGATTAACAGATGCATACTACCATATATAAAATAAACAACAAGGATTTACTGTATAGCACAGAGAACTATATTCAAAATCTTGTAATAAACTATAAGGGAAAAGAATTGGAAAATAAGAATATACACATCAACACATATAACCAGATCACTGTGCTGTACACCTGAAACTAACACAATATTGTAAATCAACTATACTTCAGTAACAGAAAAAAAAAAAGAAAAAAAAAAAGAAAAAAAAAGGTGAAGAGATGGAGCAAACATTCCAACAAGATGCTTATATAGAAAAATTTGTCGATTATTGAAGGAAGAACTGGGGGCACAGGGAAGTGTTGGGAACACTATGTGATGAGGTGATGGTAGATGACCACTGAGGTTCAGACCTCTTGAAATTACTTTGACAAACCTGTGAGGAATGCTGGGATTAGACTGGAACGACTCTTGGAGGATGGTGGGCAAAGAGTTCCAGGATTGTGGTGGCGGGCACATTCCTTATTTCTGCAACTAATCATGGCCCTGGGGGTGGCACACTGGTAACTGCCCTCTTCCCCCAACCCTAGGGGGTATTTCCCTTGTCCTAGGTCAGCTCCTTGGAGTCCAGTGGGTGACCCAAATCTTTATCCTTTAAAGAATATGAGTACTTTGTGGTTCTGTTATTTAATACCTAAATCAATTAAGACCACAGTAGAGAAAACTGTTCAGGGGGGAAAAAAAACACGTTAATAAATCTGAAAAAAACACCTAGAACAAAGGTTCTTTTTTCAAGTTCACCTATTCTTTTTTCATACTGTCCTTTCTTGCCTTATGGTTTCTAGTCCTCCCTTTATTTCTCTGAATATTTTAAACATACTTTATTATTTTTTATTTATTAAAATTTATTTATTTATTTATTTTTGGCTGTGTTGGGTCTTTGTTGCTGTGCGCGGGCTTTCTCTAGTTGTGCCGAGTGGGGGTTACTCTTCCTTGCGGTGCACGGGCTTCTCTTGTTGCAGAGCACAGGCTCTAGGCACGTGGGCTTCAGTAATTTTGGCATGTGGGCCCAGTAGTTGTGGCTCACGGGCTCCAGAGTACAGGCTCAGTAGTTGTGGTGCACAGGCTTACTTGCTCTACGGCATGTAGGATCCTCCCGCACCAGGGCTCGAACCCATGTCCCCTGCATTGGCAGGCAGATTCTTAACCACTGCACCACCAGGGAAGTCCCTAAACATACTTCTTTTATTTTTTTTATTTTTAATTTTTTTAAAATAAATTTATTTATTTATGGCTGCGTTTGGTCTTCGTTGCTGTTTGTGGGCCTTCTCTAGTTGTGGCGAGTGGGGGCTACTCTTCGTTGCAGTGCGTGGGCTTCTCATTGCAGTGGCTTCTCTTGTTGCAGAGCACAGGCTCTAGGTGCACAGGCTTCAGTAGTTGTGGCACGTGGGCTCAGTAGTTGTGGCTCACGGGCTCCAGAGCACAGGCTCAGTAGTTGTGGCACACGGGCTTAGTTGCTCCACGGCATGTGGGATCTTCCCGGATCAGGGATCGAACCCGTGTCCCCTACATTGGCAGGTGGATTCTTAACCACTGCACCACCAGGAAAGTCCCAACATACTTCTTTTAAATTCAGATTCTTCTACTACAATTCTTGGAGTGCAAATTCTCCCACTTGTTGCATCTGCTGAGTTTGCTCTCCTTCATGGTGGTTTGCTTCTTCTTCTTTCGTTTTCTTTTCTCCTCCTCCTTTATTTGGGGTAAGTTTTCCTGTAAGCTCATTTCAATAGGACTTGTTTCTCCAAAGGTTCCTTTGTGAAAATTTGGTTACAAGAATATCCTTACAGAACAGTTTTGTGTTTGCTTCTAAGGGATCCTATGGCCCAGGATCAGTTTTTTGTTAGTTTTTCATCTTGACATTCCAGTAACATTTGGGTACTGTGAATTTGGACCACACTCTCACAAACAGCAAATGTCTTAGTTTCTTTGTAGCTGACTCTTTCTACTTACATCTCTGAGTGATGTTACACTTTTTTGTATTTCCCTACTGATTCTCAGGTTAAGGAGCAGTGTTTTTCTAGTCTTCATTTCACAAGGAAGTAGTCCTTTGAGACTCCTGTTTCAGTGTTGAAGGCCTAGCACTCAGCCATTAGGCCTATATTTGAGTCCCAAGTCTCTATGAATGAACTCTTTGACCTCCACTCTCAAAAACCCTCTGACTTTTGGGTTCCCATTCATTGCTGGCACCCTGGGATTTCCCATTTTTAGTTTTAAGTCCAGTTGTGTGTCAAACTTTTTTTTTTTTTGGCTACACAATATTCAGTATTTCTACATTTGAGGTAGGAAGTGAGTTTGCCTGAACTACTCTGTCTGTTGTGTTGATATATTGGTCAGAAGTCAACCCCAAACATTCTGCATATTACAATCAAAGGGTCTTTTAAAAACACAAACATGGCCATTTCATCCCCTCAGCATGGCATTCAAGGCACTATGAAGTCCGGAAACTCACCTCTCTAGCTTCATTTCCCACCACTTTCTCCTCTTCTTTCTCCTCACACTCACATACACTCTCTACACTCCAGTCACAGACACTAATTCTTCTCTTTCTATTCTCTCATAATTTTATTTAGGGTGTACATTGATAGTAGTTACATTTACTTATCCTCTAGTTTGCGTGCTATCAAGATGGAATAGTAACTGACAGCAGTAGTATCTCATTATCTCCCTAACCCAGAAAACAGTAGCTCCATGTGGTGAAGCCACTAGACACTTCAGTATAACATGATTTTAATTTTATTAAAGATGTTCGAGTCTAACTATGATTGCACTGAACTGTATATTAATTAAAGAATGGACACTTTAATGATATTAAGTCACCCTTCCAAGAACCTGGTATGTCTTTTCATTTGTCAGATCTTGTTCTATGCCCTTCAATATGATTTTTTTCTTGTTTATTCTTAGTATTTTATAATTTTGAATAGGTATCACATTAATAAGGTTCAAAATTTTAAATTATAAAAATGAATACAGTGAATTTACCCTTCCACTGCAGTCTCCTCTCTGCCCAATTCTCTCTTCCAGAGGTATTTTATATATATATATATATGAGCAAATACATACACCTATTTATTTCAATTGTGAATGGAATACTTTTGTTATTGTTTCTAGTTGATTATTGCTGGAATAGAAAAAAGCTATTGATTTTTGTACACTGATCTTTTATCCAGACACTTACCAAATTTCCTTATTAATGCTAATAGGTTTTACTTATAGCCTCGTAGATCTCCTAAAAACACAGTCATGTATCAGCAAAACAAGATCATTTATTATTTTCCAATAGATAGCAATTACTTACTTTTCTTGCCTAATTATTTTCACCTGAATTTTCAAAGCAATGTTGACTCGTCTTATTTCAGACTTTAACAGAAGTAGCTTTATAATTAAAAATGTTTGCTATTGGTTTTTGATGAATGGTTTCTTTTACTAGGAGTTTATCAAATCATACTTAAAGCTGTAATATTTTATCAAATGCTTTTTCAGCATATACTGATAAAATGTTCATCTCCTTTCATTAAAAAAACTTTATTCTGAAATAATTTTAGACTTACAGAAAAGTTGTAAAAACAATACAAAGAGTTCCTGTATACCCTTCACTCAGATTTCCTCCATGTGAATACTTTACTTTTGCTTTATCATTCTGTATGTATACTTTTGTATGTGTGTATATGTATAATTTAGCTTCCTGAAACATTTGCCAACTGTCTTTATCTTTAGATATTTCAATGTATATTTTCTAAAAACAAGGATATTCTCTTACATAATCATAACTATTATCAAAATAAGAAAATTAATATTAATCTACAGACATTTAAATAATCTTCAAGTTCTCGATGTAATGGATATTAATAAATTTCCTGATACTGAGGCTTGTATTGCTGAAATAAAACTTATGGAATTATGTTGTATAATTCAACTTAGTTTTATTTGGATGTTTTGCCTCTATAGTCGTAGATGAGATTAAGCTATGGCATTCTTTTTGGCAGTTTATCGGGTTTGAGTATTAATCTTACGCTGGCCTTTAAAAATCAACTGAGCATCTTTCCATCTTTTCCCATGACCTGAAGCAGTTTATATACTAACTAAAAATTACTCTGATCTATTTTTTGGACTGGATGATGGCTACAGTGGTATTCACTTTGTGGATAACTCATTGAATTGTATACTTGTGATTTGTGTACTTTTCCATGTATATGTCCATTTAAAAAGTTTAAGTAAAAGAAAACAATCTTTTAAAAAGATAAAATTTTAATCACCTTTCCAATCTCTTCTTTTGGTAACTAATTGGCATATTCAAACCACTGACTTGGGTCAGTGTTTGCTAGGAAATGATCTATCTGCTCTGTTTTCAAAATTGTGGCCACAGACTTCTCCTAAAATTAAATACTTTCATATATGTGGTTATGTCTGATTTCTCATCCCTAATCTTGGTCTTTTTTTTTTTTTTTGCTTTTGCCCTATATCAGGCTGAGGAGATTTTATCTATTTTATTGGTGTTTTCAAAAAGAATAGTTTTCTTCTTATCCTTTCTCCTTTTTTTGTTTTTTGCATTCCTACTTAACTTCAGGGGTTTTTTTTGTTTGTTGGTTTTTTGGGTTTTTTTGCGGTACGCGGGCCCCTCACTGCCGCGGCCTCTCCCGTTGCAGAGCACAGGCTCCGGATGTGCAGGCTCCGGATGCGCAGGCTCAGCGGCCATGGCTCACAGGCCTAGCCGCTCCACGGCATGTGGGATCCTCCTGGACCGGGGCACGAACCCATATCCCCTGCACCGGCAGGCAGACTCTCAACCACTGCGCCACCAGGGAAGCCCTTAACTTCAGGTTTTATCTTTCATTGATCCATTTTCTATTTTCCTATGGTTTAAATGTGTTTTTTCCTAAATTCTTAAAACCATCACTACACATCTTTGAATTTTTCCTTTTGAACAATAAAGATACTACATTTTCATTTGCAAGTCCAGTCTCATGTATTTCTGGATACTTAGCAAGTATCTGGGGTCTTACTTTGCCCCATTCACTGAGGGTCTAGCAGGTTCTACTGCCTGGCCACAAACACATGACAAATATGTGCTCCATGAACATATGATACTGTTCTGTCCTGGGACTCACTATGAAGGTCTATGCTTGCTGCAGGGCCCACCCATCCATCCAAATACCTGGAGCAGCCATCATGTGATGGCTCTGTGCCAGCTTCTATGAATAGGATAGTGAGTGGAATAACTGGGTATCTGCCCTCTTGGATCTTACACTCTATTTGTTCTTACATAGAACAATGCAAGTGAGCTGAGTACTGCCTAGGATGCTATGGTCCAACATCACCTAGGAGGTCTAGCTAAGAATCCCTACAAGTGATACTCAAGTTCCTCAGAAACTGAGGGTCTACCCTGTCCCCTACCCTCTTCTCAGAAAGGTGGCCATTGGGTTTTCTTGTACAAAAATTATCTGGCTTTGAGTTATATGTCTGCTGCTCCTGGCCACAGCTGACTTAACCAAGGGACTGACAGCCAAGCATAAGAACTTTATCCAACAGGAACGTTCCAGATAGGATGGTCACCGACTGACTTAATTAGAGCCTCTAAGGGAAGTCTGAACAAAAAACAGAGAGGAGAGGAAACAGAGATAGCAGGAGAGGAAGAAGCAGAAAAAGAATAGTAAAGTCATAATAATGAGGGCAAATCGCAAACCCTGTGGTGTTGGATTAGAACTTGTAGGCATCAATATGGACTCTTGGTTTTTAATAATATACAGATGGACAGATACAGTAATAAATTCAGTTGTGTGTGATACATGTGTTAACATACACACATATATTTCCTAGCTTTGTGTGCTGAAAAGGCCTAGAAGCAATGACACTCCAGTAGCAATGAACATACCACCTTGGTTTCTAAGTACCATTCTCAAATAAAAGGAACCAGGAGCTGCTTAGAGAAATGGCTGATGCCAGGGCTGGGACAAGAAAAGTATGAGTGAGCCTGGAACATCCTGTGGTACCAGAAAGTAAGGCAATACTAAAAAAAATGATGGGGCAATGTTGAAACAACACAGGAGCCAATTTAAGAGCTCCCAATGGCCAAATCTAGGCCAAATGAGCAAAAAAATAAACTATGTTAGTATTAGGTTATAACCCACAGACTAAAACAAATATCCATTAGTTTATACTGATATAAATAAATTACCGAATAAATAAATGGGGGAAAAGAGACAGCTGTTCCTTACAGAATACCAATTAATAAACATAGATGGCATAAGAAAAGAGAAAGTCATCATTAGGCAAATACAATATTAACGCTTGTTATAAGTAAGAACCATTGATGAATGCTAAAAATCAGTGGGCAAAATTCTAAGGATATATAAGACATCTATACAGCTCCTATCTTTCCATGAGATTCTTAATAATTTCAAAGGGAACTTAGTAAACTTACAGTGGAGAAACTGGCACACACCTCAGCCACGTGCCGCCGCTATGAGGCACTACGCATCACTTGTGGGCTAGTCTTGCCCAAAATGTAGACCTTCAATCTAATCATGTGAAAACAGCAGACAAACCCAAATTAAGGGACATTCTACAAATTAACTGATCTGGACATTTCAAAAGTGTCAAGGTCATAAAAGGCAAAGAAAGCCAGACGAACTGTCACAGGCTGAAGGAGATGAAGAAAACATAACAAAATGCAATGTGGGCTCCTTGATTGGATTCTGGACCAGAAAAAGGACATCAGTGGGGAACATGGCAAAATTTGAATGTCTACAGATGAGCTAGTAGTATTGTATCATGTTAACTTCCTGGTTTTACTAATTATACTGTAATTTAATAATTTTTAAAGATGTTAATATTAGAAGCTGGTGAAGGGTGCATGGGAACTCAATTATTTTGGCAACTACCTGTAAGTCTAAAATTATTTCAGAACAAGAAGTAAAAAAAATAATAACACACAAAAAAGAATGGCATGTGAGCCACAACTACTGAGCCCATGTGCCACAACTACTGAAGCCTGTGCACCTAGAGCCCATGCTCTGCAACAAGAGAAGCCACTGCAATGAGAAGCCCGCACACCACAATAAAGAGTAGCCTGTGCACTGCAACGAAGAGTAGCCCCCGCTTGCTGCAACTACAGAAAGCCCATGTGCAGCAACAAAAACCCAACACAGCCAAAAATATATAAATTAATTTTTTTAAAAAAAGAATGTCAGTCACTGAGGTTAAGAAGCAGGAGACAACTCCTTGAGGGGCTGGACAGTGATTGCTGGAGCATCTGCTGGAGCCCACTTTCTGGCTTCTGACTGCCTCACACCTGCCATGTTGTCATCACCCAAGGGACTTAAGATTCCTGCCCCCATTTTCTGCTTCCTGAAAGAGACTTTGTAACACCAAAGGAAGGTTCCAAAATGGCCCTGCAGGGGGAGGGTGATGACATGGTCATCGATGGTGGCCATTGCAGATGGTTCCCAAGGATGTACCAAGCCTTGCTGTGCCCTGCTAAGCTGAGGCTGGAACATGTCTGGTCCGTGAAATGCCTTGGGGGATGGTGTGCAGTCCCTCTGCTTAGTGACTAACGTGCAGACTGCACAGGGGAGCTGTTTATTCCAGGTTCACTTAGCTGGGACCATAGTATAGATGGGGCTGAAGCAGGCTCCATGGCCATCTGGGCAGAGCCCGACCCCATGATTCCTCCTGCTGCAGTTCCCCAATGTCTACGTAGTTGGTCTCCTGAAGGAGGCCCTGTAGAGCTGACCTTGCTTGGTCATTTGGTAACTTCTGTCCAGTCTCCGTGTAGGGCAGGGTAGTGCCCAGTCAGCCTTCCTCCTAAAGATGCCCTATGCTGGCTTAGTTCCAAGGCTGGAGAGACATGGTCTGGTCTGACCTCTGAACACGGGGTGGGGAGGAACAGTAGCTATGACATGGTAGTGTCCCTGAGAGTCCCTTTCCCTTGGAATTTTAGGGCTTGGGAAAGAGGACGCTACGGCCTAAATGCAGAACCTCTGTGCCTGGGCCTCTGCATTCTTCTCCATTCCCAGTGGAGACATTCTGGGGACTCAGTTGCATGAGAGCCAGCAGAGGGTGGCACGTCACAGCCTGGTCCCTGTTTTCTTCCAGCCAGATCTGTTCTCAGCTGCCGTACTTCTGAGCTTCCAGGAAACATGATAAAGTTCCAGAGACTCTGGGGCATGGGGATCATGCTGAAGGACAGAGATAAGGGACCTCCCTCTTCCCCCTGCCTTGAAGGGGATGGAGGAGCAGCTCCTCTCCCAGAGACCTGTTAGCACATGTGGGGCCCACAAGGAAGGGATCAGCGTAGGGCAAACTTCCTGTTTTTGACTTTGGAGAGGAGTGAGAGGCAGGAGGAGAAGGTAGGTCGGTTACCATAGGCCACAGCCAAGGGGGCTTTATTAGGTGTTCAGGGCACGTATAGGCAGGTAGGTAGACGCTAGAGGGTGTGGCACACCTTCTCAGGGTTTAGTGGTGCCTGGATGTCCAATCTGTGGGTCTTGCTATCCTTATCGATGATCTCCAGCCGCAGCTTGGGTGGACGCTTCTCAGCCTGGGGTGAAGGCAGTTCAGGACTCTTGAGTAGCTGCTTGTCTGAGTCCTCCACAGTGATGCGCAGAGTGCAGCCCCCTGGCAGCAGGTCCTGCTCATAGGCGGCCGCCAGCTGGTTCACCACACGGCGCTCCACCTGCAGGTGGTAGGTGAAGTGGTCTTCACTGCCAAAGCCTGGAGGCCCGGCTCAATCACTTACTACTCAGGTAAGTACTTACTCAAAGCTTCAGTTTTTTCATCTGCAAGAGGCTAACAACACAAGCTTGCAGGACAGTGCTAATTACACAGTAATGTCAGTTTCTGAGGTTTTCAGCCCAGTTTCTCACACTGGTAGGGGTTCAAACTCAGCTACCCTCTAGGATAGGGGTTTTACTTGATTATATTGTTTTTGGTTCTGAAGTGGCATCTGCTCTGGCTAAGAACAAGTCCAGACTGGGAGCCCAGGGAATGGGTCTGGGGGCACCAGGGAGGGAGGTGTGGAGGTGCCTCACTTCTCTCAGGCTCCTGTGCTCACCTCATGCTTAATGGAGCGGGCGCCATAGTGCACGTTGTAGCCGTCGACCAACACGTCCGCCACCTCACGGTCCCAGAGCAGTGTGATGTTGTGCCTTTGCTTGGCCTGGGACAGGTGAGATAGGAGCATGCCTGAATGCGGCCCAGGGCTTTCTATCTCTCAGCGCTCTGGCCTGAGGCCTGGGCCTGTGAGAGACTGTGTGCCTGATAGCCACTGGCCCCCTCTGTGCTCCTTCTTCTGGGGGTGGCGCTCCCAGCCCAGTGTTCCCTGACTTCCAGTGGGCATATATCCCACCCCCACCCACAGGCAGTCCCCGCTCTTACTCTCTTGGCCCAAAAATTCAGCTCCTTGTTGACGAGTTGGATGAGCTCCGAGTGGCAGAAGGGGAGGAAGTAGACGATCTCATTGATTCGTCCCAGAAACTCATCTCTCCTGAAGTGAGCCTATAGGGCCGGGTTAGGGATGGGGTGAACTCAGTGACCCAGAAGGTATAAAGGAATTACTGGACCCTACTGGGGAAGGTGGGCGTGGGAGGGTTTCCGTATCTTCACGACGGCTAAGGGGATCCCCCCCAACCCGAGGCTCCAGCAGGAATGACAAAGAACTCTTACTTTTAGGATGGGGCGAATCACATTTTCCTTGAAGTTCTTAGATATGGTGATCTTGTCACTAGTCTGGACATCCCCTGTAGAGATAGAATCATAAACCCAGGACCTTTGGGAGCTGTGCCTGCTCCTTCGCTCTATCCATGAAAAGGGCCCTGGTCCTGACCCTGATGGTCTGTGTGTTCCTGGTCAAGGTCTCAGGCTGTCTGGGCCTCAGCCTTCTCCTCACCTGCACAATGAGAGAACTGGACTGGGTACCTTCTACGCCCTTCCACTGCTCATGTACTGGTAGGAACTGTATGAAGGAGGGGAGGGGAGAGGAGAAGAGTCAGGACCAAGACTTGAGTCCTGACTTGTAAGAAGTGGGCTGGAGAGTTCAATCCTAAATAGAAAGGTGACACATGTGGTCTCCTGCCTGACATGCTCCTCTTTTCCACCTATGCAGGAAGGCTCCCTGGCTGAAAAAGGCTGTGTCACCTCCATATGGTTTCTGATCTGCTATCCCCTCATTGCACCGAAGTGTCTCCATCTGTTGAGTGTGCATCCCTTCAGTCCCCTTAGGCCCTGGCCTCTTCCTGGCCCCATGCCCTGGTGTGGCTCTGTCCATTACTCTGTCTGGAGCCCTCCTGTCACCCAAGAGACTTGGGGCTTTCTTGAGGAAGTAGGGGCACCGTCTGTCTGCCTCCCTCCACTATCTAGTAGTGCTTTGTGTCTGGTCAGGGCCAGCTAGGGACAAAGATGCTACCAGGGCCCTCATCTGGCCCCAGGACCCCAATGCCATCCTGCCATCCTTGCCCCCAGGAGATGCGCTGGTGTCCTGGTCACTTGACCAGTTGCCCAGAGAGCTCGGGCCACGTGCTGTACCAAGGTTCTCGGCGATCCGGTTACGGCTCATCTCCAAAGCTTCCTGCCTCAGCTGCAGCGCGTGCTGTGCTATCTCGTCACTGCCCACATTGGAGGTCATGATGAAGATGGCATCCTTGCAGTCGATGGTCTTCCCTTTTCCATCTGTCAGCCGGCCCTGGGAAGGAACCGTGACTGTATGGTCAGGGAGTGGTAAGGCTGGGCACCTCTCCCAGGAGCTCTCTCCAGAACCCCTGTGCCTCCCCCTGCTCTGGCAGAGTCAGCACTCCCTCCTCTGGGGTCTCTGAGCACTGTTCTCACACCTTGGCTACAGTGCTCACCTGCTGGGAGTGCCCCAGGTGAGACTGTACCTGCTGTCTGGCATCTCTGAGGGCACCCAGAAGCCAGCCTGACTGTACATGCATCCATCCAACACACTCTCCTGGAGGCCCAGTCTGGGCCAGGCTCTGTGTTGGGGCACTGGGGACTCACTGAGCCTCTGACATGATCCCAGTCTAGAGAACGAGTGAGCTCAGGAAACAAGCAGTCAAAATGCAGTGGTTAAGTGTTATGATAAAGGGAAGGCCAGGATGCTGTAGGAGGTCAGAGGAGGGTATTCTACAGGGTCATTGTGAGGACCAGATAAATGAACTGAAACAGGTATAATCTCTACATCTTTAGAGCCATCCTCTGGCCTCGTTAATGTTCCTCCTTTAACCAACTTTGGAAGTTGCCTTGGAATCTTTAGCTTTTTCTAGAGGTGACACAGAAGAAAGCATCTTTCCTAGAAACAGATGTACCGAGGAAAGAGAAAAGGGGCAACAGTAGAGGGAGGAGACAGAAGAATGAGCAAAGTATAGCTGTCCACGGCCATTCAGTTCAAGGGCAAGGAACTCTGCCCACTCAGCAAACCTCAAGGATAGCATGGTACAACAGGACTTTGCAGTCATTTATAAAAAAGCAATAATCAGGGCCCCACTGAGAGGGACTGATGGAGTCTGACTTTGATGGGCACATCTACTTCCACTGCTGGTGCCCTGCTTGGTGCTTTCTGTGCACTGTTGCACTCTGCCCACTAGAAGGTCGCTTTATGAGGGCTGGGTCTTGCTCTCACTGGGTCCTAGAACAGTGTCTGGCATATAACAGGTGCTCAACACTTGCTGAATGTTTGAATACTCATCACCCCTACAAAGAAGCTGAGGCTCAGAGAGGTTAAGTAATTTGTGCAAGGTCTCTCAGCTAGAATACAGTAGAGCTGAGGCTCTATTGGACTGTCTGACCCCAGAACCCATATCCTTCACTGTACACCAGGCTACTGGGGTCATACCAACAGTGTGGGATAAAATGAGGCCTCGTGCAATTTTCTTTCCCTAAATAAACATTTCTCAGAATTGTGCCAAATTCACTTTTCATCCTTTGATCCTGACTGGAAACAAGCTACCGGGACAGATGTGGGGAGAGACAGACCTTCCTGGGAACTCGTCTGGGTTGCAGGCAAAAGCAAAACTCCTGCCAAGTTTGAGAACATGGCATTGGGGAACAGTCACTGACCTCAGCCTGTTGGCACCTGCCCAAGCCAGTGATGCTGGGCCCTGCCCCAACCTAAGGTGACCAATCCTCCTCAAGTGTTCCCCTTTCCCTGGTGGCAAGGGCCTCACTCAAGGTCAGCCCTTGGTTCTAAAGCCAATGCAAAAGCAGACCAGCCCTGGCCCTCAGACGTAGAAAAGAAAGGAATGTGCATTAACTGAACACCTACTGTGTACTGGGCACGGTACCAAGTGCTTTTCTGCCTCACTTTACACGGGACCTTGGCACAGGCCTCAGAAAGTGTTAGTTCCAATGGGAACTATTCAAAGGGGGCCTCGAGATCCGAGTCCTGGTCACTCTCCCGTCCCAGCCTTGGGAGGGACGAGGAGAAGGCAAGGGTGCAAGCAGATGTTTCTGAGCTTGGCCATTAGCTTCCTACTTCACCCCCTGCTTATGGGTTACAACACGACAGAATCCACTAAGGGCAACTCTAGTTTTGGGGACCAGGTCTGCATGCATGTGTGATGTGCCCAAGTGCGTGCAGATGACCCTGTGTGTGTTCGCAGAGCTCATCCCCGAGGACTGAGCACACACACTGCTGTACTGGACAGAGCAATAACCAGTGGCCATTTCCTTCTCAGAGATCAAAGCTCTGCTCGTAACTGGGCCTGAGGATGGGTCCCAGATGGGTGAGGGGAGCAGGTGCAGTGTATTACTGACCCAAAGGGTGACTTTCACACTGTTCACAGCTCCTTCTCCTCAGAGTCCCTGGCAAGAGAATGTGTCCCAAAGAGGGAGCTGTTGCTGTCCTGCCTCTCAGCAATGAATGGAATGCACGCATCCTGGGTGGGGCGTGAATGCTCACCTCAGGGTTACAGGGGCTGCTTTCTCCCCGTTTCTGTCCTTGAAGGGTGGAGCAGTGGGTGGGCTTCCTGGGACTTCTGCCCTGTGCTACAGACTGTGGGGTCAACAGAGGAGTGACCTGCATTAGCTCTGCTTGGTGTTTTGGTGAGAGCATTAGGGCTTCTGCTTTTCTGGGTCCAAGCTTGGGAGGTCTGGGCTGGGTGGATATGGGGGGGCTTCCCTATTTCCCCAGACTGGATCAGGTGCCCTTATAACTCCTACTTATCCTAGCGCACCACTCACCACAGTGGCTGGACTGCTTTTTGCTGCCTGTCTCCCCCTCGCTCAGAAACACAGAGGCAGGGACTGTCTGTTCTCCCTGTGTCCTCTCTGCCCTGCACTGAACCACATTCTCCTGGTTTGCCTCTTACTCTCTGGCAATTCTGTCTTTGACTCTTTTTGGAGAGGTGGCAAGGCTGTTCTTACCTCTCTTCTCTGCACACCATACTCTCACTAGGTCAGAGATCTCATCCCTTCCTGTGGCTTCTGGTACTCTCTCTGTGCTGAAGCATTCCTGAGTCTCTACTTCCGGTACAGGCCTCTCTTACATTCCAGACGGCTCAAACTGATGAGCGACTTCTTGGACATATCCATCTGGCTGTAGCATTTCATTTTCAACAATTCCAAACCTTAGCTCCTCACCTTCCTCATCAATCTGTTGCTCATCCCCGTGTTCCCTGCCGCAGGCTGATGGCAGCAGCACCCATGGGTCACCCAGGCCAGAAATCCTGCCGCTGGTCATCCTTGCTCCCTCCCTCTCTCCTCACATCCAATCACCTAGCCCTGCACAGTTGACTTCCCGGGAGCTCTCCCCATCCCACAGCCCTGCTTGAGAGCAGGCCTCCCAAGCTCTCGCCTGGACTCAACAGTCTCCTCGCTGGCCTCTCTTCTTCCTTCTAGTCCATTTGCTCACTGCTGCCTACAGGATCTTTACAAAGTGAAAACCTGATCACATTTCTCTCTTGCCTAAAGCCTTTAAAGCCTTCTTACTATTCACCAAAAAAATCCACACTCCTCTGCCTGGCATTCTAACCTGCTCCTGTCTACTTTATCCACCTATCTCCACCATTCTATTCTCACTTTCCCTCTGCAGTCGATCAATAGTGAACAGCTGCAGTTCTCTGCATATACCAGGCTGCCTCATGCCCCTGTGCTTCTGCACACCGGATGTCTACTGCTGGCCCTTCTCCACTCTGTTCACCTGGCAAATACTTATTCATCCTTGGAAGGTTTGCTGAATTACTACTGAATTAAGTTAGTCAACAGGGCATTTCTCCTGGTGCTGTGGGTTCTGGGAGTGGTTGGAGCGAGACAAGGTCTCTGTCCTCAAGAAGCAAACATGCATAAATCTGGCTAAGTAAACTCAGATGGCAGCTTTGGTCAATGGAACCAATGGCATAAACATCAGAAACTGTAGCAGGTTGTTGGGAGCTGTAGGAAGGAGTTATTGTCAACTCCCCAAGGTAGTCAGTGGAGTGACAGCAGCAGGGGAGGGGTGGACAGGGCTTGCACACGGGGGTGGTAAGCATTTTCCAGGTGAGGTTGGTTGTATTTCAGTCAGCAGTTGCCTTCCCTCTTTCTGGACCAGGAACCTCTCCAGAGAAGTGAGAGGCCAAACAGGGTGCTGTGCTCACCTTCCCTAAGCTGGGCTCTCCCTTCCTATGAATGCCTCACTCCAGATTTACTGTTCTCTTTTGGCCTTGGCTGCATGGTAGTTACTATTTAAGCTGCAGGCTCTGGAACTGGACTGCCTGGGTTCAAATGCTGGATTTCCTCTTCCCAACTGTGTGACCATGGGTGAATTAGTTGTCTCACTTTACTTCAGTTTCTACATTTGTTACATGGAGTCAGTAATAATAACCATCTTCTGGGAACCAATCTTCCTTCTGGGAGGATTAAAGGAGTTCATACATGCAATAACAGTGCCTTGCACACAAAGTACAAAAATCTCAACTTTAACACATCTCCTTTCTACTGTCTACTAGGCAGGGAGTTCCCAGAGGGCAGGTTTGGGCCTGGTCCACAGCTGTGTACCTGAATCCCATCAAGAGGCTAGAAGGTGGCAGCGGGGGTGGGGGTGGGGGTGTTCTCAACGAGCACAGGTGCGGGAAACAAAATATGTTGACCTTTGAAGGCTTGGCCTTCATTCCTCAGTGGGGGCGGGGGGTGGGTCTCGAGACAGGGAGCAGATGAGAGCCTAGGAAGAGAGCAATAAACTGGGGCAGGGGCAAGGATGCTGGGCCAGGTGGGACAGGCAGTGGGCAGCTGTGGGGACATTTGGAGCTGGTTCTTCCTGGCTTGGTACCTGACGTGCTATTTGGTCCAGGGGTATCCATTCCTGCATCTCGTTAGTGCACTTTAACATGGGAAGCAAACCTCTTTCCATTTTCCCAGGGCTGGAGGGGACTAAGTGGAAAGGTGGGCTGGACTCCATCCGGCCATGTGCTGGCTAATATCGTCCCTGCATGGGAGCAGATGGGAGGCCTCATCTCCAGTTCTGCAGGACCCCTGGAAAAGGTGGATGGCAGCCCCTCCCATGATCATAAGCTCTCCCTCCCCTGCTCAAGATAAGGACTGGTACAGATGGGGAGAACTGGGACTCTGGGACCAGATGTATCTGCAGCCCATTTCTGGCTCTTCCACACAGTAGCTCTGTGGCCTTGGGCAAGTCATTTATAACCTTGCTGAACCTCAGTTTCTTCATCTGTAACAAATGATTTGTACCTTGCCTGGCTATTGTGATGATTAGCAAGAATGTCTGTAAAGTCTTTAGCACAGGCCTATTACATAGACTGTGCTGAAAAAGAGGAAGTTGTTCTCATTTAGAGCTCATTTCACCAGTTAAGAGGGAGACTGTCCTTGCTTGTGACCAGCCTGGAGCTCCTCGGGAGAAGAGGGTTCCATGAACCAGGGCACCACCATTCCATCGTCATGGTCATCATCACATACAGCAGCAACATCATTAGCATTTTAAAGAACTGGTGAAAATGATGGTTGACACAGGGAGGAGCAGGAGCTGTCTGAGCCAGAAAGGTTCTTGGAGCTTATTGGATCCAGCCTCCTTGTTTGTCACACGAGGTCCCTGATGCCTAGAGATGGAGCAGAGCTAGAACTAAAAATTCAGCTCTCTCTCTCCCCCCTGGCACCCCTGTCCCATTCTGTCTCTTTCGAAGGTAGTCTGGGCAGCCACAACATTTCAACTCTTGGGCAGTGCTGGTCTTCCTTGGGTGCCCAGTCTGGGCCCTGGTCCAGAGAGGGGGCGAAGCCACACCTAAGTGACTAAACGTACACACAAGGAAGCAGCAACTTGAGGAATGATCAATTCGGGGCCCCTGGGTCCTGCTGTTCACAGCACCCCATACCTACAGGTGTCCCCAACTCCATCCTGGCCCAAGCTTTCACCTCATCAAACAGCTGCAGCATGATGGTGAGCACATCTGGATGGGCTTTGTCCACCTCATCGAAGAGCACCACAGCGTTGGGGCACTGCTTCAGCTTCTTGGTCAGCTGGCCACCCTCCTCATGGCCAATGTAGCCTGGTGGGGACCCAATAAACTTGGCCACCTGATGGAAGGAAGGAAATAAGTTAGGAAGGCCTTTCTATGCTTTAGTTTCCAATATGGGACATGCAACGGTAAGATGGCTTTATATACTGTTAAGATTGCCTGTCTCAACAAGGACAATCAGGTTGCCTCTCTGGGTGGAAGGAATCCTGCTGTGATGGGAGGGCAGATGATCTTTTCTGTGTTTATTCTTCAGAGCAAATCGTATGCAAAACAGATCAGTGATCCTGCTGTGTACATATGCCCCCCGCAAAGGACAAATCCCAAGGCTGCTGGAATTATCTCAGGCCTAAACGACAAGTCACATCAAAATAGCCAGGCAGAGTCCTGTTGACAGGCTCTCCAAACCACACTTCACCAAGGACTCTCACTCACCTCATGCCGCTCCTGGAACTCAGACATGTCTAGCCTGATGAAACCCTGTGTGGAAACAAGCAGGAGTCCATTTGAAGAAGGCAGGGGGAAGGGTTAAGGAGGAGAGATCTCAAATACATTCTGGCTTTTAAGCCACACCAAGCCAAGATTTTCTATCCCATTTTCATGATATAGTTTTTTCTGGCTCCTTGCCTCCTTTTCCTGTCCACTCATCCCCCACGATTCCCTCATGCCCTACCTTCATAAACCCAAGTCGTGCGTTCCTGCCTTAAATCGGGCTTGGAATCTCTTTTTTCAGGCTTCTACTGGGTCTGATCACCGCATCATACACTCATCCCACATTTCCTGAGGGCATACTGTGTGTGCCAAGCACTGGAGCTATGTCTCTGTTCTCTAGAAGCACCCGAGTGGGGCAGGCTGACATGGACAAAGTCAGTCACCATCAGCGTGGGATCATGATGAGATGGAGGGGAGCAACAAGCACCCAGACAGCTCCATGGTGCCCTCAACTGTGCAAGTCTATGTGGGCACATGCCCCTTTTTCTTTTTTTTTAAAGTATAGTTGATTTACAAAGTTGTGTTAGTTCCAGGTGTACAGCAAAGTGATTCAGTTATACATACATACACCCACATATATACATATATATATATATATATTCTTTTTCAGATTTTCCATTATAGATTATTGCAAGATATTGAATATAGTTCCCTGTGCTATACAGTAGGTCCTTCTTTCTTACCTTTTTTATATATAGTAGTGTGTATATGTTAATCCCAAACTACTAACTTATCCTCTCCCCCTCCCCCCTTTGGTAACCATGGGTTTGTTTTCTACGTCTGAGAGTCTATTTCTGTTTCATAAATAAGTTCATTTGTATCATTTTTTTAGTGTCCACATATAAGTGTATCACACAATATTTGTCTTTCCCTGTCTGACTTACTTCACTTAGTATGATAATCTCTAGGTCCATCCATGTTGCTGCAAATGGCAGTATTTCATTCTTTCTTATGGCTGAGTAGTATTCCATTGTATATATGTACCACATCTTCTTTATCCATTCCTCTGTTGATGGGCATTTAGGTTGCTTCCATGTCTTGGCTATTGTAAATAGTGCTGCAATGATCACTGGGCTGCATGTATCTTTTTGAATTGGAGTTTTCATCTTTTCCGGATATATGCCCAGGAGTGGGATTGCTGGGACATACGGTAACTCTATTTTTAGTTTTTTAAGGAACCTCCATACTGTTCTCCACAGTGGCTGCATCAATTTATTTTTATATTATTTATTAAAAAATTTTTTTTAATCACAGTTTTTTTAAAAATTTATTTTATTTATTTTTGGCTGCATTGGGCCTTCGTTGCTGTGTGCAGGCTTTCTCCAGTTGTGGTGAGCAGGGGCTACTCTGTTGAAATACGCAGGTTTCTCACTGCGGTGGGTTCTCTTGTTGTGGAGCATGGGCTCTAGGCACGTGGGCTTCAGTAGTTGTGGCTCGCGGGCTCTAGAGTGCAGGCTCAGTAGTTGTGGTGCACGGGCCCAGGTGCTCCGTGGCATGTGGGATCTTCCCAGGCCAGGGATAGAATGTCCCCTGCATTGGCAGACGGATTCTTAACCACTGCGTCACCAGGCAAGTCCTTACTTTTCTTTTAAACTAATAAATCTTTCTCATTTATTTACATATTTTCACTTCATTTAAGAGCTATCCAGAATGTAGCTTGCAGCCCTTCTCTCTCCATGGTTGGGCCTAGGGCTGATTTCCAGGCAACTGGCCCCCTGGGGTGAGGCCCAACCAAAATTAGCCCCAGGGGAAGAGCACACCCTCTGGAGTGGGATTTGCGAGTTAACACAAGCAGAATGACCACAACGTTTCATGAAGAATTTAGGGATTTAGGGCATTATAAGGGCATTCAGAGGCCCTATCTCTCCACCCAGATCCGGGTTCCCCAGAGACTCCTCAGGCTCCTCTCCTACTGGCACATGCTTCCATCTAAGAGAACACACCCACTGCCTATGCTTCTCCTGAGAGCTGGGGATGAGGGAGGGCGCGCCAAGACCCTGAGAGGGAGGTAGCTATGTCTGAAATCCAGGCTATACTCTAGTTCGGTTGCTGACCAGAAATTCAGTCTGTGATGTATTCTATTTTTTTCTCTGTCCTGTCACTCTGTACGTGAGGTACAGGGTGGCAGAAAGAGCCCCAGGCTTGGCTTCCAGCCCCAGTTCTCCACTGTGTGGCCTTGGCTGCCTTCCCTTTTGGAGCTGCCGTTTCTTCCTATATACTCAGGCCCTTATGCTCTCTCGCTGTTTCTCCTTTATGTTATGGTCTGAAGAGAGGACCTAATCCAAGAGGTGGGCAAGGGCTTGGAGAAGTTCTTAAGGTCATGAAGGGGTGATCACTGTTATCAGAGGACACGGAGCATTAGCCAGCAAGCATCTTCAGAGGGACCCAGGCAGCTCGGCCAAGAGAAACACTGGCTTCAGGAAGCGTGGGAAGATAGACATGGGGAAGCTGGGAGTGCTGCCCAAAGGGAGCAATGAGTTGGAAGCCACGAGATGGGTATCTGGATAATAGGTGACACTCACTGGGCGCTTACTATGTGTCTGGCGATGTTCTAAATAAGCAAGCTATAAAGGGCTTAGAATGTGTGTAAGTCTATGAGGTAAAAGTACTATTATCATTCCCACCTTACAGATGAGAAAACCGAGCCACAGATTAAAGTAACTTGCTCAAGGTCACTCAAGCTCAACAATCGGGCTCCAAGCCTGTGCTCTTAGACACTATACTCTCCTGCCTCATACTTCCCACTCCATCAATCAGCTGGGCTCTTGGCATCTTCATTTGAAGGGTTCTGAGCTTTGTGTCCAGAACCAGTGTCAATCAATGCCCCAAGTAACAGGGAGTACAGACTTCAGTGCTCACTTACATTTATGTCAAATTACCTGAGTTCTTATCCTAGTCCTTCTACTGATTTGCTGAGTAACTCTCAACAAATCTAAGGGCTTGATTTTCTTGGCTGGAATAATTTTGGTTTCAAATGATCTTACCTTAGGGTTATCTAGAAGTAAGGCAACAATAATAACAATTATATCTAACATGTACTGATTGCTTACTATGTGCCAAGAATGGTGTTTAGCATTTTACATCATTATCTCACTTAACCTTCATAATAATCCAATGAGACAGGCACCACTAGTGAATCCATTTTACAGATGAGAAAACTGATGTAAACAGAGATCTCAGCCAACTCCACAGAGTAGTTTAGCGTTGGACTCAGAGCCCTGCTCTTGATCCCTTCATCATACTGCCACTATAACTGCAGTCTTTAGGGCTTCACCACCCTACTTCAGGATGAAATCACAGAATGCCATTAAGGTTTTTTCTCAAGGATTATTAACCCTAATAATGGGAGTTAACAAAGCTGCTCAATTTGGAAGAAATGGTAGAGGTTAATGAGAGAAAAAAAATAAGCTCACAAGTCTGGTAACGAAATTATAGGACTTCCCTGGTGGCGCAGTGGTTAAGAATCCACCCTCCAAGGCAGGGGACACAGGTTTGAGCCCTGGTCTGGGAAGATCTCACATGCCATGGAGCTGAGCCCATATGCCACAACTACTGAGCCTGCGAGTCACAACTACTGAGACCATGTGTTGCAACTACTGAAGCCTGCGTGCCTACAGCCCATGCTCTGCAACAAGAGAAGCCACCACAATGAGAAGCCCGCGCACTGCAACGAAGAGTAGCCCCCGTGCGCAGCAATGAAGACCCAACACTGCCAAAGTAAATAACTTAATAATATTAATAAAAAAGAAATTATAAAAATGTGCAAACAAGTCCTTGTGAGGCAGCCAGGTCTGGAGGTATTGTGACTCTTTACAAATGAGGAAACTAAGGATCAGGGGGCCAGAACTCGAATTCAAGTCACCGACTCCCAGGTCAGTGCTCAGTCCTCCTTTACACTGGGTCCTGTACATGACACTTCCCACACATCACTCCGTGGGTCCTGGTGACATCAGGTACCCTGGTTAGACAGCTTACAGTCCAGAACCCTCAGATTTTGTTTTGTTTTTGTTTTTTAATTTATTTAATTAATTAATTTATTTTTGGATGCGTTGGGTCTTCCCTGCTGCGTGCATGCTTTCTCTAGTTGCAGCGAGCGGGGGCTACTCTTCGTTGTGGTGCGTGGGCTTCTCATTACGGTGGCTCTCTTGTGGCGGAGCACGGGCTCCAGGCACGTGGGCTTCCGTAGTTGTGGCTCGCGGGCTCCAGAGCGCAGGCCCAGTAGTTGTGGCGCACGGGCTTCGCTGCTCCGCGGCATGTGGGAACCTCCCGGACCAGGGTTTGATCCCTTGTCCCCTGCATTGGCAGGCGGATCCCCAACCACTGCGCCACCACGGAAGCCCAGAACCCTCATATTTTGAAGGCAGATCTCAAACATGCCTGTTACATGGCCAGAGAATGTCTATGCTAGACATAGATGCTGTAATGAGTTGGTCCTCAGGGCTAGTGAAGTTTTATAGAAGCAACAACTATGATTTAAAAATAAAATACATGGTTATATTGGGCTTCTCATGCCTCTCATCTCCCTATGTGACATGGGGACAAATGGACAAGTTTATAATCTAGCCTCCTCTGTGGCTGAGAACAACAGTTCTGAGAGAAGAGTTGAGAGACTGGATTCTGATTTTACTTCTTCCCCTAACAGGTGGCTTTGGATGCTTAACGCTGTAGGGTCTCAGTTCTCTCATCTAAAAAGTGGGTCTAATTTAGCATTTATGCTATTTTCCTTATAAGATCAAATAAGACAATGGATGGGAGTACTGCTGTGGAAAGTACGGAGTGATGAATAAATATAAGACAAGGGATCAGGCACTTACTGGGTGCTAGAACCTGTGTTCTCTATGATTCATAGTATCTCACTTGATGCTCACGACAACCTTAGACACAGGACTGATTAGCTTCACTCTGAGGCAAGAGCTGAAACTTAGAGGGGTAAAGCAACCCGTCTAGGACCAGTAGAACCTGCGCCAAGGAATGGCTGACTCCAGAGCCTGGATCACCCAGGCCACTGCCTCCAAGTGGTGACGGTGTTAACTCCATCTCCTAGGTGAGGCATGTACTGAAGGATGCCATCATCAGCTTTCAGGATGCCCTGCACTGGTGGAAATCTGCCTCTTGTTTAGATGCTCCAACTGAAAAATGACTTGCATCATCAGTCTTTTATCAAGCCCCTTCTCCTTTCTACACCAGCAAGTCAGCAGATACTTTCCTTCTACTTCCACTGTGTATGAAGACATATTAAGACAGCTTGGATAAGGAGATTATGATTTATAATTAAATATTAACCTTTCTGACAGTATTAAAATTAAACCACTCGGAATTCTTCATCCCTAATCAGGTGGTTCCTGCCTGTAACTGCATCTTCCCTAATAGTCTTGCTAGTTTATGGCCCTTTCCAGAGTGCTAATTGTTTCAATCGCTGCCAACCTGATGAATTGTCTTAAAAATGCTATTTCAGTTGGAACATATTAGCATGCCATGCGCTGCTTCTTGCCTGCCTGCCTGTTGAGTGGGTCTGCTCTAGCTTTGGTTGAGACAGCTCACAGACAGCTACTGGCAGAGTCAGTAGAAGGGGGCTATGAATGCGGCTCAGAAGGACACAGCCTGAGCTACCTTGTTTCTGTGGCTGCCAGGCCCTCAGGGAGGTGGCGAAGGGGGAGCTAGGCAAAAGCAGGATAGGAGGTGGCCAGGACTCTGTTGCTGGCAGTTTGGCTGGCGGAGGCCTGGGCAATTCCTCATCACCTCAGCTGGGAAGGCTTTCCACAGAAAGTAGGCAAGGGCATCTAGGGTTGTGGGCAACCTGCGATGCCTCCACACTGGGAAGGCCAGTAGGAAGAAGAATGTGTGGCTTTAAGTTGAAATGTTTCTGCAATCTCCAAGGACTGCTCTGACATTTCTCTCTGTGTAAAAGTATTTCCTGTCAGTCTAGAAAGTCAAACTGAGCAGGGCTTGGAAAGCCAGAGTCTGAACAAGGGGATGGGCATAGCCCTGTCCTATGGAGAATCCAGGCCTCTGGGTCATGGGAAAAAGGGGACTGTGACCACCTCATAGCTTAGGGCATTAAGAAATCATGTTCAAAAGCTCAAGTAGAATGGAGAAAATCAAATCCTCTTATTTCTACTTTTCTCCTACAGGTCTGAGACTCCCTCTAGCATGGCCTTGATGGCACTGGACAGTAGTGATATGTTTCTAAAGCTGTCTCCCCCTCAAGACTGAGCTCCTCGGGGCAGGGGAGTGTCTTAATGAACGCTGTTTAATCAGGATCTAGTACAATACCTGGCACAGAGCAGATGCTTAGAAATGCTATATAAATGAATCTCACTGGGTTCTCCCAAGTGCCTCAAGAGTCAGGCAGGGCAAGGATTATTCATCCTATTTCACAAATGAAGAAACTGAGGCACAAAGAGGTTGAATAACTTGCCCAAATTCCTGGAGCAATTGGTGGCCAAGTTGGGGCCATAGCTGAGGCCTGCTTCTTGGGCCAGGGCCCATCTTTTTGATTGGCTATTGCCAGATTCAGGGAGCCTAGGGTTTTTTGGGCTAGCAGGAGTGGTGAGCTCTCCATGGCCTGCCAATCGGGCATAGATCCCAGCCCTTACCTTTTTGGCATCTTTGTGCATATATTTGGCTGTCTGCTTGGCCAGTTCTGTTTTTCCTATTAAGAAGGAAAAGAGAAGTGTTGGGTTAGGACCAGATGACTACCTCCTGTGATGAAAGCATATTAGAAATGCATGGATGCTGGAAATAATGTATGTTATGGATGGGAATGTTGAGGCTCAGAGAGGGTCAGTGACTCTCTCAAAGTCACCAAGGGAATTAATGGTAAAGCTGGGACCAGAATCAAAGTCTGCATTGCATCTTGATTTTTTTGTGGATGGGGACTGAAACCTTTTCTCTACAGCAGCATCCTAAGAGTGAGAGGTTGACTCTTATAATACAGAGCCATCCTGTCCTTTGAAGCCCAGCATAAACCTTGCCTGTCCTAGGAGCACCCTGACTTCCTGGCTCACTGTATCTCTCTGGACACCCACGGTCTTGCTATCCAGCCAGGCCCTGGAGCCACAGGCCAAATAGAGGCTGGGAGAGGATAAAAAGCACCTCTCCTTGGCTTCACTGCCTTGCTTTGTAACATAAAGAAGGAATGATAATACCGAAGTGGTGGCTCTGAAGAGTCATTTGGCATATGACGGTCAAGCCTTTGGAAGTCACCATCTGGTATGGGTCAAGTTCTATAGTATCATGTGAGGTAATGGTAACTCTTTGGGACCCTACATCTGAGGGAGCACCCATGAAGATGCTGAGAGGGGAAGAGGAGGCAACAGATGCATGAAATTCCTATCAAGACAATGGGAGAGAAAAAAAAAAAAGACAACGGGAGGTGGTGGTGGTGTGGTGGTGGCAGTGGGAAGTATCTGTGAGGGCAGAGTGAGGGGGTGAGAATGCCTCAGATAATCCAGCCCAAACGGCTATAAAAAATCCCCAACCCATTTCACTGCAACCAATTTTTCTATGCACTTAGCACTGTGCTGGCCATCAGGGGCTTTCTTTAGCTTCCTAGAGGGTTATGTCCCAGGCTACACTAGATAAAGCTGGTGCACTGGGTAGTGGAGGTGGTTCAATTCCTAAAGGGCAGCCTCTGGGGTTGCAGAGTGGCTGGATCAGGACTCACAGGACCCCAAGGGCCTGGCCTTCCAGGTGAAGTAGGCCCTGCACCACAGCTTCCAGAGGGAGGGGCATAATTCCAGCTGTTCCTAAATGTGACAAATGATCCTCTTGCTGGCTCTGTAATTTGGAGGCAGTTGTTTTGGGAGCTAGATTTGAATGAGAGGTGGGTCGTGTGACTCTGGCCCATAGCAGCTGGGGCTCCCCCAGCTCTCCTTCCCCCCAGGCTGATCTACTCCCAGTTACCTATTCCAGATGATCCCAGGAAGAGGAAGACCAGAGGGTGTTCTTCGTCGTACCAGCCATTCTCCTTCCTCCGGATCGCTATGGCCAAACACATAAGACGGGAGGACAGGGAGGGAGGCAGATAAATCAATGACACAAAAGGCAGGATAATTATCACTAAGTATACAATATGTTTTACTGCTCTGCGCCCACTCAAAGTCCTCACTACCATTAGTGCTGCCTAATCTGATTAGCTGGCAAGGCCCCTAGAGACACCTAATCAGGTTAGCATGGATTTGGAAAGCTGCCCAGAGCAGATTTCGGATAAAGTTTTCCAGGATGAGCACTCAGCGTTGCCAAGGAAACTGAAAGGCGGGTGGATGGTGAATGGAGGTGAAGGGGGTGGGGGGCTGGTGAAGGAGAATTCGAGAGGAACTTGTAGCTCTCCACTGGTAACCCATCGACTCACCACTGGTGGGAGTCTGAGCCTGCCCCTATGCAACTGGGAGAGGCAGAAGCCCATGGCAGGCCCTTGGGGATCTGGGGTGTGAGCTCTGAACTCTTTCCCATTTGGGGGAACTAAGGTCTCGTCTGCTGTTAGGAAATACAGCCAAATGCACTTTCTGGAAGCCAATGAAGGGTAGTGTGGAGCTCAGGTCACGGAAGGGTGAGCCACTTGGTTATCACCTCCACCAACATGGCCTCCACTGGGCAGAGGTGGGCAAAGGGGAATAAACATGTACTAGGTTCCCCGGGGCTCAGCTCTGCTAGAGTGAGTGCTGACCTCTCCTCTTCAAGGGTTCTATGTGCAAGATGAGAAAATTAAGTGCCCAACCAGAGTGGGAGAGTCAGGCTCGGAAGCATCACTCAAGTATAAGAGTAGGAACAGAATGAGGCAGAACCATCAGAAGAATCATTTATTAAACATGCTATCTGCTAGGCCCAATGGAAAAATTGCCAACATTTTATTACTCAAGACCCATACCCTGAGTGGAAAATATTATTTTCAACTCCATCATACTGAACAGGAAACTGAAACAAGAGATAAAGAGATCTGCCCGAGTCACACAACTAGTATATTTACCAGCTGACTGGTGGAGATGGTAGAGTTGCATCTCTAAACCTGTCTTCTTTTTTTGTCACATACAGTTACTTACAAAAGCTAGTATCAATCTGGGTTGTGTTAAATGGAAACACGGCCGTCAGAAGGAGGAAGGGGAGAGAGCATTGTGCAATGTCAAAGTCATCTTGCAGGTGGAACAGCATATATGGTCTGGTCCCCAGAGTGCTGAGGGGAGATGAGCAAAAGGATATATGTCAGAGGACAAGGCTTGGAAACCAAGTCAACGGAGGAAGAGTTGACAGTCTTAGGAAAGCATCGTCCATTCTTGAGGTGCAAAGATCCTAAATGCTATACTGTGTGGTATAATCTGTGTGGCTGGGTTTCACAGAAGCGGCTGGAGAGATCAGGGAAGGCTTTTGGAAGAAGTGGGACTGAAGACAGATCACAGAGACTGGGTGGGATCTGGAGGCAAAAGCGGCAGCATGACAGAGGTAGAGAGACAGGAATGAACATGAGTACTTGTGGGTGGGATCAGATCAAAGAGGTCTCGAATTCCTGTCTTAGGAGTTCAGGTCCACACTGTGGGCTTTCTCACCTCAATCTCTAATGCTTCTACCTAAGATACTTTCTAGTTCTGGCCTCAGCAGAAAAAGAAACTGCAACCTCATGGACACCAGACTAGCCACTCTGCCTGCCCGGAAGATAATCCCTGAGACTCCTGAGAGGGGCCTGAGAAAACACTCAGCCTAACCTCTCCCTTGGGCTAGGTCTCATCTCTCAACTGACTGGCTTGGCCCTCTGGAAGGCCTGGCCATGATGGGAATCCACAGGCCTCACAGGTATCTGAAGGCTGGGGATGAAGATGGAGAAGTCCCAGCCTGGTGAGAGGGAGCCCCCAGTGTCCTGACAGAAACAAGACCCTGTGGGTGGGGGTATTTGGGGAGGGGGAGATACTGTAAAATGGCAAAGGCTAGACTTCTGTGAATATTATGTGTGCATGTGTGTTGAGCCAAGGGTGAGAGAAGGGGTCATATGAAAGGAGTCACACTCTTCCAAAAGTTGGCTAAGTTGAGAATCTAGGTTGGAAAGAAGCTGAGCAAAAACTGGATTCAGGCTTCATGGGGGCGTTTGGGGAGGCAAAAGTATACAGGCATCACTCAGACAGGTGGCCTGGGGGATCAGGGTTCCCTAGGTGTCATGAACCTGAGGTTCTGATCTTGACTTCTCTCTCAGGAAGCTTCCCAGCCCACCAAGAGCTGCATGCCTCTGGGCTATGCAGTTCAAAAACACCATGGAGAATGCTGAATTGGATTACGCCAGGGGCCATCTTTTCCCCCTTCTTTTCTAATAATGCACCTGGGAGAGAGCTCTTTATAATGCCAAGCAGACTCCACTGCACAGCTGTCCCTGGTCAATTCTGCCAGACTCAGGGCATGAGTCTGGGGTGGGCTTGATCTGGGCTCCCCGTGAAACAGGCAAAATGCCAACCATTAAACAATTACAACTCTGGATATTTCTAATAATATCTGAAGAGAAAAATGGCCAAGCAGATGGTGTCCGACAGAATGAAAAATGGAAGCAGCTAGGAAAGACTGGGGAAGGCGGGCCCTGGGGTGTGTGGTTGGCAGGGTGGCTGAGGACCAAGGCTGGGCACCTCAGGGTTCTGTCAGGCTGGGGCAGAGGCTGGGGCAGACAGAGACCTGGATAGGCCCATTTGGGATGTGGCCACAGGTATTGGTGCTCTCACTGGGGACAAGCAAATGCAGCAACTTCCTCTGCTAGCACTTCAGAGTCTGTAAAGAACCTCTGTAGACATAACTTCATTTGAGGCTTGTTATGAACCCATGAGGCTGGCAGGACAGGTAACTTGATTCCCATTTTACAGACGAGGAAATATATATAAAGAAGTTAGGTGACCTGCTCAAGGTTACACAGATAAATAAATGAACCTGGGCTTTAACCCTGGCTCTGGCTAGCTCCTGAGCATGAACTGGTGCTTTAGGAGTTTAGAGAAAGGAGTTGGCTCTCCCCTACCACAACATCTCCTCATTCCCTCACCTCACCTGGAAAGCCACCACGCTGCAGTCTTCCAGTCTGGCTGGCTCAACCATTCCATACATGGTCTCAGGAGCCCGTGTCCCTGACCATATCCTGACCACTGCTCTCTGGGCTTGAGATGGTGTCAGGTCCCCTGAGCAGGCAGCTCAGCCCCTCCTCTGGCCAGTCCCATCTCTGAAAGCTCCAACAGGCTTGGCAGCCTCTCCACATGCTGAGCCAGCTCCAGGGCCTCCTTTCTGGGTTCTTCACCTTACCAGAACATCTTCTCCTGACCATGTCAACCACTACCAGACCATCCTAAGTCTCACCTGCAACAACTCTTTCCTGTTTACTCCACCACATCACATCTGCTTCATTAACTCCTATGTTCATCTATGGGGCAGTATGGTGGAGAGGGCAGGAGTTACAGGACCTAGTTTGTAGTCCTGGCTCTGCCACTTATTAGTGGATTGACTTTGAGTAAAACACTTACTGATTTAGAGGCTTGGTTTCTACATCTATACAATGGGAAGAGCCATACATGCTCAGTCAGCACCACAGGAAGATTAAAATGAGTTAATGGCTACAGTATTTTATAAATTGCAAAGAATGGAATAATAATAAAAATAATGGTAGTCATAGCAGCAGTAGTGGCAGCTACCATTAGCTTTGTTATTTTACAGATCTTTCATCCTTACAATAATTCAGAGAAGTAGACATTAACTCCATTTTACAGAAGAAGAGACTGAGGCTCAAAGAGGGGCAGTGGAACAAGTTTCATCTGTCTGTGCCCTCGTATCGGGGGTGTGTGTGTGCCCCAATCTGTGTATTCCGTGGGTGCATGTGCTAGGCATTCTATTTCCTGAGGGAGTCCTGCCCATCACTGGTTTAATGTGTGCTGACTAAATGAATTAATTCTTGGTTTTTCTGGAATCACAAGGGGAAAAGGACAGACACTTCAATTCCCATTTTACAGAGAAGAGTGAGGCCTGGACCCAAGAGTCTCTTATGGCTTCAACTGGTTACTACTACTACTACCCTTGGGTGAATAAGGTTTCCACTCTCTTCTTAACCTCTCTCCAGGGAGCCTTATTCATTTGTTCAGCAAAAAAGCTCTGTGTTGAGTGCTGGGGCACCTACAAAGAAGCCTAAAACAAGGTTTGTGCCTTTTGGTTGAATGCTGCTATGAAAACTGTGGGTTCCAAGTGGGATGGGAGCACTGGCAGAAGTGTGGGAAGAGCCATTTGTGCCTGAAGTATGAGGGAGAGATGGCCAGGCAGTCTGGGTATGAAGGGACATTCCAGAGGAAAGCCCTGGTGTGTGCAAAACCAAAGTGAGACAAAAGTACTGCCTCCTCCTCCCATGCCAGGCCTTTGCCTCCATCTAGCTCAAGGTTCCAGGGGAGTCTGGGCAGGCTGACTCATGTTTCCTGATAAGTTCTGGTGATGCAGTGAGAGAGATTTTTTTTTAACCTAACTGGAACATGTTTGTTCCATGCTTGTGCCACCTCCTAGGGAAACCTGTCCTTCAGAGAGACTCCATGGCTGAGTCATCTAAATGTCTATTAGCAATTTCCTACCTAAGCTTATAGGTTCGAGGAGCACAGCTCAAGAAGTGTCCGCTGACTGAGTGGATACTGGTGCCTTGGGTTTGGATGATGAGAGAGAGTTCTCTTCTTAGTCTGTAAGGATTAGTCTTTCTGAAGACAAACTATTGCTGCTAAGGGGTTACGTATTAAAATTGCAAAAAACAGCTTTTGTTGAGCCCACCTATTATGTGTGCCCGTGTGCATGCTGTGAGGTAAGGGATCCCTGAAGGGAAGACTGACACCCTTCCAGAAAGAGGCTGAGATCAGAATCTGTGCTGAGGAGAGGCAGAACGTCAAGACGGTCTCAGACTTTGTTCATCTGAGTTCACTTGAGTTCAACCTTTTACACACCTGTGTACCAACCCTGGGGAAACAGACCTGAATGAGAGGTAGTTCCTGACCTTGGGAGGGAGAAAGACATACAAACTGATGCCAAATGGTAAGTTCAGTTTTAAAAGATGTCCACAGGAAGCCCAGAGAAAGGGCCCTGCACCCAGGTGGAGGGCTAAGGAAGGCTTCCTGGAGGAGGCCTGGGTGTTGAGGGTCCTGGCAGGTGAGTGGAAGGGCAGGGCAGTCCAGACAATAAGAATGGCAGGTGCACAGGAGGGACACCTGAAGTGGTGAGGTGGGGAAGTGGAACTGTAAGAAGTTTTCTAAATCAGTCACTGCCTCTCTACAACTCAGGGATGACCGGGATGTATTTCTCAGATTAGAAACAGACTCCAAGGGAGGGTCCAGAAAGGTGCAGTGCTTAGGAAGATTACATTTTTGGATTAGTCAAAGAGAGACGTGGAGCACAAGACAGGATGGTGCACCTACTGTGTGCACATGGCTGATGTTGAGATTCTGAATTCGGGCCAGACCTTGGAAGAGCAGTCAAGGTGGTAGAGCTTCCCAGGGGGAGTTCATGGGCTTGAGTCAACTGGGACCAGATGCAATGGGTTCTGGGGACAGGCCTCTGGTCAGAGGGAGCGACAGGGTGTGCAGGATGACCTGCTGCCCAAAAAAAGCTTCTTGGAGCAGGTCTGGGGAAAAGGGGTTAAAGGCTGAGTAGTACAGGTGTTGTAATTAATTACTTCGCTACAGCCACATTCCTAGTATGCTTGTGAACAACTAGAAAGCAGGCTTACAGCTTCTCTTCTTTCCTCAGAGCACATCACAGAGGTGGACAAAGGGCCATACCAAAATAATTAATTTGACAAACTTCACTAAGCATCTACTTCGAGCAGAGCGCTGTGCCAGGAACTGGGAAAACAAAAATGATTCCATCATGGTCTCTGCCCTCAGGAGTCTACAGTCTATTGCTCCTGAACTGAGTTAGGCTAAGTAAAAACTAGCCCGAGTGTGGGAGATGGGCAGGGCTTGGGTGGGGAAGGGACCAGAAAAAAGAGAATTACAAGCAGAGAGGGCAGCATCAACAAATGCAGGCAGGAGATCAACACAGCACATGCAGGGCAGCAGAAGCAGCCGTTTTGTGCAGTGCCAAGTGGGGATGGGTGGGGGCAACCGAAGAGGGGGAGCAGCAGGGGTGGGCCTTGTATGCCAGGCTAGGGCAGCCACTCAAAGATTTTAAACAGGTTTTTTTTTTTCCCTTATACTTTACAAAGCTGACTCTAGCTGGGGAGAAGTGATTATAGGGAAAGAAAAGGAGGCAGAGACACCAGTGAGGAGGCCACTGCTTGGTTCGCGTGGGAGATACTGAGGTCCTGACCTGGGGCAGTGGTATTAGGAACAGAGGGGAGAAGAACAGAGAGTTACAATGATAGAACTTGATGGGCTATGAGGGGGAGGGAAGGACCAAGGAAATACCTAAGTTTCTATTTAGGAGACCAGGGAACGGTAGTGCCTTTACTGAGATAGGAACACAGGAGGCGGGTGGTTTGGAGAAGAGGGGTGGAGTCTAGCTCTGAATGGGATGGAGACAACTGCTTGCGTTTCTGAGGATGGTGGGGCACAGAGGCTCTGAGCTCCCAGGAGGTCTGCCCAGTAGAACAGGCATCCTCCCCTTCCCCATGATCAAGAACAGCTCTGCATTCTGGAGGGAGAGCCTCAGTTTCAATATCAGTGCTCTGGCTTGTGGTCTGTAGGTTGGCCCTGCTTTGGCTCCAGTGACCCCAGAAGACCAGAGAGGCCATGGGGGCCTGGGCTGTGGGGCTGGTGCTTTATCTCCTCCATTTGTAAGGCGGTAACTGTGCGCCAGCCTTGCTAGAAGCCCTGCAGCTGGGGATCACACTGATAAATTCACTGTATTACTTTGCACAAATCAATATCCCAGCACTTACCAGGGGTTGATGTGACCGAAATTGGTTTCAGTCAATTCGTGAGGGTAATAAATGGCCATTTATCAAATCAATTCATTCTGCAGCACTTCTCTGCCTGCTCATCCTCGTGGTACCCCTGGGGTGCCAGGCTCCACCCAGCCAGCCCCCAGCACACATCTGACACTAGCCTAGAGGACCCAGGGAGGTCTGGCCTACCCCCTAGATCCGCCTCCCTCTCCTGCACCTACTTCAGTCTTGAGGTCCTGAGGCACTGGCTGCTGCTTACCTGCCACAAATTCCAACCCAAAGAGTGCCTCATGCTTCACCTGAGTTGGTAGCCGAACACAATCTATTATCAGTGTGATCCCTGGCTGCAGGGCCTCTAGCAAGGTGGGTGCACAGTTACTGCCTTACCAACCCCACAGCCCAGGCCATCCACGGCCTCTGTATCCTTTCCAGCATCACTGGAGCCATAGCAGGGTCAACCTACATACCACAGGACAAAGATCTGCCTCCAGATCTGAGGGAGTTCAGGTGACAGAATGGAGCTTTGGGTAGAAGGAAGCACTCGGGGCAGACATTCTGACAGCTCCAGGAGGTGGGGAGTGGAATCATCTACTCCTGCTCTGGGCCAAGGGCAGGGACAGACAAGGTGGTGTAGGACCAGGGGAAGAGGTCAGTCTGGGGCTGGGACTAGGGATAAGTCCCGGGTTGACGGAAATAACTGTGGGCCTGACCTATAGAGCACAGTACCCAACCCTAGGTGGTAAACATCTTGAGGAAGGGGACTAGATTTTGGTGAGTGCTATCTGGTACATACTGGAAGGAGCATGTGCTTTACAGTCTGACAGTCCTGGATTTGGCTCCCTGGTACAGAGATAAGGAAACTGATGCTCAAAGAAGCTGAATGACCAGCCTGAGTTGCACAGCTGGTAAGTGGCCCATCTACGATTTGAGCCCTGGTTGATCCTCCTTCTCCCCCCAACTATTTCTGGGAGCTTCATAGCTTATGGGCTTGATAAGCTGGTGAGTAGCAGGAGGTAAGAGGAGCAGGCAACCTGCTGGGAAAGGGCTGTGTAAGAAGTGGAGGGAAAATATCATGATGGCAGCTGCAGTTCTGGCCCAAGTGGACATGAGACTCCAGCAGGATATGCTTTCTCAGATCTCTGCTAGGTCATCTGTCTCTCCCATGGGCTCCCCCTCCTCTCTTCTTCAACTCAAGAGCTCCCAGGTCTCCTTTCCCTCTACCTCAGACACAAAGTGGGGTGGTACCACCTCCAAGGTGGTGGCTGAGGGTGGCTGTCTGTATACAGACCCAAAAGGGCAGCCTGGTGTGGTCTGGGCCTAAGTAGCAGGAACTTGTGTATTCATAAAAGCTTTCCCTGGCTCCTGTGTGCACCTGCAGGCAGCCTTCTGACCTCTAGCTGGTGAGGCAGCTCTGGTCTATGGGCTCCTCTTTTTTTTTTTTTTTTTTTAATTAATTTATTTTGGTTGTACTGGGTCTTCTTAGTTGCGGCAGGTGGGCTCCTCAGTTGCAGCTCGCCAGCTCCTTAGTTGCAGCATGCGGACTCCTTAGTTGTGGCAGGCGTGCTCCTTAGTTGCAGCTTGCTGGCTCCTTAGTTGTGGCATGTGAATTCTTAGTTGTGGCATGCATGCAGGCTCTAGTTTCCTGACCAGGGTTTGAACCTGGGCCCCCTGCATTGGGAGCGCAGAGTCTTACCCACTGCGCCACCAGGGAAGTCCCTATGGGCTCCTCTTATTCACTGATGGTCAGGCCCCTGAAGAGGGGCTCACGATCCTACTGGTGTGTGAGGCATCTGGTGAATACTTGCAAAAATGAAGTTGATGACAGATATCAAGAGAAATTAACAGTCCCACTGGTGTGTGAGGATGATGGAGATTGGGCTGGGCTTGGTGCGTCACAGGGGTGACTGCCTTCATTGTTCAATGACTCCTCTAATAGGTTTCCTAGGGCTGACAAGGGCACTCCAGAATGTTCCAGAGGGGCACCACAATTTCGGACTCGTATCTCCTTTTACTGGCGAGCAGAATCTGGTACTGGCCTTGGCAGTCGCTGGGCTGCATCTGGTGGGACTAGATGCAGCACCAGATGCAACATGTGAGTGGGACTGACCACGACATCATAGGGAAGAGGTTTTTAATTTTTTTTTTTTTTTCTGGGCCAGGCCACATGGCACGCAGGATCCCAGTCTCCGACCAGGGATTGAACCTGCAGCCTCTGCAGTGGAAGCACACAGTCCTAACCACTGGACCTCCAGGGAAGTCACGGAAAGAGGTTTTTAAACTTGAGCTGAGCATCAGATTGCCTGCAGGGCCTGTTAAATCACAGATTTCTAGGGAATTCCCTGGGGGCCCAGTGGTTAGGACTCTGTGCTTTCACTGCTGAGGGCCTGGGTTCAATCCCTGGTCAGAGAACTAAGATCCCATAAGCTGCATGGCATGGCCAAAAAAATAAATTAAAAAATAACCACAAAAAACAAAACCCACAGATTTCTGGGACCCCCTGCCAGAACTTCTTATTCCATAGGTCTGGGCTGAGGCCTCAGATCTACATTTCTAACAAGTTCCCAGAGGATGCTGGTGCTGCTGGTCCAGAGACCACTTTGAGAACCACTGCCCTGGGGGATACCCCTTGTCTAAGCCAGGCATACGGTTCCACTGACCTTACCTCACCTGTCTGAGGTCACCCTCAGGGAGTCATGCACCTGAGTAGAAGAACAATAGTGAGGCCACCATCCTGAGCAGAATCTCAGTTTGATATATCTCTCTAGTGGGATCTGCATGGGGAGGAGGGCCATTAGATTTGGAGTTACACCAGCAGGCAGTCTAGCTCCCAGGGGTCAAAGTATCAGACATAAAGAACTTCTGAGGTGGAGAAGAAGGCACTCAAGACTTGTTCAGAATGTTTTCCCCCAAATTGAGCCAGCTGCTGACAAATTATACTGAAGTGTGGCAGAGTCCTGTGCTGGGAGACAGAAGATAAAAGTTCTAGTTCTGGCTCAGCTGCTATATTACTAGTGATGGACAAACTCCTGTTCCTCTCTAGGTCTCAGTTTCCCCACCTGAAAAATGGGGGTGGGGTGGGGGCAGTAGACCAGATGACGGTCAGAGTTAAATTCAAAGCATACGAAAGCAGCCTTTAGCAAATTACTGAAGTGCTCTCTCAGCTTCCTCATCTGTAAAAGAGGAATTTAATGGCACCAACCTCATAGAGTTGCTGTAAAGATTAAATGACACAACATATGCAAAGAGCTTAGAACACTGCCTGGAACATAGGAAGTATTCAACAAATGTTATGTTGTAATATTATTAGCCACTTCTCCCCAGCATGGAGACAGCAGGACTAGATGCTCATTGGGGCAGACCGCGAGCTTCCTCGCCCTTTCTGGTGCAGGACAGCATCTCGCATATACTCACCAGCACCTACTGTGGCGATGGCACTCTCCTGGCCAATGATGTGCTCCTTCAGCCGCTGCTCCAGGGGAAAGCGGCGCCGTTCCTCGGCCTCACGTTTCCGCTGCTTCTCTTGGTACTGTGGGGAGAGAGGGAAGGTGGCTCAGGAGTGCTGGGCCCAGGAGGATCCTAGTTTCATTCTATCCCCCAACCCAGGGGGGAAAAACACAGGTTTTATTCTCTGGGGGTCCTGATGCACAGCTCTGGCTCATGACCACTGGAGGCTGGCCCAGTCCTCCCCCAGCCCCTCGACCTAGGCCTCACCTCATCTTCCTACCTCGGGTGGCCACTGCTCAGGGGTCCTGCCTCACCCTGCTAGTAAGTACTGCTAGTAAATTAACCCTTGACTCTGGAGTCTGACAGAAGATTTGGTTCGAATATCGGCTCTATCACTTACAAGATGTGCTTATTACCTGGAGCAAGTTACTTTGCCCCAGTTTTCTCCTCTGTAAATTGGGTATTAAACATGATAATGTATATAGAATGTGCCTAGCATCATGGCTGATGTGCACTGAGTGCTTACAAATATAGGTTCCTTTCCTTTTCCACTTATCCTCTTTTTCTTTTTTAAAAAATTTATTTATTGATTTTTGGCTGTGTTGGGTCCTTGTTGCTGCACGCAGTCTTTCTTTTAGTTGTGGTGAGCGGGGGCTACTCTTCGTTGCGGTGCGTGGGCTTCTCATTGCGGTGGCTTCTCTTGTTGCAGAGCACGGGCTCTAGGCGTGCGGGCTTCAGTAGTTGTGGTCCACGGGCTCTAGAGCACAGGCTCAGTAGTGGTGGCACATGGGCTTAGTTGTTCCACGACATGTGAGATCTTCCCAGACCAGGGCTTGAACCTGTGACCCCTGCATTGGCAGGCGGATTCTTAACCACTGCACCATCAGGGAAGTTCTCCACTTATCCTCTTGAAAACCATTTTGGTTTTTAAACCAGAGCTACGAACACCCTCTACTTCAATGATACTGCATTTCAATTAAACACAACTATTCAGCAATTGCTGTGTGCGTGGCCCTGTGCATGCAATGATAGAGAAAGGTGGGGCAGGGGGAAGGAGGAGGATTATACCCTGCCTCCTGGGAGGTTTAGATGATACTGGGTGCCTGGCATGTGTCTGGCCTCCGGCTTGGTCCAGTTCAGAAAAGGCAGATGGAGGAGGCCCGAGCTTGGTCCTGCTGCGAGGGAGAAGAGGAGAGCCAGGCCTTGCTCTCAGGGAGCTCAAAGTTGGGCAGGGGAGGTGAGGCAGGGTCTGTACACAAATACTACTCAGACAGAATTAGCCATTTCCTTCATGGTTCCAAAGGATATGTGCCTATATCTAGCCTTGTACCTATCACTAAAAAAAAATTACTTGAAAACCAGTTTGTTGCATGTTTGTGATTCTGTCTTCCAAATCAATTATGAACCCCCTGAGGGTAGGCCCTGCCTTTTACTCACTGCTATTCCCGGCATGGGTCCTGGCACAGTGGAGGCATCTGGTGAATATTTGCAAAAATGAAGTTGATGACAGATATAAAGAGAAATTAACAGCTAGAATGGGTGGTGTAGGAGTACAGAGAAGGGAAGGATACATAAAGCACGGAACAATTCTGGGAGACAGGAGGCTTGAAGGAGCTGGAATACTGGGCTAGGTGGGAGCTGTGGGACTATCTGGAGACTGGGCAAGGAGGGGTGAGTGCGTGGGTCTGATGATAAAGGATTTATGGAGGCCAGAGGATGGAGGGTGGGTGAAGGAAGCAGGTCTTGAAGCGGGATGGAAAGACCTGGGTCTTCAGGAGGCTTCTTTCCCCTAGGGCCCCTGTAATACTGACAGCTTTCTAGAAAGCGAGCTGCCAAGGTATGGCCCTGTCACAAAAGTTGTGGCTGCAGATTGCTCTTGCAGGGAGAGTGGATGAAAAATACCTGCTGCTTGGGCAGTGCTTTCCTGTTAAGGTAGTGACCTTGACAGAAGTTAAAAAAATAAATAGCAAACAATCCAATTTTGGCTGTTGCTATCAGTCTGTAACTGAAAGCTCCCATCAGTTCTGGGGTCTCATATGGAGCAATAATTCGGCGCCGATCCCAGCGGAGCAACACTTGCTGGTTGGAATCCAGTGCGTGATCGTGCAGCTCCCTCAGGCGCCACATACATCACCTGGCTCTGCCGACTCCAGCCATATATCTGCCTCCTCCTCCCTGTCCACCCAGCCCCTCTCAGCACTTAAGTCCACTGGGGTGGAAGGCTCTGATGGTGAGATGCACACATACCTGCTGGTACAGCACTGGCCAGCGGCCTGGCCAGCTCACAGTCAGTCTGGCTGCAGAAGGAAGCTGGCCTCCAAGAGTCTGTTAGGTCTGTTTCGTCACTTCCCCTCAGGGATGGGTATTCCTGCCTCTGGGCCTTTTGCTCACACTGCTCCCTCAGCACAAAAGTCTTCTCTATTCCCACCTACCTCTAAGTGATCTCAGCTTAAATACCAAATTGTCTAAGGAGCCTGTTGCCCTGGCCCCGGGACCTCCAGAGCACTTATTTAACTGACTGTTTATGTCTCCTTACTCCACACACGAGGTCTGTAGTGACAAAGCCCATGTTTTATTCATCGCTATAGCTCCAGCACCTAGCATAGAGCCCTACTCACAGAAGAAGTCAATACATGTTGCCAACCGAATGAGGTAACTACCGTTTGTGGAACAGCTGCTGTGTGCCAGGCACTGTACTCAGCACTTTATATGTAGTGTCTCACTGAATTCTTACAATAGTCCCCATCTGGAGTTTGACTCCTCTTCTGGCTCACAGTGGGGCGCACAGTGTGGCAGAAAGAAGCAGCTTTGCTCCAGAAAGATGTGAATTTAGACCTCACCTAATCCACTTACTAGTTAGCTGACCTTGGGGAAGTTAATTCACCTCCCTGAATTTCAGTTTCCACATCTCGAACACGGTGATGTTACTCACACCTACCTTGCAGGATCCTTGTGGGAAGCTGGTGAGGCTTAAGTAAGGTGATGTATATGAAACAACTGGCAGGTCTCTGGCATACAGCAAATGTGCATGTAGAAGTGGCTACGGGAGAGACTCAAGTGGCCAGCATAGTACCTGGCCCGTGGCAGGCCTCTGATAAATGTAACTTCTCCTTTGCTGCATTTTGATAACTGATTATCTAACCCAGTGCCTTTTTTGTTTGCTTTTGTTTTGGTGCTGGAACCCTTTTAACTAATTTAATCTGCACGGAGCCCACAGATAAGGGGAACAGTTGCTCCGGCTTAAGCAGAAGCCAGAGGCCAAGTCCACTTGGATGCCCCCACTTGCCCCAGCGTGGCTCCTGAGGCTTCTCCCCCTAGGAACCCTGGGTCTGCAGGGTACAATCTCAATACCACCTGAGTTCTCAGGACGCCTCTACTGTCTGGGGTGGCTCAGCTCTGCCTGTCAATTTTCCTCACGTGGTAGAGAACTCCATATCTAGGTACTTTCCATCCATTAGTCTGTGAAGCCTCACAAAACATATCTTTTTTCCTTTGCTACAGGCAAAGCCTAACATGACATTTCCCACCACTTTGTTGGTTTGGGTACGGCCACCATGGCCTCCTTAAGTCTTCAGGGAAAATTTCTACCTCCTATAACTCGAATTCACTGTCATGATTTTAGGTTATCTTAGTATTCCTGTTATTTTCTTGGGCTATGGGAAAGGAAGGGTTCTTGACTTTTATGGGGGTGAGCATGGGGGAAAGGCTGCAATGTGATCTGGCTGGTTTCTCAGGAGCTTTCTAGATGGTACTGGGAAAGATTCAACCTATGGCTTAAATCTGAGCACATCCTGATTCTAGCATACTCCCTCCCAGCCTGAAGCCCTATATATCTCCTCAGAGAAACTTCTGAAACTGGATCAGACTTTTTGATAAAAATGTACAGGACGATGGGATTAAATAGGTAGAAGGTTACTGCTTCATACTCTTTTCCTAATGCTTATTAGCACAGAGTTTATATTTAAAAATATGTTGAATGAATGAATGACTTTTTAAGGCATTAGCTTTGAGTTCAGGCTTGTGGAAACCTAACCAGTGGAAGAACCTAGGAAAGGAAAACACTTGGTCTGTATATATTCTATTCGGGGGAGAAGAGAGAGAAGGATGGGAGAAGGTACTTGGTAAGGGTCTATGAATGTGGGCTAGTGCTATTCCCGGCTTTCTGAGGAAATGGGGAAGAAGGTTACAGGGACTGAGGTCAAGGTCCTGCTTTGACAGGATTCCACTGGAGAAGACAGGTTAGATGACCCAGCCTGCAAAAGTAGGGGGCACTGGGCTGAGAGGCCCAAGAAGCTACCCAGGAGAGCAAGAGTGGGGGAGTGATCATCTTCTTAATAAAAGCCACATGCAATTAGCTTCAGAAGCCCTCACCTGGAGCCAGCAGCAACCAGCTCCCTATGCTGCATCTCGGCTGGATAATCATGGCCACTGGTTTCCATCATTCTTGATTTAATATGGCACCCCTCCTGGCTCTGAGTGCATTTACAGGAAAGGCCTGGGAGGCCGAGGTGAAGCCTAGCTGGGCTCTCGCTAGGAAGTGGGCGGCTGGGCAGAGTGGCTCTGCAGAGGAAGGTTACAGGGAGAAGGGGTATGGCAGCACACCTACTGTTGGGCATTCCTCAGGAACAGGTCTGATAATAAACCTGGTAGTACATTCACTGATAGAGGAGCTAGGGTAGGGGTGGTAGGCAGAATGAGACCCTGGACAAGAACAGGATAAGCATGGAAGAGGGAAGAGAAGAGAGGCCAAGCTGCAGTTTGCCTCTTGTGGGAGGTCAGGGCAGAGCCTACTGGCTGCTCACACACTCAGATATGCCCCATCTTCCTGACTCCCTGATCCAACCCCAACTTACATCATAGTCAGGGCTTCTACCATGCCCTGAAGCTGTGGGGGACAGACAGGACTGGGTGCAGAGGCCAACAAAGGGGACCATGGGGCAACAGACGAGACTATGGGGGCTGTGGGATGATGGCAAGAGTCCTGAGAAGTGGGGTGATGACAAGAGGAGCCCAGGGGGTCCAACAAAGGAGCCTGGAAAATACAGAGCAGACAGGAGAGGAGATTGGGGGACAAGAGGGGCACCTAAGGGACTTGAAAGTCTCTTGAACTAGCTCAGAGCCCACATCCTTGTAGAGGAAAGCTGGGTACAAAGCAGGCATCAGACTTGAGGACCACTCTGTCAGCATCCCAGATTCCATTCTCCTCTCCTCCAGTCGATCCTCCTTTTGCTGCCAGAGCCATAATTTTAACATGTAAATCAGATCATGTCATTCCTTTGCAAATAGCTGGGTTGATCCAGAGACAAGAGTGGCGAGAGAAGGTTAAGAGGCGCAAGGAGTGGCTAAGGTGAGAAAATGGGTTATGTTCTCCTCAGTCCATCACATCAGGAGGCACGTGATGTTCCTGTACCTGTGGCTGGGGATGTTAATTTTGATCACTTGGTTAAGGTGGTCTGTGCCAAGTTTCTCCATCATTTTTCCCTTTGTAATTAATAAGTACCTTGTGGGGTGGGACTCAGTGACTACAAAAATATCCTGTTACTCCTCAAACTTCCACTCACTAGTTTGAACATGGACTGATGAGTCTTGCTTGATTTGGGACCAACTGTGCTAATTCTCACAGCCCTGCGGAGTTCAGAGGATCTCCTCCCTCACTGTCCAGAGATGAAGTAATTAAAGCAGGGTCCCACTGGTAGCAAGTAATAAAGGCAGAACACTAACCCTCGTATTCTAACTCCAGTGCCTGCACTTTCCACCCTAGAGATAAGAAAAGACCTGTTCTTGCCTTCAGGAAGTTCAGAGCCTATTTAGGAAGATGAGACTTAAAATACAAATTTCGTATCCCTACTTTTAGCATGGGGCTACCTAACAAATTTACTGAAAATAAACACCAGAGGGTGTCCTTGCCAGAAATGCATAATCTGAGTTGAATCATAAGCAAACATTAGACAAATCCAAATCGAGGATGGTCTACAAAATAACCAGCTTGTACTCGTTAGAATGACAAGGTCATGAAAGACAGACTGAGGAACTGTTCCAGATTAAAGGAGACCAGGGCTTCCCTGGTGGCGCAGTTGTTAAGAATCTGCCTGCCAATGCAGGGGACACGGGTTCGAGCCCTGGTCCAGGAAGATCCCACATGACGCGGAGCAACGAAGCCCGTGTGCCACAACTACTGAGCCTGCGCTCTAGAGCCCGCGAGCCGCAAAACTACTGAGCCCGTGTGCCACAACTACTGTAGCTAGCACGCCTAGAGCCCGTGCTCCACAGCAAGAGAAGCCACTGCAATGAGAAGCCCACTCACCGCAACGAAGAGTAGCCCCCACTTGCCACAATTACAGAAAGCCACGTGCAGCAACAAAGACCCAAAACAGCCAAAAAATAATAATAAATTAATTAATTTAAAAAAATAAAGGAGACCAAAGAGACATGAAAACTGAATCCAGCTTCAGATCCAGAATTTTTTTTCTTGTAAAGATAATTATTGGGACAACTGGTGAAATCTGAATAAAATCTATAGATTAGTTAATATCAATATTAATGTTCTGATTTTGAGGATTATACTGATGTTATATAAGAAAATGCCCTTTATTTTTTAGGAAATTCATACAAGTATTTAGGGGTAAAGGAGTATCGAGTATATAACTTAACTCTCAAATGGTTCAGAAAAAATTATACATATATCTCTTTATATATTATTTATATATACATAAGTAATAAAGCAAGTGCAATAAAATGTTAACAATTGGTATTATGGGTGAAGGTTTATGGGAATTGGCTGTACTATCTTTGAAATCATGTAAAAGTAAAAGTGAAACAAATCAGGACAATGCTTACCCTTAGGGATGGGTAGTGACCCAAAGGGAGTATGATGCAAATGAGTGCTTGTAATAGTCTATTTCTTGATAGGTATATTCAGCTTGTAAAAATACAGTGAGCTGTATACTTATGTGTACTTTATACAAATATGTTTCAACAAAAAGTTTTTGAGAGTTAAAAGAAGGGACTTCCCTGGTGGCGCAGTTGTTAAGAATCCGCCTGCCAATGCAGGGGACACAGGTTTGAGCCCTGGTCCGGGAAGATCCCACATGCAACAGAGCAACTAAGCCCCGTGTGCCACAATGTGCGCCTGTGCTCTAGAGCCCACGAACCACAACTACTGAGCCCACGTGCCACAGCTACTGAAGCCCGTGCACCTAGAGAGCCTGTGCTCTGCAACAAGAGAAGCCACCCCAATGAGAAGCCCGCACACCGCAACAAAGAGTAGCCCCTGCTCACCGCAACTAGAGAAAGCCTGCATGCAGCAACAAAGACCCAACACAGCCAAAAAGAAAGAAAGCAAAAGCCTGTCCCAGTAAAGCATGGAGTGCTGTGTTTGGCCCATGGAGAACCTGTAACGAAGGTCCAACGGTGCTGTCTGAGCCATCTGGGCCAAGCACAGAGCCAGGCATGCGGCACAGTGGCTCTCGAAATGAGATGCAAAGCAGGGAGCAGATTGGGCAAGGCAGGGAAGGGATATCTCTTCACCCTAAGGCAGGAGGAACATAACCTTCTTACCCTCCTGTATACCTCACCTGTTCTCTCCTGACAGCTTCCTTCAGATCTGATGGGAGCACCCAGGCTTGCAGCCCAGAATGCAGGGCTCAGGGGAGCACTGCATCCCCAGCTACCCCTGAAGCAAATGAAAAAATACAGAGATAGGAAATGTGCTTGTGATTCTGTCACTGGGATATGCAAATAAAATATATATGATAGGCCTATCTGCTTAATATTCCTGCCAATTCATTCTCTGGATGTGATTAAAATGAGCAATAAATTCCTCGTGAGTCTCGGTGGAGTAAGGATCTGGGAGTGGAGACGCGGGCTGGCACCAGCACGTCCCCCTCAGCTGAATATTCATCATGGAATAGCTCCCTATATTTTTGTTTTATCTGCCATCGTGTGCACAGAGATATATTTCTACCTCTCCTTCGTCTCTTAGTTAAGATGTGCAAATGGTCTAAGCTTTAAGTATTAAACTCTCCAGCTAGTGAAATCCTTCAAAGTGAGATCACAGTTATCTTCTCTACGAAGCCTGGCCTGCTCATTCTGCCTGGAGGTGATCCATGCTTTCCTGGGGCCCCCACAAACTCTGTGTGGACCCCTCCTAAGGCACAAGTCAGTCTGTGTGTATCAGAGCTAAGAGCACCTGCCTCTCCCCATCTTCCTCTCCCAACAGCCAGCTCAGGAGACAGGAGCTGGGCTTCATCCACCTCTGGATCTTCTCAGGGGGCCCAAGGGGGCTTCTGCACACAGAGAATGCTGAGAGAACTGAGCAAACCAGTCATGAGGAGAAAATTATTTAGGCCACCTAAGGTGACAGAGATTATTAGATAAGTGACACATTTTAAAAGGCAGAAGAAAATTAAAAATTAGGCTTTGGATAATTCTAAAATGAGAAAATCATCAAGAAATAATAAGTGAAAAAAGCAGATTCCAAATATGGAACTAGGATCATAACTCATAACACCTTCAGGACCAAGCAGGAAATACACATGTCTGACAGGCAAGCACATAATACAATAGGAAATAGGCACCTGTGGCTGGAGAGTCCACGCTCCAACCTCTAAGGCATTATACTCACATTAAAAAAAAAAAAAAAACTGAGTTGGCAAAATAAAACATGGCTGCCAGTTTGAGACCCCTGGGGTTTATACAGTAGGCTACTAACCAGGTTAAAAAAAAAAAGACCACTTATATAAATATATATAGATAGGGTCCAAAAAGGCAAATGTAGTATCATAAGAAGAAATCTCTAATTCCTATCCCAATAGTTACTAATAATAGCTTGATTTTCTAAAGTCACCTGCTTTATTTCAGATTCAGATTTCTCATTTGTATAATGCGGGGAATAAGAGCTGCTTCATGGCTTTGTTACAGGATTAGAAAAAATATATATTAGAACACCTGGCAGAGTGCCTAGATGCACTTGATAAATGGTACCTACTATTATTATAAATAATTAAGAACATTAATAGCAGTTATGTTTAGGTAGTCAGGCTATCAGGCTAAAATGTTTTTAACTGAGATTCAGCTCAGTTGACATCTCTTCCAGGAAGCCTTCCTTGATCTCCCAGGCAGGATTAGAAGCCACCTTGGCTTTCCACGGTCCCTGTCCCTGGGCTTCCCTGGGACTGATGACTCAGTGGTATCATGCTTTACTTGCCTGTCTCCTCACCAGATTGGGACCTCCTTGAGGGTTTCACCCAGCTGTCTTCTTTCCATCTAGCCGAGAGCCTGGCACACAGATGTCATTCATAAATATGTACTGACTTATTTAATTCTCTTCATTTTACTCTCCAAATTTTCCATAATGGGAAAGATGACATAATTACAAATTTTCTATAAAGAGCTCGTATCTGACTATAGAGGTAGGTGAAGGTGGAAGAGGCTGAGCTGGGTGGCAGGGGGATGCCGGATGGAAAGCAGGGGAGGAAGATAAGATCAGAGTGGTGGTAACCTGTGTCTAGACAAAGAGCCAGGAGATGAGGTCTCAGGTTGGAGCCTCAGCACCCCTCCAGGCCTGAATCATTATGTTACTGACATGGGGCCTGAACTCAGAGAGGAGCAGCTGCTGCTTACTTACTGGCAGAGGGAGACAGAACCCAGTCTAAAGCAGTGTTCTTCCCCTGAAACTCTTCCGCGCAATTTTGAAAAGGCAGTTTTTTGCAGCTTGGAGGAAAAAAGCAGAGCAGAAAGAATGGGTGACCATGGAGATGCTGAGCAACTAAGAGAAAGACAACGCTGCTGACATCCAGGGAGAGGTGAGAGTGGTTCACATGGGTAGAATCTGAGGGGACTGCAGAGCAATCAAGTGGAGGTGCTCAGCAGACAGGTGAGCATTTCGGAAGGAGGAAATCCAGACTGTGTAAAGGGATCAAGTGCAGAGAGGTGACGACAGAGAAAGTCTTCCAGCTGAGAGGTGACAGAACCCCTGGGCTGGCTCTGAGTGGTCTCCTAGCCTCTAAAGGCAGCCCCTTCCCTGGGTCACAGCTCTGTGAGGGAGCTCCTCCTGCAGCAGCCATCCAGGAAGCCTGGCTCTGTCCTAGCCCTAATACTGAATTAATTTCCTCTCCTCCCATCCCCTCACAGTCGTCCCTGTGTCTACGTGCAGTCTCTCCTTTCCGGGCCAGATGCCCCATTGCCTTCGGTCTTTTCTCATGGCACAGTTCTGCTTGCCTCCTTACTGCCTCCCTCTGCACAGATTCTAAGAGCTCAGTCTACTCAGAAGGTAGCATCTGCAATTGCCCTCTGTGGTCCAGAAGGATCTGACTGGCACAGAGGATGCAACTGTCACTTATTCACTCGGGACACCAGCATTGTACTGATGTGGCTGACATCAGGCCATTTCTTGAGCAGCCAAATTTTGTTAAGGGTCCCTCTGCAGCCCTAACCCTTCCACCCCCTCTGGCACTAAGCGGTCTGTTCTCCTGCTTTACATGACTAGACCAGGGCCTGCCCTATGTCACACCACCTGACAAAATATGGGTACTTTTGGCCAAGTGCAGCGCTTGCTCTCAGGGGACAGTGGTTTGGCCTGAAAAGGGAGATACTGATGGGGATGCAGTCCCTGAGGTGAACTGAAACAGTGCTCAGGGATTTCCTTACAGCATGGGGGAAGCTGACCCAACTATAGGACAGGAACATGGGATTAGTTCTGTCCAGTGAGTTGTGAGTGGAAGTTAAGGGTCCTACTTCCAGGCTGAGCAGTTAGCTGCAGATGCAAGGCCCTTCAGAGCACTCTCTCCTCTCTATAAGCAAGTGGCAGTATTTCAGAGGGTGGCTGCTCTGCCAGTCAGGTCCCTGAGGACCTAGGATGAGCACAACCCCCCTCTGCTGACCTTCATGTGTAGCATGAGGTAAAAATGAATCTTTGCTGTTTTAAGCCTCCGAAATTTTGGGTTGTTACCATAGCATGACCTAGTTTATCCTGACTGCTACACAGACAATGGTATTTTGAATGGAACGTTAGAAACCACTTAGTCACAATGTTTTCATTTCACGAAGGTAAACTGATCTTCAAGAGGGGAAGCGCTCACCCGAGGTCACCCTGTCAGTGAGTGGGGGAGCTGGGATCACAGCCCCTGTCTTGTCTGTCTCAGTCTGGTCACCTAAGTGCTCTTACTCAAGACACAGAGAGTATGTGCCACTAGGTGGGACCTGTCACTCTTAATTATCTCAAAGCACTTCGGCCAGTTTGCCAACAAGAGACTCCACGATGTTGGAAAGATCATAAGACAGAGTCAGAAACCAAGCCTTCCAGTTCCAGTCCTGCCAGTGAACCTACTATATGACCTCGTGTCCAAGTCTTAGTTAGTTTTGACAGTAACTCACACTGGGACCAAAGGCAAGTCACACCACATCCCTGGGCTCCAGTATCCCCAGGAGGAAAAGACGTCATTTGATTTAGGTTTCAGAGATTTAAAATGTGTGCCCACAGCACAGCCTTCAGGGAGGTTACCTGGGGTTAGGGACAGTCTGGTGGGTGGGGGCACTGGGCCACCTCTCCTTCAACGAGAACAGGTCTATCTTCCTCTGCCTTATTTGTTTAGACTTTGATAAGATTTCCCATCACCGGACTTGATGACTTCTCAGATCCCTGCCAGCTCTGAGATTTGTGGTTCTAGTTCTTGGATTCTGCCAAGCATTTTCTGAGATATAGTTGGGTGGCTGACAGGAGCAGAAGGCAGCCTGTTTTTAGAAAGTTCAAAAGTCTGGTTGAGAAGATCAAATGAAGATGGAGATTGTTTTGGCTCAGATTCTATACAAGGCTCTCTGGAGTGTGTGGAAGAGGTCAGGGAATAGCTCTAGAAGGAGTGATGATGGGAAAGGATTACTTGATGAGGCTAAAAAATACATGAGGCCTGAGGAAATAGTAGTTAGGCTGAAATTTATGTCTTGCTATCCTTCCTCCTATGAAAAGGAGCTGGAAGGTCCATTACCTCAAAAACTGAATTTGAAAGTCCTCAGAAGCCAGAAGTGGCCCAGGCCTCTTCCTGGTCAGGAAGAGGGGCAGCTTCCTATTCTTGATGAGAGTGGGGGTTGGATTTGAATTTAAATAGACAATAATCCCCTAAGGAGAAGTGGCCCTTGGTGTGGAGCCTGACATAATTTTTTTTTTTTTTTTTTGCGGTACGCGGGCCTCTCACTGTTGTGGCCTCTCCCGTTGCGGAGCACAGGCTCCGGACGCGCAGGCTCAGCGGCCATGGCTCACGGGCCCAGCCGCTCCGCGGCATGTGGGATCTTCCCGGACCGGGGCACGAACCCGTGTCCCCTGCATCGGCAGGCGGACTCTCAACCACTGCGCCAGCAGGGAAGCCCCACACTAGCCTGACATAATTTAATGAGTGAAAGACCAAATGCAGCATGGAGTGCCCACGGCCTTCTCCTTTCTTTGAGACTTACCTTGGCCTCAGAAGTCCTTAAAAGCTTCATCACCTCCCCTTCTCGAGCATAATCCAAGGGTGTGTGTCCCATTTCATTCCTCTGCAGGGGATTAGCTCCTGGCAGGAGGAGAAGGAGAAATAGAGCCTCTATGAGTGATCAGTGGGCTCTTGGCCTTCCCTCAGAGGTGGCTTGTGCCTTGATTTCAGTGTAGGGAATGCCCACAGAAATATGGAGCAACAGAAACCTAAGAGATTGAAATACATGTTAAGCTACTCTGAGAGAGGAGTTCTCAGTCCTCTCTGACACAGAGGTCAGGGTACTGAGGCTCCTACATGGGCATGCACATGTGCAGAAACACACCACCCACGCAGAGAGGTGCCACCCACACAGATATGCTATACACACACACAGGTGTGCTGTGCATACAAAAATACACACAGCCAAACATGCTAAAAAAGACACCAAACATGCACATAGATTAATACACCCCAACACCAATGCATTATTCATTAAAATGCTTGCATTATCAAATTTGTTTGTACACAGATGAATATTCATTCATGAAAAGCATATAAAAATCTAAAGCACAGAATATACCAAATAACAGTGAAAAGGCCCCCTTCTTTCTGCTCTCTGCCTCTCCCTCTCCTTAAATGCTCTCTTCCTTCTGGACACTTCCTGCCTACCAGAGTCAGCTGAGTCCTCTGGTCATCATCAGCAACCTGGCTGTGCCAGCCCTCACCGGTGCTACTTGTTGGTGAGTTTGTGCACTCGGGCAGGCATTTCCTCCAGTCATTAGTTCCTATGATTTGAAGACAAAGAACTTTAAGTATAACAAAAAGAAGAGGCTTGCTGGGGGCCATGCATCTACCTTCTCTCACTTTTAAGTGCCGGAAGCTGATGAACCCTGAATAAAGCGTCCACTTGGTGAAAAGCCTTGTGGATAGGCAGTCGTGGAGGAAAGGCTACTCTAACCCCCATGCTATCAGAATCTCCTTCCCAAAGCCTAGGTCTGAGCACCTCACTCTCCTCTTCAAAAACTGTGCATTCCATTCAATTTTCCAAATCTTGAATGAGTGGGGCCTGGGAACATGGAAGACTCACATCTGGCCCTGTTCTAAAAGCACTCCTCTCAAGAACTATGTGTTAAATGGAACATTAAGATAGTGGTCAACTAGTATTCCTTGATCTTCTTTTTTGCTAGGGAAGTGTTGTCTAGAAGTAAAGAAGGGTTAAGACACAGTCCCTGCCACAAGGGTATAATAAGTTGGCTGGGGACACTAAATACACAGGTAAGGCCGTGTCACCATGAGGCCTGGCTCAGGGGGATGTCCAGCCACTGTTTGTTGATGGACAGTAAAAAATCAGTGTTTCTCAATTCCAGGCTGAGGAAACATTTATATCATGATATAAAATCATTCCTACTGAAACTCTCTGCTTCTTAAAAAGGACTATAAACTTACTGACAATGGCAAACATTCATTAAGCATTTACAAGTGGCTGTCTGCCTGGGCTGCAGAGAAGAGGTGTGGGAGGACGAGGGGAAAGGAACAGAGAGCAGAAAGTATGATCCAGGCCAAGGAAACTTATTGTCAATAAGAAAAATTAATACTTTTATACATGATCCTATTTTCTAATTGAAATTAGTACAAAATATTAATATAAATAATCTTTACTACAATATAATTCACATACCATTTAAAGTATACAATTCAAAAAAATAAATATATAATTCAGTGGTTTTAAATGTACTTACAACATCATACATCATCACCACTATCTAATTCCAGATCACTTTCATCATCCTGAAAGGAAACCCCGTCACCATTATCAGAGACACTCCTCATTCCCCTCAATCCCAGCAACCATTAGCCTACTTTCTGTTCCTGTATTTGCCTACACTTGACATTTCATATAAATGGCATCATACAACATGTGGTCTTTTCAGTCTGGCTTTTTAAATTTAGCATGTTTTCAAGGTTCATCCATGTTGCAGCACGTGTCATTCACGCTACAACATGAATGTAGGAATATAGCACGTACTTCTTTCTTTTATGGTTGAATAATATTCCATTCTGTGGACATACCCCATTTTGTTTACCTATTCACCAGCTGATGAACATTTGAGTTGTTCCCCACTTCTGGCTATTATGAATATGTTGCTACAAACATCTGTGTACAAGTCTTTGCATGGACGTATGTTTTTCATGTCTCGGGTATACAGCTAGAAGTGGTGATGATAATAGAATAATAGCCACTGGTATTTACTTACTATGTGCTAGGCACGGTACTCTGTACTTTATATATGTTATATCATTAAATCCTTACAACCATCCTGAGGGGCAGGAATTAAATTCCCATGCTACAGACATGGAAACTGGGCTCAGAGGAGTGAGATAACTAGCCAAGGTCACAAAGTTGGTTATTTGTTTGGAGCAGGAGTTGAATCCTGGTCGTCTACAATTCTCCACACTCCCACCAGGGCAGCCATGACACACCACTGGTGAAAAATCATTCTGTGGTTTTTTATTGCTTACAGGATAAAATACAATCTTCCTAATAAGGAGGGTGCCTGCGTTCTTCCTAACTAGCAGGCAGGTCCTCAGAGACTCAGTTGGAGCCTCATTTTTTCTTTCAATTCTGTTGGTGCTTACTGGGCACTGTGTATCACGGCCCTGTATATAGGAAGATGGGGGATTGCCAAAGCCAATGAAGAGTTTTCTTTTTTTACATTTCTTGACCACTCTGTAGCAAATGATATCTTGGCCACTCTCTCCTTTGAGTTCTAAAAACCACTTTTCAGGTTTTCCTCACACCTCGTGACCGTTCCTTCTCTCTTCTGCAGGCTCCTCTTCCTGTCTTAAGATGAGGTCGGGCTTCCCTGGTGGTGCGGTGGATAAGAATCTGCCTGACAACGCAGGGGACACGAGTTCGATCCCTGGTCTGGGAAGATCCCACATGCTGAGGAGCAACTAAGCCCGTGTGCCACAACTACTGAGCCTGCACTCTAGAGCCCGCATGCCACAACTACTGAAGCCCACACACCTAGAGTCCGTGCTCCACAACAAGAGAAGACACCTCAATGAGAAGCCCGTGCACTGCAACAAAGAGTAGCCCCCGCTCGCCGCAACTAGAGAAAGCCCATGCTCAACAACGAACACCCAACGCAGCCCAAAAATTAAAAAAAAAAACGATTAGGTGCCACCTAGAGTTCGAGTCTAGGCACAATTCCAGTTCTCCAGAAGCTAATGGGGACCAGAGGTGACCATGCAACTACAACTCAGGCCAAGTGTGATCAGTGTGCCGAAGGAGGGACAGCAGGACTATGGAGGCTCAGGAAGGAACACAGCACTAAGGGGCTTGTTCACCTGGCCTGGTTTTCCCAGCCCACCCCTGTTCTCTTTGGTGCTCAGCACTGAGGACTCGACGGGCAGTGGCAGACATCATCTTCCCCTTCCCCAAAGCTCCTGGACCACAGCTAGGGAGGGCCGAAAGAGAGCTACAATCATGCAGTGGAAAGGCCTCTCCTTTCTCAGGTAGCCTCAGGGAGGGCTCTGTCACTAAATATGGACTAGAGTGGAAGGGGGATGAGGGAGAGACCTCTGGAAGGGAAAGAAGAGAAGAACAAAGAGAAAAAGAGAAATGGTTAAGAGAGGGGAAAAAAATTGGGAGAGAGAAGGGGAGGGCAAGAGGAAGAGAGGTGAGAGAAGAAGATACTGGAAGACGAGAGGGTGAGATTAGAAGCTTCAAACAAGTGCTGTCAGTGATCTATATTTGCTTACAGAATGAAAAATGTGTGCCATAAACATTGGCCACTGAGTAATTTCTAGTAGGAGTCGTGTCACTTCTCATAAAGGATGGGATGGGGATAGGCAGGGCATCTCTGCACTGGGGCCAGCCAGCACAGGGATGCCTTTTAAAGCAGGGCTGGGCCTGTCACCAGCCCAGGAGGCTCTCAGCTAGGCCCCACCCCAGCCACCCCGAGTGGGGAAGCCAGTCAGGCTCCCCAAGGTTCTGGAGCCTCAGGGCAGCACGGCTGCTCCCACTTTAGGAAGGCTAAGGCAGGGGCATCATGGATAATGTCCATCTAATATTAGTCCCCCAGCCCCTACACCCTTGCTCTGATGCTCTGGCTTGACTAATTGCTGTAATAATTGATAGAACCTGACTTCTACAACTGATCGATTTCACCTCCACGACCAACGGCCACAAACCATTACACTCCAATAAATAACCATGTTGGGCCTCACCCACCTGCCCTCTCCAGGGGCATCAGGATGGCCCATGCCCTGGCCTGACCTCCCCTTGCCTCCCACCCAGGGCCCCTCCAGGCCAAACAGCTGGTCTAGAGGGTCAGGCTTCTGGGAGTAAGTCAGAGGGCTGGGCGGAGGTGGGGAGCACTAATCGCAGGCCATCCGTCACCTCCCACTGGCTGTCTGGGGCTCAGGCCAACACCTGGAGCACCCCAGGCAGTATAGTGCAGGACCCCTCCCTCCCCTCCTCTCCCTGCTTCAGATTAGTGTGTCCCAGCTTATAATATTTGATAAACAGTAGATTGGCTTCCTGGCAGCACTGCTGCGGCTGTGCCTGCCCCCTATAGCTGTGGAAGGTCACTCATTGGGGAAATATGTTTCTGTCAGTGGTATTGAAAAAAGTTTAGTGGAGTGACAGGCCTCAATTTTTCAAATTTTATTAACTCCATCCTCTTAACCATTTGTCTTGAATTCCTTCAGATTCTGGGGGATCTGTCAATAGGGCTTGGGCCAGGAAAGTAGGATGCGGGTGGATGGTCCTGGACTGGTCCTGGCTGGTGCCAGTGACAGGCTTAGGTCTCAACACCCAGGGCAGGATAAGGCAGTGGAAATGGTATTGATGGGAGAGGAGGCCTGGCCCACAGGGGCTCAGGGAACTGCTGCTTTTCTCTGGTACAGTACCTGCTTTAGGTTTAACATAATCATAGGCTTTCTGAGTGGAAAAAGACCTTAATGATGAGCTCTTCCAACTCCTTAAGAAGAGACTCCCCTCTACTACATTCGAAACAGGTGGGTCACTCTGGCTTTCCTGAACATGCCCAGAACCCAGTCTCAAGCTCATGGCCTACCAAGGGGTTCCTGCCACTAAACTGAGGGCAGATTCTTTTCGCATGAGGCCCAACCTCTCTCTCCAACCCCACTCCCACCTTGGACTTCCTGTGAACACCTGTTCATCTTTTAAGACTCAGTTCAGGCTTCTTCTCCAGGAAACCTTCCTTGTTTCCCTACCACCCCAGGTTTGGTACCATCCTTTGTGCTCCCACAGGCCCTTCTGCTTCTATCTTACTATACTGATCCCTGTGTTAAAACAGTCTGTCTCCATCCAAGATTGAGAACCCTCAGAAGTCAGGGACCATGGCTGATCCACTGCTATATCCTGACTATGCAGCACAGGGCCCGGCACAGAACAGGTGTTCAATGAGATTTACCAAATGAACAGACTTCTTTCCAGGTGCTATCTTCTGAGGGCACACACAACATGGCTGTTCTTCCTGCCCCAGAAAAGCCCTTCTCACAGCAAGTGTGTGACCATGTTCTTTGCTCCTGTGGGCCAAAGCCCCCAGTCTCTTTGCTGGTTCTAGATACCTCTTTGTCTGGGTGACAGATCAGGTCAGGTCAGGGCCCGACACCCTCAATGCTCTGTGGGTGGGAAGTGGGGAGGAAGTGGTTGGAGAGAGAGGCCCACTTGCCCTTCCTGGGAAGAGTGCTAAAATCAGAGTGGGAGATGGGATTCAGATCTTCTCTGTACTGACATCAAGCCTAAGGTGGGGAGGGGAGGAGGCATATTACTCCCTCCTCCTTTGACACCACTCTGTTCTGGCCCTCTGCTACCTCTGTGAATATCAAAGAAGATGATGTGTATGACACAGCTTAAAAAAAAAACAGTAACTGCCCTATACAAATGTGTGAGGCTATATTATCAATAATATTGACATGCTCACCCACTCCCTCTCACCCCAGCCATCGGGGCCTTCTAGTGATCCAGATCTACCACCACTGCAGTTTCCATGATTCACCCCTTTCCCTAACTGCAGCTGGCTCCCTGCCCCCTAAAAGGGCACACGGCCTGGGAGCCAGTGGGGATGGGGGTCACCACTCCCTGGCTGTGTGGCTGGAGTCCTGCTTCATTTCTCTGGTTGTAATGACTGCTGCCCTGCCTACCTCTAGGGGTTTTGTTTGAACTGAATAAGATAAAAAGCTTGAAAACTATTGTGGGGGAGAAAGATTGTACTGGTTGTACGATGCTCTTTATAATAACTTTTGCATTCACTCTTCCTTTCCATTTTTACTGCTGGCTCCTTTAGCACCTTCATCCTGATTTTCACTATTTTAACAGTCTGTTTACTATTTCCAATTAGAAGTTTTTGCTGAATATAAGGGAAATCATTCCCATGATCAGAGACATCAATTGGAGCCATCCATTCTTTTTGGCTGTGAGCTCCCCATCAAGGAAGCGCTCCAAGAGAGACAGGACGACCACATGAGAGATGCCGTGCACCTGTCCCATCTCCACACTCACCTTCACTCACCTCCACACTCACCTTCACTCACCTCCACACTGTTGTCTGGGACACTCCTCATGCCTGGAACCCCACTCCTTGTCTCCCTGACTATCCAGACCCTACCCCTTTTTCAAGGGCCCTTCTCTGGGAAGCCTCCTCACCCTTCCAGTTCTCAGTGCTCATCATCTATGGGCTCCTATTATCCTCTCACTCCTCCCTTTTCTGGGAGTCCATCTCTGTTTAATCTTCAGAGCTAGTCTGTGTGTAGCTCCTCAGGTCAGAGATGGACTGATTCTTCTGTGTGTTCCCAGAGGCTGAAGGTGAGAGAGAGGAGCCCTGTCCAGAATGCTGCAGGCAGCACAGCAGCACTGGGAACAGAGCTGAGGTTCCTGAGCTTTTCCCCTAAACCAACCACTGAGCATTCTCAACAGAATCCATACACCCGCGCACATGTGCACCTGCAGATCAGCCCCCCTGGTAACCGAGAACCTTTACTGAGTTCTTGTTATGTGCCATACCCTGTGCCAACTACTTCCTTCTATTTAATTCTTAATAAGAATTTGATGAAGAAAGCAGGAGAGGTATAATTTTTTTCCATTTCACAGATAACTGAGTCCAGTGGAAGAGCAAGGTGAAAGGAGACTGGCTAACATTTTTTGGGTGTTACGGCCTTCATATACAGTTATTCATCATACAAAGACTGAGAAAACAGAAGCGGGGAGAGCTGAAATAATCTGCCCACAGTCATGGGACTTATTATACTATTTTCTCTTTTGTGTATGTTTGAAATTTTACATAATAAAAAAAAATTTTTTTTTAAAGAAGACAGGTCTGGTTTTCCACCACCTTCCAAAGGCCTGATGACTCAAAAAGAGGTAAAGATTGTCTTTCCTCTTCCCTTCCAATGTGCTCAGATGAAAACCAAGATGGGGGTGGGGCAGGTCTCCAGAGGCAGGTTTGGGACAGACAGCTTTGTAGAAGGGTACGAAATGGAACTCCTTTTCCTCCCATTCAGGGCTCCCCTGTCTGGGGTGACAGGGGAGCCACCAAACAGGTCATTTACAAGTCCTAGTTGATTCCCAGAATGTCATTTGGAAGTCCTAATTCTCTGACACACACAGTCTGGGTGGGAACCCTTGCCTTCAGGGAGGTGGATTTCTAAAATTCATGGAACAATGAGCTACTGCCTCATGGCTCCATCAAAATTCACTGAGTACTGACTTTGGGCCAGGAGCTGGGCATACAGTGGAATCAGACTTGTTCTTGCCCTGGGGGAGAACCCAGACTGGTAGGAGACAGACAGGGACAGAAACAATGACAATATAGTGTGGTGTCAGGATGAGGAGAAAAGGATGATGAATCCCTCCCCCGACTCCAAGGGAGCCATACACAGTGTAGCTGGGGAGATGGAAAAAAAAATGTACCAGCTATAGAGCAGAAGGTGCTATAATAAGAACTAAGGGAAAAAAAGACTGGAGAAAGCCTGGAGAGGGGAAAGTCAGAGCTCAAGGTCATGGAGACTGAGTGGGAGAGTATAAGCTAGAACGCAGGCCTTCCAGTCCAGGGCTCTTTCGACTTGCCTCGAGCCCTACCCCATGAGCTTTCAGTTCCAGCACTGACCAGAGGGACTAGACTACACTGGGTTTTCACCGTTCTCTTCAGTGTGTCAAACGCCTCTTTGCCTACCACTCAGACCCAACATTCTGCAAAGACCAGCTCCATTTCCCCTGCCTTGAAGCCTTCTCCGACCACTGCAGCCTACGTGGACAACTTCCTCCTTTGAAGCCCTAGAGTACTTATCTGATCACACGCTTTTCACCCATATGTGTCTTGTCTCCAGAAGCAGATGCATTACTAAAGGAATGCTTTGTGAAGGCCTAGAAAAGGAAATGGTGATGATCCCTAGGCATCAGGATGCATTCACGGAAACCAAGTCATGCCAGACTAACCTCATTTCCTTTCTTCATCAGGATTACCTGTGTTTGCTTAAGCAGGTACAGTTAGGGCATATGTAGACTTCTTCAGACACATGCTGGGGTGTCTCAGGACAACCTTGAGGACACAATGGAGAAATGTGTGCTCCATGTCACTACAGTGGAGGGTTACTCAGTGACTGGTGGACTAACCAGACCCAAGTGGCAGGGTGGAGTGACTGACAGATAAGAGGTGAAGAAAAAGGAAGTTTCCAGTGGCACCAAAAAGGCTTGGTCCTAGTTCAGCATGTTGACCCCTGACATGGGGATGGCCTGTTCATCATATCTATGGATGTCAGATTAGGGTGGGAAGAGTACGAAATACATGTGTGGAAGATGGACATTAAGAGCTAAAACACATGAGATGAAAATTAATGGAGATAAATGGGAAGTCATGGGTTTTGGATGACAGACAACGTGGAGATTGTTCTGGGAAAAGTGATCAAGATAAGAAAGGGTTTAGAAGCCATGTGAGAAACACGGTTTAAGGAATTGGAGGTTTAGGCTGGAGGAAAGATAGCTCAGGAGAACATGCCTGAATTTTCAGGTATTTGAAGGGCCATCATGTGGAACAGGAATTAGATTTACTCTACATGAACCCAACAGTAAAATTAAGACCCTTGGAAGCAGATTTTGGCTCAATATTAGAAAATTCTAACCATTAGAAAATCCAAAGATAGAATGTGAGCAGCCTCAGGAACAAATGAGTTCCCCAGCGCTGGAAGAGTTCAAACTCTGAATGGGTAACAATGTGGTAGGTCTACTACCTGCATATCAGTTTACAGAGGTTTTTTTTTCCAAGATTGTTAATTTGTGTTTATTCATTCATTCAGAGATACCTTTGGAGAGCCTTCTATGCATCTGGCACCATGCCAGGTGCCAGGAACAGAAAGGTGAATAAGAAGACACTGTCCTTGCTCTCAGGGAGCTCCTGATCCTGCTGAAAGCAGACGGACAAGTTTATTTCAATAGTATCTTATGCCTTGATTACAGGCCTCAGGACAGGGAAGGCTGACTTCAGCTCAGGTTAAATCAAAGAGTTCCTATGAGATTCAAACACACGTTTGGTTACTAAAGGTCATAGTTTAATCAAGGTCAAATCACTTGTGTAAACCAACTACTGTCTGTGGGAATAGAAGTGTACACTGAAGCACAATTTGTGAATTTTTGTGCATGGTATTTTGCTCTTACAGTCCAAACTGGTCTTTGGCTGGGACTTGTTTATGTATCTACAGATTGTCTTACAAGTGGCTGTGGTGTCAGGGCAAAGTGATTTAGCCAGCGGGGCTACCCAACTCTCCATTTCTTACCCACCCTATGGGGACTGCTTCAGCACAGACATAAACATGCTCCTGCTGTTACCTTATTGCACTCATCACATGGGGAGGCTAGAAGGCTTGATTCAGGGATATGATTGGATTTTAAATCCCAGTCTCCCAGGATTTTAATTACTGGTCTGGGGCAGCAGGGCTAGGCACTGGCTGCCTTTGGATGGAGGAGGTCGATACGCCACTCCACAACATATTGAGCCACAATGCCTGCAGACTCTATTTCTCTATTTAATCATCTTTTGCAAAATTTACAGTGGAACAGGAGGGATCAATACTGAATTTATCACATTCTCTTGTAAATATGAGCCAGGAAAGAGTTCCAGGCAGTTTGTTACTGAATGGGAGGGAACACATCTGTGTATAGCTGGGCATTAGGAAATGAAACAAAATCCATACTTCTTGGTATAAGCTACAGATGCTCAGCCAGTCTCTAAAAGCCTGAAGACAAGTTCAATGGGAAGAACACTGATTCATTCATTCATGTGATCAACCAACCAACATTCCAGAGCACCTATTTTATGCTGAACCCTGTATAGGCTCTAGGAACACAACTGGAGCTCTGTTCTTGAGATCATAATCACAGATACCACAGTGGCTCTGCCACTTACTAGTGGTGGAACTTGGGCAAGTTACTTAACAGCCTAATGCCTTTGAGTATGCATATGGAAAATGTAGGTAATAAAAGTATTAAACTTGCAAAGATATTTTAAGTACTGAAAGAGAGAAAAGCCTTAATCCAGAGCTTGGTACAAAGTAAGAACTCGATAAATGACAGGTACTGTTATTTTTATTACAATTACCATTTTTAAGCATTCCTTCCTATAGTATTTCTCACTAATGGTGTATGTGTAGATATGGAGGTGTTGAGGAGGGAGCCAGCCACCCCAACTCTTTAGCAGATGGAAGGGAGACTGAGTGGCTTTCCACAGGTTAGAGACCTAGTCAGGGCTACTGGCAGCAGAATCAGAGGAACAGAGGGAAGAGGATATATGAGGAGACACATGCTAAGCTCTGTTTTTTCAAACTTCAGTTGTAATCTTTAAAACAGTAAAACAGCTTCCTAGGGAATTCCCTGGTGGTCCAGCAGTAGGGGCTCCACGCTTCCAATGCAGGGGGCAGGGGTTCAATCCCTGGTTGGGGAACTAAGACCCCACATGCCACGGCGGCTTGGCCAAAAATAAGCTTCCTAAAATTGCTGTGGGGTAACAGAGTGAGAAGTGATTCACTTCAGGTAGGCAAACCAGGAAAAGTGACCAGAAGAGACATAAATGAGTTGGCTCTTGAAGGCTAAGTAGGGGTTTCATAGGTTGTGAAGTGGGGAAAGGGCATCCCAGGCACAGAAAAGTGAATGAGCAAAGGTTTGGAGGCAGGAAAGACTCCATGCTAGGGAATGAGTAGTTGAGTGGGCCTATGGCAGAGACAGTTCCTGTGCCCCCAGGCCCACGTGGCTGCAGGCATGCCCCTGGTAAGCCTATCAAGCTCTGGTCCCAATCCTGAAGCAAACAACAGTCCCCTGCCCCTTTTGGAGATAGGGTGGTAGAAGATTCCTGGTGGACTGCAGAGAGACTTGCAGGCTGGGTTAGGCATGTGAGCTTAACTCACAAGCATTAGAAATTACTGAAGGTTTCAAAACAGTAGAGTGGTAGGGTTTTGCAGGGTAAAGGTTTGGAAAGGAGCCTAGAGGTAGGGAGACCAACAAGAAGTCTCTTACAGAGTCCAGGTGAGAGTGATGAAGTCTGAACTAGGATAGTAGGGACAGAAGAGAGAGGATAAACTTGAGAGAAAATTCTAAGAAAGACGGGCTTAGTGGAAAGTGAGGGTGAAGTCATCAGACACTTATAAACACTTTCTTGTTTGGGTGACCAGTAACGATGATGTCATTCACCAACTAGGGAATACAGAAGAAAGTATGAGGAGGGCTGGGTTTGGATACATTGAGCATGAGATGTCTACAGGAAGCATCAGCAGAGCTACTAGAGACATGAAAATGCCTGATGTGTTCTAAGGAAGGCAAATATGCAGGCTGGTCTGGTTAGAAAAGAGGTGATACAAAAGCATGGAAATGAACGTTCAAACGTATCGAATATTTCACATACAGAGTTAGGTGAGGAAAAGGGCAAAAGCAAAAACTCCTGCCAAAGATTTCTGTTAAAGGCAAACCTAAGGTAGGGGTTTTCTAGATGAGGGATAATGCTCTGAATAGCATGTGATATATGCGTTGGAAGTATGGGGATCCTTAGTTCATTTTCATTTGGGGCAAGTTTCCTGTATGTTGTGGGCTTTCAGTAGGTCAGCCCCTGTGCTCCCTACAATCCAGCACAGACTATGCTCAGAAGTGGCAGCAGGCTCTGTGACCAGAAAGCAGCTGGGAGCAATTGTCAGTAAGGAGGGAGAGACTCTGGATAAAGCAGAGTTCAAAGTGGACTATAATAAGAGCCTGGGTCCCCAGGCTTCAGCACCCCTCCTCCCCTTCCTGCAAATGACAGCTGAGACCAAGGCAGCCAAGCCTGGGGTCTGGGCTGAATTTAGTAGTCATAATTATACTGCTGAAGTCTGGGGCAGAGCCACAGTCTCTGCAGAAGGCAGCAGCTTTTGTTCATGCACTAAAAACACACCATCTTCAAACATGCTAATCGCATGTCTGCTTCCATCTAACAACACTGAAGGAGGCTGAGGAAAGGGCACACAATGCCCACACATCTGGCTAATTCAGTTACGAGGCCAATCAATCTTGATGGGTTGTCTATAAAATACCAACCACCCCAAAGGACTGAGCTGACCAGATGTTTAAGCTTCTGTTGACCAATCCCAGCCTAATGTCCATAGCAGGGAAGAGGGGGTTATCAAGAGATGGCTTATGCTTCCACTCACATGTCTATTCACAAAGCTAAGTAAAGCCTTCTGTTTGAATGAGAAGTACAAGCACATTAGAGTGGTGGCTGAGCCAGGCTAACTGGAATGAAGTACACTCAAATATACAGACTTTCACTCTGACCTTAAGGAAGACAGGAGGCCTTATTTACAGTTGGCTTTGAGAACAGCTACAGAAACAGAAACCGATGAAATAGTTTTGCTAACTGCACTTCCCAGAATGGAGAGAATCAGGAATACAGAGGCAAGTATCTTTAACTATGATATTAAATGCCACAGGCTGCAGTTCTGGGCATAGGAACTATTCACCACTGATGTCTGCTTTTCAACCCCCCATCAAGGTTGAAATCTCCCTCATAAAACTGTTGCCAAAAAAACCAAAACCAAACAAACAAACAAAAAACCAGGATCCACTGCCAAACGGACTCTTCCAGTTAATACTCCTTCCTTCATGCCCAACCAGTCACCAGGCAACAGTCACTGAAAGTATAAGTGGAAGGGTAGTGGGGAAATTAGGAAAAGGAGAAGACAGGGAATAGACTTGAAATCTATACCAAGAGGACCATTTTCGACCCAGAGCTTCTTGCTGGTGCTAATGATTCCACTGTTTCTCAAAAGTGCTTTTCCCTAATTAATTCTAAAGACTTTACCAAGTCTGTCTCAGAGTTGAAGCTTCATGACAAAACAGATGGATGGACTTGGGTAAAGGAAACCTCCAACTTTTTAGAAAGTGGTGAGAGAGAAGCACATTAAAAATGAGGGTTTAGGGCTTCCCTGGTGGCGCAGTGGTTGAGAGTCCGCCTGCCGATGCAGGGGACATGGGTTCGTGCCCCAGTCCGGGAAGATCCCACATGCTGCAGAGTGGCTGGGCCCGTGAGCCATGGCTGCTGAGCCTGCGCGTCCAGAGCCTGTGCTCCGCAACGGGAGAGGCCACAACAGTGAGAGGCCCGCGTACCGGGGAAAAAAAAAAAAAGAGGGTTTATTGTGATAGCCCATGCCCAGAACAGTACCTGGCACTCAGTAGGAATTTAATAAATATTTGCTGACTGAATAATTATGCCCTAGTTATGATGCAACTGAGCTATGTTCCTTCAATATGTTTGTCAGGAGAGGCTTCCTGTAGTCCCTGGTAATAATGCTGAACAAAATCACTCACAGAGATCCAGGGCATCCTCTCTCAGCCTGAACGAGAAGGGATGAAGTGGTATTGGAAGGTAAGGGTATGGACTTCATTACCACCCACACCCAGAAACCTCTTCTTCCTCTGCCCATGGCTGTAGTAACCAATGCTGCTGACCAATCCTGCCTCCTTTGGATTCTTTTCTACCTTGATTTATATGATACACAATACCTAAACCTTTGTCTCCTTTGCAGGTTCCTGTTCATTCTTCTATCCCAAGTCATGGGTGACACCCAAGGCTGAGACCTCAGTCCCTGTCCCTTTCTCTCTGTATCCATTCTCCTTTTTTAAAAAATAGTTCCAATTTGCACAAACTATCCCAGTGGTTCTCAGTCCTGGCTGTACATTTAGGACTATATGAGAAGTATTAAAACCCTATCAATCCAAAATGGGAGAAAATATCTGCAATATATATCACAGATAAATAGCTAATATTCCTAACATAAAAAGAACTTTTAAAAATCAAGAGGAAAACAAAGACCAAAAGTTCTAGAGAAAAGTGGGCAAAAGACATGAATAGGCAATTGACAAAAGGAGATAAAATGGCTCTTAAGCATTTGAAATGATGCCCGCTTCAGTCATAATAAGAGAATCAAACTAAAACTATACCAAAATACTGTATCTCACCTATTAGATTGGCAAAAATTCAAAAGCTTGGCAATATACGATGTTGACAAGGCCGTGAGAAAACAGCCACTTTCATACATTACTAGTGGGAATGCAAAATGGCACAACTTCTATGGAGGAGAAATTTGCAATATTAACCAAGGGCATACATTATCCTTTGACCCAGCAATACCAATTCTAGAACTTTACTGTAGAGACGCACCTCCCACAATCCCCAAATGTATGTGCAAGAGGTTATTCACATAGCATTATTTGTAATTGTAAAATAATGAAAATCAAGCATAGGATATATAGCACATACACACAATGGGTTACTATGCAGCTGTAAAAAATAAGGAAGATTTCTGTGAAATGATATCGAGTGAATTTTAGGAAATATGGTTAAGCAAAAACAGCAAACTTCAGAAGAGCATATAGAGTATGCTTTTATGTAGGAAAAAGGAGAAATAAGAAAACACACATATATTTGCTTATACGAAGAAATACAGGAAGAATAAACCAGAAAACAATCAAAACTGGTTATCTACAAGGGGTCAGGGCTTACTAAGGAGAGCAGAAAAAGGTTGAAAGGGACACAGGAGGGAGTTTGACTTCTCTGAGTATACCTTTTTGTACAGTTTTTAGAAAAACGTTAATGTTCTACATATTCAAACAACAAAATTAAAACAAGGAGAGGTAGAGGAGAAAAACCCTAAAAGTGAAAGAATATTGAAAAAATTAACCCAACTGTATTTCAAACGAACAACATAAACACCCTGAAGAGAAAAACACCCACTTAAGTAACTGAGGAACCAGTATTTGACTATATACTGTTAGCCTTGGATGGAGTAGCTGTGAGAACTGTAAACAAATTCGGACCTGAACTCTTTTAGTAGTTTGTTTCCTATAGTGGTTTAGCTGAAGTAGGTCTGAAGATTTTTTTTAGATGTATTATAGGATTAAGCGAATGAGTACATATATCAGTGCTGTTTGGAGCCAGAATTCTCATTACAGAAGAAGGGGCATAGAAATATGAAATGTGTGAAGGCAAGGAAGAACACTGTAACAATGGACTGGAATGGGAGGTATCAGTGTTCTCAGGACCTCTAACATAGGTATGTACAAATGCATATATGTGTGTATATGTATATGCATGTGTGTAGTAAGCACACTTATTACTCATGTTTCAGTCTCTAATACAACTGCCCACTAAAAAGTTGTAGGGCTTTCAGAGAAATGGCTGATTCCAGGGCAAGGGCAAGGTGGATCCAAGGTAAGACTGAAACATCTTGCTATGCCAGGAAATACGGAAATTTTTTAAAAAAAGATGGGGGTATGGCACCCTGGCCAAATCTGAGATAATTTTAGCACCAACGTAACAACTAAGGTCAGTAATTAATTCTAGAACATTAAAGCAATAGTATCCACAAGCACATTTTGACAATAAAGAGATAAATGGGAGAAAAGGGGTTCTTGTTGACCACAGAATGCCAGGTACTGACTGGTCAACTGAGGAGTGAGCACTGGAGTTGGGAAAGATGTAAAATATTCATTTTGCAACCATCATATAAAGATTTATTCAGGAAAGAACCATCAGTGGATGCTAAGTCTGGGGGGAAATTTTGATGAAAAGGATAGTTGCATGGCCTTCAAAATGTCTCCCCACAGACTTTATTAATTTCAAGGGAAAAACTAATAATGATACAATGGAGAAACTGGACAATACTTGGGTTAGAGATGGGGTGGGAGTAAGACTTTTCACTGAAAACCCTTTTGAATTTTGTACTGTGTACAAGTTAACTATGCAAAACTATTAACTATTCAAAAACAGGAAGAAAAATAAAACATTTATAAAATATCTCTGATAGTGTGGTACGTAAAATAATGGCCCCCAATGATGTCCATTTTCTAATCCCTGGAACCTGTGAATATATAAAGTTAACTTGGCAACGGGGGAATTAAGGTTTCTCATCAGTGACTTTGAGATGGAAAGATTATCCTGGATTATCCAGGTGGGCCCAATGTAATCACAAGGGTCCTTTACAAGTAAAAGAGGGAGGCAAAAGAGTCAGTGTCAGTGTGATGAAATGTGAGAAAGACTTGAGGGACTGTTGCTGGCTTGAGGATGGAAGTGGACTGAGACAAGGAATGTGGGCTGCCTCAAGAAGCTGGAAAAGGCAAGAAAACAGATTCTGAGTCTCCAAAAAGGAACGCAACTCTGCTGACACCTTGATTTTAGTCCAGTGAGATTCATTTCAGACTTATCTCCAGAACTATAAGATAATAAATTTGCGCTGTTTTAAGCTGCTAAATTTGTGATAATCTGTTTACAGCAGGAGTAAGGAGGATACATAGGAAAAGCTACAGTGGTTGCCTCTGAGGAGGAAGACCAGGCATGTGGAAGGCAGACTTCCTTTTCACTATACATCCTCTGGTACTTCTTGAAATTTTTATTTTTTACCTTTTTTTGAAGTAAAAATCACTGCAGTTGCTAGTCAAGCCAACAATAGACAATCACTTCAGGGGCTCTCTACTGACTTCAAAGTTGAGTACAAGTCCTCTGGCTCACCCCCAAGGCCCTCCACACTCAGGCCTCCCTACCCACCATCCGATAGGTGGCCAGTTTCTTCCAGGTCTTGAACATGCAAGGCTCATCTCTGCACCTCCCACACCTGACAAGCTTCCCTCCCCGCCCCCCCCACCCCCGCCCCTGCTGGTTTGAATTCTGCCTGTCCTTCAGGATCTGCCTCCAGGCGCCCTCCTCCATGAAGCTTTCTACAATGCCAACACTGATCTTTCCCCTCCTCACCTCATTCGTTATACTTACTGTTTTTTCTGACCTTTGCTTACATTTAATTTAGTCCTGTTACCTACTGTCATGGTGTTTTCAGTGTGCTTTGTGTCTGGGCCTTTTCACCAAACCAGCACTCTACAGGGTGTAGTCTGAAGGAAGGGCCTGTACCTTTTTCTTCTATTCCTGTAATGCCTAGTGCCCATTTATAAACGAACTTAGCAAACATTCAGTGAGCATCTACATGTGCTAAGGATAGTGCAAAGTGCTGGGGATGTAAGCCCTGCAGATCCAGACCCTACCTTGTGTAATGAAGGCGAGATCTATTAATCAGATAACTGAATAGCTACATGCTGTGGTTAAGTGAGATAAAGAAATTATACAGGCTGCTTTAAGAGCAGAGGAACCTAGAAGAGGGATGCCAGTGGTCAACTGCAGGAAAATAATTAATAGTTGCTGAATAAATATGAATACTTAGATTTGCAATCAGATAAGTCAAAAAGCAATTATTCATCAGAATCACAAAATTTGAAAATGGAAGGGACCTTTGAGATCACCAACTAATAATCACCAACTTAGACCAACTAATTTTATAGATGGGGAAAATGAGGTCCAGTGAGGGGAAAGGGACTTATTCAAGGGCCCACCACAAGGTCAAGTTAGTGCAGGTCACCAGACGCCCAGTCAGCACTTCCCACTGCACAGGGTTTATTTCTTCAAAGGGAGTTTCTGAAGGATTCCTGAAGTGGCAGGCTCCTTTCTTCTGCTACACTTAAAAGAATTCATTTCCAAAATGATGTTCAGGAAGGAGTCTGTGGGATCAACCTACAGAGAGCACCTCTGCTGTGTTCTCCCTGGGACACTTCTAGGCCTCTGTGTAGAGGAAGAGAGCACGTGAATACTAGAAGCAAACTCTTTCTGGGAAGGGAACCTCAGTTCTGACCCATCTGACCCTGGGATGGGCCTCTGTTGCTATTTTGCAGGCTCTGACCTTCAGACTGATGTTCCCCTTCTTAAAACACAGTGCTGCCCTTTCTCTGTGCATTCTGCCTAAGAGCACATTCACTGGAGGGGCACGAGTGGACTGGCAAAGAGCAATTGGTCCTGCCTTGGGAAATCGGAATCCTACTCAGATGTTTCCAGGCCCAGTGCAGGTGGAGGAAAGCATAGAACGCAGAACAGACCTGGCCCAACTGATGCTGACCTCTCCCTCACCCAAGGGAGCCTTGGCCTCCAGCTGCCACTGCTGGCGGTGATGAGCTCATGCCGGATACCAGCCAGGCTCATCTGAGGACTGCTTGGAGCCGATTAAAGCCTTGATGAAATGCGGGTGCCTGGATGGCAGGTGGCTCTGGAGAGCTTGGGGCTCTGGTGCCCAGGCGCTCTCATCTCTAACTCAACTATGCAGTGACTCCTCTACGTCCATAGGATCTGGGATACAGAAACACCTTTCCCTGGGGACAGCAAGGACAGTTCATCATTCTGCACTGACTAGGCCAAGGGCAGAGGACAGGACTCAGGGTCACTGAGGGCCCCTTTTAGCCCTGACCTACCATATGAACTGCAGTAACACCACAGAATTCCTCCATTCCCCAAAATGCCCCTGACTGGACTGCTGGGTCCTTCTGGATGACAAATGGCCATCACTCTCCACAGGCTTTTCTCAAGTCAAGTGACAGGCTAACATCTACACTTCAGGTCTCCGTGTATATGTTATTTGCTCAGGGAAGACCTCCCTCACCTTCTTCAGACTAGATTAGGTCTCCATTACACTCTCCTAGTACCCTCTACTTTTCATGAATACTACTTCTCTCAGTGGTAATTACCTAATAATTTTGTGATTATTTGCCTAATGTCTATACTCTGCCAGACTTAAAGCTTCGTAAGAATGGGGAGTTCAGGAATTCCCTGGCAGTCCAGTGGTTAGGATTCCACGCTTTCACTGCCAAGGGCACAGGTTCGATCCCTGGTCAGGGAACTAAGATCTCGCAAGCCGCATGGAGCGGCCAAAAAAAAAGAAAAAAAAAATGGGGAGTGCTATACTTGTTAAGGTAATAACTGGAAATCAATAAAAAGACCAGTATGGGCAAGAGAAAGTTTTACAGGTAAGTTTTGTTGTTTTTTTTTTTACAGGTAAGTTTTTAATAGCATTCTTTAAAAAGAAACTTTTATATACAACAGAGGGGCCCCTCCTATACACCACATTAGCTATGGGACCAACTGGCTTTACAGCCTGCAACAGTTACCCATCCAAGCCAATCTTTTCTGGTTTTGAGTGGCATGGAGGATTTTCTTTCTTTTTGTTTAAAATAGCGTTATATACTATAAAGCTCACCTATTTAAAGTATACAATTTAATGGTTTTTTTAAAGTATATTTACAGAGTTGTGTGACCATCACCATAATCTGATTTTAGAATACCTTCATCATCCCCAAAAGAAACCTTGCACACATTAGAAGTCACTCCCCAACGCTCCCACAGAAAACTGCTGGCATGGAGGGTTTTTAGCTCTGTGTCCAAACAAACAGAAGAAAACTTTAGCATCCAATCATCTGACATGATTTCTTCATCATACAGATGAAAAAAGTGATGCCACAGAGGGGCTGTGATCTGCCAGAGGCCCTACAAGCGTGAGATGGTGGCAGAGCTGGGGCAGATCATGGTCCCCAGTGCCTGCATCCTAATGGCATTTGCTTTGATCTCTCTGCCATGTAGTGTGTCTGTCTATCCCAAACTGTTTACTCCACTGGACTTTAAGCTACTTGAGGGTAGAGGCTATGTTCTGCTCATTTGTCTTCCCCTCTTGCCCAGGAGTACCATTAGAGCAATGATGCTTAAAGTGTAGTCCACATACTTGTGCTGGTCTGTGAACTTTGTTACCAGTCATCGGTGAGACAAGCACAGTAAGTGACAGTAAGTGTCTGGAAACTTTTATAGCAACTTAAGAGTAATTTTGTCTGTTGAACCTAATGACAAATTTGGGCCTATAATTTATATGCCCTTTCAAAATATTTTTTTCTAATAATTTGTTTTCATCATGTTTTACAAAAAAGAAAACCTGTAGAAGACAGGTTTTTCAGATCGTTTGAGAAGCACTGCCTTAAAGCAACCCCTTCCCCACTCTCTTCTGCTTCTCCTTTTCCCTGTTTCCTTGAATCTCTTGCACTGGCTCCTCTTCTCATGCTCACACCTGAAATGTAGGTTCTCTCAGTTGTGTCCTTGGGCCTCTTTAGCTCTACAACTTTCCACGGACAACTCAGACTAAGCCAGCTTCCACCACCCCCAAGAGACTGACAACTCTCGAATCTTCACGTCCAACTTACAGTCCTTCCTCTCCTGAGCTTCAGACTCATTGTCCAACTGCCTGCTACACATCTCTACAAGAGTGTCCCACAGGTTCCCCGGCTGGTCAACAGCTATTTATTAGTCACCTACTATATGCCAGCTGTGAGGTTTTTTCCTAGGAGCCGTGAATATGGCAGTGAAATAAAGAGACAAGGTCTCTGTGATCACAAGGCTTACATGCTTGTGGCGGGGAGAGAGAGATGATAAACATGCAAACAAACATGATCATTTTAGGGACTTATAAGTACCATGAAGAAGATAAAATAAGGTAATATGACAGAAAGTGACTGGGGGGCTTCCCTGGTGGTGCAGTGGTTTAGAATGCTCCTGCCAATGCAGGGGACACGGGTTCGAGCCCTGGTCAGGGAAGATCCCACATGCCGCGGAGCAACTAAGCCTGTGTGCCACAACTACTGAGCCTACGTGCCACAACAACTGAAGCCCGGGCGCCTAGAGCCCGTGTTCCGCAAAAAGAGAAGCCACCGCAATGAGAAGCCCGTGCACCACAATGAAGAGTAGCCCCCGCTCGCTGCAACTAGAGAAAGCTCACGCACAGCAACAAAGACCCAATGCAGCCAAAAATAAAATAAGTTAATTTTTTTTAAAAAGTGACCGGGGGAGCTATTTTACTAGGGTGGTCAGGGAAGGCCTCTCTGAGGAAGGGACGTTTGAGTTGAGACCTGAATTCCCAAGCGGGAGAGTGTTCCCATCACTGAGAGAGGTTGGTACAGAGCGCCTGAGATGGAAAGGAGCTCAGTGTGCCTGAGGGGTGAAAGGTCAGTGTCACTGGAGAACAGTGAAGAAGCCGGGTGAGGGAGTAGCTAGAGATGAGGTCACAGAGACAGGCAGGGCCTAGATAACACAGAGCCTTGTAGGCTCTGGTAAAGGATTTGGATTTCATTTTGGTTTCACTGGTATGCCAACTGAAGATTTTAAACAGCAGAAAGACAGGGTTTATGTTTTAAAAAGATCCTCCTGGCAGTTATGTGGAGGATGGATTCATGGAGACACAAGTGGAAATGGTGAGACTAGCCAGGAAGCTGTGGTGATCATCCAGAACTGCATCGTGGTCCTGAACTGGGACTAGAGTTTGACTAGAGGCAAAAATGGGATGGTTCAAGATGTACTTTAGAGGTACAGATGACAGGACTTACTGAAGGACTTGATAGGCAGTGTTAAGGGAGAAAGAGAATTCAAGGATAACTCTAAGATTTGTGGCCTGAAAACTAGGTAAATGATAGCTATTTACTGAGATGAAGAAGACTTGGGGGATACCAATTTTGGGAGAAAGATAGAAGTATATTTTGGCCATGATGACATTGAGACTGAGGAAAGAACTGGAGCCGGGGAAGTGAATTAAGTGGTTAGCTATCATTTCTTTTTGAGGACTTTTAACCATGAAGGGATGCAGAGAAATGAGGTGGCAGCTGGAGGTAGATATGGGGGTCAAGGGAAGTTTTTAGTTTGCTTTGTTGTTTAAGATGGGTGATATTAAGGCATGCTTTCATGCCGATGGGAACAAGCCAGAGAGAGGAGAAAAAGGATAATGTAGGAAAGACAGGGGATCACCAGAGGAGCAAAGTAATTGAGAAAGAGAGAGGAAATAGGAGCCTGAGACCAAAAGCAGAGGTGATCTTAGGAACTTCTTCCATTGCAGAGAAGGCAGGCAGCGTACAGGAGTATAGGTGCAGGTAGGCTGGTGGAAGTGGTGGTGGGAAGATAAGGTAGTTTCCTTATGACTGCAATTTATTTTCTCTATGAAGTGTGAAGTGAGATCATTAGTTTGGTAGTTGGGGAAGGAGAGTGCTGGAGGTTTGAGGAGAAAGAAGGTATATAAAAGTGGTCGTGATCCAGAACAAGACTGTGATTTTACTCAAGAAGTGTAGCAGGGTGGCTGGCAGTATTGAGTGTCTGAAATTCACAGACATAAATGTAAGGTGAGTCAAGTTAGCATGGTTGTGATATTTTTTTCTCCAGCAATATTCAGCTCTTCAGATACAGACAGGAAGTAAAAAGAAATTGGGTTTAACTAGGGCTAGTGTTTCATCAGGTGATTACAAAGAAGGGAGAGAGAAGCAAGGGAATAGTTAGAACACTGGACCATGGAATCTAAAAGTGGGAAGGAGGGAAGAAGAAAATGTTCAAAGCAGAAATGGTCATTCCTCTGCACATCCAAATGATCCATACCTCCTCTTCCAGTATTCCTTACCTCAGTACAAGCACATACCATCTACTCGGCCATCCAGTCCAGAATCTGGACCTGATCTTGACTACTCCTTCTCTCTCACCATCTGATCCTAATGATTCTACTCCTAAATCTTTCTGTGATCAATCTTTTTCTCTTTTCCCACTGCAACTGCCTTGCTGTAGGTCTCACCTAGACAATTAAAATAGCTTTCAAATGAAATATTTTCCCTTTCTCCAGTCATGCCCCTCCTAATATATTTTTCCCCTATTTTCTCTAATCTTTCTTTCAAGTATAACACATATATAGAAAAGTACAAAAAAGGCATAAGGATACAGCTCAAAGAATTTTCACAAGGTGGATGCATAACCAGCACCTAGATAAAGAAGCAGAACATTATGCACCTCTGAAGCCCTCATGTGCCCTTCCCCAGTCACTACCTACCCTCTTGAGGGTAACCACCATCCTGACTTCTTACACATTGGGTGATTTGTCTATTTTGAACTTTATATAATCAGTCCAGTCATATAGTTAGTACTCTTCCATGTCTGGCTTATGTCCAGAAATGCTAGGTTGTTGAGATTCATCCATGTTGTTGTATACAGCGAGAGTTCATTCGTTCGTTTGTTCATTTGTTCATTCATTCATTCAATTATTCCATTGCGTGTCCATAGTTTATTTATCCATTCAACTACTGATACACATTTTTGAAACTTCTAAAGCATCTTTCACATTAAACATAAATCTGATCCTCCCCTACCCTTAATCTTAATGGTTTCCCACTGGAGGATAACGTTCTATTTCCTTAGCAGATCTTATGTTACAGGCCTTCATTATTGGTTCCTGCTTTCCATTCTTCAATTCATACCCCATAAATTCAGCTCTTCTGAACTACCTGCCGTGTACTGAATAAAGTATGCTGCTTTCTACTCCATACACCTCTGAACATGCTGTTCCCTCTGCCTTTCTTCCTCATCTACCCGGTAAACTCACATGCATCCTTTAAGACTTAGTGTAAACACCATCTCCTATACCATGCTTTCCCTGCTCTCCCCAGAGATTTAAAAGGTCTTTTCTTTGTGATCCATCAGCACCTTCTATACATCTCCATAAACACATCAGATAGCAATTTTTTTTGCTAAAATATCTGATTTCCTCACTGACCTATGAGTTCCTTAAGGGTAAAGACCATGTCTGGATCATCTTTTATTTCCCAGGTGCCTAGGGTGAAGCCTATGACAGGAGAGATGCTCAATAAGTGCTCGAAAAATGAGTGAGAAGACTTGCTCAGGGGTTACATAGTACCGTATGCAGGAGCTGGAAGGGGTCCTTGGAATCAGCTACACTAATTTCTCTATTTTACTACGGAAGAGAAAGGTTTTGCCTAAAGGAGATAGGGTTTGCTGGTGGCAGAGCCAGATCTAATCTTCAGCCCAGTGCTCATTCCCCTTCCCTGCATTGCTGGCAAGAATCAGAGGGTGACATTTCCATAGAGGAGAGCCTGGGGCAAAACCGATCCCCTCAACATCTGGCAGTGCAGCCAGATGGGCAGACAGTGAAATGGAACAAGAAATGGAGCTCTAAGTTTCTAGCCCCAACAACAAAATAATAGGCTGTTAAAGGGAAGATATCAGCACTGGGAAGGTTCCTTGCCTCAGGCGGCAATGGTTGGGAATTTAAGGACGGCTGGTTAACACTGACAACTGAGCCCTGTACTTGGACAGAGGAACATGGAAGGGCAAGAAAGTAGGTAGGAAAGAGGCTAAGGGAAGCCCTGGGGAAGATGCTATTAGGTTTCATAAAGCTCAGTGTTTCTGAGGTGATGAGCACTGGTGGCTGAAAAGGCAGGGGCACTGTGACTAAAAGAAGGAAGATAGCTTCATACACGAAGCTCTAAAAAGCCAGATATATTATGACACTCAGAGCAAGTGGGCCAGGAAGCAGAGACACCACATCTCCAGTGGCATCCAAATCTACAGTGGCTCTGGAGATTGCGGCACATCCAAGTATGTACTAAACTATGTGCAGGGCACTGTGGCAAAGGAGGCAGGCAAAGTAAGACATAACCCTCGCCCTCAAATGACCTCTCTAGCAGGGGGAACTGGACCCAAATCACAGGGAACAGGGAAGACTTTAGAAGGGAGGTGGCATGAGAGCTGCGGATTGGCTGGTAGAAAGCATTCCACTAGGCCGAGAAAAAAAGTCTTGAAGGGAAATGAGAGGCAGAAAGACCTGCATGAGTAAAAGCACTGAGGTAGGAACACAGAAGTGACGTTATGCCGTAGCTGGAGTATTAGGGCAGCAGTGGGAAAAAAAAGTTAAGTGAGGGTCAAACTAGAACAACTCTAAAACCAGCTTAACAAATTAGGATGGGTAGGATTCCTTTTTTAAAAAAAAATACATGAGCACTGGGTGTTTTTCAAGTTAATAAGATATTATATGTAGAGTGCTTACTCTGTAGAACCTACACATGCCCAATCCTACAAAACCTTAGATGGTAGGTGGCACGATCCCATTTCCACATGAGGAAAGAGAACTGCAGAGCAGTCACAGCTTAGCCAGGACACACAGCTATTAAGGGCAGGGTTGTATTCAGATCCTGACTCCACAGTTTATGCTCCCTCCTTGTGGTCTTTCTCACCTGGGGTTTCTCCTTTGAACCAAAACTGGGAAATTATTTGAGTAATGATTTTCTCAATTCTCTCAAGAATGGTACATAACTCGTACCACTTTAGATGCCTGGGAGAGAAATTAATTCCTTGTGTGCAACAGACGCCTTAGAACATTAGAGCTTAATTTTCCAGAGGAACCCTGGTTGAGAAAGGCTGCATGACAAGAGGTATGTTTTAGGAAAATCAATCTGGAGGTGGGATCACATCCCTGGGAGGAAAAAGCTGCAAAAGCACCTCAACAGCCTTGGAACTACTGGGATGAGTCAGCTACAGGGACTTGAGGAAGGAGGCCCCCATCTTCTCTAATTACTTCTCAGTTGTCCTGCTCTTCCTTCATTCTTCCAACCTTTTCTTGTACTTGGCAGTCAAGTGCTGAAGCAGAGCCTTCCTGCTCATAAGCAGGCAACCCAAGCGGAAGCAGCATCTTCAGAGATGAAAACCACAGAAGCCAGTGCACCCACTTTTCTGTGGAGGCTGGGGGTGGAAAACTGGCACTACTGAACTCAGAACTCTTCCACAGAAATCCATCTGGCAAACTCCTATTACTCTCCCTGATAAGGCTGAAGCACGCCATCCTCTGGGAAGCTTTCTGTAACTGATTCCACCCCCCTGCTCACCAGGCAGAAGCAGGTATTTCCTACTCGGTATCCCCACAGCCCCTTGTCCAGGACCCTGCTGGAGCACCTGCCTGCTGTCACTGCCTATTTCCAAGTCTGTCTCCTCTACCAGTCTGAGCCTCTCTCAGGGTCAGGGACAGTTTGCCAGATCCATCTTAGGATGCCCTGAGGTCCATGGTCTCAAAAGATGGCAACTGGCTTACCCAGAGTCACACTACAGAGCTGAGATCAGACACACTACAGGTCTCTCTGATCCCCAAGACTGTGTTCTTTTCACTATGTTACAGGGTCTCCCAAAGATAAAGAAGGGCCTTTCTGTGCTAAGCACCCAGCCCAACACTGAAGAGTTCAGAGGCTGTGCTATCAGAGTAGACCAGACCACCTGGAGAAGCTTCCTTAGAGGTAGATCCTTGAAGAGTCTGAGGATCTAGCTGAGAAGAGAGGGAACACGATGGTTTTAGGCAAGGTGGGGAAGTTGTGGGCAGAAACAGAATTAAGAAGCCGTTAGGTAGGAGTACAGGTTTCATGGGGGAGGAATGGGATTACAGCTGCCAGGTAAGAGTTTGATTTCTTTATACAATCGTGGAGCACCTACCTGTACTAGGAGCTTTTATAGATATCATCACTAATCCTCATGCCCACTAATCACTGTGATATTTCCCAGGTGTTACTTTACAGACAAGAAAACTGAGGCTTAGAGAGTTTAAGTAACATGTCCAAGCCAACAGAGCTAGTAGCTGGGGAAGCTGGGATTCAAAACCAGGTTGGTCTGACTCTGAAGCCTAAAGTCCTTTTTATTACTCCATGCTGCCTCTTAAGAGGTCAGAGAACTTCCCACATTACCAGACTGATGCTGCTGCCTGGACCTCCCCGCAGCTCTCACGTGGGGACTGCTGATCAGAGGGCAGGCGCAGCTGGCCCCTCTAGCTCTAACCCTCTAAGATCTGGGGGCCCTAAATCCCTGTGGACTAAGCAATTTCAAGGACAAGGGTTCGGTGTTGACCTCGTCATCACAGGCTGGCCCTGTGTCTAAACCTGCCTTGGATCTCACAGAGAAAGCCTCTAAGGTGCTACAGCAAAGACGGTGGCAAACACAGGCTAAAAAAGCTGGATGGTCAGGAAGGCTGGGCCTGCCTTCCCTGAAACCTTCTGGAGGAGGTCAGCTGAGGTCAGGAAACTTCGGAAATGTCACTGGCAAGAGCCCCTAGGACAAGGGAGCAGGATCCTGCCTCTCGGTTGGCTGGTCACACACACAGGCAGACCAAGAGAGGTCAAAGGGGGAGGGAGGTCAGAAGTTGGCAAGCCTGCAGGCCCTGAGTGACGGCCACTTGTTCAGGAAGGGAGAAATAAGTGGGTTAATGGTTTTGGCCCTTGAGGCTGGGAGGCTAGGGCAGGGGGTGTAAATGGATTCTGGGGAAAAAGGCAGGTGGGTGAACTGTAAAGGTGGGGGCTAAGGGCATCTGTTCCAAGTCAACAAGCAAGAACCATGCCCCTGGAACGGCTCAAAGGGCCAGCCTTGGCCTGGGGGGTGAGGGTGGAGGGGTGCTTCATAAAAGGCCTGTGTTTCTTCATTTCAAAGGTGTTCGATCTGGAAGGCTGGGGAGAAGGACTCTTTTTAGAGTGGATTCCCTGTCTGCTTAGGGGCTGAGGGGATGCAGGGAATGTAAACCACTGGACAACAGCTGGGGGTACTGATTGATTTTAAGGCATGGCAGAGGGAAGCTCCATGGTGAACACTCCAACTCCTAGCTACAGATGTCTCGTCGGAGAGCCTTCCAAAGGACAAAGTGAGTAGCATCTTGCTTGGGGACGTTTTCTAAGTCTCTGCTTCTGAGAGCAAATGAGTTCTTGCTCCAAAAGCATCAGTCATCCCAGGCGCTGTCACCACATCCGTAAGCAGTCCTGCCCCTCACAATGTACATGCCCCCAGACCAAGGCACACTCTGGCTGCTCTGGGGCAGGTAGGTCCCTTGTAGGCTGGGGATATGGGCCAGGCCTGAGTCTTAAGTGAGTGTGGCTGGGGCTGATGGAAGGTGGCAGGATTTGAGGGTTAATGGGAAATCCTTCCAGTCCAATAACATGACAAGGACTAGAAAATGATCTGGGGAGGTTGGGCCAGGGGGGCAAAGGCTCTGGGACTGAAAGAACTTTCTTTGAAGACTGGGTTTTGAAAAAGTGATTGGCTGCAAAGGACAGGTGGCAGAAGATACAGAGAAGAAAATCACACCTCATTTAAAAGAATCTATTTCCACCAGTCAGAGAAGAACTAAAATGGAATGAACTCCTAGAGAAGAAGTAGGATTCCCTGAGTCCCTGAGAGAATCCAAGGAAATGCCAGCCAGCCAGCTGTTGGAGAGGTTTCTGCCAGGAGAAGAGAAGTCAGGCAATCAGGGTAACCCAGAGGACTTCTGAGGATCCTTCTAGCTCCCAGGTTCTATAAAGAATGACCACTGATAAGGAATACCCTGGCGTCCAGGCCCAAGAGAGGGTCCCTAAGCCTTTAAGAAGTGTAAGTGAGGGCATAAACAGGCAGTCAATGCCATACTCACTCTGGGGCCTGGGCACCACACATCCTGGCAAGATGCTTCCCTCCCTATTCCAAGGAGAGGCTGGAGTGGGATGAGGGAAAGTGACTGCATGGGAGGCATCTGGCAGGGTGGCAGGTAACTCTGTAGCAGGCCTGGACAGGACCAGACTAGCCTGAGCCTGGGGATGGTACGTATTATCCCTCCAATTAAATCAATGCTCTCTAAAGGAAGGGTATTCAATCATTCAACAAAGATTTACTGAGTGCTTACTGTGTGCCAGGTACTTTACCAGGTGCTGGCAATGAATCAGCCATGGTTCTTGCCTTTGTTTTCAGGGAGCTCAGAGTCAGGTTAGAGAAAAGGCTACTGAACACACAAAAACAATTCCAGATTGCAACAAGTGTGATGACAGAAAAGTAGGGTACCATGACCCAGAGTAATGGAAGGAGCCTAATTTAGACTAGGGTGGAGGTGGGATCAAGGAAGCTGTCTTTGAGACTGGGGTTAGTAGAGATTTGAAGGGTCTCCCCCTTGGTCCACCAGCCCTGCTCTGGAGGTCACAGGGGAGAAGAAAGGACACTCTGGGGGAGAGCAACAATCAAGAAAACTCTCAGAGCATGTGCAGACAGGCAGGATGGCATGGTACATCACAAAATCACAGCCAAAGAATGCACTCCAGCCACATGAGGGCAAATCACACATGCACATGGCCATTCTCATGAAGTACAGGCACCCTTGAGGCATCTCTAGTTCTAAGAGGGTAACAAGGCTCTGGGGAAGCATGGCATTTCCAGGGCAGAGGGGTTGCTAAGTCCTTACTCTCTTTCCCTGCCACCCCCTGCCCCATTCACTCATGATCTCACCTCCATCAAGCAGCTCCTTGACGGTGCGGTAGTCGTCGGCAAGGACGGCATAGTGCAGGGCTGTGCAGCCCTTGAAGCTGGCACGGTTGTTCAGCCGGTTGTTGAAGTCATCCTCTCGAGTGACCAGGACTAGAGGGACAGCAACACAAACCCTTCCATTAGCAACAAATGCCATGAGCTGCCAACCTCGTCTTCTTTCTCTTGGCATTTTAATTCCCTCATTCACTCAACTACCTACTTACTAAACATATAATGGCACCTACTATGTGCCTGGCCATCTGTGCTGGGAAAGAGGAGGTAAAACAGAGACCATCCACAAATGTTTACTGACATCCATTATGTTGATAGGATTCACTTGGGGACGCAGAAATGAATCAGACATGGTCCCTGACCTAATCTGACAAAGGAGGCAGACAGTAGACAGATGTTTACAGTACTGTTTGAGATAAATGCTGTTATAGGTATTACAGGATGATGCAGAAAGCCAGAAGGGAGCTTAGCTCAATTTGGGCATGAAGAGAGGACCTCAAAAGATGACAGTCTTGAAGGGTGAAGAGGAGTTATCCAGGTGAAGAAAAGAAGGCTAGGGTAAGACTCGGGACAAGGGACTTCCCTAGTGGTGCAGTGGTTAAGAATCCGCCTACCAATGCAGGGGACACGGGTTCGAGCCCTGGTCCAGGAAGATCACACATGCCGCAGAGCAGCTGGGCCCGTGCACCACAACTACTGAGCCCATGGCTCTGGAGCCCGCGAACCACAAGTACTGAGTCCGCGTGCTGCTACTACTGAAGCCTGCGCACCTAGAGCCTGTGCTCTGCAACAGGAGAAGCCACTGCAATGAGAAGCCCATGCACTGCAACGAAGAGTAGCCCCCGCTCACTGCAACTAGAGAAAGCCCATGCACGCGCGGCAGCGAAGACCAAAGGCAGCCATAAAAAAAAAAAAAAGACATGGGAAAGTCAGGAAACAGATAGAGGCTGTTCTTAGCAGAACAGTAGTAACATACCTCCTCTGTGCTCTGAAGATGTCTACAATCTAGTGAGTATTTAATATTTTGTAAAGAGCTTTTAAAATTTATAAAAGCCATTAAAAATTTGAAAGTACAAAGAAGAAAAAGCATCATTATCTCTGCAACTTGAGAAACTGCATTTAGTATTTTGGTATATGTCCTCTGATATTGATATCTATATCTACATCTATATCTATAGGTATAGCTATACCTGCATATATATCCTACAAAACTGGAATTTACTATATTGCAATTTTGTAATCTGCTTATTTTCCCTTAATAAATGTACTGTGAACACTGTTTTTGAAGGTAGGAAGAATAAGCATTTCATGTGACAAAGAACCAAAAACCCCCAGGCTCATTCTAGTGCTAATAATAGTGACTCTCTCTCTCCAAATTGATACAAAAGAACCTAAAACCTGTTGCATCACTCTAGGTTAGGTGACCACACATGTCCTTGTTCACCTGGGACAGTCATAACTTATGCTTGTTGTCCTGAATGGTCCCAGTCTGGACAATATTTGGAAGGCTACCCAACCTCTGGGCCCTCACTTGGGAACCGAGCCCCCGTGGAATGATATCTATGCTGCTTAGGTGATGGGGTTTCTTTTTGCCTCATGCAGAAATTATTGGAGTTCTTGCCTTATGTTCCCTCCTGAGCTTAGTTCATTAGAGGAGGAATTTGGGTCCAACCTACCTGTACCCACTCCTCCCCGAGTCCATGGCACAGGGCCTGCAGAGGGCAGGCTCCTCCTACCTCCCACTGGATAAAGGTGTGTAATTCATAACCTTGCCTATGTAGTCAAAAGCACCAGACAATTCTGAAACCATTCTTTCCCAAGCTGTCTTGGAATGGAATCTATGCATTTTCCCCTCCTACAAAACTGAACTTGCTATTAAAAGTCCCCAAAGCCAGAAGACTGTCATGCCTCTTCCTAATCCTAATAGATTTCACTTACTGACTTCCTCTACTCTGTGGCTGACATGGTCATTTCACACAATCTATTTAATTCTCCTAACTACCTTATATAGTAGGTATTAGAATTCCCATTTTATAGATGAAAGCTAAAGCACAGAGATCACAGAGCTAGTAAGTGGTTAAGTGAGGATTAGAACCCAGGTCTAATCTGAGTCCTCACCCTTTTTTCCCATCATATCATGCTGTCACTCTCATTTTGCAATTGAGGGAGTCAGAGCCCAGAGCCCAGATGTTCTGGTCCCAGCCTTGGCTCCTACTCCCTCTTCTTTCCCTGCTCAAGTGAAGGTGCCAGCACACTCTCTATGGAACTTGCCCTAACAGAGATCAGCCTGAGGTTTGTAGCTAATACCGGATAAGCTTGCTTAGGTGGAAGCATTTCAAATGTTTGGTCAAAATGAAGTTGTTGGAGTGTGTAACTGGAGAACAGACCACACTTTCTTGTGGTCTGGTGAATCAATGGTCCATCAGCTCTTTTGCACCAGTCAGAGGCTCTCCTGACTGATGACCCCCACCCCTGGAGTGTTATCTGACCTTTCCTGGAGCAGGGAAAACAGGAAGAAGGCCTCTGATTAGCTAACATGTAAGTCAGTTGTGCAATGGCATCTGCATTTTTCTCATAAGAGCCCTTTTAGGACCTAACTCAGAGAATAACTTGGTCACGAACAGTCTCATCAAGTCATGGTAAGGGATCTTGTTTCCAGCCCACTGCAGATTAGAAGGCTAGGGAGAAGTCTTCAGAATCAAGTACGCTGATTACAATCAAGTGCTGACCAGGCAGGGAGGGAAAAGAACAGCACAATATAAAGCTGAAAGAGGAAGCCACAGAATACAGTGCCTCAAGAGCCCCTAGGGCACCACTGAATTGCCACATAGGACATTAACTGCTAGATATAATGATGAACCTGACAAAAAGTGATAGCTGGTTCAAGAAAGCAGGAAAGGTATAATCCATTTTACAAAGAAAATATATCATTCATTCAAAATATATCATTAATGAACACCAATGCATGGTGGTGGCTTCTGGAGATATACTAATAAGACATACTTCTTGACTCTAAGAATTTAACAGTCTAATGCAAGAATCAGACCACTGAATGGACAAATTATAACACTGTTTTTCACGAGTGCAAGATAGAGCTATACACAGGGTGCCTACCATAAAAAAAGTAGATGAACTCAAGGGACACAGCTGGGCTATTTGGTTCAGGGACAAACATCAGCAGAGTGGCAGTGTCACAGCCCAGCTAATAAGGAATGTCCATGAAGAGGGCCCCTGCTCCCCTCTGAGGTCTCATCACTTACCGTCCCCTTCCTAATGCTCTTTCTGGCCTATTGGCTTTTGCAAATACTATTCCACAGCCTGGAACATTTCCCCCTCTCCCACGCCTTCAGCTAATTAACTCCAATTCACTTTTAGGACTCTGATTAGAAGTCACTTCCTCTAGTTATTCTTGCTGAGTCTGAGGTAGTTACTCCTCCCAAGAGCTTCCCTAGCACTTTAGGCATCTCCCAATTATGGTATTTATTACCCACTCCATTGCAATCATCTGTTTACTTGACTACGTTCCCCACTAGACCAAAATCGCAACGAGGACAGGAAGTGTGACTGTCTTTCCCACAGTTGTATCCCAGTGCCCAGTACGGTGTCTGACCATAAACATGTGCTTAACAAAGACTTGTTGAATCAGCAAATGCATACATAATACATAAATAAGGCCCTAATATTACCTTGTTTTTGGAATAATGATAATAATGCCAGCCAGCAGTATTTAGTAGAGGAAGTAGAGTGCAGCTGTTAAATAAGTGAGCTCTGGAGCCAGACCACTTGTGCTTGGGTCCCAGTTCTGAATTTACTGACTGTGTAATTTTGGGTAACTCACCTAACCTCTCCATGCCAAGTTTCTTTACCTGTAAGCAGAGATGATAACACTGCCCTCTCATGGGATATTATAAGGATTGAATGAGACACTGTTGAGTAAAGGGGCTTGGGACAGGGCCTAACAGTATCTCTTAGTCAGTATTATCCTTACTGTCTAGTCTTGTGCTTCCAAAAGTGTATTCTCTCTGTGAAAAGAGGTTTTGGGAACCCTGCATGCACTTTTCCCCTCCAAAAGGCACAGTTCTGAGTAAGAACTATCTGTTTAATTTGGCGTTACTCAGCAGTTTTATGTCTGACAGCCTCTTTCCACCCAACCCTTGTTAAAAATCCTGCAGTACTGGTGTTCCATGGAACACTCTTTGGAACTGAGTTGTGCATAACAATCTGTAAAGCACTTCATTTACTTATTTATTTCAGAACGACCCTGTGAGGTGGAAGTTCACTCTGGAAGTTCACTCTCCCCATTTTATAGATGGGGAAGCTGAAGTTCAGCAGGGTGCCACAGTCAGTCAGCGGTAGAGCTAGGACCCAGTCCAGGTCACCAGTAAGCTCTTTTCCCTTCGTCGCCCAGTTTTAGAAGCCCTGACCCAGGATATCTTGCTGAAACCCCCAGATCATTAGATCTCATACTCTCATACTCTTCTCTATCAAAAAAAAAAAAAAAAAAAAAAAAGACTTAAGGTGGAAAGGAGGTGTGTGCAGCATGCACCCTCATGTTCTTACTTGCTCTCACAGAGAAAGCAGAAGCAAACCCACAGAAGCTACAGTGACTCATCCAAGGCTGGCTCACCAGCTGGCCACCACGGTGGTCTTTTGAGGCCTGGTGTTTACAGCTGGTCCTCAGCCAGTGAACCATCCCCTTCCCAAAGACATCTACCAGCCTGTCTCCAGCACAGGGGGAGATGGGCTCAGGCTCCTGCTTCCCCTCCAGGCCAGCCATTCCTGTCACTTCACCCTTATGGCCACAGGAAGAATGACAAAGCATTACTTTGTCATCCTTCTGCTCCCAACTCTGCCTTTTGATGCTGCAAAGTCTATGGCACGGTGCCGTGGCCAGGGTCAGTCTGAGTGCCATGGGCAGGTGTGCACCTGACGTACACTCTGCAGGATTCCCTGTACTTAGCAGTGCCAAGGGGTTAGCAGAGGTGAAAGTTGTCCCCAAAGCCTTTCCTATAGCCTGGCCACTACTCAGCACTGTTGAAACTGCAGAACAAAACACAACAAACCACTGCCTCCCACAATAAGAAACAGTAATTTAAGGTAAAGGAGTCACACAGTCCTGAATCTTAGCTCTGCCACTTACTAAGTTCTTCTATCTGTAAAATGGGCATGACAAGCAATAATTTGAGGAATACTAAATATTTAAGTATTATGAGAATAAAATCTGATAACAGATTTTTAAAAACATTACCACAAACATTTAGTAATGCTGTTTTCTCCCCTGGGGTAGGCACTGGGGATGCAGAAGTGAATCAGACATGGCTTCTGTCCTCATATTGTTAAGACTATTGGAGGAGACTGAAAAAAAGCATGCGAGGCAAAATGGGTGGCCTCCAGATAACAAAAGCTTTATTTTCATTGCCTTGTGTGGAGGAAAGGTAACCCTAGTAAAAGTCTCTCCCTCAGGCTCAGCCTCTACCCACCACGCCCAGGAACTTATGCTACCTAATGTCATGGAGTGTCTAGCAGTGCCTTTAAAAACGTGAGCATGTCTCCATGAAAGGGAACCTTTAGGACTAACCCGACAAACACAAGGATAACCTCTTACAATTGTGCAGCACTTTACGGTTTAGAGAGTGCTTCAGTGCAATTGTTTCCTCACCCCAGGTCAACCTAGGACAGATAGGTCAAATATTATTCTATTGAACAGAGGAGGAGACCGAGGTAAAGAGGTTGGGGGGCCTGCCCAATTTGGATTGCTAATCGGTGGTGGATCAGGACTAGGTCCTGAACCCACTTGGTTCCATCCTCCATATTGCACAGCTTCGCCAATGCCCACAGGCTCAAGCCTCACATACCCCAGCATCAGCGGACCTGGCTTGAAGCTCGGGCACTAAGCTAAATTCTTCCCAAGAGTCTCCAGGAAGAAGCCTCTGGGCTCACAGCTCCCTCCCCACAAGGTGTTGTATATCTACCACCTTGTTAAATCCTTAGTCCTACTGCCAGCATCGGCAAGCTGCCTCCTCAACTTCTGCGGGCACTGTCGGCTCTGCCTCTTGTGTTTATCTTCAGCCAGGGGATGGAGCAAGAGGGAGACTCCCTGTGCTGGGTCACCAAGAGACCATCTCTGGGGAGGGCAGGCTCTTCATTTCTTTCCACAGCCTGGATGACCCTCCTTCCTCTCCAAATCCTAACTCTTCTTTAAAGCCCAATTCAAGGCCTCCTCTTCTAGGAAGTCCTTTCCTCCTTGCTCTGCCTTGGATGCCTGTCATGTTGATTGTGTGTATCCATTTACCACTTACTTATTGTCTTATAACAGCTCTTGTAATACTTTCTTGTGTTAAAATTTCCCTTCTGACTCCCTAATTTCCTCATGGATGACAGAAACTAGTTCATAACATTTTCTGTATGTATCTCACCCAGCATCACTTCAGTATTTCATGCAGCTTCAGCAATGAGCACACAGGAGCCTTCATTCACCCCCTGCCCTGAAGCACACCACTACAGAGCACCTCAGCACAGTGAGTGATAATGAAAGGCATGTGCGCAAACGGTCTGATGGCAGCAAAGACAGGGAACATGTCATGTGGCTTGCGGAGGAATCTCCCAGAAAAACTATCTGGAAGATGAGGTGGAGAAGAGTGTTCCAGGAAAGGAAGTGGCGTTTGCAAAGGACAGAGGGTGAAGTCTGCATTACCGGCCCATACAAGAAACTGGGAGTCCTTCAGTAAACTTGGAATGCTGAGTGAAGGCAGGTGGAGCAGTGGGCACAGATGAGGTTGCCCAGGCAGGCAGAGGCCTGATCCTGAGAGGGGTTTGGACTCTATCCTGAAAGCTATGCACAGGCAGTGATTTTTGTTAATGAATTAAGCAGCATGAGGAAGAGCAAGAACAACAGACTAGGAGAAAAGTGAACTGGGTTCAAAAATGGCTGTCACTAAACTTGGTATGTATCTCAATCCCTCCATGTCCCAGATTCCCTATTTTAAAGTAGAGGAGTTTTTTCACATCAGTGGCTCTTAAACTTTAGTGGCAACAGAATCACAAGGGGAACTTGTAAGAAAAAAAAAAAAAACAGTTGATTCTTGGGCCCTCGCTTCAGCAATTTAGATTCAATAGGCAGGGCCTGGAAATGCACAGTTGAAAAAGCCCTTTGTGTTGCTCCTCACAGAAAACTCTGAGCAGCACTGGACTAGTCTCTGAGGGTTTGGTCTCTGAGGGTCCTTCCCATTCTAATCTTGTCATGAACACAAGAAAGATGCAAGGCTGGCCAAACCCATCCCACTTCCAAATGCCTGATCCTGCTCTAGGGAAGCCAAGGATGTCTAGGCACCAGAATGTTCTCCCAAGGCCCATGTTTAGAAAGTTAGAGCAAAGCCCCCAGGACACCAAGTCTTGGGACACTGGAGACTTCCAATATCTCACTCAAACCTCCTCTCTCTGCCAAAATCCAACTGGAATTAGGTCCTTCTATACCATATACTCTAGTTTTTTTCCTTGTTCATCCAGCAAAGTTTACATACTTTCCATGGGCTGGGCCATGGCAATATGAACAGGCTCTGCCCTCAAGATCTCATAAATGCTGCAAATAACATCAAAAGAATCTATCTTTTACCAAGTATTTCTGAAAGGAAAGAGTTCAGAATATTGAGCTGGAAAGACCTGGCTTCTAATCCTGGTGACTCTAGAAAGTGATTTCATCCCTCTGAGCTTCAAACTGCTCAGTGGTAAAATGGAAGCATTACTATCTTTGAATCGGATTGTTGTGAAAATTGAAATGATGTGATATAGTGAAAGGCACAGGAAATGGCTGCATCTAGGAAATAGCGACTTTTAAATTAACATGTCCTCCCCTGTCCTGGAACCTGTAATATACCCATATTCCTCTGTTTGACTTTCAGAGGCTCTCCAACCTGGTCCTAATGTCTCCAAATAGACTTCCAACTCCTCCCTTCCTGCTGGAGAGACCCCACTCCATGAGATGACCCTGGTGATCCTACCAAGAATCCTCAGTAGGCAGCACTGTGTATTAGGAAGAGCATAAAGGTCAGAGCCAGTCAGACTGGTAAGCAAAACTCACTGTATGACTTTGATCAAATTAACATCTCTGAGAATCTGTTTTCTCATCTGCAAGATAGATATCATCACCTATCTCACAAGATTCAATGGCAAATCCAGTTAAAAAATGGACAAAGAATCTGAGTAGCTATTTCTCCAAAGAAGACACACAGTGGCCTAAAAGCACATGAAAAGATGCTTAACATCATTAGTCATCAAATGCAAATCAAAACCACAATGAGATACCACTTCATATCCACTAGGATGGATAAAGTGAAAAAGACAGGCAATAATAAGTGTTGGTGAGGATGCAGAGAACCTGGAACCCTCATACATGGCTGGTGGGAATGTAAAATGATGCAGTCTCTTTGGAAAACAGTCTGGTAGTTCCTCAAAATGTTAAACATAGAGTTACTATATGACCCAGCAATTCTATTCCTAGATATAAACCCAAGAAAACTGAAAACATTATGTTCACACAAAAACTTGTACACAAACATTCACAGCAGCATTATTCATGATAGCAAAAGTCAAAACAACCGAAATGACTCTCAATTGATGAACAGATAAACTAAATGTAGTATAGCCATCGATGGAATATTATTCAGCTAAGAAAAAGGAATGAAGTACTGATACATGCTACAACTTGAATGAACCCTGAAAACATGCTAAGTCAAAAAGAATTCAGTCACAAAAGATCACATATTGTATGATTCCATTTATATGAAGTGTCCAGAATGGGCAAACCTATGGAAACAGAAAGTAGATTAGTGGTTGTCTAGAGCTAGGGAGAGTTGAGAGACATGGAAAATGATTGATAATGGGTATGGGGTTTCTTTACAGGGTGATGAAAATGTTCTAAAATTGATTGTGGTGATGGTGGCACAAATCTTGTGAATATACTATAAACCACTGAATTATGCACTTTAAATGAGTAAACTGTATAGTATGTAAATTAAATCTCAATAAAACTATTACATTAAAAAATGTAAAGAACTGAGCACACCGCCTGATGTAGTAAGGATGCAATAAATGGTAATAAATTTATTATTGTGCCCTTTCCTCTTCTTGACGCCACTCTAACCATGGCCAGAATCACCTCTTACACTAACACTGAAGAATATGTCAGGCTCATTGAAGGGAGCCCATTTCATACTCAGTGAAGGGTCACAGGTGAGCTCTGAAGGCTAATATCCCAGGACTAAGAGTCTTACATAAATATAATAACTCCTGGGGGACTTCCCAAGAGTGAAGTTCTTTAGTGAATTGATGTTACGCTTGTCTCTCCAAGCAGAAACCACTGGGGATCCAGTGGTTAAGACTCTGTGCTTCCACTGCAGGAGGCATGGGTTCGATCCCTGGTACAGGAACTATGATCTTACATGCCATGCAGTGCAGCAAAAAATTAAAAAATATATATACATATTAATATAATACATACGTATATATATATATATATAAAAGTCTTGAAGTAATAAGAAAACAATGGCCTCCATTTACTGAGCACTTACTATGTGCCAGGTACTGTGCAAGGAACTTTACAATTATTTTCCTTGAAAGAATCATATGGGGCTGTTATTATTATTATTCTTATTTACTAAATGAAGCAGCTGGCACTTAGAGAGGTTATGTAGCTTGTTTCAGGTCATAATGGTAGTCAATGACTGAGCCAGTCTGTTCAACTCCAAGGCTTTTACTCTCTTCTCTATGTGATATCATGGCTTCACTATTTCTTCCTTTTATTTATCTATGTTTTACCCATTCTTTACAACTCAAGAAGTCTGATTTTCACTGATCTCCCTTTCCTCTCTGCATTCTAGTACTGTCTAGTCCACAACAAATTAGTTAACATTTTCTCTTACATAGTCTTTTGTGTTCTCAGATTGCTTCATGCATACACTCTTGAGCATCGCAGGTGTTCCATAAATACTTCTTTAGTGAATGGATGTTACGCTTGTCTCTCCAAGCAGAAAACAGATTCTTGAAGGACAGATACTGTGTCTTATAGATCTCTTTAACCTTAATGTAGAGAACGGTCATCTAGGCTGGCCTATGGCTGGAGGGTTAGACCCCGCTTAAAAATGGTTCTCACAAACACCACGCTCTCTGCCCATAGATTGGAAGGTTTCTCCTTAAGAACAGGACCCTGGCTCACCTTATTATACCTTACCATAGTGTAGCATGAGCACTGGCACTTTCTGTAGTAGGAGCTCAGAGAAGTTTGATGAATTAAAGAGAAGACTGGGCTAGCACTTACTCTACTGGAGAAACATCAAGGGCAGCCTTCCCATTGGGATCCCAAGTCCATCTTCTCTCACTCCAAGAAAGAGAAGTGGAAGAGCAGGAAGGTTGGACTGGAACCTTAAGACAATAGGTTGTTCACCCTGCCTGTGGCCCTAGACAGTCAGTGTGGCATCCTCTCTGGCCCAGGACCCTCCTTTGACCACAGACCCAGGTAGAGCTTTCCAGAGCCTATGTCTCACCTGCACACCATCAAAATCAAAGAGCTGGGCCAACTCTTAAGAATTTGTTACTTGTTCTGTTATTTTTTCCTCTGTTATCTACAGACCCATCAACACTCCATTTGAACTTCCACTACTTCCCATTTCTCCTAACTCTCAGGGGAATAACATGCTCACAGGTATCTAGAGTCCCTTTGATCTGTGCTATAATTACCCTGATCTCACCTTCTCGTACTCCCCTGCCCCCACCCTGATCCTAACCAAAGCAGTATTCTTTCAGGTCCAGGGATCCTCTGGGCAGGGCTGGCAACAAGAGGAAGGAGTCTGACCTCTCTGCCTTTCAGCCAGCTATGCTACTTGGTTGGCCAAACTTGGTCCCTCTCTGCTCCCCATCTCTACACCTGCATGCCTCTCCTCTGCCTTTTCTTTAAGATGTTAAAAACCCACAATAAAAAACAAATACAAAATGCTGTAATTAATAGCCAATTCCAAGCCAACCCAGCATCTCTGCTAATAAACCTCAACACTTGCAAAAAGAACAATAAATTCTGCCCCTCTCTGGTTCTGGGGTGGTCTCTTATATATACTCTGTGTGTGTGTATGTATGTGGGTAAGTGTGTCTACATATATATTTATTTTCCTTTATTTCCCATCCAGGGAGGGGCAGAATAATGAACTGCGTGTGTCAGGGAAGATGAATCTGAGATACTAGGGAGCAGTGCAGTAAAAAGATTAAAGTGTTATTATTGTTGGTTTTTTTTTCCCCCATGGTCCATTGTGACAGCTCGACCGTCATCTGTAAAAAATGTCTCAGTGAGAGATAATCATCGGAAACTCAATAAAGCGTCAGGGGGAGCCTCAGCCCCCATCAATCACTGGGTGCCTGGAAAATTTCAGCCCTCTGTCTCCCTTCCTGCTATCCATATAAATGTCTCTAATATATTTTGTGTGGTGTGTGGGACCCATCCCTGATTTGGAACTTTTGATGAAAAAATATTTATACACAAAATATGTAAATCAGTTAAAAATCATAAGACTAGTTCTGTGACACTCCATCCCACTTTTTTCTTATTTTTATAAATGTATCGAATTTATTATTTTTAATAAAACATGTCAACTAGTCTATCTCCCTCTCCTAGTTAAATGTATATATAGATTTGGAGGGCTAAAAGGATGGAAACAATTAACCTAACTGGCTGCTACACTTAATCTTGAAGTTGGCCAACCTGATGGATAGACAGTGCACTGTCCATCCTAGTGACTCTGCAGTGGCTGACACTGCTGAGAAATGACATGTAGAACCACTGGCACTGAAGGTGTGACAAGGCTCTGACAATGATGAGGAAGAGGCAGGCACATTATTAAAAATAATAGCTTGCCCAAACAGCTTTTGGCCTGGCAGATCCCCAAGCCTTCTAAGACTTTGGACAAGTCAGAGGTTCTGAGCTAAGTGTGGGGCACATACAGGCTGATATGGTTGCTGGGTTCCTACAAGGGCAGGAGACAGTTCTGCTGGCATTTGGCATCATCTCTCTGCCTCAGTTTCCTTTAGTGCCTACATCACAGGGTTGCTGTGAGCACACAGTAAGTATCAATAAACATAACCTGCTGCTGTAGCTATCGTCATCATCATCATCTTACTATTATTATTATCACTTCCCCCTACTTCTCTACTCTGGAAGGAATCAGTTCCTGCAGTACCTTCTCCTCTAGGGCCTTCAAGACTCCTCTCTGCCTAAAGGATAAGGTCCAAGAATCTTGATTTGGCCCCAGCCTACTCTCTTTAAAGCAGCACCTTTACTGCTCATTACCCTCTAAAATGAATCTTCTGGGCTTCCCTGGTGGCGCAGTGGTTGAGAGTCTGCCTGCCGATGCAGGAGACACGGGTTCGTGCCCCGGTCTGGGAAGATCCCACATGCCGCGGAGCGACTGGGCCCTTGAGCCATGGCCGCTGAGCCTGCGTGTCCGGAGCCTGTGCTCCGCAACGGGAGAGGCCACAACAGTGAGAGGCCCAAGTAACTCAAAAAAAAAAAAAAAAAAAAAAAAAAGTAAAATGAATCTTCTGCTGTACAGATGCTTCACCCTAACAAGTTTACTTGCTGCCCTGAAATATGTTTTTTCTGTTTTCCACCCCTGAGTATTTTGGATATAACATACTCCTTCTCTGATCACACTCAATTCACACTTAGTTGCAGGCCCTTCCATAAAACCTTCTTATACTTTGAGGCTTAAATACCATTTTACTTCCTGACATTTCAGCCAGAGATTCTCTTCTCTGAGCTCTGATAGTCCTTGTTATCTGCTCCTCTGACTGGACCCTTGTCAAACACTGTCTTGGTCATGTCGTCAATCTTTATTGTTATTTATTATCATTCTTGCTGATACCGTATATATGCATGATACCTTGTATTTTCTCAAATATTTCATAAGTACTTCAATTTGATCTTTATAATAAGTCTATGGTATAAAAAGTATTATTCTCTACAGATGAGAAAATCAAGGCTTAGAGAGCTAAAGAGAACTGCCCAAGGTCACACAGTTAGGTGATAGCCAAGCCATTCCTTGGACTCTGAGATAATGCTTGGTTCTTTGCAGATAACAGTTTGCTACCACTGAAAAGCATTTGGAAGGCTGTGACAGACTCTGAATGAAATTTTATTAAGAGTATCATGAGGACAAAGATGATGATATAAAAACAGAAATTTACATTAATGGAATTCCTTCTATGTTCTAGGTTTTAGGCTAGGGATAAATATACTGCCCCTAACTCTCCCAATAACCTTTATTTTACAAATAAGGAGATGCAGCCTCTGAGAGGTACAGAAAATTGTTCCAGGTGTCATAGCTACTAAGTGTTCTGTACACCCATAATACCATGGCTTAAGCACACAGACGCTCTAGGAATAAAACTTAAAGTGCCAAAAAAGAAAAGGTCTCTTCCAGGGAGGAGAAGGTCCAGGTGAGTTTTCTTAAAGCAGTTCAAGCACAAGTAGCCTAGATCATCTACTCAAGAGTGGGAGCCTGTTAGAAATGCAGAAATGTAAAGTATCAGGTCCTACCCTAGACATACTGAATCAGAATCTTGGGAGTTGGGGTGTGGCAGGAATCTGTGTTTTAACAAGCTCTCTAGGTGATTTTTAGGTCCTTGGGAGCCTTATTACTCCCATTTGAGTTTGTCTCCAAGGGCACAGATTCTCTCTGCTTTGCCTGGGTAGGTCTGGACATGCAGTGGGTGCTAGGTGTTAACTTACAGTGAACAGATGAGCTAGGGTAAGACTACTCTTTAGCGTGTCCTGGGGAGATGGAGAAATTTTATAGAGAGCAGTTCCATTACCGCTGGCAGGGACTCCTAGCCATCTCCTGAACTCCAGGGCACTTGTCCACTGGTTTGTGATGTACCAGCTTGCATCGTCCTGTCCCCCATCTGAAGACACAGAGATGGGGAAGTCAGCTGGGGCAGGTCAGGACCTGCAGCCCCTGGAGCTGTGGGAAGAGGGCCACTTGGGCTGGAGTGGTTACCCTTGGCAGGTTCAGCCAGGCAAGCCAGGCCCTCTACCCCCAGAAGGGCCCTGTGCCAACCCAGCTTCTGCACAACTCATCTTTATACAGCCGCCACTTGGAGCTGAGAGGAGAAGCTGATTTATAGCCTACTCTGGCCATGTTTCTGCCGTGTTTTATTGTTTTAATTGTCTATGTGGGAGGAGCTCAGAGTGCTCCTTGCATTTCTGACAGCCCCAGACACCCAATGTTTATAACAGTTACTTACAAGCAGCCAGCAGCATCCCTGACTGGGTGACTTGTTTACTGTTACGTCTAATCTACTGCCTCCTCCACCTGAGGATTGGGGCCCACCACCCATCAGCCAGCCACAAGTGGAACTCTCCTAGAGTGGGCATGGGTGGGGCTCAAGGCACTGAATGGAATGTGGTCAAGATCAGGGAGTGAGTTGGTAGAGAAGCAGCCATGATCTCTTAAGCTCTCCTCCACGTGTCTCCTCTAAGTGCCTTGCTCAAGCTGTGCTCCCTGCTAAGAAAATCTTTCCTTTTTTTTCCCCTCCTCTTCACTCTCCAAAGCCCAGCTCAAATCCTACTTCTTCTAAGTACATTACTTCCTCTGACGATGAGCCTAAAGGTTCTAGAACCTTGCGAATCACATGGCTGAGAGGAACCTTGGAGGCTATACAATCTAATGACCCTTTACAAAATCCCTGATGGGCGGACAGCCAGCCTCTGTCAGTGCCCCTTGAGCGGAAAGTTGCTCAGTACCTCCAAGGCAGGTTTCCTGCCTTACACTGATCCAAGACCCAACTCCATACAGTAATTCTTCATCACATGCTACTGTGCTTTACATGTATTTATTTCTAGTCATCCAAACAACCCTTTAAGATGGGTATTGTTATCCCTATGTTACAGATGAGAAAACCTAAATTCAAGGACCTTAAGCCACATGCTTAAGATCACACAGCTGGTGACAGAGCTTAGAGGACCCATTACTTCCTGGCACTGAAGACTGACCTTTCTCCAGGATATCACTGTGCCTCTGAAGATGCCATTCTGAGAACTAGAGAGAATGGACAGAACAGTCAGACCAATAAGGCCAAGCATCCCTACATCACCTGCACCAGCAGACCTGTTCTCTACCCAGAAACACCAACCTTGACAAGAGTTGAAGATACTGTAATGTGCCAGTTGAGCAGGCTTCTTGCTAGAGCGATGCCAAACGTCAAACAGGAGAAGGGTTTCACTAGGAATGGGGCAACCGATAGCCAAGTCTCAGCAAAGAGGTTTCTTTCCTCTCTAGGCTGTGCCCATTCTGAGCAGGCAGAACGGGTATAGAGCATCTCTGAGAGAAAACCAGGCAACTTCTCTGATACCTTTTGGTCTCCTTGACTGGATACTCTTTCCTCCCCACACCTTAAATGCTGATACCCTGAGTGAAGGACTTGTCCTCCTATCCCTTCCCTTTAACTCCTTTCCTTAGGCAGTTTCAGTCACATTCATTGTTTTAACTACCAAGCAAATGCTGCCAGACATCTTTGAACTACAGACCCACTCATCTAACAGTTCACCCAAAGCAGAACCCGAGGTGACAGATTGGTGCCTCCTTTTCCATCAACTCCCACATTCCACTGAATACTCCACCTCCTCCTATTATTTTTCTAATACCAATTCTCTCCATTCCCAAAGATTTCTTTTAGAAATCCCCAGAAACGAGAAATGCATTTTGAGGGAGAGGAGCATGACTTCTCATCCAATTCTCAAAGGGATCCATCATCCCCCAAACATCAAAAATCATTGCTAATCTCTCCTCTCCAATTCATCCCCACCCCATCAGAATGGTCCATCTAAAATGCTAATGTAAACTGAACATTATCCTACTTAAAATCCTTTGATGGCCTTCAGAAAACACTATGAGTTTCCTAGAATTGCCTTTCAGGGTCCTTCCCACATAGAACCCTGCCTCCCTCTCTGGTCTTACTTCTTGCTGTTCTCAGTACTGTGGCAGATGATTCCAGTGGCTGTCACCTATCCTGTATCTCTGCATGTGTTATCCCTTCTACCTGGAAAGTCCACCCCTCTTAGTCTGCCTGGCAGTCTCTGACTCATCCTTAAGACCCAGTTCAAAGTCACTTACCCTGTGACACTTCCCAGATATCAGTCTGCCTTCAGGTAGAGGGCATCACTACCTATACCAGTGCTACCTATATCCTTTGTATATCTATCAACCTTTGCATTTATCACTCTGCACTGTGGTGCCTGTTCATAGGTCTGTCTTCTTACTTGACTGGGAGCAGATCATATAAATTGAGGGGCTAGATCATATATATCCATTTTTATTTATTTATTTCCAGCATCTGGCAGAGTGCCTGACACTCAGTAAGTGCGTGCTCAATTATAAATAAACAAAACTAATACGCAATTACAACCGTAGAGTACTTTACAATTCACACATCACATACTTTATCTCTTCATCTTCACATAATACTGATAAGGTAGACAAGGGATATACTACAGGGGTTTAGGGAGGTCTTGACAAAGTCACAAACTACAACTCACTCTTCCCTTCAGTACTGAGCATAGGCTGAGTTCCACAGAAACATCTATTAGAAAGTTAGTGAACTTGATGGACTTTGGCACTGACTTTATGCTTTGCTTGTGTTTTGAAGAACTTTGCTGAGCTTGTGACTTTCCTGTGAATTTGCCTAGATACACTCTGGACAAGGGGCTTGTACCTTGTCTTCTACTTAACCTCCTCACACACCCCCAAGTCAGGTAGCTTCCCATGAAAAAGTCAGTCCAATCCAAAGAAAAAAAGAAACACAGGATTCTTCTGTTTCTGTCTACTTCATCAGTGAGAATGACCCTGAGCTGGGTACAATGACTTGCATACAGTGGGCAATCAATAAATACTGGTTGAATGGATAAATGAATGAAGTATCTTTAAATGGAAAAAGGAAAGAAAAATATGTTTAAGAAGGAGTTAAAGGCTTAGACTAGTAAGGAGAGGAGAACCCTGAGACGATTTTAAAGAATTGTCACTCTCCAGGCCCGGAGTCAGAAAGTAGAGCGCATGAAGTCAGAGAGCAGAGTACATCCACACTGATACACCAGGGAAAATCAGATGAGCTGCCAGAAAACTGTGGCTGGCAAAGGTCGTCTGAAATTCAAAAAAGAGAAAAAGCTACAGAGAGAATTAGATCTCACAAGCCATAGAGCAGTGAGTTTATCAATGATCGTTGATAAAATTTATTATTTCAATCTAGAATTTATTTTTAATGGTTCTGAAACACTTAGGTGATTACTGGGTACCAGTATGGGTTCGCTAAGGGTAAGACAAAAACATGCCAGAATAACCTAATATCCTTTTGGGAAAGGATTACTGAGCAACAAATTAAGACAAATGTTAAACATGTTTTTATTTCAACAATAAATTGGAGAAAATCTCTTAAAATTTTGTGGACAGGATGAAGAAATGGAGGCTAGAAAAGAATGAAGTTTGGTGGATCTACAACTGTGACTGTTGAGTAATGCTTCTAAATTATCCTGATCATGAGCTCCAGGGCTCTGTACTTAATACAGTCCTGTAAACATTTTAATCAAAGACTAGCACATGAAGTACATGATGGCAGGGATCTTGCCTGTCTAACTCAACTCACCAGTACCTAGATCAGTGCCTGCTAGATAGGAATGTGATCAATAAAATTTTGTAAAATTATTGTTGAATAAGTAAATGAATCCATAGAAAGCCTATTTGTTAACTTTGCAGATCATATAAAATAAGAAGAGATAGTTAATATTTTTATCTTTATTTCATGAGAGACATGCTAGCCTATTCCAATATTTTTGTTGTCTACCTACCTACCTACCTAGAATATAGGCTGGCTACCAAGAGTTAAAAAAAATTCAGAGGAGGCTGACAAAAACAGGCAAAGAAATGGAAAGGAAGCAAGGAAGGGAGGGAAGGAGGGAGGAAGGGAGGAAGGAAGGAAAGAAAGAAAAAAGGAAATATCTAAAACATGGTTGGCAAACTACAGCCTATGGGCCAAATCCAGCCTGCTGCTAATATTTGTAAATAAAGTTTTACTGGAACACATCCACACCCACTCATTTGTGTATTGTGTTCTACGCTACAGTGGCCAAGCTGAGTAGTCACAGATAAGACCAACTGGCCCACAAAGCTTAAAATGTTTACTATCTGGCACTTACCAGAAAAAATTTGCTGACCACTGATCTAGAATGTTGAATATGAGCATCAACCTGGAAAGCTGAACTATTAGAACACAAAGGTACAAAACTTGAAAGGCATGGGTGGGGACTGGTGTGACAGCAGAGGTTGGATTAGATGGCTTCACAGTTCTGAGATTCTGTGAAATCAAAAATGCTTATTGGACCCTGTTGGGATCCCAAGAACAGATAAGAAGGCACTCAAATAATCCCTTCCCTTCTACCTGGCCCTGCCCTCTCAGCAAATGCTCCTCCTTGCTTTTTGGTGAGAGCACCTGAACAGAAGACAGAGCTGAGGGTGGCAATGTTATGTCTGAGTGAGGAGAGAACAGCCTATAAGCTGAGTCCCCACACATCAGGCTGCAAATACAGGGCAAGTTTGGTACGCATGAAATTCTCCTCTGTTGAAAACAAAGTGAACATGATTCCCCCAGCTCAGTGGGAAATCCAAGGAGGCATAGGTCAAGGCCTGAACATGGAACTGTCAGCTGATGAGGAAAGAAAAGCCATATGAGCAGATCAGAGTTCAAATAACCACATAAAGGGGCAAGATTTAGAGAACATTCAGAAGAGCAGCTGAGGGCAGGTTGCAGCAAAGGTTCCATGGAGGATCTAGTCACAGCAAGCGAGCTTGATAAAAGGAGCAGGTTCAGAGAGGTGGAGAGGCAGGCGGAGGGCAACTTCACACTGCAACTGGGTAGCAATGCTCTGATGCTCTTGACATTTCTCTCACACTACTGATTTGAGAAACCTTGCTGGGGCAGCAATGACACCTCTGCCCTAGGCTACCACACCCACGTCAGTCTGGTAGCCTTGCTGACAGCTCTGAGGGCTGAGCACACTGCTTCCCTCTGCTGAACCTTCCCTCAGGTCAATGTTCTGACCCTTAGGCAGTCAGCAAGGCTGTCTGTCCTCCTGGCATTACTGCCAACCCTAAAGTAGCCACTGCTCATCTGCCCTGCTGCTGGAAAGTGAGGGGAATCTCGGCCTCTGTGAGTGATCCAGGATAATGGGCAGGCAGCAGAGCCAATCTGGACAAGCAAAGCTCAAACGTAAAATATTCATTTCTGTCTGCAGTCAAAGCAACCTGCCTTCTTCTCAACTCTACTTTCGAAAAACTACTCACCAGAGGCAATTAACGGACTAACTTGCCCAGGTACCCTTCAACAGACACGTGACCAAGCCCTGGTAGGTGCACACCGCCTCTTTCCTCTAAGAAGTCCAAGCAACCACGCACACAACACCCCAGGGAGGCACTGATGACCACCCCATTCTACAAGCACAGACAAGGCCCACTCTTTGTCCTGGGTCATTCAGTAAGTTGAGGGGCCAGTCCAGAGAGAGGATTGTATTTCACATAGAAGAGGGGAAAAAAACAGTTGAGGGACTTCTGAGGCTGAGGAAACAACTGAGGCTGCTTTCTAGTTCTGGGGCAGGGCTGGGACAGGGCTGGGACAGGGTAAGTCTGCAGAAAGTAGAGGAAGAATAAATCCACATTCCACACAGTTGCCTTATTTTATGGAAACCTGCTCCACTGTCCACTCATCTGAGACTCCACAGATTGAGGCACTTTTGGGAGAACACCAGTTAAAAGGTTCTTCTACCCCTCCCCCCGGTTATGAAATTGGACCTCTATTTTATTCCCCAAGACTTGAAGTGACATAAATTATAGAGCCAGAGGGGACTGTGAAGGGCGTCTGTTCCAAGCCTTTTGGGTTCTCCATGAGTTCCTAGAGGATGAGGGACTTGCAGGCTCTCACCCTGAGTTGCTGGTAGAGCTGGCACAGAGCACGGCTGCCTGGAAGCCACAGGGAGGAGAGATCTCAGAACAGCAGGGTAGCCCACACTTACCTTCTAAAGAATGGATTCCCTGCTCCTTGGCAGTCTTGTAAACACTGCTGAAATCATCCCCGAGGTTTGGGTCAGCACCAGCTGCAAGCAGGACCTGCACCACACTGGAAGAAATAAAAAAGACACCAAGTGTCAAAAACAGGAAAGGCCCAGGAAGTAGACACTCAGATTCTGAGGCATGTTTGGGAACTGGATCTGCCATGTGAGTGGTACAGTGGAGAGAACATGAACTTTACGAGCATCAAAGACAAGGGTAGGAAAGTTGGCTCTGAAACTTTACTGGCTGAGAGGCTCTGGACAGGTTATCTAACACTTCTCTAAGGCTCAGTGTCCACGACTATAAAATACGAAGTGTTATTCAACAAATACTTATCAAATGCTTACTATGTTCTAGTCACTGTAATAGGTGCTAGGGTCCATGCCCTCAAGGAACTTACAGTCCCTTCCGGGAAGGACAACTATTTAGCAAAAAATTACAGCGAAGTGTGATGGGAAGGACAACTATTTAGCATAAAATTACAGCGAAGTGTGATAAAGGCTACATGGGAGAAGTACCATACCATGTATGGTGGGAAACCAAGGGAGGGGATCAAGAAAGGCCTCCCAGAGGACGTGGTATTTAAGGTATTAAAGACTTGGAAGGCTGAGTAGCCAGACCTGGGTTGGTGAAGTGGGAGGACCCAATGCATTTACAAATCTTGGAGGCAAAAGAGCACGAAGCTTCACCTGAAGAAAGCAGAATTGGGGATTTCCCTGGTGGCGCAGTGGTTAAGAATCCGCCTGCTGATGCAGGGGACACAGGTTCCATCCCTGGTCCAGGAAGATCCCACATTCCACGGAGCAACTAAGCCTGTGTGCCAAAACTACTGAGCCTGCACTCTAGAGCCCGTGAGCCACAACTACTGAGCCCGCACACCTAGAGCCTGTGCTCTGCAACAAGAGAAGCCACTGCAATAAGACGCCTGAGCACCACAATGAAGAGTAGTCCCTGCTCGCCGCAACTAGAGAAAGCCCATGTGCAGCAACGAAGACCCAACGCAGCCAAAAAAAAAAAAAAAATTAAAAAAAAAAAAAAAAAAAAAAGAACGTAGAATTGGAGTAGAGGGTGTAAGGGGAAGAAAAGTGGGGAATGAGATAAGCCACTGAAGGGATTAAAAGGGAAGTGACGTGGCAACACATGCTTTTCCTCCCCACTTCAAGATATATACATTAAAAAAAATGCAAATCGTATTGAAATATTAAATTGAAAAATGAAAGTCTTCCCTTATAGCCATCTCCTTAATCTAAATTCTAAGAGTAACCACTATTTATAGTTTGGTGTGTTTCCTTCCAAATCTTTGCTATTAGAAGAATCACTCCTATAGCTGTGTGAGAATGGACTGGAGGGAGTAGGACAAGAGGCAGGAGCCTCCACAGTGAGGTTAAATTAGGTGAATTTATATAGCACCAAGCACAGTGCCTGACCCAGGAATGCTCCATATATGTTAGCTTCCCTTCTATCATGTAATGTTCCTGCTAATACTTTCCTTTTTTTCCCTAATAAAAAAGGTTCATGTTCACTATAAAAAAAACTCAGGTCTTCCCTGGTGGCTCAGTGGTTGAGAGTCCGCCTGCCGATGCGGGGGATACGGGTTCGTGCCCCAGTCCGGGAGGATCCCACATGCCGTGGAGTGGCTGGGCCCGTGAGCCATGGCCGCTGAACCTGCGCGTCCGGAGCCTGTGCTCCGCAACAGGAGAGGCCACAAAAGTGAGAGGTCTGCGTACTGCAAAAAAAAACCAAAACAAACCAACAAAAACAAAAACTCAGAAGATATGGCTAATCAAAAAGAAAAAAATGTTTTAGAATATATAACATCTTTCCAGTTTTTTCAATGTATACACATTTTTATTTACCAAAAATGGGATCATACATAAACTCTCCCTAAACACACACATAACTCACCCCTTCCATGTCTTAAATATCTGTCTATCACATTGTTTTTAATGACTGCACAGTATTCTACTAAAAGACTAGTCTATATTTAGCTAATCCCCAATGGTAAAACAATTAGATTATTTTTAATATTTCAACAACAATCTCTATTTCCTTTGAATAAACTCCTAAGAGATGAATTTCTAGATCAAAAGTATAAGCATTTTTAAGGCTTTTGATAAATGTTACTAAATTACCTTTCAGAAAGATTGTACCGATTTTTATTTTTACTATCAAAGGAAGAAGGATGAGAGTAACTGCTGTGCCTTCCTTTCACCAAAGCTTTTTCATTATGTGTTAATCTGGACACATAATGAGGTGAGGTTGGACTTAAAAAAAATGTTTAGCAAATCAGTTGTATTTCCTTTTTCATGAATCACAATTATCAATTTTGTTTTTATTTTTAGGCATAATGTCTTTTGCCTATTTTTCTCTTAGTATGTTCATCCTTTGCTCACTGGCCTTCAAAACTATTAATGTTTTTGAAGGCATAAATGGCAAGCATTTAAAAAAATTACTCTAGGGAATTTGCTGGTGGCCAGTGGTTAGGACTTGGCACTTTCACTGTCAGGGCCTGGGTTCAATCCCTGCTTGGGGAACTAAGACTCTGGAAGCCTTGTGGCCCAGTCAAAAATAAATAAATAAATAAAAATTTAAAAATTACTCTATCATAAATATTAAAAAGCCAACCTACAATTTTAGTTTCTCTCCTTTGTTAGTTTTTCAATATCTGTAGCCAGCAATATTGTTGGTTTTCCCTGTATCAACTGGTTTGAGTTTCATAACCTTCAACAGGCACAGGACCTGCCCAATTATTTGCTGAATGGATGAATGAATTTCAATAACTCCCATGCACACAAACACACAGTCCTCATAGGTAAGTCAAAGAACCAGAATCTATCTCCCACACAGATGAGGTTCTTCTACATCTGATCTAACATGGTCAAGTGAGCCTCCTGTGTCTATTCCCCTTACCTAAAAGGATCTTAAGAATTACCTTTTACAGGTAATTTATCTAGGATATGAATTATGATCCCAAAGAGAAATAAGAAGGGTCTCTAAGCACCTAAAATCCATGTCTAAAACTCAGATATTTAACTCACAGCAGAGTCTGTCAGGTTTTCACTTGGAGACTATTTGCTCATAGTTTACACATAATTTGGATTAAGACTGGCATTAGTCTTCCTGCTTGCCAGAAGATTAAAAGTTAAGAGGGTTCAAAAAGGCTGTTAGAGATGGGCAAATTAACTGCAGGCAGTGAGAAAAATATCTGATAGAGAGGGATGTAGTATGGTACAGAGGTTAAGAACGCTGGCTTTAAAATTAGAGACAATATGAGCATCAACATGAATAATGACATTAATAGATTATCACCCATTGGGTACACTAAGATTCCAAGAGTCCATATTGAAAATAAGTGAATAAGTCAATGGGAGAGAAGGGAAAGCTCCTCTCTACTGTAGAATGACAACTAATAAATGTAGAACAAATGATGAAATTAGAAAATCATTTTGCAATCATAATTATCAGGGGCATTAAGAGTATGTAGCTCAGACTTCCCTGGTGGCGCAGTGGTTGAGAACCGCCTGCCAGTGTAGGGGACACAGGTTTGAGCCCTGGTCCAGAAAGATCCCACATGCCACGGAGCAACCGGGCCCGTGCACCACAACTACTGAGCCTGTGCTCTGGAGCCCGCAAGCCACAACTACTGAAGCCCGTACGCCTGGAGCCTGTGCTCCGCAACAAGAGAAGTCACTGCAGTGAGAAGCCTGTGTGCCTCAACGAAGAGTAGCTCTCACTTGCTGCAACTAGAGAAAGCCCGTGCACAGCAACGGAGACCCAACGCAGCCTGCCCAAATAAATAAATACATATATACATACATAAATGCTAATGAGTACTGTGATGCTCCTAAAGAAGGTTATGGTATGCAGCACCCCCAAATTTAAAGGAAAAAAAAAAAAGAGTATCTAGCTCATATGACTCTGTTAGTGTATGTAATGTGCTTGTACAGTGCCTGACATATAATAAGTGCTCAAAGAACATCAGTTATCATTACTATGTCTGACCCTGTAGCTGGGCTGTGAGAAAGTCAAGAGAAGTTTGAACTAAGACACAAATTGGGAAGACAGCATGACATTTTATAACAAGTATAGGGAGACCTGTGTTCAAATCAAAGCTCTATCATTTACTGACTGTGACCTTGGACAAGTTACTATACCTCTGGGACTCCATTTTCTTACTGGAATAACAGATAATGATGCCTCCCTTGTAGGTTATAAGTATGTAAAACTCCACAGTGCCTGGCACATCAAAGGAGATCCATAAATATGAACTCTCTTCTCTGTGTCCATATAATCTTAGTGATAATAACATGAATCTGGGCTGAAGTGGGCTCTAGATCTATACCTAATCAACCCCAGGACTCATGTTGGCATAGCCCTGTGTTAAGAAGGCAGCTCTTCTAGTCATGTACCACAATGTTCATTGCAGCACTAGTTACAATAGCCAGGACATGCAAGCAACCTAATTATCCATCGACAGATGAATGGATAAAGGAGATGTGGCACATATATACAATGGAATATTACTCAGCCATAAAAAGGAACGAAATTGAATTATTTGTAGTGAGGTGGATGGACCTAGAGTCTGTCATACAGAGTGAAGTAAGTCAGAAAGAGAAAAACAAATACCATATGCTAACACATATATATGGAATCTAAAAAAAAAAAAAAAAAAAAAAAGGGTTCTGAAGAACCTAGGGGCAAGACAGGAATAAAGACGCAGACGTAGAGAATGGACTTGAGGACACAGGGAGGGGGAAAGGTAAGCTGGGACGAAGTGAGAGAGTGGAATGGACATATATACACTACCAAATGTAAAACAGATAGCTAGCGGGAAGCAGCCGCATAGCACAGGGATATCAGCTCGGTGCTTTGTGACCACCTAGAGGGGTGGGATAGGGAGGATGGGAGGGAGACACAAGAGGGAGGGGATATGGGGATATATGTATATGTATAGCTGTTTAACATACAGCAGAAACTAACACACCATTGTAAAGCAATTATACTCCAATAAAGATGTTTTTTAAAAAAAGGCAGCTCTTCTATATTCTGTACAAGTTGGCTTGTTTTAAAATCTAAGTGAGAAGGGTTTGTCGATCTAAACTCAAAGGGACATAATTTGGTTAATCCTCAGCTGCTGTGTCCAATCACCATTCAATCACACCCCCTCCCATGGCAAGCTGTCCCTCCAGGCAGCTAGTGTCACTAACTGTGCTACCTGGGCCTCTCCAGGTTCCTGAGTATTGATTCCATCTGTCCAATTTGCAGGCTGCAAGACGTGTCCAAGCAACCAAGTATGCTGCCCTTCGCCCCAAAGGGCAGACAGTGGTTTGGCAGGATGCGGAGAGGAAAGTGACTAGGCTAAGCCCTGGGGCTGCTAACCCAATCAAAAGGAATGGGCAATTCACTTCACAAACTTGGAGGACAAAGAGGGTGAGCATCCAAGCTAGTGACTCATTCTGCAATCTGGAGAAGATTCCTTTCACTTTTAATTAACTCAAAAGGCAGCAGCCCCACTGTGGGGTATACCTAGGACTAAAGGAACTGTGGCTGCTCAGTGGCCAAGAGTGGCACCAAACACCTTACCAGATAGCTAGTAAGCTTTTTGCCCAAGAGCTATCTCATACTTAAAAAGCATCTAACCCAGAGTTCCACAGGGATCAGGCCCTTTTTGGAGAAGCCAGCCCAGATCAGGCTAAAGAACTACATGACTATGGTTAGCTCTGATGATGAAAAGAACTTTGTAGACCAATGGGATGTAGGAGGGCAAAAGCAGGGTAGGAGGCTAGCCAGGTAAGAGAAAGCTAAGGCAAGGCTGGTGAGAACAGGCTTAGCAGCAGGCCAGGCCCAGGGAGTGTCAAGAAGTTCATATTCAAAACAGAGCCAAGGGCCAGAGACCAGGCAGCAGAGATGTGAGGCAGAGAGTAAAAAGCCAGGTCAGATGTCAAAAACTAGAGGCAGAGGGAAACAGCAGACCACAAAACAAGTAAGCAACCAGAAACCAAGAAACACACTGGTATCAGAGGTCAAGACAAGGCAAAAGAAGCAGACACCAGGGGCAGCAGTGAGGAGACTTCGCAAATGAAGAGATTTCTGCCTCTTTGACATTTTTGGCTGAAGCAGAAACAAATCCCCCAATTCAGAACTGTATCTGGGAGAAGGTGACGTACGCAAGATGGTGAGTTGGCCCACCTGGCTGACAAGGGGACTACAGGATCTGACGGCACAAAGGGAGGCAGGTACTGCTATCCGAGGTGATCCACCAAAGGACAACTAGAGCCGCCCCTCTGTTCTGGGATTGGCATACTGGCTGTCACTTGGGAGGTTTGGGTTTAGGTATCACTATCTTAAATTGGAGTAGCTGGTGCTAAGTGGGCAGTGAAGTGTATGGGCTAGGCCTTAATGGTCTTAATAGCTGAATTAAAGGGGACAGAGTACACCATCCCACTCACTTATGTTTTTCTATAACACACTCAAAGGAACTATGCTGACTACTCCAGAGGTTCTCACTGGGCAAAGGCTTACAAACATCAGCAATTCTCCCAGCCACCTCAGGACTTGGCCTCTGGTGATCTGTGGAAAGATATGCCTACCAATGTCAGTATCAACCTCAAAGGCTAGAGATCATCTCCAGATACCCTACTTCCAATACTGATCTGGAGAGTCAGAGAATGTCTACAGCCCAGGAGGATGGGGGTTTAGAGTTGGCCTTCAGTGACTTGGCTCTGGTAGCAGTACTTGCCTTCCTATGTGTCCATCAGAATCTACTCTGATCTTATCTCTGCCCAAGTGAGCTGACTCACCAAAAAGACTGGGCTTTATGAATACTGAAGGTGAAGGTTGTGAGGGATAGTATTCAGCTGACAGGTTGGCAGAGAAGCAGCAATAGGGCAGAGCTAGCCAGGCCAGGGATGGGGGGCACTGCAGGCCTGGAAATCTGGCTAATCAGAAATGGTCAGGTCTTAAAGATTGGCCTTAGGTAGGGAGCAGAATGCAGGTCCAGAGCCCGAGACCTTGGTAAGAGTTACACACATGAGTAGGAGTGGTGAGCTCTGAGCCTAGGCTGAGAGCTGTTTTCTTTCTGCTTATTTTACTGCCTGCTGATACAAGTATCTATTTTCTCAAGGGTACAGTAGGGCTAAGTAAGAGGAAGATAGCAGTCTAATAATAAGAGCTAGCATTTGTATATACCTCCTACATGCTAGGCACTATTTTAAATACTTTATATATACTAACATCTAATCTTCACAACAACCCTATGAGGGAGGTTAAACAGAAACTGAGGGATACGTAACTTGTCCAAGGTCACTCAGCTGTAAGGAGCAGAGGTGGGATTCAAACCAGGGCAGTCTGGCTACCAAGCCCATGTCCTTATCACTCTGCTACACGGCCTCTCACTTCCCTGTGTTGACTCCCAGGTAGCTAACAGTCTGTAGAAGCACTTCGCCTCAACTCAAGTTTTAGTAACAAGGCTAGGATCAGGAAGCCCAACAGAAAAATAAGGCAAGGATATGAACAGTTAATGCCCAGAAGAGGAAAAAAACAAACAAACCAGATGATTAAGTATATGAAGAGATCCTCAAGCTTGTGTGTGATTAGAGAAAGGAACTTTTTTAAAAATGAGATAGAATTTTATTGGGAATTTGGGATTGACATGTACACACTGCTATATTTAAAAGAGATAACCAACAAGGACTTACTGTAAATTAATTAATTAATTTTTAAAAATGAGATAGAACTTCAAGTTAACACACTGGCAAAAAGTGAGAAAGCAGAAAAATGCCCAGTGTTGGCAAAGACATGGGGATCTCAGATTCTTCATGCACTGCCAGGGGACAGACTGGTGCAGCCATTCTGGAAGCCAATCTTGTAATATTTGTCATGTTAAATTACCTTGCCCTATGACCCAGCACTTTGCTCCTGAGGATATGTATCTCAGAGAGATTCTTACACAGGTCTATAGAGGGCAACATGGGAGATGTTCACCACGTATTTTGTGGCAGTGGGGAGTTGCAGGCAATCAAGTGTCCATCACTAGGGGAACAGGTAAGTTAAATGTGGTAGACACATGCTATGAAACATGATGCAGCAGTCAGAAGCAACAGGCTGGATACATGTGCAGCAACATGAATAGATGATTTTTAAAAAGGGGTTGATTCTCTGCCACCTACTATTATTTATTAATTGAACTTGACCATCTGTTCTAAAAATTTATTCCTTCAGGGATTCTCTCAATTGCAGAACTCTAATTCCCATGCTGATCTAGTGATCTTGGGGGCTGAAGAATTAAGGACCCAGTGAAAACAATGAACTCCCCGAAGTACACCAAAGGCCATCACATATGCCCCTCCTACTGGTTCAACTGGTTAGTGCTCATTCACCTTCAGGGCTCCTCAGGGACATAGTCACCAACTCAACTGAAGCTTCTCTGACTCCCAGCCCGGGTCCACACTCTTCCTCTTTGCACAGAATCCAGTACCTACTCCTGTGGAAGGTGACCCTCACCATGTTATATCGTGATTGCCTGTCTACTTTTACTTGCCTTTCCCAGTAGATCACGGGGCAAGAGCCATGTCTCAACCTTCTTTCCCAGCTCCTTGCCCGGTGCCTGGATCACAATAAGTGGTCAACAGATGTTTTCTGAATGACTGTATGAAAAAATGAAGAATGAATAAATGAAATAATTATTTTATTTGGTGAGAAATGGGGGAGAAAGGTGGAAGGCAACTGTCTCAGCCCTGCCCAGCTTTCCCCCACCTGAGGGTCCGAACTGGCTGCAGGCAGCTTAGCTGTGGAAAATTTCCATCTTCCTCTCCTGAGCACTAGGCCCCTTCCTGCCCTCCACCAGGCAGTTCCCAAAGAAAGCTGAGGAAAAGAACAGGAGGGTGGTCCCTAAGAAGCAGTTCCTGGGACTCAGAGAACTCCCTTTGGAGCAAAAGCCCCCACCAGGCAAGTTTTAACTTGCCGATCAGGTTTGTAATTAGATTAGATGTGGGAGCACACGTAGGAAGTTGGCTCACATGGACCTTGATGAGCTCCTGCTTTCAGGACAGTGGGGCATCAAAATGCACAGGAGGACAGTTACATCAATTGGCTTTCTGCTCTCAGTGGCCGGAGGGGCTTTGGGTCATCACACTGTTTAGGAAAGAGGGAGGAAACCTGTGGTGTGAGCTGAGGCCTAAGCTGGGCGAGGCGCGTGTCAAAGACGGCTGGCGAGCAGCTGGAATTGGTGAAGCAAGAAAGGGCAGTGATCCCAGCTCCAGGTCATCCCCACACAATGTGGAGCTTCAGAAGAAGCTCCTCCGACTCCTCCTCCCCTCTACCCCCCACATCCAAGCACAGGGTCACTGTGTCCCAAGGAAAAGACAAAGAGTTGACCTATTCTCAACCCAGAGCACACCTCGATGAGGGGAGAAAGCAAAGAGGTCACAGGTCAGGAGGTTTGCTGGAAAGTCAAATGAGCTATGGATCATTCAGTCTACTGGTTGGTCTACAGGCGGTCGGGAAAGCGGGGTGGCCCGACCAAAGGCACTGGCCTGTGTTGAATCTAGAGGTCCTGTGGTGTGGAGGCATGAGCTTGGTGGGGGGCAGGATGGGAAGGCAGTTTTCTTTTCTTTTTTGGGGGGTGGGGTGCAGTTTTCTTTTTAAAGCCAGCTTCCTTGGGAAACAAACTAAAGTTTAAGGAGGAAGCAAGGTACCTGTATAGAAAATGTGCCCCAGTTTCCTTGAATGAGGATGTTATTTTGTTTACTTCCCTCAAAAGGTAAAGATCAATAATCATAATAAAGCAGCCTCGGTGGGTTGAGCACTTTACATTTACTATTCCAGATCCTTATAACCACTTGCAATGAGGTACTAGTCAATTTTACAAATAAACAAACTGAGGCTCAGTGAGATAACATGAGTTATCCAAGTATACACATTAAATAAGCACAGGAATCATGATTCAAATCCATGTGTCTGTCTGGGGCCAAACCTAGTGCACATTCCCCTAAACCACACTGGTTCTCACCCATCTGACCATCCAATAGTCTGTCATAATATCCCAGAGTCGCTGGGCCCTTACTATGTACCAGGGACAGTGATATTTTCAGATGGTCATAACAGCTAGCTGGGATAAGAGGGAGCCAGATTCAGAGGGACAAGGGTCAAAATCAGTAGAGGGCTCAGACCAGGTGAGATAATTTGGGCAAGGCTTAAGGAAGGCATGGCACGTTAAGCAGAGGGCCAAGGAATCGAGATTACCCATCACAGGATTTCCAGGACAATCCCAATTTCATATCCTTAGCCTAGTTCTAAATACACTTCCATGTCTTTCAATCTGTGGTTCATAACACACAGTCGCCAAACCAATGGGGCAGTGTGGTCAAGCCCTGGTTATTACGGATTCTTTCCACAGTATAGGCTAGACTAGGCTCTCTCTAGGCAAATGATCCATAAGAGCATGTTGGGGCTGGTACATCTCCTAGATGTACTATGCACTAGGCATTGCACTAAGCAGTCTTACATGCATGTTAATCTTCGCAACCACCCTATGCTGAGGCAGATGCTATTATTGTTCCTACTCTGCAGATGAGGAAACAGCTGTTAAAAGGTAGAGCTAGGTTTTAAACTCAGGCCCTCTTTCCAGAGCTCTTGTTCCTCACCACTCTGCCACACACAGCTAGACTGTGCTCCCCAAAGTATGGACTGTGCCTGGCCATCTGTTCCCTTGCACATAGGCCCCAGTACGGGCCAGTAAATATTCGTTGAATCAATTCACTTCTAAGGCCTAAACACTGCACTGCCGATGCACACATTGAGTTTTCAGTCAGCTCCTGGGCTTTACTTGCTAGTATTGCTAAATTGGGTCTCCTTGGATTTTACAGTTGGTTTTTGGTTTTAACTGTAGACTGAAACACTTGTCCCTATTAATTTTTATCACCACAGATTTAACCATTGCTCTAGCCCACTGAGTTCTTTTTTCATATCCCCGACTCTTTCACCTAACATATCAACTACCTCTAAGCTTCATTTAATCTGCCCATTTGGTTGGAATTTATCAATGGTCTCACTAGAATCAGTGATATGACTAGTGAATAGGACAGACCCCTGTGGCTCACCAGTACAGTCTGCTTCCCAGTCTGATATCCATACATATATCAACAATGAACCAGATCATTCACCATTCATTAGTTTGACCAAACTATTTGCCAAATCGTATTTTATTCATGTGGATATGAGAGACAGCCAAATACCTTGCTGCAACCCAGAGACACCTACTATATTTACTGTATATTCCTGACCCACCAAGCTGGCACCCCTATTTAAATAAGCACAGAGTGGGTCTGATGTCTTTAAAGAGGAGGTGCAGGAGTGGACCATACCACAGTCCCTAGAAATGGAACACCCTTCCCCAGGCTGCTGAACTGGATGAGCACTGGATGCTCTTTTCATCCCAACTGATCTTCTCCATGAAGACAGCACTGAACACAGAACCCCAGGATGGGATATAGTGCTGGAGAAGGGGGTGGGTACCCTGAGACTGTCAGTTTAGGCAAATGAGCTGACACCACTTTCCAGGGAACAGTGTCTGGGTGGCCTGAGGTCAAGGCATGTGTCTGCCAAACTAGAAACGGGTGCATGCTGGAATTGGAATATCATTACTACGAAACAGGATTATCTTGAGCAATGATTCTAAATGGGATTAGAAATGACTCTTTGTTACTCAGAGATAATCAACCACAGCAGCGGTGGGAGAGACATCAAGCTTGGCACACTTTTCTGGGGGCATGGTGCTGGCATTCTGGGCACCTGGCCAGCACGCTCACTCGCCCTTCCTTGCTGGGAAATACTGGGAACTGTTCTTCACTAGGCAGCCGTGGCCACCTGGGACGAGAGCAAGCTCCACATCAAAGTGCCCTGGTTTGGGGTCCCATGTTCTAGGCCCAGCTTCTTAGATGAAAAGGAGTGGAAAAAGAATCTCCAAAGCCCTACTGCTTCTGCTTCTGCATCACCCATCAGATACTGGTGAGAGGCAAGTAATATCCCCACCTCCATCAAAGACAGGCTTACCTGCAGGAAATTCACTAACTTCCTGAGGTCACCAATCAGCAGCAGCAGTGTTAGTCAAAATAATAATTAAGACACTACCACTACTACTATACTACTATTAACTAAAGTAGCAAACTCTTATCAAGTGCTTACTATGTGGCAGGCATTATTCTAAACACTACATATATTTACACATTTAAAGTGATCAGCTTATTATCTCCATTTTATGGCTGAGGAAACAATCATATATAAGTGAAAGAACTTGCCAAGGTAGATGACTAGTAAGAGGAAGAGACAGCTTGGATGTGAATCCAGGTCGTCCAGCTCTAGAGCTCACAGCTCTACCACATGCTAGACAGTTACAGCCTGAGAGGACCATGGTCCATGCTGGATAAGGCCTTCCTTTACCCTCACTGGTCTCTAGACCCTGCCGGTGCCCCCTACAAACTCTGGTACATCCCTACTTTATTACTTTTAGGAGCCTATGCTCACAATGGTGCTTATTCCAGAAATGCTGTCTTTCTACTCTCCACCTCTACCAACCAAAATCCTGTCCGTCTTTCAAGGCCCATCTCATGTGAAAGGGCCTCCTTTCATGATTAACCCCCACCCCAGCACTCTAGGCTGGTCTTCTCTGGGTACTGACCACATTCTGCCTCAATCTACCGTTAAAAGGAAGCTTGTTTTATCCTTTTTCTGACAGCTTTTTTGAAGACAAGGAGAGTAGTTTGTCGGTTTTTAGATTTCTCAAAAAATCATCCAGCACATAATGGGTCATCAAGAAACCCTGCCTGAATTGACTTGACTCCTGGTCTTGGCACCCCTTGATTCCTTGCATGGCTTTGCTCCCTCCATCTTCCCTACCCAGGTAGTATAGTCCAGTGGAGAGAATAAGGGTTTGGGGTTCAGAGGGACCTGATTTCAAATCCTGGCTCACCCTTTCACTTACTGGACAAACTTAGGCATCTCTGAGCTTCATTTTCCCTATCTGTAAAATAGGTATAATAATCCCCCCATTTTAGGATTGCAGTGAGGATTAGAGCAACATGGGAAGTATTCGACATGGGCCTGGCACGCAGAAGAAACCCAATCAACCACAGCCACCATCATCACTATAGTCAGGAGATCAGATAGCACAAAGCCAGCCTCCTCGGGCCAAAGGAAGCACCACTCTGCAGCTAGCAGCCAAGCTGAGGACAGGCTGGGGACCTTGGGAAGAGACTGTAGGCCTCCAAAGCAGGATAGACGTCCATGTTGTCAGGCCGCCCGGTACCTACAGTAAAGCACAGGTACTGGGATGCTCTACCTGCTCTGCCTCTGGCCAGCCAACAAGGAAGAAGAGCCTCCCATGGAGGCTGCCCCAGTCCAGCTACAAGAGAAGCATCAGCTCTTTGCTCTAAGAACACCTGTGGAGTTGTCGGCCACACAGAGGCCTGTAAAACCTCTCCTGCATGTCAGTGATCTGGCTTGGGCTGCTGGGTTCTTAAAGATAGGATTTAATGCCTCCCCTCCCCTTAGTAAGGTGGAGGGAAAATAAGCAAATGCTAAAAATAAATGACTGCTATGAGAGGGAATTAAATGGTCTTCAGCCAAGGATGGCGGCATTTTAAAATTAACAAAGCCCAGGTACCACATCCAGGAAGGCCTTGGCAAATGCGGGTTATCCACTCATTAGCTCAGCTCCTCAGGGACCCCAGCCAAGCAGGGAAGGCAGTGCCGGGAAGCAGTCCTTCCGATGCTGATGAAATGCACTCCGGGAGAAAAAGCAGAAGGAGGGAGGGAGACTCTTGTGGGGAATTTCAAACAGTTCTGCTGGAGTTTCCTTCTCTGCCTGGCAGTCTCACCTTCTCTGAGGCAGGGGCTTTCAAGGCAACCAGCAAGCCCAAGTGGACTCAAATCTGAACCTCCCCCCACCACCCCACTGTTTCAGGATCTTTGGTTCCTGAAGCTCCACAATGGCCATACTATTTAGGTGATCCTCCCTGCGTGGCAGCCCAGGGACAAGGAACCCAAGAATGATGTGGGATGAGAGGCAAGCTCCCAGTCCTGAACCCTGCACCTTCTCCTCGCCATAAAGAACCATATGACACTTTGTGAGCCCACTGTCTACCACTCATTAGGTGAATTTATCATTATTCATCAGTAACTCTACTTCATGACATCACAAACTGTATGAATCCACAAATCTTTATTCTCTACTAACAATCAGAATATATAGTACTCCAAAGTAAGATACCATCAACTATAAGAATTCAAAACATTCCAGGTGACCATAAACAATATGAATTCATTTTAACACTACTAACAGGAATTCTCAGTACACCAAAGGTCACAATTAACAGTGAAAATATAGAGAGATGGTGGTTTTTTTAAAACTTTTTAAAAGTCTGTTTATTGAAGTATCATTTATGCATAGTAAAATTCATCCTTTTAAGTTGTACAGTTTGATGAGTTCTATGACTACCACTATGATCAACACTTAGAGTATTTCCATCACCCCAAAAGTTCCATTGGGCCCTTCCTCCCACTCCTAAACCCTAGCAGCCACTAACCTGATTTCTGTCCCTATAGTACTGCCTTTTCCAGACTGTCATATAAATGGAATTATACAGCAGGTAGCTTTTCATGTCTGGCTTTAACTTAGCATAAGGCTTTAAAGATTTGACCATGTTGTTACCTATACAAGAAGTTTGTTCTTTTTCTACTGCTGAGTAGTCCACTGTATGGATGTACCATAATTTGTCCATTCACCAGATGATGGACATTTGGGTGATTTCAAGTTTTTGGTGATTATGAATAAAGCTACTATAAATATTTGCATACAGGTCTTGTTGTAGATGCATGATTTTATTTCTCATGGACAAATATCTAGGAGTTGGTATTGCTGGGCTGTATGATAAATGTATGTTTTACCTTTATAAGAAACTGCTGAAGTGTTTTCCAAAGTGGTTATACCATTATGCATACCTATCAGCAGTGATGACAACTGTTCTGCATCCTTATCAGCACTTGGTATTGTCAGTTTTAAAAATTTTGGCCATTGGAATAGGTGTGTAGTGGTATCTTATTGTGCTTTTTAACTTGCATTCCCCTAAATGCTGAGTATCTTTCATGTGCTTATTTGCCATCAATCTCTTCTTCAGTGAAGTGTCTGCTCAAATCTTTTGCTTATTTTTTAAAAATTGGGCTATCAGGACTTCCCTGGTGGTGCAGTGGTTAAGAATCCACCTGCCAATGCAAGGGACATGGATTCGATCCCTGGTCTGGGAAGATCCCACGTGCCGTGGAGCAACTAAGCCTGTGCGCCACAACTACTGAGCCTGCGCTCTAGAGCCTGTGAGCCACAACTACTGAGCCCGCATGCCACAGCTACTGAAGCCTATGCACCTAGAGCCCATGCTCCACAACAAGAGAAGCCACCACAATGAGAAGCCCGCGCACCACAACAAAGAGTAGCCCCCGCTCGCCGCAATTAGAGAAACCTGCGCGCAGCAACGAAGACCCAACACAGCCAAAAATAAATAAATTTATTTATTTTTTTAAATTGGGCTAGGGCTTCCCTGGTGGCATAGTGGTTGAGAATCCGCCTGCCGATGCAGGGGACACGGGTTCATGCCCCGGTCTGAGAAGATCCCACATGCGGCTGGGCCTGTGAGCCATGGCCGCTGAGCCTGCGTGTCCGGAGCCTGTGCTCCGTAACGGGAGAGGCCACAACAGTGAGAGGCCTGCGTACCACAAAAAAAAAAAAAAAAAAAAAATTGGGCTACCTTTTTATTACTGATTTGTAAGAGTTCTTTATAGCTTCTGGATACTGTTCTTTCATCAGACGTGTTTTGACAGCTTCTTTTTTGAGGAATTAGAATTCATACCATTTTTCTTCCAAATCACTATCCCCTGCATATACATGCTGATGAAGAAAACAGGACAGACTTAAATTTTCAACTTACAAATACCTTAGTGTCATTGGACAAAGGGTCAAGCAGTACTTAGTACCTGTTAAAACTCATGAGACTATTTTTACCTCCATGATGAGCACCCAACCGCCATTAGGCTTTAAAGAAAGCTACATCTGGAGAAATGGCTGTCCTATAAACAGCTTTCGCCCCCCAGGCTCTGCACCTCCCAAAGCCCTGTTCTGGTCTGTCAGGCTCTTGGAATGGTCAACAGTCGTCACACTCCATTGCTGGCCATTGTCCACTGGGAAAGGTAGGAGGCTCCCAATCCACCCCTCAGTGAAAGAGCAAACAGTGGGGCCTGTGGCTGCCTGGACATCAAAGTAAAACAAACAGGCCTGGCAGGCCCTGCCTCTCCGCCTACACATCCTGCAAATGCCATCTGAAGGAGCATCCCTGAGGGGGTCATGACTTTCAGCTTGTCACAGCACACATCAAAGTTTGCACCACACACGAACAGGGTGCATGGGTTCGAATCAAGTTGCCCAAGAGCGGATACTCAGCCATTGTGTCCAGTTTTAATCCCGTGTTTTCCCAAGTAATTAAGCCTTCTTGCTTATGAACTTGTGACTAAGTAAAGCATCACTGAGAGGTTGTAACATCAAAGTGCCTTCCACCGTCTGTCCATGTTTAGTAAAATTGGATTTCTTTCCCTTCTTAAAGAAAAACTAATTGAATTTAGCTGAAGGCTGGGTATATTTCCACGAGCCAGTAGAGGCTGTGCTAAGTCATAGTGGTCATCCTGGGACCCTGTGGCTTAGCGTTTAGCTGGGCTGGGTCAGAGTGCAACACGGAACGAGGCACCCAGACTCAGGCTAAACAAGTGCCTGTGGCATGAGGCTTATGGAGGGCTCACTGTGGAGAAGGGGCCAGCCCCCACCAACTACTCCTCAAGTCAACACTACACCCAAGCTGTTACTAGGCTGGCAAAAGGACTGTCCTACCAGAATGTTGGTAAATCTTTGGCAGGAGGGCTACTGAAGACAATGGCCATCACAATGCTCGAGTCCTTGATGTCAGCAGTCCAAGTAAGCTTCTTAAGGCAAAGGCTGTGATGCTTACTTAGTATCTGAATCCTCTTTAGCCTAGCATATCAGCACCTGACACAGTCTAGTTTTTAAAAAAGTCTTCTGGATGCATAACATGATAACATAAAGGTATGTCAGCACAAAGTTCCTCTCTCCTGAAGAACCAAAACTCTCTGTATCCCTTTTTTGCCCTGCTTGTCAGGAAACTTCAAATTAAATTCATACTCAATTCCACTAATTACCTGATTTACAGTGAGTACAGCCTGGTCCCATTTATGTAAAATTAGACATATAGACATAGATATAGTGATCAGTCTCTAGGTAGAGGGGATTCAGTTGACGGCTACTTTCTTCTCTATATTTTTTTTACAAAAACAATAAACCTATTTTTGGAAAAGAAAATCTCTAGTTCAATCCTGATAGAATTATCTTTCTTTTTACCAATATGATTTCTGATCTTGATCCAGTTTTAACTCTCCTGTGTACATTTATATTTGTATTTTGATTTAAGTCACCTTAAACCCTTTTTGTAAATAAAAGGAGGGAATAAATTACAAATAAGTTCCCATGCATATTTTTAACATTTTGTTCTATAACACTGTATTTTCTGTTCAAAATTAAACAAAATAGCACTCTCTTTATTATTCAAAATTAAATAAAATAATAAATACATAATATAAATAAAGGTTCACAAGAAGATAATCTCCTTAAGTATAGAGACTATTGTGTTCATATCCCCAAGGACTTAACACATTAAGCAGCCAGGCACTAAAGGCAGCTGAGGGTGAAATGACTGAGCTTCTCTCAGGATATCCCCTTTGAGCTTATGGGCTACCAACATTCTAAAAGAGGTGAAGGTTCTCTACTTTCAACCTTGAATCATGGGGTGCTGTCCCTCTACTCGCCCTTGATCCAAATCCATTTCCAAGGTGGTGGCATTTCAGGTCTGGCCAGTATGATTCCAGAAGGGTTTGGTGACTGATGAGATGAGAATCAGCACACTTCTAATACAGAAAAACTTATTGGCAGATTGTGCTGGGATGGACATGATAATCCTTCAAGACCACTCCCATAGCACCTTACCAATGAGGCCTACCCACCCTGAGCAGTGTACTCCTGGCATTCCCTTTTACCAGATTCTACTTTTCCTTTTTTTCCATTAGCATTTCTTATCTTCTAATATATAGTTTACTTATGCATTGTATTTATTGTTTATTGTCTGTCCCTGCCTCTCTCCACCCAGGGACCACCACTTGTACAGAAATAAGCTCTTTGAGGACAGGGATATTTGTCTGTCAAGAACAGTGCCTGGAAAACAGTAGGTGCCAAACAATTTCTGTAATATGAATAAATAAATCCAACCTGAGAGTATGCTGTTTTCTATAAAAATCTGTCCTCACTGGGTACCGGAAGGAAGAGGAGGGCACAAAATAGAAGCTTAAAACACCAATAATTAGTCCTAGGAACAGAGTAAATACAAGCCAACACTCTCACTTTGCTCAATGAGCATCACTGATTTGCTAATGGCCCTGGATAAAGACAGAGCAATCAGTTAAACCAACAACTCATTAGATTCAGAGAGAAGTGTCCTCAAAGCACATCTGCTAGCTATGTGCTCACTGACTGGCAGTACTCTTAAGTATAGTGTTAATTCCTATTCTGTCTCAACGCTGATAAAACCAAACACAGAAGAGCACATACCCCCTCCCTTTTCTCCACCACTGGTTAACTCTTGCAGATGGAGATACCTGCAAGCTGGGAAAGACTGGTGGGTGGGGGTGGAGGCAGGGGAGGGGGGATATAAGTGGTAGAATAAGCACATGTGTGTTGTGTGTAGAGAGGTCTAATGAGAGCATAAGAGGATAACATCTCACCATTTGTAACCTGTAGCACATACATTATCTCATTTGATTCTCACAAGAATATAGTAAGTATCTATCTGCTCTGCGGTGAGATTCAGTCCCCTCATCCCCTCTGCTTTGATAATATCCTGTCCACACTGCTCTGATATCATTGATTACACTATACTCTGCTTCTCTACCTGCCTGTCTTTTCCACATTAGACCACGAGCTCCCAAGGCCTCTGATTCCCCAGTGATTAACACAGACCCTGGTTCAGAGTAGATATCTACCAAATGTTTGTAGAAATAGTTGATTTCAGGTGAAGAAACAAGGTGTTCATAGAATTTTGAAATTCAACTAAGGGTCAGAGCCAGGACTGGATTCCAGGCTCTCAACTGTAGAACCTATTTACATTAATTTTTCTTTTAAAGACTATGTGCAGGGCTTCCCTGGTGGCGCAGTGGTTGAGAATCCGCCTGCCGATGCAGGGGACACGGGTTCATGCCCTGGTCCAGGAAGATCCCACATGCTGCGGAGCGGCTGGGCCTGTGAGCCATGGCCGCTGAGCCTGCGCGTCCGGAGCCTGTGCTCCACAACGGGAGAGGCCACAACAGTGACAGGCCCGCGTACGGAAAAAAATAAAAAATAAAAAAAATAAAGACTATGTGCTTAGAGCTAAAGAGGCAAATAAGGAGAAAGAGTGCTGAGATCAAGTTCACGACAGAGTAGCAGAGAAGAGAGAACTATCTCAGTACAGCTAAGTCTCTCAGCCAGTCTGAGGCAGTGCCACCCTGACATTATAAAATACCTGTTTGGTTGATTTCCACCATATTTATGACCCTTCCAAAGGTGGCCAGTACTGGCAGATAAAATCCTTAAAGATCTGCTTGAAGGGAAAATGAAAATTTGCACCTCCCACTATCAATGTCAGTGGCTGTTACTAAAGCACCCAGTCTGCCTTCTTTGAAAGCATCTCTTTTTGCTCTTTTTCAATCAATTCTTTTGCATAATCACAGCTAGAGACTGTGATGTAATGGCAGCATCCAGCCCAAGCCCGGGATCCGGCAGTGGGAGGCAGCAGTGAGGTACAGTAAAACACACAAACTATGCAGGCAGTCAGACCAGGTTCTAAATCCTATCTGTGTGACCTTAGACAAATCACTTTACCTCTTTGGGCTTCAGTTTTCTCAGCTGTAAAATGAAAAATAATAATATATATCTTGTGGATGGTTGTAAGAAGTAGAGATAACTCTACACAAAGTAGACTGTTTCAATCTTTACACAACAGCTGCATGCTGGGGGAATGGGGAAGCATATAGGAAAACAGCAGGGCCTCTAACGAGAGAGAAGGAACACCCCCACCTTCCCTAGTTTCTACCAGAACTTCCAAAGGAACAGCCCAATGGAACCCTTGCTGGGAACAGTGATTGCAGACTGCTCAACATGGATAATGATAACGGAATCATGATGATAACTTGCACATGTACACTTAACCACTTACAACAGGCTTTCAAACATTTTGTTGCTTCAATAAAGCAAATGACTCGCCTAAGGTCACAAAGTCAATGAATGATGGAGCTGCGATCCAGAGCTACATCCTTCCTCTCCACATCTCCTATACTTTCCATTGCACCAGGTGTAGACCAGTTCCTTAGGCTGAGTCCATTTCCCTGCCTTTCAAGAAGGCAGTAGGGGGACAGGCAAGGGTGGGAGAGGGTTCAGGATCATGGTCTGCAGAGCTCTGGCAAAGGGAGCCCCATGTGGAAGGAGATCTCTCACCTGTTGTTTCGGTTGATGGCTGCTACCATGAGTGCTGTCCAGCCAAGTTTGTGCCTTGCATTGACATCAGCACCTTCCGACAACAGCCTAGAGAGAGACAGAAATATTTTCAGTGTACGGCTTATCATGGACGTAAGAGTGGAAGAAATGAAAAATCAATAAACAGGGAAGCTAGATGAATTTGGAAATAGTTATAGGGCTTTGAGAAGTAAATACCCATCCCAGCTCCTCTGGTCACTCTCCCTTGACTCCAGCCTTCTCCTACCTCTCTCCCTCTTCCCTTAAATGAGTCTGCCTCTGCTGTCATCCTCCCAGCCTACTGAGGAAAGAATGTGCCTTCCCCTCTGTCCAGAATGCTCTCTCCCTGCCTCTCTGCCTATTCTAAATCTACTTTCATATAATGGGATACAATCCTGGCTTGAGGACTCTCTCCCAAGTAGGCTTTCCTGACTCATCCAGTCCACAGATCTCTCCTCCTTCCTTAGAATTCCCCCATGTTTAGCACCAAATGCTCAATGACACTTCTCATCTATGTAGCTCCCGGTTTACAGAAGAATCCCACTTCTCAAGTTTATCTGTATGCTTGCTGTTTGGAAACTGGAACTCTGAATGCAAGGGAAGATGGAAAGAATGTTAGAAATGCTAGATTAGGTTTCTAGAAAAGTCCATATGAGCCTATTTGACTCTATATGCCAGTGCCTAGCACACAGTAGGAGCTCAGTAGCTGTTAACACAAGTTTTTAAGTATACCACTAAAAGCCTGAATTCTGGGTCCCAGGAGCAGGGGGCCTTATAATGAGGGGGTGGATAGAGAGGAGAGTGAAGAGAACCAACTCTTACTGAGCACCTCCTACAAGCAGGAACTGCCTCAGAACTTTACATACATGCTCTTATTCACTCTTCACACAAGCTTAAGGAGCTGGTATTAATCTCCTCTTTTGATGGATGAGGTAATAAGTTCAGCGAGGTGAAATGACTCGCTGAAGGTCACAAAGCTAGTTAAGGGGCAGTACAGTGACTGGAACCCAAGTCAACAATGGCTCTGCAGCCTGAATCCTCACCTCACCAACCTTCATCTACACTGAACCTGACTCCATGTAATATGGAAGAGAAAAGACTAAATGGACTCCAGCAAATCAGCATGACATGTGCTTGGTCCTGTGCTGAATTCTCGGATGGGGGTGTGGAGAAGACATGGGGTTTGCCCTAAGGAATTTAGATGTGGAGGGAGGATTTAGGATAGCAGGAAACCAAAGGCTGTCGTGTGTGGTTTCCCTCCATAAGTGCTGTAGGAGGCCAGGAAACAGGGAGACCAAAAGTCAAGAGTGTTTCACCAACAAGGCAGGAACTGCTTATGAGGAATGGGCATTAGGGGGAACTGGGAAGCTGTCTGCTCTTCAGTGCATTCTATTTATTTTTTTTTTTTTTTAATTTTTATTTTTTTCTGTATGTGGGCCTCTCACTGTTGTGGCCTCTCCCTTTGCGGAGCACAGGCTCCAGATGTGCAGGCTCAGCGGCCATGGCTCACGGGCCCAGCCGCTCCGTGGTATGTGGGATCTTCCCAGACCGGGGCACGAACCCGCGTCCCCTGCATTGGCAGGCGGACTCTCAACCACTGCACCACCAGGGAAGCCCTCTTCAGTGCATTCTAGATGAAAGGTCACTGGCAGAGAGTCCAGAGGCTTGGGGTTGAGTCCTAGCACCATTCTTATGCCATAATCTGTAGTAAATGCCCCTCTGGACCAAGCCAAGTCTAACCTCTGTGCTGCTGAAGTAAGCAGGTGATAAAGGCTTGGGAGGATGAAGAGACACATCATGTACTCATTCGTTCACTCAGCCTGTGCTGATGCAGGGAATGAGACAGACACCGTCAAAGCCTGAGGGGAAGACAGACGAGCAAGCACGTCACTACACATCAGATGAGTGCTAGGAAGGGGGCCTCAAGTTGCAAATGTACAACCAGGGAACCTAACCTAGGCTTAATGACCCAGAAGGCCTCTCAGAGGAAGTGATGATAGAGAGTTAGCCAGACAAAAAGGGGCAAAGGAGGGAAGGAGTGTTCCAGGCAGAGGTAAAGCCTCTCATCAGAGTAGAAGGCAGCACGGGGTATATGAGGCCCTGAAAGAGGTCTGGCATGACTCAGGCATGAAGTGTGAGGGGAAAGTGTTGAGAGAGGAGGTTGGGAAACCCTCTTATCTCACCTCTAGTTTGAAAGGTTTCTTCTGGTCAAAGTCCTGGGCCTCTTCCTCTTACTGCATACACTGTTAAGGATCCTTTATGCAGAAACAACTGTCCATAGCCAAAGATGTTAAAGAGGCTAAGAACCCTGGGGATAATTTTCTGAGACAGAAATCTCTCTTTGCACAAAACCTTCCCTTGTTTAGCAGGCCAAGTGGTGCTGTGGAGAGCGCAAGTTTCTGAGAACTGAGAGACTGGAGTCTGATTTTAACTGTGATTCTGGTTGGATGGCTTCACTTCTCTGGCCCTCAGTCTATAAGACCAGAAAATCTATAAGACCAGAAAATCAGGAAGGGCTGATCAGAGGTTTCTGAGGGAAAAGACTCAAACTATGCCTTGAAGAATAGGAACAATTTAGAGAAGAGGGAGGACGTGCATGCCAGTCAAGACAAAAGACACGAGATACTATTCAGAAGCAGGGAAGGGATGAGAAAGTATACTCAGAGACCATCAGGTAGATCCATCTGTGTGACAGTTAGCAGCACAGAAACAGGCAGCTGCCAAGGTAGGCAGGGCCTACCACAGGGCCTCAAAAGCCAAGCTAGGAGGCCAAGGCAGTGGGCATAAACCGTTTTTGAGCCATGGACTCCTCTGAGGATAAATCATCAAAGCTGAAGATTCTTTCCAGAAAAGTGCACAGGCACACACACACTCAAAAAAAAAAAAAAAATCTTTCTTTACATACAATGCCCAGGGGTTCATAGGTCCCCATGAAATCAACAGTGGACCCTAGGTTAAAAACCCAATCTCAAGGGTTGACAAATGCCTGGCATGTGTGTGCTATGGTCCTGCCCTCCTGTATCTCAGTCAGAAATCATCACTCTCTCTCAACAGCTCTTTCCTATGGAGCCTTTGAAAGAGCCTCAGAATCCTTCTCAACACTGGTTCCAATCAGCTACCATCAAGAAGAAGAAACCTATTTGCCATTCCTTAGACTCTCACTATAGGCAAGTGGGGTTGTCATTGAAGGTTTTGGGCAAAAGAAATTATAGAACTAACCTAATAGCTTAAGCAGGCTGAATTTGAAAGGAGACAGAAGAGAAAATGGGGACAAGGAGACCAATTTGGAGGTTGCTGTAACACAGAACAAGGGAGATGAGCTAGGGAAGGGAAATGAGAAAGTGCGCGTGAACAGAAGAAACTCAGTGCAGTCAGAATCCTTTATGCCTTTAGTGGGTCAGTGACCTGTGTTCCCCTGCCTGGGCCCTGAGAATTCTAGAAGCAGCACTCCTCTGGAGGCAGTGCTGAAGAAAGAAGATAGAGATGCCTCCTCTTCCTGCCCCTTAAGGGCTGACTGTAGTGTAATAAAAAGAAAAAGATGAATAAAAGCCTCTGGAGCAAGTCAGATCTGGATTCAAATCCTGACCCAGCTAGATAATGCTGAGCAAATCAATTCTGAGTCTCAGTTTTCTCACCTATCAAATAGGGACAGTAATCTCTAATTTGCAGGGATCCCAGCCCAGTCCCTGGCACATAGCAAGTATTCAGTAGAATGGTTTTTGCCTGCCACGCTACCCTGTTTCTATCTCTTTGAAGGAACAAAGCGATCTACCAAGTTGGTAGTGGCAGGTTGGCAAGTACCCTGGGATTCTAACACAGGGTCACATGGGATGACCTGGGTAGTTCAGCCAGGCTTTCTTCAGGCACTCCTTTGTTCATTTATTCAACAAACATGCACACACTCACTCTGCCTGGCCGCATACTGCCTACTGAAGAGGAGCCAAGACTGAAGTTCCTGTTTTCCAGGATCTAAGCCAAGCAGGGTTTTCTTTCTTTTTTCTTTATATATATACATATATATATATGTATATATATATATATATATATATATACGTATATATATGTATATATATATAATGTGCATGTGTGTATTTGTTTATTACTTTTTTCCACAAATAACTGCATTTTAAAATTATTTATTTAGGGCTTCCCTGGTGGCACAGTGGTTGAGAGTCCTCCTGCCGATGCAGGGGACACGGGTTTGTGCCCCGGTCCAGGAAGATCCCACATGCCGCAGAGCGGCTGGGCCCGTGAGCCATGGCTGCTGAGCCTGCGCATCCAGAGCCTGTGCTCCCCAACGGGAGGGGCCACAACAGTGAGAGGCCCGTGTACTGCAAAAAAAAAAAAAAAAAAAAAAAATTATTTATTTAATTTTGGCTGTGTTGGGTCTTCACTGCCGCGCGCAGGCTTTCTCTAGTTGTAGCGAGCAAGGGCTACTCTCGGTTGCGGTGCGTGGGCTTCTCATCCAGTGGCTTCTCTTGTTGCAGAGCATGGACTCTAGGTGAGCTCAGTAGTTCTGGCTCGCGAGCTCTAGAGCGCAGGCTCAGTAGCTGTGGCGCACAGGCTTAGCTGCTCCGCAGCATGTGGGATCTTCCCGGACTAGGGATTGAACCCCTGTCCCCTGCATTGGCAGGTGGATTCTAAACCACTGTGCCAACCAGGGAAGTCCATAATTGCATTTTAAGATATGTTCATACTGCTAATTCATACAGTAAGTCCATTTTTAACTTGCTACTTAATGCTCTATGGCACATCCACCAGATTTTCCCTCTCTGCTCTCCCAGGGATACCCACCCAGCTAACCTCCATCTCTCAGCCACCAAAAGCAATGCTCAAAGAACATCCTCTGGGCTTCCCTGGTGGTGCAGTGGTTGAGAGTCCGCCTGCCGATGCAGGGGACACGGGTTCGTGCCCCGGTCGGGGAAGATCCCACACTCCGCGGAGCAGCTGAGCCCGTGAGCCATGGCCGCTGAGCCTGTGCATCTGGAGCCTGTGCTCCGCAACGGGAGAGGCCACAACAGTGAGAGGCCCGCGTACCACAAAAAAAAAAAAAAAAAAAAAAAAAAAAAAAGAACATCCTCTTACATATACCCTTTTGGACCTGTTTGAGTATTTTCCCAGGTAATGTACTGAGAGTGCAATCCCTGGGTTACAGGGTTGATATCACTTGATTTGACTAAATAGTGCCAGGGTCCTACAGGACAACTGCTCCATCTACCCTCCCACCAGCAGGACAGGGGGGTTCCTGTGTACCACGGACACTTGACAGTAGCCAACTTTCTAATCACTGCAAGGTCTATAGGTGTAAAGGGATCTCACATTGTTGTTTTAATTTGCATGTCTCTGATTACCAATAATTCTGAGCTACTTGTTATATGCATATTAGCATGTTGAGGTTTCCTTTTCTGTACACTGCAGGGTTTTTTTAAGAGGAGAAACTGCTGGGAGAGAAGGCTTCTCCAAACTTGCTATCCTTTCAATGAACAGTGTAGAAGGAGCACAGGGCAGAAGCAAGAGACCTGCGTTCTAGTTCCAGTTCTGCCACCTCCTACTCTGACACCCCACAGAAAGTATATTATCTCTCTGAGATTTAGTCTCTTTATAGGTCCACTAGGGTTTTAAGAGGTGACACTGAAATCTGAAGGAAAGGGCTCTGCAAACCTGAAGGAATCATTCCTAGGAGGCAAATCTTAGTGTTTTTTAGTGAGACACCAGTTTTTAAGCCCTGCCCAGCATACTGGCTATTATTCTTTGCAGCCTCCTGGGGCTAAGGTGTAAAGGAGAAAGCAATGGCCCTGGAGTCCAAAGGCTGGAGTTCAGATTCTGGCTCTGTCACTTATTAGCTGTGACAGGGGGGCTATTAATCCCTATTGTGCAAGGTAGTTGTAAGGATTAAAAGAGATACCACATGGCAGAATTCTATAAGCAGTGGTGGCACCTAGTAAATCAAGGAAGGACCAGAACAAACAAAAACCTCAGTGACCCCAACTCTAAACAACTTTTCCTCTTTCGGAGCTGGGTGGGCCCCTCCCCCACTTCTCCTCTGTGTGCAGAGCAGTCCCAAAAGTTAGGATTTCACAAACCCAGGTCTCCTCCATTTCATTTTGTTGCTTTGCAAGTGAATGCCCAGCAGGCAGTCATTTCAAAGTCCTGGGCCAGCTGGGCGGGTGGATGCCTGCTGAGAGCAGCTGAAAGGGCCTCTGAGGCCTGAGAAAGCCACCCTTGCTCTCCCCTGTGATTTTCACCAATGGACAAAATGTGGCAAGTGAATTAATCTCTTTTAAAAAGAGCAATGCTTGTGACAGAGCATGGTGTCTCAGAAAAGGTTAGGATTCCATCATCCCTGAGATGATGAGTGAAAGGCTTAATGCAGGTTGCCACTCAGGGCAGAGCTGCCTGTGGCAGGGGCTGAGAAGTGAGGGTGGGTACTGCAGGCCTTTCTGTGCTCACTCCATACTTGTGGAAGCCCCTTCCCTAATGAACTAGGTCTCCTGTTTGGCAGGGCAGTGGTTGGTGACACTAAACCCAGGGTAGATGATGGAGAGGAGACCACACTAGCAGTCCAGAGTTGAATCCCAGCTCATGTACAACTCTCAGGCAATAGAGAGGGGCAGGAAAATAAGCGAGGGAGACCTTGGTTCAAATGCACGCTCTGGCACTTACTGGGTGGGTAGTCATGGACGAACCAGTGACTCAACCTCTCTGAATCTCGCTTGGTCTCCTCACCTGAGTAATAGCTCCTGCACTCAGAGCCTGTTCCAAAACTGTTAAAAAAAGGGAGAGGGCTCCACCAGCCCTACTCCATATGTCATTCAGGGGAACCATGAAGAAACAACGAGACAAAATATATAAAAGCACTTGGTATGCAATAAAATTGCTATACAAATGGAAGAGCCTATTTCATTACTATCATCATTTTCCAATGAGTGTCTACCCCATTTTAAGGAAGCAACAGAGCAAACTAGGATGATATATCCAAGGTGTACACAGAACTTGGAATATAAGTGCTCCAAATTTTCTGTGGATTGATAAATGGATGATCTCAAATCCAAGGGCAGTGGCAGAATAAGGGTTCTCCAGCCCAAGAGCTGATGATTTCCACAAGAGGGTAACTAATCAAGGGAAGAAAAGCTGCTCCAGTCTATCAGGGACCCAGGAGAGTCCTGAAGGCTATGGACCAAACAGGCAGCAGTGGTTACCTCTTTTGGGGAAGCGGGGGTAAGGGATTCAAGCTTTCACTTCCTGCTATGAACTCTTTTGTATTGTTTGAAGTTCTGTTGCTGTTTATTTGTAACAATAAGCGTGCTATTACTCTTTTAAAAAAAATTTCTTAGGAAAAGAAAAACTTTGGACCTAGAGTTTGTCATACTGAGTGAAGTCAATCAGACAGAGAAAGACAAATATCATATGATATTGCTTATATGTGGAATCTAAAAAAAGGTACAAATGAACCAACTGACAAAACAGAAACTGAGTCACAGATGTATAAAACAACTTACGGTTACCAAGGGGGAAAGGCAGTGGGGGTGTGTGGGGGGGAGGGATAAACTGGCAGAGTGGGCTTGACAGAGACACACTACTACATATGAAACAGACAACTAATAAGCACCTACTGGATAGCACAGGGAACTCTACTCAATACTCTGTAATGACCTATATGAGAATAGAATCTAAAAAAGAGTGGATATATGTACATGTATAACTGATTCACTTTGCTGTACAGCAGAAACTAACACATTGTAAATCAACTATACTCCAATAAAAAAAAATTAATTAAAAAAAAAGAAAAAGAAAAACTTACCCTTTCTTCCTCTCAGAAGCCTTCCCTAAGACAGCCTTGGAACAGCCATGATGCCCTGTGCTAGCCTGTGTCAACAGTTGTCATCCAGTTTCCTTGTCCTACTCTCCCAGTAGTCAGCATGGCCCCCTAGAAATGAGGACATGCCTTGTTTCTTGACTCCTGGTGCTTGCACAGCGGCCCACACCAGAGGGCTCAGGGGTTGAACAAATGAATACCTGTAGCACTTCCCTACACAAATCCCTCACCTATACTCATGTGCCTGTCTTCTTCCAAGAACTTAGGCTCCTGTGTATATGTGGAAGATGTGGGTGAGGAAGATGTCCTGTCCTCACTCTCAGGGCTGAGGACTCTTAGACACAGGCCTGGGGCTGGAGGCCATGGGTTCCAGTCATGGCTCTCTCAGTAACTAGCTGTGTGACCTGGATAAATCTGTCTCTCTGGGTCTCACTTTTATCTGTAGTAAAATAAGGGAACTGAATTAAATGATTTCTCAAGTCCCTGACAGTTTTAAAATCTTAGGATTCTAAATATGCACAGCATCAAAACAGAAGTGAACTCCTAGCAGACAGCATGACTTCCAAAGAAAAGACAACTCCTCAGGCTTGCTGTTTATAGGAGGGAGGGAGCCCCAGACAGGGATACAGGACAGTTTTGAGTTATTATGGCTAACAGCTCTTCCACTCAGGGGAGGGAGGTACCACTTGGTTTTTCTTCCTTCTTTATGACCAATCAATATAAAGCGGCCACTGAACTTCAATTGTGCATTGTTCCAACTGATTTCCCGTCCCTTCACATGAACTGCCCTCAGCTGCAGCTGGGGAGGGGGCTGAAGGGTGGAAGCCCTGTCCCACCTGCATCAGAGGCCTGGAAGCAGTGAGCCATGCAGACTCGATCATAATTGCTATCTGGGCAACAGGGCCCTGGCTGGAGCCTCGCAGAAGGTCCTGTTTACAGTAATAACAGCACCAGGCCCTGCTGTCTGAGCAGAGGCAAGGCGCCTGGGGCTAGAATCCACACACAGCCTCCATCTGTGCCTTATCTACCCAGTGGGTCTGGGCTGGGAGGGGTGGGGCAAGGGGGGAAATGCTGCTCTCAGACCCCAGCCTGGGCCAGCTGACTTCAGGCAGGTCCAGGTGCTCCAACTCCACAGCCTCTCTGGCATCTTTTGCTTTCACTGCTTGGACTGAGCACTCTCATTCAAGGGCCGGCTCAGGGCCCTGCCCCTAGGAATCTCTCCAGATGCTCTCATTCCCAGTGAGGTAGACCATCCCAGTGCGACCATATCTGGACTACTCCACAGGGCAGCGAGTGGGCAGTGAGGGAGGAGGACTGGCACTTAGGCAGCACCAACAACAAATGAGGTGTGCTGTGTAATGTGCCTGCATGCTTCATAACCAGTTACTTCCTATCGTATAAAGTTTAAAAATTTCCATATGTAAAGAAAGACCCACTGAAATCAATCTGTCCAATCTTTCCTTTTATACATAGATATGGAGGCTCAGAAAGCACCAGCCTTGGAACAGACTGATGCGGATATAAGCCTGCACCTGTCTCTTCCAGGCTGTGTGACTTTGGGCAGGTCATGTTTACCTCTCTGACCTCAGCCATCCTACTTTATCAGTCTGCTAGACCTACCTAACAAGGGTGCTGAGATGACCAAAGGAAATAATGTATGTGTAAGCACTTCCAAGTGTTAGCTATCATCATTACCATTGTTTTATGTGTTCAAAAGCATACAGCGGAGGGGCCTTCCCTGGTGGCACAGTGGTTAAGAATCTGCCTGCCAATGCCGGGGACACGGGTTTAAGCCCTGGTCTGGGAAGATCCCACATGCCGCAGAGCAACTAAGCCTGTGCACCACAACTACTGAGCCTGCTCTCTAGAGCCTGCGAGCCACAACTACTGAGACTGAGTGCCACAACTACTGAAGCCCGCCTGCCTAGAGCCCATGCTCCGCAACAAGAGAAGCCACCGCAATGAGAAGCCTGCACACCACAATGAAGAGTAGCCCCCGCTCGCTGCAACCAGAGAAAGCCCACACCACAGCAACGAAGACTCAACGCAGCAAAAAATAAATAAATAAATTTATTATTTTTTTAAAAATGGCATACAGTGGAGGAGTTGTATCACAACTTTACTGAATACTGTTGGATTAAACAGAATAAAAGCCAAAGATGGGACCATTCTTTGTCCCATCATTCTTACAGTTTCTAGGAGGAACTTGGCACACACTAAAGTACATAGATTATTATTTTTAACTTTTTATTTTGAAATGATTTCAAACTTACAGAGCAGTTAAAAAATAGCACACACACACAAAACTCAGGTATATCCTTTACTTGGATTCTCATTACATTTTGCCTCACGTGCTTTACCACTCCTTTTCTTTCTCTTTTTTCCTAGACCATGTGAGAGTTAGTTTCAGATATTATACCCCTTTATTCCCAAATACTTCAGCACGTATTTCCTGTATAAGGACACTCTCTTACATAACCACGAACCAATAATGATTGAATTCAGAACACTTAACATTGATAAAATATTTTTATCTAATATATATCCCATACTCAAATTTCTTCAATTATCCAAATAATATCCTTTATAGCAATCCCCTCTCTGCCCCAGATCCAGCATCAAACCTCAAATCAGAGACTTCCCTGGTGGTGCAGTGATTAAGAATCTGCCTGCCAATGCAGGGGACACAGGTTCGATCCCTGGTCTGGGAGGATCCCACATGCCGTGGAGCAACTAAGCCCGTGCGCCACAACTACTGAGTCTGCGCTCTAGAGCCCACAAGCCATCACTACTGAAGCCCACGCTCCACAACTACTGAAGCCCATGCGTCTAGAGCCTGTGCTCCGCAATAAGAGAAGCCACCGCAATGAGCAGCCTGCACACCACAACGAAGAGTAGCCTGCACTCACCACAACTAGAGAAAGCCCACATGCAGCAATGAAGACCCAATGCAGCCATAAATAAATAAATTTATTTTTTTTAAAAACTGGAATCAAGCATTGCATGTGCCTTCAGTTTCCTTTCATCTAGAACAGTTCCTCAACTTTTCTTTGATATATATTCATGATATAGACATTTTTGCAGAGTCAGGCTAGTTTGTAGATTGTCCTTCAATTTGGATAACAATTTTTTTGAGAAACCAAGTCCTATTATTCAACTACTCATTCCACAAACTTTTCATGAAACTGGTTATTAAAGGACTCTGAGCAGGATACTGAGGGCACTTTGATGAATTATGCAGTGTTCTTGTCTTCAAAGTGTTCACTGAATAGCTACACACCTGGCAAACAGCTAAAATACAAACAAGGCACCATGTGAGTGTGGGTCAGAGTAAGAGCCACAGGGACGACTTCTTGGAGGCAGAGGCATGAGCTGTGCCAGAAAGGATGAGCAGAAGCACGGATACCCCTAATGAACTCCTGGGATCTTCTATGGGAAACATCTGTACTTCCTCAAGCAGTGTGTTCCATGGCTGGGACTCAAAACAGAAAAACCAACAATACAAGGCCAGAAAGGGGAGGGGGTAGTCCAGGGCACTCTCATCTGGGTACCTCTGCCATAGCTCTAAGCTATGTCCCAGTCAGCAGCTGCCTTGGTGACAAGAAGGCAAAGTCTGTCTAGGCAGTGAAGTGTAGGAAAGGGCCGTGAGCACCACCTACTGGCACCACGGCAGGCCTCTAGGCTGCCACAGAGGGCAGTAGGGCAGCTGGGCAGCTGGCTGGTTGATAGGAAGCTTATCATACTATGGCAACGAGACACAGAAGTGGCTCAAGTTTCTTAAATTGGGTTGGCACTTGAGCCACTACTGCTAAGCTCCAGAACCCTATGAGATTTTCAGGAAAGAATGGATTGTGCAAAGCCAACCACAGTACCTGGCCCTCTAGATGGGGAGGGACAAAATCTGGCTTTCATTAATTCAGGTTTGTCCCAGTAACAAAACTTAAGTAGCCCCTTCTCCAAGCCAGGCTTTGCGTTGGGCACTGAGGGTACAGATGAATCAGACATGGATCTTGCCCACAAGGAGCTCCCAGTCTGAACTGGGGGTGGGGAAATGGAACAAGTAAGTATACAAATAAGTGCTTAAAGGATCACAGGTGTTCTGAGAGCTGTTTGTACAGGGTCAGTGAGCACACTGCGTGCTTGGCTCTTCCCGTCTTGCAAAGCTCTTGAATGGTGGAGTTCAAAAGAGCTCATGTTTCTTGAACAGCCTACTATGCATCAAGTACTTGACACTTATAATCTCATCTGGTCCTGTGATTAGAGAAAGAGCCTGAGTCATATAGAGAGAGGGTAAGCGACTTGCTTAAGATCACATGGTCAGTTAAGTGGCAGCTTGGGACTGGACCCCATGCTCTCTCTACTGAACCACACTGCCTTCCAGGGCACATATCCCACCTTCTTCCCTTTTTCCCCACATTTAGCCTGGGGCCAGCACAAGTATCTGATGGGACTAACCAACTGACAGAAAATGATAAAGAAGGAAAAGCCTTAAGTGAAAAGGAGCTTATCTGAGGGATGGAGATACTCTGATTAGTTCTGCTGTCTAGAACCTTCTTCCTTGGAAGAGACCCCTTCTCTTAGACAGAAGATGAGAAAGGCCAGATCCATCCCTTCTTCTTTGTGGTAGTCTCCATACTACCACCACCACTTTCACAGCTACATGGCAATACAATACTTTAAAGTGGTCTTGGTTAATACAAGCTTGGCAAACAAATCTAATTGGTAGGTTATAGAAGTACAGGAAGCCCCAACATCACTAATCATTAGAGAAATGCAAATCAAAACTACAATGAGGTATCCCCTCACACCGGTCAGAATGGCCATCATCAAAAAATCTACAAACAATAAATGCTGTAGAGGGTGTGGAGAAGAGGGAACCCTCCTGCACTGTTGGTGGGAATGTAAATTGATACAGTCACTACAGAGAACAGTATGGAGGTTCCTTAAGAAACTAAAAATAGAACTACCATATGAACCAGCAATCCCACTACTGGGCATATACCCTGAGAAAACCATACTTCAAAAAGACACACACACCCCAATGTTCATTGCAGCACTATTTACAATAGCCAGGACATGGAAGCAACCTAAGTTTCCACTGACAGATGAATGGATAAAGAGGATGTGACACATATATACGATGGAATATTACTCAGCCACAAAAAGAAACGAAATTGAGTTATTTGCAGTGAAGTGGATGGACCTAGAGACTGTCATACAGAGTGAAGTAAGTCAGAAAGAGAAAAACAAATACCATATGCTAACACATATATATGGAATCTAAAAAAAAAAAAAAGGTTCTGAAGAACCTAGGGGAAGCACAGCGATAAAGATGCAGATGTAGAGACGTGAGGACATGGGGAGGGGGAAGGGTAAGCTGGGACAAAGTGAGAGAGTGGCATGGACATATATACACTACCAAATGTAAAATAGATAGCTAGTGGGAAGAAGCTGCATGGCACAGGGAGATCAGCTCAGTGCTCTGTGACCACCTAGAGGCGTGGGACAGGGAGGGTGGGAGGGAGACGCAAGAGGGAGGAGAAATGGGAATATATGTATATGTAGAGCTGATTCACTTTGTTATACAGCAGAAACTAACACACCACTGTAAAGCAATTATACTCCAATAAAAATGTTAAAAAAAAAAAAGAAGAAGTACAGGAAGCCCTAGTTTTCTGCAGACTGGGCTGACTGCAAGCTTAACAGACTCTAGGAGTATAATGCAGCTGCCAAGAAAGCTAATGCAAGCTCAGGCCATGTTAATAGAGTCTTAAAATCTCTAAAAAGGGGATCACTGCCCTGCTCCTCCCAATAATGGTCATGCCACACTGGAATTCAGAAGGGGCACCAAAAACTTTGTGGCCACTTCATTAGAAAATGACTAGGATGAGAAGACTTGAAATCACAATTTAGAGAACCAAGGGTTATTTGGCTTGGAGTTCTATCTCTTAATATTTAAAAGTCTGGAACAGGAAAAGGGAGCTGTATAGTCCTAGAAGACGGAGCAGGGACCAAAAAGGGGAGCAGTAGAGAGCACTAACTACATAACCGCAGCCCACTATGTGTCAAGTGCTATGCCAAGTGCTTTCACAATATTACCTCAGAATTCACCACGACATAAAATATAATACTTTTCTAATTACAAAGTGCTTAAGCTTACATTACTCCAACTGCCCAGAATGTCTTTCCACTGAGCTCCTTGTATCCAAATACTACCCATCTCCAGGCCCAGACTAAATGCCCCCTTGCCTATGGAGCCTTAACTTTTCATATGTACTAATTACAATTCTCTTACCAGACTGAAAGTTCTTTGAAAGGCAAAGGTCATGAGGATACATCTTTATGCTCCTCCTCAATGCCAAATGGGGTATACTGCTCATGATGGGCCTTAAGAATGAATAAATGGCAAAGAAAATGTACAAATGGCCAAAAAACTTATTAAAAGATGCTATCAAGGAAATGCAAACCAAAACCACGAGATATCACTACACACATACTAAAGATGGCTCTAATAAAAATGACAACGAATGTTGGCAAAGATGTGGAGAAATCAGAACCCTCATATTCTATATTGCTGGTGAGAATGTTAAAATGGTGTAGTTACTTTGGAAAATAGTCTGACAGTTCCTCAAAATGTTAAACATAGTTACCATATGACCTGGCAGTTCCACTGCTAGGTATAGATATAAAAACATATGTTCACACAAAACCTGTACACAAATGTTCATAGTAGTGTTATTCATAATAGCCAAAAAGTGAAAACACAAATGTCCATCGACTGATGAATGTATAAATAAAATGTAGTATATCTATACATGGAATATTATTCAGTCATTAAAAGGAACAAAGTACTGATACATGTTACAACAGAGATGAACCTTGAAAACATATTAAGTGAAAGAAGCCAGTGACAAGAGGCCACATATTGTATGAGTCCATTTATATGAAATACCCATATAGGGAAATCCATGGAAACAGAATGTCAATTAGCAGTTGCCAGGGTCTGGGAGAGGGAGGAATGGGGAATGACTGCTAATGGGACTGGGTTTTTTGGGGGGGAAATGGTGATGAAAATGTTCTGGAATTAGAGAGCAGCAATGGTTGCATAATCTTACAACTATATTTAAAAAACCACTGAACTGTATACTTTAAAAGGGTGAATTTTATGATTGCAAATTATATCTCAAAAGGAAAAATAAAATGAGTGAGTAAATGTTTGACCAATCAGAGTCTGCTTATCATGCAGGAGGCAGAGTGTGCCTCATACCTAGAGGTGCCCAACTGAGGGCTGGATGTTGCCCATAAGAGAACCTAAAGAGGAGACATGAATACTGGAGAGGAAGTGAGGCTGGAGACAAAAGTGCCTTGAGTCCTAACAGACCCATTCGGGGGCTGCATCTGAGTCCCAGTTGGCCCTGGGAAGGATACTGCTCTGCCTGCTGGACTCTGAACCCCTGGGAATTTCAGGGGCCTCCTCCAATTGTTTGTGCTTTACATTCGGTCCCTGCTCACTATCTGCAAAAGCTGGTCAAATACACAGACTTCCCGGGAGGCCGGGGTGCTATCCTCCCAAACAAAAGGGCATTGAGATGGAAGCCTCAGCTCAGCCTCAGAGAGGGATTCTTATGCAGCCATCCTGGGCCTCCCATCCACATGAATGGAGGATCCTGGAGACCAGTCAGCCTGCCCAGCTGCTGTACCCTCCTGCTGGGTAGACTCTGGAGAATAAACAAGGTTTTATTCAACCAGTCAATCAACTGGCCAGACTCTATCTGTACTGTGTGCTTTCAGAGTGCCCAGTCAGCCTTGTGTGACTAGCTATGGTGAAGGCAGGAGGAGGTGCCATCTACCTGGCTGTGACAGCATGGCCTGGGTGAGGAGACACACGCATGAAGCAACTGAGGAGAAAGACAAGGAGGTGAAAACTAAACATGATACCATTTGGCTCAGACTTTAAGGCTGTGGGAATGTTGATAAGAAAGATCAACATGGGCTGGAACGAGAAGTGAACTGCAGTGAGAAAAGCACATACTCTGCATTCACGTGGGACTTGGTTTAAATCACAGCTCTACTCCTTACAAGCTGTAGGGTAGTAAGCACTAAATCTGTCTTGAGCTTCAAGTGGAAAATGATTATAACGCAATCTGTTTTGCAATACTGCAGCAAAGAATGAAGATAATACATATACAATATCTGGTACTCTGCCTCACACAGAGTGGGTATCTAATAAATGGCAGCTATTATTACTAGCGAGGGTGAGCTTTCTGGAAAAGGAAGGGCTTGAAGGGGGCAATGAACCATGAACAGGATCTAGATAGGGGTGTGAGAAGAACAGGGGTAGAGTTGGAAGTGCTACAAAGGCTCACAGGTAGGAAGAAGTAAGCCGTGTGTTTAGGGTTAGAAAAGCCAGTTCTGACTGGAATGGGGGTTCTTGGGACAGAGGGGAGCCGGCTTGGCTGGGAGGAATGCAGGGTTGGGGTGGGGCCTGTCAATGAAGAGCAGAGTTGAGGGCAGGACAGATAAGGGATCTAGATTTGATATTTATCTTCAGGAACCTTATAGACTCCCAGTAAGTCAGACTGAAATGGTTCTCCGTTGAGCTACAAAATATCTCCCTGAGCCTGGAAAAGTCCTGGGAGGAAACTGCAACCCAGGCAAGCTCCATTCTGCTTCAGGCCTCACAGTCTCCTCATCTGTAAAATGAAGTGGTGGGTCACTTCCAAGGGGGCGACTTTGGGTAAATTACTCAAGCAATCCAAATTTCTGTTTCATCATCTATGAAATGGGGCTATACTACTTGCACAGTTGTAAGGATTTAGTGATTTAAGTCTCACATAATGCCTATCTCTAAAAAGGCATTCAATAAACATTGGTCACTATTAGTAATAGTTAATAATGTTATTAAAATATTATTTTATGTGCTTTATAATATACATATACAATGAATATATGTAAAAAATATACAAAAGTATGTTGTCAAAGTAATATGTTATAAACATTTAAAAAACTCTGAATATACATGGGTTCTAAAAAAATGTAGTAAAACTAAGCATGATAGGCTGGGTGTCTTTTTGCTCCACCTTAATATCCATTTACCTTGTGTTCATTTGCTGGGGTCTCTGAATGTACACTAGGAGCTTAAGAAAAATGTAGAGGGTAAAAATAGATTATCCAGAAAATCCTATCCATTATCTTAATTTATTTTGCTAGTTCAGGGGCAAACAGTGTAATTAACAACACTCAAAAACAACACCTACTATGTATTGAGCACCTGGTATGTGCCAGGCACAGCACTTGCTGGTTTTTCTCATTTAATTTTCTCATTTAATACTCACAGCAAAGGTGTGAGGTAGGTCAATCATCATCCCACTTTGCAGATGAAAAATCTAAGGCTAGAGAGGTTAGGCTACTTTCCCAAGGTCACAGAGCTAACAAATGGTACAGCTGGGATCCAAACCTTGTTTTCTCAGATTCTGAATTCCTTACTGACAGGATTCCTGCCAGTGATATGAAAACCTCTCCTGCAAACCCACTGACAGAGTCACAGGACGAGAACCACTTACGGCCTTAGGAGGACTTTGGGCCTGGGACCACAGCTCCAAAGGGAGGAGAGGGAAGGAAGCAGGATGTAGAAGAGCCTTAAAGTTCGAAAGACAGATTTTCTGAGGAGGCTTTTCAAACAGGATAGAGAAAGCAGAACTGTGAGGCAAATTGCTAAAGTGAATATGGTAAGCCCAGTAACATATTAGTTTGACTATTTTTAATATTCTTAGATTTCTCTATGTTCCTCAGTTTCCAGGAAAACTCCATGGGAAAAAAATCCAACTGGTTCCAGTCACGCTGATAGGTTTTGTGTTATGGCCATGATTGAGCTGGGACTTTGGAGAAGAAGCACTTGGGCCACAGCAATGGTGGTGGGGAGATACAGCCTGACAGCTGCCCCTGCTGGGGTGCCCTGGGGGACTGCAGTTTTCTGGCCTCACTGCCTCCATGGCTAGATCAGTGCCCAAGAAGATGCTGGCACACACAAGCTGGTAGGCACTCAGATTGGTTCCTAATGTTTCTCAGCAATCAGAATGGTTGCTGAAGAGGGCAGACAGCAGAAGCAAGAACTACAATCCCGCAGCTTGTGGAATGAAAACCACATTCACAGAAAGACAGACAAAATGAAAAGGCAGAGGACTATGTACCAGATGAAGGAACAAGATAAAAACCCAGAAAAACAACTAAATGAAGTGGAGATAGGCAACCTTCCAGAAAAAGAATTCAGAATAATGATTGTGAAGATGATCCAGGACCTCAGAAAAAGAATGGAGGCAAAGATCGAGAAGATGCAAGAAATGTTTAACAAAGACCTAGAAAAATTAAAGAACAAACACCTAGAAGAATTAAAGAACAAACAGAGATGAACAATACAGTAACTGAAAAGAAAAATACACTAGAAGGAATCAGTAGCAGAATAACTGAGGCAGAAGAATGGATAAGTGACCTGGAAGACAGAATGGTGGAATTCACTGCCACAGTAAAGAATAAAGAAAAAAGAATGAAAAGAAATGAAGACAGCCTAAGAGACCTCTGGGACAACATTAAACACACCAACATTTGCATTATAGGGGTCCCTGAAGGAGAAGAGAGAGAGAAAGAACCCAAGAAAATATTTGAAGAGATTATAGTCGAAAACTTCCCTAACATGGGAAGGGAAATGGGCACCCAAGTCTAGGAAGCACAGAGAGTCCCAGGCAGGATAAACCCAAGGAGAAACACACTGAGACATAGTAATCAAATTGAAAATAATTAAAGACACAGAAAAATTATTAAAAGCAACAAGGGAAAAACAGCAAAAAACATACAAGGGAACTCCCGTAAGGTTAACAACTGATTTCTCAGCAGAAACTCTACAAGCCAGAAAGGAATGGCATGATATATTTAAAGTGATGAAAGGGAAGAACCTACAACCAAGATTACTCTACCAGGCAAAGATCTCATTCAGATTCGACAGAGAAATCAAAAGCTTTACAGATAAGCAAAAGCTAAGAGAATTCAGCACCACCAAACCAGCTCTACAAGAATGCTAAAGGAACTTATTTAAGTGGGAAACACAAGAGAAGAAAAGTACCTACAAAAACAAACACAAGACAATTAAGAAAATGGTAATAGGAACATACATATCGATAATTACCTTAAATGTGAATGGATTAAATGCTCCAACCAAAAGACAAAGGCTCGCTGAATGGATACAAAAACAAGACCCATAAATATGCTGTGTACAAGAGACCCACTTCAGACCCAGGGATACATACAGACTGAAAGCTAGGGGAAGGAAAAAGACATTCCATGCAAGTGGAAATCAAAAGAAAGCTGGAGTAGCAATATTCATATCAGATATAATGGACTTTAAAATAAAGACTATTACAAGAAACAAGGAAGGACACTATATAATGATCAAGGGATCAATCCAAGAAGAAGATATAACAATTATAAATATATATGCACCTGACATAGGAGCACCTCAATAAACAAGACAAATGCTAACAGCTATAAAAGAGGAAACCAACATAGGAGCACCTCAATGCATAAGACAAATGCTAACAGCTATAAAAGAGGAAATCGACAGTAACACAATAATAGTGGGGGACTTTAACACCTCACTTACACCAATGGACAGATCATCCAAACAGAAAATTAATAAGGAAACACAAGCTTTAAATGACACAATAGACGAGATATATTTAATTGATATTTATAAGACATTCCATCCAAAACCAGCAGATTACACTTTCTTCTCAAATGCACACGGAACATTCTGCAGAATAGATCATATCTTGGGTCACAAATCAAGCCTCGGTAAATTTAAGAAACTTGAAATCATATCAAGCATCTTTTCCGACCACAACACTATGAGATTAGAAATTACAGGGAAAAAAACGTAAAAAACACAAACACATGGAGGCTAACCAATATGTTACTATAACCAAGAGATCACTGAAGAAATCAAAGAGGAAATCAATAAATACCTAGAGACAAATGACAAAAAAAAATGATGATCCAAAACCTATGGGATGCAGCAAAAGCAGTTCTAAGAGGGAAGATTATAGCAATACAATCCTACCTCAAGAAACAAGAAAAATCTCAAATAAACAATCTAACCTTACACTTAATGGAACTAGAGAAAGAAGGAAAAACAAAACCCAAAGTTAGTAGAAGGAAAGAAATCATAAAGATCAGAGCAGAAATAAATGAAATAGAAATAAAGAAAACAACAGCAAAGACCAATACAACTAAAAGCTGCTTCTTTGAGAAGATAAACAAAATTGATAAACCTTTAGCCAGACTCATCAAGAAAAAGAGGGAGAGGACTCAAATCAATAAAATTAGAAAAAGGAGAAGTAACAACAGACACCGCAGAAATACAAAGCTTCATAAGAGACTACTATAAGCAACTTTATGCCAATAAAATGGACAACCTAGAAGAAATGGACAATTCTTAGAAAGGTATAACCCTCCAAGACTGAACCAGGAAGAAACAGAAAATATGAACAGACCAATCACAAGTAATGAAACTGAAAATGATTAAAAATCTTCCAACAAACAAAAGTCCAGGACCAGATGGCTTCACAGGTGAATTCTATCAAACATTTAGAGAAGAACTAACACCCATCCTTCTCAAACGCTTCCAAAAATTTGCAGAGGAAGGAACACTCCCAAACTCATTCTATAAGGCCACCATCACCCTGATACCCAAACCAGACAAACATACTACAAAAAAAGAAAATTAAAGACCAATATCACTGATGAATATAGATGCAAAAATCCTCAACAAAATACTAGCAAACAGAATCCAACAACACATTAAAAGGATCATATACCATGATCAAGTGGGATTTATCCCAGGGATGCAAGGATTCTTCAATATATGCAAATCAATCAATGTGATACATCATACTAACAAATTGAAGAAGAAAAACCATATGATCATCTCAATAGATGCAGAAAAAGCTTTTGACATAATTCAACACCCATTTATGATAAAAACTCTCCAGAAAGTGGGCATAGAGGGAACCTACCTCAACATAATAAAGGCCATATATGACAAACCCACAGCAAACATCATTCTCAGTGGTGAAAAACTGAAAGCATTTCCTCTAAGAACAGGAATAAGACAAGGATGTCCACTCTCATCACTATTACTCAACACAGTTTTGGAAGTCCTAGCCACGGCAGTCGGAGAAGAAAAAGAAATAAAAGGAATACAAGTTGGAAAAGAAGTAAAACTGTCACTGTTTGCAGATGACATGATACTATACATAGAGAATCCTAAAGATGCCACCAGAAAACTACTAGAGCTAATCAATGAATTTGGTAAAGTTGCAGGACACAAAATTAATGCACAGAAATCTCTTGCATTCCTATACACTAACAACGAAAGATCAGAAAGAGAAATTAAGGAAACAATCCCATTCACCATTGCAACAAAAAGAATAAAATACCTAGGAATTAAAAAAAAAAAAAGAATGGTTGCTGAGCAGCTGAGCACATCAATCCCCTCTCAACCACCCCTGCCCGGCCCCCAACTCAGCTGTCACTGCTGTTAGAATAAGACAAAGCTCCTTACTATAGACAGCCTCCAATGCCTTGCAAGACCTGCTTATTCTCTAAGCTCCTGGCACCCCCCTCTGAGCTGCAGTCCCATCAGCCTTTTTCAGTCCTTCACACTTGTTGTTCCTCCTGCCACGGGGCCTCTATAAACAAAGTTCCTTCTGCCAGGAAAGCTCTTTTTATCCTTCTTCACCTAGGTTAATTCTTCCTCTCCTTCACTTCAGACTCAAGCTTCCTCTGGGAAGCTTTCCCTGACCAGAGGAAACCTCTCAGAGGTACTCAGGATTCTCCATACCATTCCTTTGCAGCATTTGTCACAGTTGTAATTTCATATTTGCATGATTAACGTCTGTCTGACTAGGCTTTAAGCTTCATGAGGTGAGGTCTGTACATTTTTGGCTTACCACTGATCCATCAGGGCCTAGCACAGTGCAAGCACACAGTAGGCACTATTTGTTGAAAGAATAAATGACTGAACTAATTCACCATTTTTATTTTTTTCCTAGGGGATGTCAGTTCCTCCATTTACAGGTTTATTATGACTGTAAATAACTATTAACATCTGCCTAACTCTTAACCATTCACCAAACACTTTTACAATTCTCAATAAGTATTTGTTAACTGTTTACATGAACAGAGATGAACAACACAGCAATGGTCTCCCACCTCCAAAACTCACAGTACTGTGAGAGAGAGAGAGAGAGAGAGAGACCGGGGGGGGCGGGGGGGGGGGAGAGAAGGAAACAGATGATCCATCCCAAAACAGGGTGATCAGTGCTATCACAGAGGAAGTAATATATAAGTACCTGGAGGGCTAGGGAAGGCTTCCTGGAAGACATGACACTGATGACCCAAAGGATGGGTAATTTTCTAGAACACAAGAGTTCACCTGCCTGGAACTCTCACAAGATCCTGGGAGGGTGGCCTGTGAAATTATCTTACAGTCGAGGTCACTGAGGATGTTAAGGGACTACCAGCTCAAGGCCATACAGCCAAGAAGCAGTGGGGCCAGCAGTAGAGGCTCAATCCCAGGGCTGGGCTCCCCTTCAGGGGCATCCCTCCTTCCCCCAAGCCACCCCAGTAAGCCCTGGCTGTTCTCTGCTCCTGGGCTTGGCCAACCACCTTACTCTGCTGGGGTTCTCAGCAGCTGACTGGCTGTTTCCACAACTCACCTACTCTTGAAATTCATAAAAAGCTGCTAACCCAATATTCCCCAGTTGCTTTCCATCACCAGGGAGCAAGCAACCAGAGACGCAGTAAGTCCACACTTCAGAAAAGGTGCCAGGCCCTGGACCACTCTGCAAAATTGCTTGTTTGGTGAAGGCCCACTTGAGCAAGCCCTGGTGTTTCAGTGTGTGATTTGGACCCTCCCCAAAGGGCTCAGTTTTTTCTGTAGAGCTTAACCCTGAGAATTCTATTTCAGAGTTCTCAGTGGGAAGCCCATTAACAAGATTTGGAAACTAAGATTCAGAAAGGGAGGGTCTATGACCTATTAAGGGTCACAGAGACAGTTACTGTGACAGAAGTAGAACCCAGGTCTTGTTTTTTTTTAATAATCTTCACCTTAATGCCAATTATTTATATAAGAGAACCACTGAGAATTAATTTCTGACAGTGTTATTTTAAATAAAAAATATCATCTTTAAAGTTATGTGACGATGTTAACAGATGAGGTTTGTAATATATTTTAAATACATACTGCTCTTTTCTCTAAAATCCAAGCCAGCTATTTAGTGACAAATTCAGTGGCAAACTTTAATAACTTCAGTCAAACTTTAGTAACTTTTCTAACAGTGACTGATTCTGTCTCCTGAATAATAATGAACTTAGTAATTCCAGGGTAATACAGCGACTAGAACGGTCTAGGTTTAAATCCTGTCTCTGCTGGCCTTCTTCCTGACTCTCTGTCCTTGTTTCCTTATCTATAAAGTGGAGATAATGATATCTATATCTTGGGATTGTTATAAGCATATACTTAAAGAGCTTTGAACTGTGCCTGGCACATTACAAGTATTCAATTACTGCTAGCTGTTATTATTTTTTAACATCTTTATTGGAGTATAATTGCTTTACAATGTTGTGTTAGTTTCTGCTGTATAACAAAGTGAATCAGCTATACGTATACATATATCCCCATATCCCCTCCCTCTTGCGTCTCCCTCCCACCCTCCCTATCCCACCCCTCTAGGTGGCCACAAAGCACAGAGCTGATCTCCCTGTGCTATGCGGCTGCTTCCCACTAGCTATCTATTTTATATTTGGTAGTGTATATATATGCCTGCCACTCTCTCACTTTGTCCCAGCTTACCTTTCCCCCTCCCTGTGTCCTCAAGTCCATTCTATACATCTGTGTCTTTATTCCTGTCCTGCCCCTAGGTTCTTCAGAACCCTTTTTTTTTTTTTTGTAGATTCCATATATATGTGTTAGCATACAGTATTTGTTTTTCTCTTTCTGACTTACTTCACTCTGTATGACAGACTCTAGGTCCATCCACCTCATTACAAATAACTCAATTTCTTTTCTTTTTATGGCTGAGTAATATTCCATTGTATATATGTGCCACATCTTCTTTATCCATTCATCTGTTGATGGATACTTAGGTTGCTTCCATGTCCTGGCTACTGTAAATAGTGCTGCAATGAACATTGTGGTACATGACTCTTTGAATTATGGGAACCCAGGTCTTCTAATCCTAAAAACCTTGTATTCTTTCTGTAACATTATGCTGCCTTCCAACATCCCAGAATTCAAAAAAACCTGTGTGGGTTATACCCTAACATTTAAAAAACCCTCTCAATAAGCATCAAATTACAAGAGTGATGCCAGTGAGGCCTTAACCTTTGGTCTAGGATAAAGCTTTTGTTTCAACCTACTGCAAGCCACAAGAACATTTACATATTTACTGGTTAAGAGAGTCAGATGTTTTGGTTGCTCTGATGCCATCATTAATATATTCCCATCAAGCCAAAATGATACAACAATCAATAGACAGACAGCCTCCCTGAGGCCCTGAGACAGCCAAATGTATTTACCAGCCAGGGTTTTTGTTAATTAGATAAAATCCCTGGATCAATATGCAGAACATTTACCTATACTGTAGCTAAGCACATTCTGGACACCTTAATCCTGGCACATGGACAGCAAGTGCCTCAAGCCCCAGGCTGGGGCATCTGGGGACAAGAACCAAACCAAGCCATCAATGCAGAGCTAGAATAAATGTGTTTAGCCTTCAACAAAACCCAACACTTTCTTCATTCCTGTGCTGCAAATCAAACCAGACTTTTTCCCAAAGGTATCTAGTAAAAAACTTTTAACTGGAAATGAAGTACTTTACTGTCTAAAACCATCAAATCAGAAATCAAAACAAGATGTCAAAACAATCCTCTAAACAGATCATTGAGGCAGCATGCTATATATATACAGCAGGAAGAGTCAGAAAGACCCACTCAATTGCATAGTTGACCTCTCCACTTGAATATCTCACTGAAACATTAAACTCAGCATGTTCAAAACTGAACTCATCTTTTTCTTGCAACCCAGTCCTCCTCCAGGATCTTCATCTCAGCAAATGGTAACAGCATCTCCACAGCTGATCAAGCCAGAAAACAGAAATTCATTCTTTATTTTTGCAGTATGCGGGCCTCTCACTGTTGTGGCCTCTCCTGTTGTGGAGCACAGACTCCAGACGCACAGGCTCAGCGGCCACGGCTCACGGGCTCAGCTGCTCCGCGGAGCATGGGATCTTCCCCGACCGGGGCACGAACCCGTGTCCCCTGCATCAGCAGGTGGACTCTCATCCACTGCGCCACCGGGGAAGCCCGGAAATTCATTCTTAACACCTTCTTCTCCCTAATCAACCATATCCAATTCTATTCATTCATTCATTCAAGATTCACATATTGAGTACCTACTACATACCAGGTACTGACACTGTTCTACACATCACCAAGTCCTGTCTAGCTTACCTCCTTCATCTCTGCTACTGACATCTTACTTCAAGTCACCACCTGCCATCATCCTCTCTGGCCTGGACTACTCTAGTCACTTTCAACTGGTCCTCTGCATCCACCACAGCTCTATCAATCTATTCTCCACAGAGCAGCCAGAGTGATCTTTTAAAATTACAGATCTCTCTCTCTCTCTTTCTCTCACATACACACACCTTAAAATTCTTCAATGGCTGCCCACTGTTCTTAGCAAAAATAAAAATCATTAACTTGGCCAACAGATCCAGTGTGATATGATCCTTGCTTAACTTTCCAACTTTATTTCACACCCTCTCCCACTTACTCCCTAGAGTTCAGTCATACTGGCCTTCTCTAATTCCTTCACATCTTTGCTTGACTCAGGGCCTTCTACCTACTGTCCTTCTAACACAATGTTCTAGTTTTCTCTTCATCCTTCAGAGTTCACTTTAATCTCACTCAGATGCTTTGCCTTACTGACAACATACCCCCACCCCTAACCCCTCCTATACTCAAGGTTAGATTCCCAAGTGTTTTGTACTTCACTTTTTAAAGAGTTTTATTAAGATATAATTCACAGGACTTCCCTGGCAGTTCAGTGGTTAGGATTCTGTGCTTCCACTGCAGGGGGCACAGTTACAATCCTTGGTCGGGGATGTAAGATCCCACATGCCATGCGGCACAGCCAAAAAATAAATTAAATAAATAAATATTTTAAAAACTCTCCTCTAAAAAAAAAAAAGGAGAAATAAAAAAGATATAATTCACATACCATAAAATCCTTCCACTAAAAGTACACAACTCAATTGTTCTTAGTAGATTCAGAGTTGTGTGACCTTGACTACTAATCTCAGAACATTTTCATTAGCCCAGAAAGAAACTCTGGACCCATTAGCAGTCAGCCCCTACTCCCTCCCACCCCCAGCCTCTCCAGTCCTTGGCAATCACCAATCTACTTTGTCTCCATGGATTTGTCTGTTCTGGACATTTTATGTAAATTGAATCATATAATATGTGGTCTTTTGTGTCTGGCTTCTTTCACTTAGCATAATGCTTCCAAGGTTCATTCACGTTGTAGCATATACCTAGCAGTACTTCACTTCTTTGTACTGATAAATAATATTCCACTGTATGGCTATAACATATTTTTACTTATCCATTGACCAGTTAATAGACTTTGGAGTTGTTTCCCTCTTTAGGCTGCTATGAATAATGCTGCTGTGAACGTTCATGTACAAGTACATTAATATACATGTTTTCATTTCTCTGCAGTACATACCTAGGAGTAGACTTGCTGCATCATAAGGTAACTCTATTTTTAATATTTTGAAGAATTGCCAACTGTTTTCCAAAGCAGTTACACCATTTCACATTCCCACCAGTAATATATGAGGATTCCAATTTCCCCACATTCTTACCAACACTTGCTATTATGTCTTTCTGATTACAGCCATCCTAATGGGTGAGAAGCAGTATCTCATTGTGGCTTTGATTAGCATCACTCTAATGCTAATGATGTTTGCATCTTTTCACACGCTTATTGGTCATTTGAAAATCTTTTTCAGAAAAATGTCTATTCAGATCCTTTGTCCATTTTTAAATTGGGTTAACTTTTTTATTGTTGAGTTGTAAGAGTTCTTTACATATTCTGGATGCAAATCTCATATAATTGGCAAATATTTTCTCCTTTTCTGTGGGAGAGACTTTTCACCTTCTTCAAAGTGTCCTTTGAACACAAATGTTTTTAATTTCCATGAAGTCCAATTTATCTAATTTTTTCTTTGGTTTCCTATCCTTTTGGTGCCATATCCAAGAAGACTTTGCCTAGCCCACAGTCACAAAGATTTAATCCTATGTTTTCTTCTAAGAGTTTTATAGTTTTAGCTCTTACATTTAGGTCTATGATCCATTTTGAGTTAACTTTTGTGTACAGGTGAGGTAGGGCTCCAACTGCATTTTTTTCCATGTGGATATCCAGTTGTCCCAGCACCATTTGTTGAAGAGACAAACTGTTCATCACTTTGAAGTACATAATTATAATTGCATAATTAGTCACCTGGCTCCCGGTTAGACTGTAAGTACCAAGAGGGCAGAAACTGTGCCAATCTTGTTCACCTCTGTACCTCCAGCACTCAGTCCAACGCCTAGCTCCTAATAAGCACTCATATATATTGGTTGAACTAAGTAATAATTCTATTATTAATAACGAACACTCAACAACTCTGTAAGTTATAGGTATTATCATTTCCATGTTACTTAGTCTTAAAGAAGTTAGGCAACTTGTGCCTTGTTTTGCTGGTTCTCAATTTTTGACTTAATGTGTTCCCTCTTCACCTAAGAAGAGGGTCAATGAGCTCCTCCAGAGCAAGGACTGCTTCTCCTTCCTCATTTTGTTGCCACCAACACAAATTCAGCTCAGGGTAGGCTGGATAGATGAGTGACTGAGAGACAAATGGACAATGCCCTCCATGACCATGTCCCTTCCTATCTCCAGTCTCTCCTGGCCTCAGGCTGTGATCCAGCAACACCAAACAGTATATAATTTCCCCTCCTCACCACACACTCTAGGCTGTTTCTTGCCTCAGTGCTATCACTTAGACTATTCCCTTTGCCTGGAATGCCTTCTCCTTCTATTTGCTAAGCCCTCCTGATATTTTAAGACTCTAATCTTTTTCACTAGGAAATGTCCGAGAGGTGTCATTTCCTCTAGGACATTTTCTCTGGTCCCCCAGGTTGATTAGTGGCATATCCTGGCCTCCTGTCTCACCACTGATCACACTGTATTACCACAGTCTTCCCCAGACTCGTTCACTGAGGGCAGGAATCATGAGTGGTCAGATGTCCCCTGTGCCAAGTATACAACCCAGCATATAACAGGTGCTCAGTAAAATTTTGTCAAATGAACAAATGAATCCTGGAGAGAAAGGGTAGGCAGTCTGCAGTCCACGATTGACACCATCAGACTTCCTTCTTTTAAAAAGCGCTTGGGCGGATGGAAACAACTGAGTTAGGCACTTAGCAGAGGGCTTCCCTGGTGGCACAGTGGTTAAGAATCTACCTGCCAATGCAGGGGACACGGGTTCGAGCCTTGGTCCAGGAAGATCCCACATGCCGCAGAGCAACTAAGCCCATGAGCCACAACTACTGGGCCTGCGTTCTAGAGCCTGCGAGCCACAACTACTGAAGCCCGCACGCCTAGAGCCTGTGCTCCGCAACAAGCTAAGCCACCGCAATGAGAAGCCCGCACACCGCAACGAAGAGTAGCCCCTGCTCACCGCAACCAGAGAACAGCCTGTGCGCAGCAACAAAGACCCAATGCAGCCAAAATAAAATAAATAAGTAAATTTAAAAACAAACAAACAAACAAACAAACAAAAAATGCACTCAGCAAAGGCCCAGCTCCCTGCCAGGAGAAGGCAAGTGGGTAGGGGTATAGTCTTTCACCCAAGTTTGTTTGAAAGGAAATGTGATCTCCACTGGGAGAACAGGAGGCCTCACTTCTGCCAGCCCCGGCAGCTCCTCACATGGCTAAGCCCGAGGTTGGACAGATGTGCCTTCAGACTGCCCTGTGCCCTAGGTTTCGGGTGAGTGGTTCCTGGGTCCAGAAGCCAGGCTTGGGTTTGGGCTAAGCCCAGAAGCAGGGCCACCTGCTCATGCTGCTGACAGGTGGGACAGGGGCCTCAGGACTGGGCTTCCACTCCTGAAGAGCCAGATCTGAACTTGATAACAAGGTTTAAGTGCCTTGAGGGAGGAAGGAAACAGTTGCCACACACGGAGAAAGGAGAAGAGGACAAAGGGAAGAAAATGGGACCCAGCCTTCCTCTGATATAGCCAATGGGAGTATGGAAATAAGACTGAATTGCCTGCTTCAGGTTTGCTGAGAAGTCAGTAAAAAGCAGCCTTCCCCAACTTTCCCTGTGCTGGAGAAGAGGATAAGACATGTGGGAAACCAGACCTTGTCCCTGCCCTGGGGAGGCACACAATGCAGTGGTTTAAGGTGAAGTCTAGCCCAAACCTTCTTAATATTAAAAAAAAAGTGTGGCGAGTGGCAGAACCTTCCCTGCCCCTTTAGCCAGGCAGGCCCATACCACAAACAGTTAGCCAGCTCTACATAAAACAGGTCAACAGTGCCCACACTTCAGGTGGTTGTCCAGAGCTGTTGGCTTGCTGCGTGAGGATTCCTCATCTGTTCCTGATTTGGGCAGCATGGGAACTGCACTGGTTTTCCTGTTCATGGGCTGAGTGCCTCCTCAGTCCTGATGTTCAGCCCTGCTTCTCCCACCTGACCTCCAACCTCTCTTCTAGCAAAGGATTCCTCTCCTGCCATGGCTAACACGGCTCTTCCTAGATGACCCACGTACCTTCCCAGACCAGCAGGCAGGTGTGGGGCAACGGGCAGATCACACTCAGCTGGAAGGAGTCAAGGAAGTCTTCACAAGGGCTGTAGGACTTGAGCTGACGCTGGGAGGCTTTAAGCGGAGGGTAATGAGCACCATGTACAGAGAGCCATCTGTGTGGAGGGCCCACACCTAGAACCTAGGAACTGCAGAGTCCAGAGTATCCTTAAAGAGGATGATGAAATTTCCTGCTTCAGATTGCTGCCCTTCACTATCCAGAGCTCTCCCAAGGCTCTGGGGCCAGCAGAAGGTAGGGGGCCATCAACGCAGAGACACACATGGCATAGAATCCAGAGAGGGCAAGAAGGAAAGGAGGGTAGAGGACAATATTATCAGCAGGTCTGAGTTTTATTCCAAATACTGATTTAACCACACATCATACACATGGTGACCCAACCACGTATAAACTATAGTAAATATTTTTTAAAAATTGAGAATGGAGGGCTTCCCTGGTGGCGCAGTGGTTGGGAGTCCGCCTGCCGGTGCAGGGGATACGGGTTCGTGCCCCGGTCCGGGAGGATCCCACGTGCCGCGGAGCGGCTGGGCCCGTGAGCCATGGCCGCTGAGCCTGCGCGTCCGGAGCCTGTGCCCCGCAGCGGGAGAGGCCACAGCAGTGAGAGGCCCGCATACCACAAAAAAAAAAAAAAAAAAAAAAAAAAAAAAAAAAAAATTGAGAATGGAATTCTAGCCTGGTATTGGCAGGTCTGTTGGGCAGAATTAAAGGCCAGAACACACAGAGGAAGAAATTAGGGATAGCATTAAGCACCTGAGCAGAGTCCAGGGCATAAAAAGGCTAAACAAGGACCTGCAGTAGGAATTCAAGAAAGCTTCCTTCTAGCAAGGGTGGTTGGGCTCTCCCCACCCCTACCTGTAGGTCTAGCTCTCTGAGTGGGAAGAACTGTGATTGGTAGGTTACATGTTTGTTTCCTTGAGACCAGGTGGTGGTGGAGGGGAGAGATTGTCAGTTCTAAGGGGCAGGGTCTGTGCCTTGCTCATCTCTGACCCCCTCATGAGGGGTGAAGGGAGATTCTGATTGAGTCATCATGACCAAGAGAGACAGGACAAGAGAAGGCAGGAGAAAGGCAGGTTAGAGACGTGGTGACACACAGGAAAGTCCCTACAGACCCAATCCACACAGACAAGGATGAATGTTCTGAATCACATACACAACATAAATTCAATCACTTGCTGTAATTTTGGGGCAGGGGTTTACCTGCTAATGAGAAAAAATGTATATTTGAAAGAGCTAAATCAATCAACCCTTGGGGGCTCAATGGAACAGGGTAAACTCAGCCTTCCCTAGGTGATGGAAAGGTGGATTCACAGCACTGCTGCTCTGTAAATGCACTGCCTATATTGGCTCGCCAGAGGAAAGCAGCAGCCTGGCAGCAGCCACCTCAGCAGTCATCAACAGGTGATTAAAGAGTTAGCAAAGGCCTTAAAGGATGGGGCACAGCCACTTTCCACCCCCTCATGCCATCGTACTGCAGCAGAAGGAAACAAGGCTCAGCCGTTTCTGGCCACGCACTGCCTGCAGTTATGAATGGCTCTTATAACAACAAGCTGACATCTGTGCTTGGTTTTAAAGATGCATCATCGCATGTTTATTAAACTATTGCTCCATCATATTTATTTGACTATGAAACAACTCCCAGCCCATACTTCCAAAAGTGGTTTATTAAAAACTAAGCCTTGAACATTAATACTCAAAAGCACCCTTGAGAATCAATAATAATGCTGCAGATAAAATGAAAGGGAATCAAAGCAGTAAGTCTTGATGGGGGCTGTGACTGCCTTTCAACACTTTCTTGTATGTTCAGGCAACTGGAGTGAGGAAGAGCACCAACGGGTGTGCAATGCTGGGTGCAGTGACAGCCTCTACAAATACCTGACTTCCTGTGTAAAATGTGGACATAGTGGCAGGGAAGGGAGGGTGTCCTATGGCCACCTAGCTGCATACAAAAGGCAAAAAAATGGCCAAAGTTAGGCCTAATGCGCGCCACTAGTTTCACCAAGAATGAAGCCTCTGCCCCTGAACAACAGCCCCATACTGATGTCCTATGTCTGAGCATCTGTCCAGGACACAGACTCTGCCCTGCCCTGGGCACCAGGCTGAGGCCCGAGTCAAGTCCCGTCCCTGAGCAAGAACAAGTCTCAGATCTAACTGAACAGTGGTCACTAGGCGAACAGCTGAGCCAAGGAGGCTAGAAATGCAGTCAGCCCCTGGGCAGTGGCCCAGCATGTGCACCCAGACCTGCAGGCAGGCTGCTCTGGCAGAAAGGTCTCTTCCAGCTGCCTCTCAAATCTCCAAGCCTCTCCACTGGTGCCCACCTGCACCCCATCCAGGCAACAAGTAATTACAAGTAACCGATTCCACAGAGAAACAAGAACAAACTGGAAGATTCATTGAAGAACCTACAGGATGCAGAGGAACTCCAAACCACACCCTTCAAAGACCAGAACAGCCAAAGGATCCGGGGATGTTTGGTGCCAGAAAAAAGACACAGGGACTGATTCTCTACCTTAAAACATCTAAGGGTTGACCTGGGCCAAAGGAGCCCAAGTGACTTGGTGACTACAAGGAAGCCACAGGGTTCAGTTCCCAGCTCACTATGAGGATTTCCTCCAACGCAGTGCCACCACCAGAGCAAGGGGCCCATCCCACTCAGCCCTCCTGCACAGGAGAGCAAGGCCTGGGGTATGTCACTCACCTGTTGACTTCTTGGACATTGTTGGCTCGAACAGCTTCCATCAGGGCTGCATCTGAAGAGAGAGGGGGCACTGGTCAAATCTCTGGCCAGGACCTACCCCTCAGGGCTGCTTGGAGGGCCCAGTAAGACAGTGGAAATGGAGGCACTTCAGAAACACGGGCTTTAGCAAGTGAAAGGACGCCAGGATATACAAAGAGAAAGCTAGTCATCCCCTGCCTACGTGGTAGCCTCTGTTAACTACTTGTCTTCCACATCTTTCTATTACAGCCCAAACGCTTAACTCTCATCACAAAGGTGATCCAAATAATGTGTTAGTACCACGTGTGGCCTACCAGAAACACTCAGTGTGTGAACTCCCTCACTCTTCATTAGCTATAAAGCTCTGTAGGTTTATGTGATTATCACTATTGTTATTAATCATCCCCCTACCTTGTCCCATTTTCTCCCCCAACTTCAGTTTCTCAGCCTAGTTTTGAATTTTGATGTCACAGGTCACAAGCCCAGCAAGAGGGACAGGATAGGGAGGAGCAGGCAGGGATGTGGGCTCCTCTGAGAGTGGAGACAGCCTCGACCAGGCCAGCCTCCAATACACTCTGCCCGCTATTCACCATGTGCTATGGCAGCCCCTCTCTCTCTCAACCCCAGTTTCCCTGACTATAAAGCAGAGACAGTAATCCCTGCCCTGATGGCCTCAGAAGGATGCTAAAGAAATGAAATAATGGCTGAAAAATCTGCAAACACCCAAGTGCCAAGCCCAACAAAGGGAGATCCAAAGCAGAGGGTTCCAATCAATCCTTTAGGAATTACCAGGCCTAGCAGAAAGGCAATGTTAAGTCTGGCCTGGCCTGGGCAGCCTGTAGGCTGTTGGCACCACCTTGTGGCCATAAGGAAAAGCTGCCTGGCTCGAAAAAAAAAGTCAGCAGAGGCACAATTCTTTCCTGGGCCAGTGGAACACTTTGAGCCCAGCTGGTCCTGAGCTCCACTGATGGGCACTGGACAGACTCATACCCATCCCTGCCTCAAGGAGCTCTCAGTCCAGCCAAGAGAGTCACCCAGTAAAACATGAGATGAAGCACTGGAGCAGGGTGGAAGGAGCAGACTCGGGCTCCAGTCCTAACTCTGCCACTTACTTTCTGTATGACCTGGCTAACTTACCTAACCTCCTGAGCCTCAGTTTCCTCATATGTACAATATCCACCTTATCATGCATATGCAAACTAGTTCTGTGGTTCAGACCTATGCATATGCCTCCACCTCACCTCCTGGCCTAGACTGCAGGACCAGGTCTTCTGGTTACCTTCCCCAGTTGTTCTCCCAACACACACCCAGGCATGTTTGGGCAGCCCCTAGCTAGAAGGGAAACAAGTCTTCCTCAGATATTGCTGTATCCACTCTCCCCTCAGTCTTCAAAAAGAAGTGACCTCTGCAAGGTCACAGAGGGAGTGAGGAATGAGCTGAGATTAGAACCAGGGCCTCCTGGCTCCTAAAGGGCAGTAATGACTGTGCTGCACTGAGGGTCTCAGCTTACAACTCAAAGTAAGGAGACAGGGTAACTGGCAGGTCAGAAGGGTTGAATTGGTCATGGTTTTGGTCATTATCTATTTTGGTGAACAGACCCTAGTCTCTTTGCTGGGGTTCACATGCCACAAAGTCCAATCTGGGGCCCCCCAAAAGCTCTAAGGCAAGACCTTGGACACCTTCCCCCAATCCTTCTAAACATACTGCCCTCGAACATTCCCTGCTCATCAACTTTCCATTGCCTACAGGAGAATTCCAACCTTTCCAAACCCTCGTGCTTGATATCCAGACCCCACTCCATCTGCTCTCACCTCATTCCAAAGACCCCCTGTCCTCCAACCAGGCTGGACACTCTGCTAGCCTCTATACATGCCATGCTGACCTGCGACTACTTTATCTTTGTTCCCGGAAACCTCTGCATAGAATACAAACCATCTCGAGGTATATTTACTAAGTACCTACACTATATACCAGAGACTATGGTGGACAAACAACGTGAAAATATTAGGGAAAGGAGCTGGCATCAACCTGAAAATATCAAGATGCACTCACTGCTCTCACGGAGCTCACAATATTCACTCTCCTTTTCATCTCTGCCTTATCCTTCGGAACTCAAGTTCAAATTCCCCATCCTCCAGGAAGGTCTCCAATCATTCAGGAAGGCTTTCCTGACCCTGCTGGCCTTCTGATCCCCCAACAACACACTGTCAGACCACTCACCAGACCCACAGGTCTAACTGCCTGCACTGTCCCCTTAACTGGCATTGTGCTGTTAGGAGTTCTACATCGAGCTCCAAAGTAGGCACACACAGAGTATAAAAATATTGGAAGTAATAGAATCATTAAACTATAATAAAAATATTATATAATTTTTAATTTTTTAATATTATAAAAATATTGGAAGTAATAGAATCATAGCACGCCCAAGCTAGAAGAGCCCTTAGGGGTTCTATTTCAACACCTTCATTTTGTAGATGAGAAAACAGAGGACCACTGAGGAGGAGCAAAACTCCAAATTCACAATGGGAGTTAGAGGCAGAACCAAAACAAGATCCCAGGTGTCCTTACTCCCCATCCAAGGCCCTTCCTTTATAGCTGGTCACATCTGTTGAATAAACAAATGAATGTCAAGGGAGTCCCTCCTCTTGGTCCAAAACCTCAGAGTTTGGGATGCATGGAATCTAGGAACACCATGCCTTAGTCTTCTCCCTTGAGGAAAAGCTGAGAACCTGAGTAGCTGGACTCACGTAGGCCAGAAGTCTAGCTCTCTGCCTGCTCTCCCAGTCCCTGCTCGGCTCCATGCACCTAGGGGGGGATGCCAACCTGGGTCAGCCAGCCCCCATGGTTGCTCTGGGGCTCTACAGAGCCACTTCCTTGTCTTCCTTCTCCTGCCAACTGCCCCACATAGCAAGATCACCTCACGCCTGAGACCAGGCACAGCAAAACCTTAGGAGTCTCCTTGATGGATACACCCACGCTGCTGAACCCCAAGAGGAGTCAAAATAACAGCACTGTAAGAGTACTGAGAAATCATCCTTCACTGTATAAGTGGGGAAACTGAAGCTAGAGAGGAGCAAGGGGCGAGCAGGGCCAAAGCTGGCATTGAAACCAAGTCTCCTCTTCCTTTCTTAGGCCACCTTAGGGAGGGCAACTTCTCTAAACCATCTAATGGTTGCCCTTAAAACACGCGCGGTTTCTTGGAGACCTCTTAAAAGAGGAATTGAGCCAGGCGATACTGTAGAGAAAATGCTCCCATTGTACAGATGGACAAAGTGATGCTCAAAGACAGGAGGCTGACCTGTAATAACTGTAGTATTATACAATAATAGTTGTACAATTTGGGAAATTATGCAACTCAGAGACTCTGGACTCTTCGGCCTGCTCTATGACCTGATGATGTCTAGGTCCTACCACGACTGAGGCTCCGGTGGTCTAAATCTAAATGCAACTCCCACCCTCCAAAGATACGGAGTCACGACACTCCTCCCGCCTCTCACTTCCACAAACCCATACTGTCCCGATAATCACCCTTGTTGGACGGGCTCTTGCTGTAACAGTGTACCACCAGCACCGTCGCCAGCGCCCACACGCCCATTCCGGCCCTGTTGAGGACCCCGTTCCAGCTATCCTGTCCAGGCAGAGTGTCTTCGGGGCTAGGAAGGCGTCCCCACGTGGCAGTTGCGAGGCAGGGGGTCTCGGTACCTCCTCTCTGGCGCCCCCCAGTGGCTTCCCCTCCTCTGGTGAGTAAGGCCGGCGATGTTCCAGGGCGCCCCCCGATGGCTGCCCTCAGCCACTGAGGCTCCCCGCGTTCCCCGGTGGTCACACTCCGGTCGGTAGCACTCCCACGGCTCCGGAACGATGGGGACCTAAGCACCTGGAGGAGCAGCCGTGGCGCCGGCACTGTTCTCCTCAACACCAGGGACCCCAGCATCGTGACAGCTGCTTCGACAACCCCCTGGTGCCGGCCCGTGTGCTGGCCACGTCCAACATGGCTGCCGCGGCGCGTTCGAAGACGCCGCGTAGTGGAATTACGCACTACTTCACGGGAGTGGTAGTCCACAGCCTTAGACCTTGACGTAGAGGAGGAAAAAATAAACTACACTTCCCAGAAGGCTCTGGAACCTGCGCCAGAATGACTGCCGACTTACGGGAGTCCGAGGCATGTTGGGAAATGGAGATAGGGCGGGGGGGCGTGGCAAGAAGGGAAAAAACCAAGTAGGGGCGCGGCGATCAGGAGTTAAGGTTGAAAAAAAAAAAAAAAAAAGAGTTAAGGTTGGAAGTCCAGAGCGGGTTTCCAAGTTTAGTTAAAATGTGCGACGCAATTTTTAACTATTGTAAATTAAACAGGAATCTTCAGCGAAGGCCAATTATGAAACATGTTTATTTCTTTTAGCCTATATCTCTTTTCAGCCTGGGACTGCTTTTCAAAAAGATATCTAGGTAACTGGTGCACCTGAAATAGGAATTCCTTTTCTTTTCATACACAGACTTCCTTTCGGTTGAAAAGCTGACGCCTAATCTTGCTTTCTTGCTTGTCTTATTTTCAAAGGGCTTTCACATGGGCTCATCTCATCCTCACGATAGCTGCCATGTGGGAACCTGGGCAAGGACTATAATTCCCGTATAGAGGGAAGGAAATTTAGGCTCGAAAGTGAAAGGATTTCACTTTTGAAATAAATCAATAAATAAAGCTCAAGTCTTCTGACTCCAAGCCCATCCTCTCCATTAACACCTGCACCCCCAACCTGCCCTCTCTTCTCCAGAGTGAACCCACAGGTAGGCAAAGGAGGAAGCGCTTCTTTATGCCAGTTCCAGCTCCTGCACTTACTTAACAGTATCAGAGCCTTCCCAGATGAGTCTATTTAAATTAGCAATCATCCTTCCCCTGTCTTTCTTAACCTGACTACTTTTTCTTCATAGCACTTACCACCTGACATACTAAATACTTATTTGTTTTGTTTATTGTCTTTCTCCAGTAGACGTGAGACCCACGACAGGGACTTTATTTTTTTCACTTTCACACATCACTAGCACCCAGAACAATGTCTGGAACAAAAAGAGGTACTCAATAAATATTTGTTCAGTGAATGGCTTACTCTCACTTTATTAGTGTGGGGGAATGACTATGAGCTTTAGAGTCCAGGCAGACCTGGATTTCAATTATGACTCTTGTATTTACTACATGTATGACTTTGGACAAATTTCTTTGCCTATCTGATATTTAATTTCCTCATTTTAATCAAAGATAATAATACCTACCTTCAAGACAATCGGTTGTATTAAATGAGATAATATGTAGACCACCACCACCCCTGGCTCACAGTCGGTCTTCAAGAAATGGCAGCTTTTGTATTCCCTACACTAGGGGTTTATTGGATTCCCTACTCTAAACTTCTTGTGGGCAGAGATGGGGTTTCTAATCTCCCCATCCCTTAGTAAAGGCACTCAGCAAATAGCTGTTGAATGAATGAATGTTTTAAAAGTACAATAGTCAAAGCATTTTGACCTCCTATTTTAAGAGATTCCCAGGATATCCTGTCTTTTTAGCCACTCTATTCAGTATTGCAGCTTCACCCTCCCTGTTTTCTTAGAGGACTTCCGCCTCCCAACTAGGGTTGGTCACAGCAGGAAGAGCGGTCTCTGAGCTCCCATTACCAGGTGGGTCACAAGATGGAGAGCATCTGAGTGTGCAGAATTCAAACCCCCTGCTGCAGACACTTTCCAGGGCCCTTCAGTATACTTAAAACTGCATAACTTTCCAAGCACATATCCATTGATTCTCTCATTTGATTTTCACAAATAACATCTATGAAGGGAAAAAGGCAGTGTTGAATAACTATCAGCATTTGGTAAGGAATACTGAGAGTGTGAAATGATCAATGTTTGGCTGAGTGAGAAGTAGTGAGGGAGCATGGGGAAATCACCCATTAGAATCATCCAGGACTCAGTGAATTCTAGATCTTCAATAACCAATTCAACCCCCCCGCCCCCCCGCCCAGGTCTCATTGATAACATTTTAAAAGATCTTCAATTCAGGAAGACTTCCTTTTGGTCTGCTCAGATAGCAAGGATTTATATCAGGTTCTAGTTACCCTACCTGGGCCCTGAGCTTCTAGCTCTTGGGTTGGGGCACAGAGGACTCCAGTTTCATTTAATTTGTAATGAGGTTAGTAGAGTTATTGGAGTGGGGTTTAGGAGGAGGCGGAAAGTGAAGGATCAATGCAGTTGCTGTGGTCACCTACCGATGGAGTAGAGTTGGAGACCATTCTATAGGCTTCTAAAGAAAACACTTTTCCTGAAAAGCAACAACACACACACCCATTTTTAAACAAATAATTAAATATATGGTTGATAATGAAAGCTAGATTTTTCACTGTTAGAGAGAAAGAAGTTATAAGGAAAGAGAGAAAGCTAAAATGAACCTTGTGGCATTGGATTGGAATTAGGGGTATCAGTATAAACTCATGGTTTTAAAATATATACAAAATAAAATAAAATAAAACAAAATATATACAGATAGGGAATTCCCTGGCGGTCCAGTGGTTAGGACTCTGCGCTTTTACTGCTGAGAGTGCAGGTTCGATCCCTGGCCAGGGAACTAAGATCCTGCTAGCTGCACAGCTCGGCCAAAAATTAAAAATAAATAAATAAATAAAATATATACAGATACACCAATATAGAAATATAGATATGTAAGTATGTATGGCTTAGTATAGCCCATATATCCCCTCTCTGTGTCTCCTGAGAAGGTCTAGAAGCAATGACACCTTAAACACTGAATACACCATACCACCTAGATCTAAACACTATCCTCCAATAAAAGAAACCAGTTCTCTTTGGAGAAATGGTTATTTTCAGAACTGAGGTAGGGAAAATACAAGATGACCCAGGACTATCTTGTGTGCCAGAAAGTAAGGAAAGAGAAACCAGATACAGGCTTGTCAAAAGAACACAGGAGCCAATGTGAAGGTCCACCCAGGTAATATCTCTTTTGATAAATCAATGTCAAATGATAAGTAATATAATCACAGGAGTGATAGTTCATCAGATTCATAGGTTCTTCTTTCTCTCAACGTGTGCACAAGGCATGTACACCCAGAGGTGGGAATCTTAGAGGTCACCTTAGAATTCTGACTACTGTGGTACTCTTCAAAGTGTCAAGGTCACGAGACTTCCCTGGCTATCTAGTGGTTAAGACTCTGCGCTTCCACTGCAGGTGGCACGGGTTAGATCCCTGGCCGGGGAACTAAGATCCCACATGCCACATGGCACAGCCAAAAAAAAAAAAAAAGTCAAGGTCATGAAAGATAAGGAAACACTGAGGAGCTGCTACAGACCGGAAGAGATGAAAGGAAATGAAAACTAAATACCTTCTGTGATCATGGATAGGATCTGGGGACAAAAAAAGGACATTAGTGGGAATACTGGTGAATTTCAAGTAAATTCTATAGTTAGTAATATTGTACAAATGTTGATTTCCTGTTCTTGATCACTATACTGTGGTTATGTAAGATGTTAACATTGAGAAAGTGGGGTGGGGGATATAAAGAAACTCTGTACTATTTTTGCAACCTTTCTGTAAGTCTAAAATTAATTCAAAATAAAATGTTTTTAAGGGAAGTGTACTTTAGTCTATTTTCTCCCTCAAATCAGTTGGTAGTTGGGATAGGCAGGGGAAATAAAGAAGAAACTGACATGTATTAAGGGTCTGCTATTCATTTATTAGTCCTTTCAACAAAGTACTTGTTGAGCACCTACTATATGCTAGATACCATGTTAAGTGATTTACTAGAGTCAACTCCTTGAGCATAGGGTCCATATCTTACTCATTTATGTATCCCAGGCACTTTGCACAGTGGCTGGCACAGAGAAGGCATGTATGTTCTTATTTAATTCTGACAATAACTATAAGGTAGGATTTTGCCGCCATTTTTCAGATGGAGAAACAGGTTCAGTGATTTGTCCATGTCATAAACTAGTGAGTAATGGCTCTAGGATGCCAGTCCAGGTCTGTGTGATTCCAAAGCCTCCTTCCAACACATCATGCTGCTCTCCATCTTGCATAGGCATCATTCAGTTCAAAGAGCATTCAACGGTATAAATTCAAATACAAAATTTACATGATTTTTTTGAAGGTAAAATATGTGAGTTCTCAAAGAACCTTCATGCTTGCATGGAAGATGATGGCTAGAGCCCAAGATCCTCTCATGGCATTCCAGTGGAAACCTTTGAAAACAATTTTTTTCTACAAGTTATATGGTCAGTTAACAGAAGCAAAAGATATAATTTTAAAATAAGGTATTCTTCCAAATATCAAGAGTGGCTGATAAGTAGTTCATTTTGGTTAGCCTTCATTACTCAAAGATCTTTTAAAGTATGTTTATCACCATACCTAGAGGTTAATGAATAGGGTCTGGAAACAGAATTCACTTCCTGCGGATCCTGCTGGATACTGTCATACCCCTACCTTGGTGCCCACTCTCCCACAGCTCTTTGGAATAAGTGATATGAATGGATTTTTTTAGTAATAATAGAAGCTAAATTTTATTAACTATTTACTATTTTCCAGCCACTGTGCTAAATAACCTACCTGCATCTATTATTTATATAAATACTCAGATAAGTTTCTCCCAGGTTTTGCTGAATATGTTTTTTTCATGTGATCTCTCTAGTTAATGAAGGTACAATACCCCAACGATAATATGTAAACTACATCTGAGAAATCTTGGAGAAACTTAAAGTTAATAGGTACTGAAAGCTGAGATTTTCTGAGTCAGGCAGTGCTAATAAACACTTTATATGAGCAAACTCTCTTAATTGCCTGCATTAACCCTATGAGTTAGATACTATTAATACTCCCAGATTTGCCTGACTCAAAGCCCAAACTCTTAGCCATTACACGTTCTGAGGGGAAATGTGTGAGCGTGTTTGTGTGTGTGTTTTCTATCTATGTTTGTAGGGGTGTGTGTGAAAAATATTCTGCATTATTTTTTTCTCAAATACAATACATTGCCCACTTTGCTGTATTAACAAATAGCAGATAGTGAATATAATTTAACCTTTTCCTGATCAAGGTTATTGCTATAACAACAGATTTTTTTTTGTACCATGTTGTAAATGTAGAAATCATGAGCATTAACCCAAACCATGCATGGAAAATATTTTGCAGAATAAATCTCTTATATCACCTCCTTTTCTTCTCATCTGCCTCTTTCCCACAGAATCGAAGTGTAGTATGTGGCCTCTGGGCAGAGTAACATGTTTACTTTTTACACTAAAGATGAGAATTTTGTTTATGAAAACCTGCAGATGAATTATTTAGTAAATGGTGTTGGGACAACTGGGGAGCCAATTGGAAAAAACTGGATTTCTACTTACCTCTTCCATAAATGCCTACTGAATCAAAATGTTGAAATGTGAAAAAAAAAATCATAAAAATGCTAGAAAAAGCATAAAGTATTTTTTTAATGAATTTGCAGTAGAGAAGCTTTCTAAGCATGACACAAAACTCAGAACCCACAACAGAAGAGACTGATACATTTGACTCTGTAAAATGCAATCCTGATGGAAAAATACCATAAACAGTGAAAAATATAAATGACAGTCTGGTAAAAATATATTTGCACCACAGTGATGAAGGGCTAAGTAATACAAAGAACGCCTACAAGAGATAAATAAATGGACAGGGTCAATGCTTGTGCTAGCTTATACCACTCCTTGTGCAAAGTAAAAGTGGGGTCTTCCTGGGGGTGAATTAGGGAAATGGGTTCAGTGAGCAGTGTGCTGCTAGATTTCTGCTTCCGTTAGTCCTGTTGGCTTAGGCTTTTGAGCAGCACATGAACTGCACATCCAATCATAGCAGCCTGGAACAAAGGACTTGACTGAAGAGTTCACAAGAAAAGAAAAATATATTTTAACATATGAAAATATACTCAATACCTGTGATAAGAAATGTACAAATCAAAACTATAATGATCCACATCCTGTACCATATACAAAAATGATCTCAAAATGGTTAAGGTAAAACCTAAACTCTGAAACCTCTAGAAGAAAACAGAGAGAAAATCTTTGTGACTTTGAGTAAGGCAAAGATTTCTTAGATAAAATACAAAAAACATTCATTTGAAAAAAAGAGATAAATTAGACTTCGTCAAAATTGAGAAACTTTGCTCCTCAAAGGCCACTGTTGAGAGAATGAACAGACAAGCCACAAAAGGGGAGAAAATATTTGAAAATCATATATCAAAGACTGGTACCAGAATATAAAAAGAACTCTCAAGACTCCATAATAAGAAAACAACCCGATTTTAAAATGGTAAAAATATTTGAACAGACACTTCATCAGAGTGAAATGAAAAGACCCTCAACATCATTACTCATTAGGAAAATGAAAATTAAAAACACAATGAATTACCATTACACATCTATTAGAATGTCTAAAATTAAAAAGGCTGACCCCCAAATATGGTGAGAATGTGGAGCAACCAAACACTGATTCACTGCTGATAGGAATACAAGATGGTACAATCACTTTAGAAAACAGTTTGGCAGTTTCTTTAAAAGTTAAACATACACCTACCGTGTGACGCAGCCATTCCACTTCCAGGTATTTACCTAAGAGAAACAGAAACATATGGCTTCTAAGTGACTGTCTTATTTGTGATAGTTACAAACTGGAAACAATCTAAATGTCTATCAACACAAGAATGGATAAACAAATTGTGGTGTGTCCATACAACCTCGTACTACTCACTGATAAAAAGGAATGAACTACTGATAGATGCAATGACATGGATGAATTTCAAAATAATTATGCTGAGTGAAAGTAAGATTTTAAAAAAAGACTGCATACTGTATTACCCTATTTATATAAGATTCTAGAGAATAAAAACTATAGTAACACAAAGCACACCAGTGGTTGCATGGGGGAGAGGTGAGGAAGGTTGGTAGGAGGGAGGGATTGCAAAGGAACACAAGGAAACCTTTGAGGGTGATGGATATGTTTATTATCTTGATTGTGGTGATGGTTTCATATGGATAAACAGGTCAAAATTGACTAAATTTACGTTTTAAACATGTGCAGTTTACTGTATGTCAATTATACTCAGTAAAGCATTTTTTAAAACTGTAATGAGATATGATTCACCTATCAGATTGGCAAATATATTTTTAATATATTTTACAGTATATATATACACACTTAAGTTATATATTAAGTTATATATATATAACTATATATATATTATATATACATCTGTGGCAAGTTTGTGAAGAAAAAGACACTCATATTGTTGCTGGGAGTGTAAATGTGTACAGTCTCAATGGAGGGCTGACAACATCTCAATATTGGAATTTAAAATATAGATATACTTGCACATATGTAAAATGAGGCCTGTTGTTTGGGGATATTTGTAATAGCAAGAGATTGGTAACAGCCTGAATATCCATAATAGGAGGTTTAGTAAATATGTTAGTACAGCTAAAAATATTATTATTTTAATATTAATATATAAATAATAATAAAATAAGGTATAAATAATAATAATAAATAAGATATAAATAATATTATCTCTTTTAATATGAAAACTCTGAGGTATTTTAAGTAGAAAAAACCAAGGCACAGAACACTTGTATTGTATACAATCATTGGTGTTATTTAGAAAAAAATACATTTATATGATTATATACTTAGATATCTCTGGAAGGATAATAAAAATAGTTGCCCTTGGGGTAGACAAAATGGGGCTGGGGGATCAGGGAAAGAAGTAGGGAGGGAGGGAGGGTTTACTTTCCATGTATACACTTTGAATTTTGTAGCATGGGCATATATTGCTTATTCAATTAAAATCAATCTATTATTTCTATACCAATATTCACTTTAAATTAATTTCTGGCATCAGTGAGAGTGTTCTTTATCTCAGACTATTGCATTCTTTTTTCTCAGGTAGAAACACTGACATCTTGTGGACTTTTTTTTTTCCACCTTCTGTTCCATTTTTTTTTTTTTTAATTGGGGTATAGTTGTTTTACAATGTTGTGTTGACATCTTGTGGGCTTTTAAGATAATGCTGTTAAATATCATAATCAGAGTTTTCACCACTCCATTCAACTTCACTCTATCCCACTCCGTTCCTCTCAACAAATATTTGTTGAATGCTTATGGGTAAGCTGACCCAACCAACCAACGCTTTAAAGCTGACACAGTTTCAATAATATTCAACCTCACTTACTGAACAGCTGTGAGGCACCAGGTACTGAAATGGCAGTCAAGGTATGGAACTCTGGACAGCCTGCAGTCAACAGGAAACATCAGTGCAGAACGGTAAGTGCTCTAACAGAGACAACTCAGGTGTCCCTGGGAGCACACAGCAGGCTGAGCAGTGGTCAGGGAAGACCTCAAGGAAGTGACACCTGAGCTGAGTTCTGCAGGAAGAGCCAGAATTGGCCAGACGAAAGGGAGTAGAGCAGCTGGGGTGGGGTGAGGGCACTGGGAGAATGGCTCACTGTAGGTAAAGGGAACGCGACATGCAAATCTGCTGAGACAGTACATTTTTCTTTTGTGCAACGCATGTTTGAGGAACTGCGTGTTCAGTGTGGGTGAAGCGTACAGTAGGAGGGGCTAAGAGGTGAGAAATGTGGGTGAACGAGGGAGGTTAAGCAATTTACTAGGTTCTCTAAGCAGGTACGTAGTGCACCAAAAATTTGAACCCAGAATTAAATGACTCCAGTGCTTCCTCATTCTCACCATGAAGATTTTGCTCTGCGATCCTTTCCTGGGCCCTCACTTAATGATCTGCTCTTCCCAACAGGGCTCAAAGTTGGGTCACCTCCCTTCTCTTCCTCCCTCCCTCTCTCCCTTCCTCCTTCTCTCTTTCCACACTGCTGTCTCCTGCTGCCTTGATGCTAGGGAGGAGAGAAGGAAGGCACTTTGGCTGCCAAGTTGCTAACTCCAGTCTCAGAGGAACTGTCGCTCTGGTCATGTTGATAGATAAACCTAGTCAATGAGAATGACCCCTGCAGCACAGCCTCTCTCCATCCCTCCAGTTACCCTGATGCCCAGGGTAGAGTAGGGCAAGCCTTGAACTTGAAAGCTGTCTCTCAATGGTAGCCCTATGTCTGTCCCTGTGCAAATGAATGTGTGTATGGGTTTACTGAATGGTACTATGAGCAAGACTCTATTTTTAGTGCTTATAACATGTTATCTTGCTTAACTTCAACAACCATCTTATGAGGATGATCATGATCTTATCTCCATTTTGCAGATAAGAAAATCAAAGTGTGGAAAGATTAAATAATTTGGTCAGTGTCACCCAGGTTGTAAATGGCAAAACTAGGGCTCTAATGGTCTGAATCCAAAGCGCAGACTTAATCACTACAAAATTCTGGCTGGCAGGAAAAAACAGATCTATATGAAGTAGACACTTCTGAAGTTTGCCTGAGGTCTGGAGGAAGAGAAAAAACAAAAGATTTGTTATCACAGTGTTGAGTAGATACATTCTGAACTGGGGTATGAGGGTAAACTCCCACATAACTGAACCAATGCCACAAACAATTGAAAGTGAGGAGGGAAAACTCCCTGAGGGAAGGAATTCCCAGATCCTGGTTGCATAGTAGCCTTTCTTTGAGAGCTGGTAGGATGACCACCATCACTGCCTTTCCAAGCTTGAAGGGGCTCTGGTCTCTCTAACTGGACAGGAACAATGCGAACTCCTTTTTCCTCTCATATATCTGAGATGTTTGACATTTTTCAAATATGACTTTACTAGAAAGATAACAGAAGAAGAAAAGTCTTAAAAAGGCAAAGGAACAAAGGAAATTCAAGAGCACATATTTTTGATAGTAAGGAGGTTCGTGAACTCTGGTCACAGATTTGCTTAGCTGGCCCCCCTCCCTGGACACTTAAACTTCTTACTCCTTCCCCCAACTGCATCGCTGTCTTGCTCTTTTGCCTCCTGCCACAGGATGGGTTCTATGGAAGTAGAAGTTGAGATGGAGTTTTGGGTGCAAGATGGTTATTAGGGATTGTTAAAAAGAAGACAACAGGCTCAAAATGGAGTTGCTTATGCTAAGTCCCACATCACCAAACTGAGACTTATCTTAATTACAGTTTCAGCTCTCCCGGAAATGGAATCTTAAACCAGCCAATCGGTGATCTCCAGCATTAATTAGGTAATCTGCCTGATAAACCTCCAGCAGCACCTGTAGGGAAAGCAATCTTGCAATAACCAATCTGCTTTTTCGCCTAGTGTGACTTACTTGTTCCTTCTTCCTTCTGCCTGTGAAAGTCTTTCATTTTGTACAGCTCCTCAGAGCTCCTTTCTAATCTGCTGGATTGGACACTGCCTGATTCATGAATTGTTAAATAAAGCCAATAAAATCTTTAAAAGTTACTTAGTTGAATATTGTGTTTAACAGGATCAACACATGTAAAGAGAAGCAGCGGGAGAAGGGAGCAGGATTGAGCAGAGGGAGAAACTGAACTGAAATACTGAGCTGCCCACGCCTTGGCCAGGCCAGAGTTACTCGGGACTATTGCCTGTCTGAGAGTCCTGGGTCAGCTGGAAATGGCCAAGTCTTTATCTCCCCTCCCCGGGCCACCACCACCTCACTCAATCACCGGTAAGGGCTCCATAGGCAGACCCTGAAAGAGCTGATGGCTACAGTCTGTCTGCTGACTATACTCTCTGCATCTGGGTAGCAAATCCTTCCTTGAAGGGGGTCTGAGCAGTACATCTCCATGACTACCAAAACTCATAACAGCATTCATTCTTTCACTGACTATTCAATATGCTATGTGCTAGCTACTGTGTTGAGTGCTGGGGGACAGGAGAGGATACATGGATGAGGCAGAAGTAGATCCTGTCCTCCAGGTAGTCCAATGGGGAATCGGATCATTATGGAGCAGGGTAGTGAATTCAGCAGCCAGTGAGATGCCTGGACAAGAGTCACTGCTCTAGCTGGGGCAACTTCTGCTAGGAGCCCCTCTCAGTTGAGCTTTTCAAAAGGGTAGTTCACATCGTATCCCTCGATTCCCATTCTCTCGCCACCCTGGTGCAATCCGTGTCCCCCCCTTCTGTTCTACTGAAACTGCTCTTTGTGAGACACCTTCTGTCAATCTCTACCCACATTGAGTGCTGTCTTGATGCCTGAATGTTGTGGTTGTTTTGCTCCGTTCTATTATCTCCCTTAGTCAGAAAGTACTAAGAGGAGGTGAAGGGATCAAGTGGCTTCTCTCTCTTGAACTAGACATAAAGAGCCCAGAGATCTAAGAGCACAGATCTGGAGGAAATTTGGAACAGGGAAGGGGGAAGCTGGGTAAGAAGGGTCTCTGAGCTGAGAACAAGCAGCATTTTGGAAATGAGATTTTGAAATAATAATACTCTGTACAGATCACCTTTTGGTTATCTTCTGGCCTTTAGCAAAATTGTGTTTTGGGACTTCCCTGGAGGTCCAGTGGTTAAGACCTCGCCTTCCAATGCAGGGGGTGCGGGTTCAACCCCTGGTCAGGGAGCTAAGATCCCACATGCCTCAGGCCAAAAAACCAACACAAAAAAATGGAAGCAATATTGTAACAAATTCAGTAAAGACTTTAAAAGGGACTTCCATGGTAGCGCAGTGGTTGACAACCGGCCTGCCAATGCAGGGGACACGGGTTCGAGCCCTGGTCCGGGAAGATCCCACATGCTGAGGAGCAACTAAGCCCGTGCGCCACAACTACTGAGCCTGTGCTCTAGAGCCCGCGAGCCACAACTACTGAAGCCCGCGGGCCTACAGCCCGTGCTCCGCAATGAGAAGCCACTGCAATGAGAAGCCCGCGCACTGCAACAGAGAGCAGCCCCCACTCACCGCAATTAGAGAAAGCCCGTTCGCAGCAACGAAGACCCAATGCAGCCAAAAATAACTAAATAAATTTTAAAACATAAAATAAATAAATCAGGCAGCGAGGAAGACCTTAAAAATTGTCTACATCAAAAAAAATCTTTTAAAAATTGTGTTTAATATTTCAGCTGTTTACATTCAGATGAGCAAACACAGTTCTTGTCCTTCAGAGGCTCTTAGTTTAATGGGGAAGACAAACAAATAAAGAGACAAGTTTGTAATTTTTTGTGATAAATGCTTGAATGGAAGTAAGTTCAGGGGAGCTGTGTGAGTCCATAGAGGAAAGCTACTAACTATGCCTAGGAGACATAAGGGAAAGCTTCTCAGAGAAGGAAACGTTTAAGGAGGCTTTGGAGAATGAACAGGAGGAGTTTGTGAGGTCAGTCATTTTTGAAGTGTGGTCTGTGGACTGCTGGGGGTTCCCAAGCTTGTGGAGAGAATTTACAAGGTCAAACTATTTTTGTAATAATACTGATATTATTTGCCTTTTTCACTGTATTGACATTTGCATTGATAGTGCAAAAGTGGGCGTGGGAAGGTGCCAGTACCTCAATATGAATCCGAGCAGTGGCACCAAACTGTCATCTTATTCTTCACTGCCATGCCTTTGCAGTAAACATCTTAAAACACCAGTTTCCCTTAAGAATATACTTGATGAAGTTGTAAAAATTATTAATGTCTTTTTTTCCCCTCAACCCTTTTAGGAGCATAAGTGATTCCTGAGACTAAAATATCTGAGAACTACTGTGCTATGTAAAGAGAGATTGGCATTTCCAACAGAGGTAAGACAGTATACAAAAGCATGAAGTTATGGCATTATTTATTTTTCCTCTCTCAGGGAATCTACCCTTCTGGGCTGTCAAGAACTCATGAATGCACGGGACAGAAGAGACCAAATGGTGGGAGATGAGGCTGAAAGGTAGGTTGGAATTAGCTTTGTGAGAAGCTTTATAAGCAGTGCTAAGGAATTCTAAGTTTATCTACAGCGGAGGTAATGCACCCTTCAGATTGCTGGGATGGTGTAGTGGATAGCAGGAAGGTCTTCCGCTCTGGAGATCCGAAAAACAATCCAAATTAGGGGAGAGGAAATGCCTTTGAGGAGCTGGGATAGGGAGAGAGCAGAAGATATGAGAAATTCCTGGGAGTTTAGATACGGGAGCAAGAGCATCATTCATCAGTAGCAGCGTCTTTCCGTTGCTGTCATTGGCCTGCACAGAAAAGGGCGGCAAATCCAGGAAACAAAATGTTTAGGTGCTGCGCTGTCTGAAAATTCTTTAACATTCCTCCATCAAGAAGTGGGGTCTGGGGCTTCTCTCGTGGCGCAGTGGCTGAGAGTCCGCCTGCCGATGCAGGGGACACCGGTTCGTGCCCCGGTCCGGGAAGATTCCACATGCCGCGGAGCGGCTGGGCCTGTGAGCCATGGCCGCTGAGCCTGTGCGTCCGGAGCCCGCGCTCTGCCATGGGAGAGGCCACAACAGTGAGAGAGGCCGCGTACCGCAAAAAAAAAAAAAAAAAAAAAAAAAAAGAAGTGGCGTCTGTCTCTTCCCTTGAATCTGGGAAGACTCTGTGACTGCTTGAATAGAATAAGCTCACGTGCCGGCTCAGAACTTAAAAGACACTGGTAGCTTCCATTTCCTGTCTCTTAGAATACTTGTTCTTGGAATCTAGCTGCCATTCTATGAGGAAATCAAGCAGACCCACAGAGAAGCCCAGATGGGAAGGAACTGAGGCCCTCAGCCTATAGCCCTAGCTGAGCAACCAGATGCCAGCCAGCACCCACTCTCCAGCCATATGAGTGACTCTCCAGCCCCCATCAAACCACCCCAGCTAATGCTGTGTGGTGAAGAGATGAACTGTCCCCATCAAACACTGCCCAAATTGCAGATTCACGAGCCAAGTAAATGATTATTGTTGTTTTAAGTCATTAAGTTTTTGGGTAAGAGTTACTATCTATTATATGTTACACTATAAAAGATAGCCATAACAGGTACTCATGGAGCTTGCAAGGAGTTGAGGAGAAAGTATTTGCAATAAATATAATTGACAAAAGGCATGCCTTGTTTTATTGAGCTTTGCAAATATTGCATTTTTTTTTTACAAATTGAAGGTTGTAGCAACGTTGCGTTGTCAGATGACGATTTGCATTTTTTAGCAGTTAAGGATTATTTAATTAAGGTATCTACATTGGTTTTGGATATAATGCTATTACACACTTAATAGACTACAATATAGTGTTAACATAACTTTTTTTTTTTTTTTTTGCGGTACGCGGGCCTCTCACTGTTGTGGCCTCTCCCATTGCGGAGCACAGGCTCCAGACGCACAGGCTCAGCGGCCACGGCTCACAGGCCCAGCCGCTCCGCGGCATGTGGGATCTTCCCGGACTGGGGCACGATTCCGTGTGCTCTGCATCGGCAGGCGAACTCTCAACCACTGTGCCACCAGGGAAGCCCTAACATAACTTTTATATGCAGTGGGAAACCAACAAATTCGTGACTCACTTTGTTGTGATATTTACTTTATTGTGGTGGTCTAGAATTGAAGGCACAATATCTCCAAGATATGCCTGTATTCATGTATCAGTTTGCTTGGGCTGCCAAAACAAAATACCACAGACTGGGTGGCTTAAACAACAGACAAAACTGGCAGCCTTGTGGATTACTTGGTAAATGGGTTGCAGCAACATGCACCAGTGTAGTACATATACGTTGTCTCCAAATTCCAAATAGGCCTACCAAGCTTTGTGCCTCTTGATTCATGGTGGTCAGTGCAAGGTGAAGCAAGCTGCCTCTCACTTTAAAAGCTAAACTTCAACATGCCCCAGGCAACGGGACCTCTAGAAGCTTCATCTATGTGTCAGTTCCCCAGATTTTCACAGGGTTTCTCTCCCATCCTCTGGCACGCATGCATTTATCAATGAAAAAATGTTAGCTGCCATATCAGTAAACAAAGGATGTGACAGCCATCAAGTCATCACATTACAGTCAACATTGACAGTGAGCCCTGAGGGAACTCACGATAGAAGCAGGATGCCCGCCATCTAGTGGTCAGCCGCTGCAGCCTCACACCCCCACACCCACCCCACGCCATCCACAGTGCACAGTGAGGAGACTCAGGATGAGAAAGCACAGGATACTCGCTCCAGAGAGCTGAGGTGCAGATCAAAGGAATGATTTCATTGAGCCCAGACTCTTGCATCTTCCCATACATAGAAAAGCACGAAATTCCTTAACTTGGTATATCTGGTTTTCTTTAATTAACAGTAATCTTTTGATGTTCCGACTACTGTACCTGTCTTTGTTGCAAAAACTCCTATATATCCTGGCTCCTCCCTTACCTCTTCGGGGCAGTCTCTCAGAGCTATCTGAGAGGCTCTGTCCCAGGCTTAAGTCTGCAATTTTGTCTATCAAATAAAACATAATTCTTGAGTTCCCTGGTGGCCTAGTGGTTAGGATTCTGGACTTTCACTGCCATGGCCTGGGTTCAATCCCTGGTCAGGGAACTGAGATCCCACAAGCTGCATGGCCAAAAAATAAAAATAAATAAATTTTTTTAAAAACATAATTCTCAATTTTTAGGTTGTGCATTTTTTTTCAATCTACATGTTCTATCAAAGTATCTGAAAACCTTGCTACTTCCTGCTCAGCTGGTCCAAATAAGGTAATATCATCAATGTAATGGACCAGAATGACGTTCTATGGGCTATCAAGATGATCGGGGTCCCCTCCGGCTATACTAAGCCCTGAAAGCAGGAGGTTGACATAGGCCTGAGGAAAAATACTGAAGTAATATAGCTGTCATGCCACCTGAAGGAAGATTGCTTTTGAGTTAAAAAGAAAACATTTTCCAGATGTAGAAGGCTATACTGACTTGCTCCAATAAAGATACCACATCCAGGTTGTGGCTGAAATTGGATTCACTACCTGATTACATTTATCATAATCCATAGTTTTTCTCCAAAATCCATCAAGCTTTTGCATCTGCCCAAAGGACAAATTAAATGGGATTGTGATAGGAATAAGTACTCTGCATCTTTCAAGCTCTGTAGGTGGTATTAATCTTTGCAATTACTCTTGTGATGCTGGGGAGGTGGAGGATTTTGTCTCCTCAATAGCTAGAAATACGTAGGCCTGGGCAACTCCTAGATGGTAGAAGTAGAATTGTCCCTGATTATTCCCAATGACCCACTTGCAGTATTCATGTTTCCTGTTCTGTAATCTCAGGCCTTGACAAATTCCTGTGTGTGTGTGTGTGTGTGTGTTGAGTGTGTATGTTTCCACCAGGGAACTGGAAGCTGGGACCATGGTTTGGCCACTCTGGGCTCCTCATGTCCAGTGGACTAGCAGACAAAGAAACATGTTTCTGTACTGGCAGGATAGTTGACCCTGATTCACATGAATAGCAATGGCTGCCATTTCCTAATGGATAAAGGAAGAGTAAGTCTGGAATTTAGGGGATTCACTGGGCCATCTCTTGATGCTTCTGCACCCAGATATAACTCTGAATGGGTAACTGCAGCAAACATGGCCTGACAAGAGCAAGGCAAGAGGACTGAAGGTCTGGATCACTTAACCAGCCAAGTAACCCAGATTAGCCAAAGGGCAGACTGAAGGTGAGAGAAACCTAGAATAGTTGGTAGAACCAGGAAATGATGAATATCAATTATGGCTCTGGTACCAGCTATAATAAAGGGATGTAACTTGGTTTTTTTTTTTTTTTTTTTGGCGGTACGCGGGCCTCTCACTGTTGCGACCTCTCCCGTTGCGGAGCACAGGCTCTGGACGCGCAGGCCCAGCAGCCATGGCTCACGGGCCCAGCCGCTCCGCGGCATGTGGGACCTTCCCGGACCAGGGCACGAACCCATGTCCCCTGCATCGGCAGGCAGACTCTCAACCACTGCGCCACCAGGGAAGCCCGTAACTTGGTTTTATAGCCCCTTTTTAAACAGATGCAACTGGTCATCAGCTTGAAGAATGGGATTTAAACTTCCTCTCTTGGGGAAAAAGTGAGAGCAACATGTTTTTCTAACACAAGATCCAGATATAAATGGGTATAAACAGATCTAGGTGGTATAATGTATAGATGTACATGATCCAGTTGACTTCACCCTAGATGTGCTCAACCTGACTTGCCCACTCCGCCCCCTTGGAACCTTGGCCAGTTGCCCTAGGTTTTCTAGCTAGACTGGCCTGAGGGATAGCTTATTTCATTCCAGTGGTCATAGCCCTGGCCACAATATTTCCCAGTTGTGGTCACCACAGCCTCTCCTCAGGGGTTCAGTGCCAGGCATCAGCTTCTACCATATCCACTGCCATAGGAGCCACAGCAGCTGCAGCTGACCTGACTGGACCCCTGGGGACTCTGGCTTCTCCAATGATTTCCCAGAGTGGTCAAGTACACAACCTGCAGGTTGTAAGGAATTATTGTGCCACAGGAAGAATTTTGGCCAAAGGGAGACAGAACATGGAAATGTACTCACAGATAAATGGTTTCCTTTTCCTCCCCTAATAGATTGGTTTTTAGATGCAGTGGTTCCATATGACTCTTCTGGAGCTATCCTGTGAGAAACCCAGTTGAAAATGCTTATGAAGATGGTGCCAGCTCAGTAAAGCACCACCTTGTAGGTGCTCTCCTGACTTTCCTGCCTGACTGCTCCATTTTCCTCACTCTTGCTTCTTTCCCAAAAAAGCATCAGCACACATGCATTGCCTCAGGCTGGTTCTGTGTTCTGGAAAATCTGGGTTAGGAAGGAGGTGCGGTCAGAGAATGGAATATCTAAATTGAAATTATGGTGGGATTGGTTATCATAATAACAACCTCTAGAATATAACCCTGGAAGGAAATGGCTGGGATAGAATGGACAAGGTCATGGAGAAGATAACATGGAGGAACTGATCTTAGGGCACTGGAATAATCACCAATGAAATGTCCCTATACAGAGGGGTTGTGGAATATAGACTCTTCATGTTATGGAAGAGAGAGCATTTAGGTTTAGCAATGGGGAACATAGAACACGTAATTCACCTCCACGCCCAGTGATACAAGGGCTGTAGGAGAGCAGCAAATACCTCTTGAGAGGAGCACAAAGAAAGCAGTATCCTCAGATGAGAATTACATTGCAGAGTAAGAAGATGAAGAGAACATTCATTATAGATGGTGAGGATGCAGAATATTCTGCTGATTAATGACCCTGAGCTCCAGAGGCACTGTGGACAGGTTTCAGGAGTTATGGAAGATGGGGTGAGAAAAGGTGATGTACAAGCTGAAAAGGGATTAGAGCTTGGGAATGAGGATGATTTGAGTGACTGCATGTACAGGGCTAAAGTGCCCAGTGAGATTCATCGTGATGGGCCCCAGGCAGAGTGACGGAGCAGCTGCAAGGGTGCAGGAGAGGAGTGTGAGCTCTTGCCCAGAGCATGCACATCTGGGATTCCCACTCAGCCCTGCTGAAGGAGGAGTGGAGTCCTGCAGACGTTGGGGATGGGTCCTGCTCTGAATGCACGAGCTCTTCCCTCCTGACTTCTCTGACAAGGGAGGCCTGGAGGACGGCAGAAGTGTCCTCACTCTAGCTGAGTGACCACACACTGCCCCCTGCAGGTCTCAATGATATTAGCACTGGCTGCTCTCTTCCCTAGGCAATCTTGCAGGTGCTTATGTTAGTTAAGCCAATCTGTTTTTTGGTTATGTGTTCTGGCAGGGGACTGTTTTTCTTTGCCAGCACTTGGGATGTGCCTATTATTTCTAAGACATTAAACTTAGACAAACCTTCATATCCTTTTACTTTTCTTGTCCTTCCTTCACATTTTACATAGCTCTTTGCTTCTTTACCTTCTTAAAGAGTCTATTTTAAATTTGTTGACATTTCTCTTATAAGCTACTCTTTTTTTGTTGTTATTCTGACTCGTTCTTTTACCTTAACTGACTGTACTTTTTTGAATTTGTCCAGGAAGACACAGCTAGCCTAGACACTTTTTTTCCAAGCAATGTGCAAACCTCTCTCCTCCTTTTGGCTGACTTGTAGCAAGGAATTGGTGACCTGTACACAATAACCTGAATTTACTAACTTTGTGCACGTTATTTCTATTAATTCACCTCAATACCTTCCCTTTTTCTAATACAGCAGATTTCCTCTGTTCAGTAGTGCTCGCCTAATATTTCCCCTCGTTTCACTTACATTTTCCCACCTTCTACAGCACTTCTCTCATCTTTTACAAAATTACCTTCAATTTTTACAACTATCCCCTCACCTTCTACAAGCATTCTTCTACCTTTTATAAATACTGCCCATGCTTGACGTGTGTCTTTCAAGGATTTTTTCTCTCCTAAGCTGACTTCTATAGTTTTATTCTGGGGTTTGACTGAAATATTCATGTATGACTCACACAGTTTTGGCTGAGCAATATAAAACTTTAAATCAATAAGACTGCAAACCAGTGTACACATTACCACCACCTTTCAGTTCCCTTTGTGAAATCTGCCCCCTAACTGCTGAGGATTACTGTGAGCTCACAGTTCTTTTAACAGACTGGGCTAGTTCTGATTCACTGGGGTCACTGTTTCCCTCCTTGGAGTCCATGTGGCTACTCTTTGGCCACTTGAAGCCCTGCTGGCCTTTTGGACCTTGTCTGTTCTGCCCAGGTATCTCTGAATGCATCCTTGCTTTCTTAAATGAATGACAGGATGCTCTACACTCAGTCTGAAATGCTTCCTACTTCAAGAGAGGAAATCAGTTTCTTTCCCAGAAGCTTAGCTCTTCTTCCAGGAAGAAAAGTAATTATTAGGGTCGAAATCTGGAAGGTAGGGACTTTCCTGGTGGTCCAGCTGATAAGACTCCACGCCCCCAATGCAGGGGGCCTGGGTTCGATCCCTAGTCAGGGAACTAGATCCCGCATGCCACAACTAAGATCCTGCATGCTGCAACTAAAGATCCTACATGCCGCAACTAAAGATCCTGCATGCCACAACTCTTGTACACCACAATGAAGATCCTGCATGCAGCAACGAAGGTCCCGTGGGCTGCAACTAAGACCTGGCACAGCCAAATAAATAAATATTTTTTTAAAAATCTGGAAGATAGCTGGCACCAGTCCTCAGTCAGAGGAAGGCAGGTTGGTACTAGAGTTTTCTCAGGCCACTTTGATGCCATAGAAATAGTTTTCTTTTCCTTTTGGATTTTAACCCCCTTTTTTGTAAGGAGTTATGAGTATATTATATCATGTTTCAAGTTACCTCTACCTTTACTAAGATTTTTGTTACTTTTCTCTAACGTGAGACATTATTAGTCGACTTTCCCCCTTGTCTTTTTTCTTTAATTTAATTTAATTTTTTAATTTTTGGCAGCATTGGGTCTTCGCTGCTGCACACAGGCTTTCTCTAGTTGCGGCGAGCGGGGGCTACTTCTTCATTGTGGTGCATGGGCTTCTCATTGCGGTGGCTTCTCTTTTTTCGGAGCACGGGCTCTAGGTGTGTGGGCTTCAGTAGTTGTGGCACACGGGCTTAGTTGCTTTGCAGCATGTGGGATCTTCCCAGACCAGGGCTCAAACCCATGTCCCCTGCATTGGCAGGTGGATTCTTAACCACTGAGCCACTAGGGAAGTCCAACTTTCCCCCTTTTCTAAGCTGATGATTTTTCCATTTTCCCACCAACACTGATGTACAAAATTGTCAAACGAAACCACATGATTCAATTATATTTTTGTCCCTCCAATCGATGTCTCCATTTTCATTTTCTCTTTTAACCCTCAGCTCAAGGCTACTTGGGCTCCAAAGTGTGCATGTCCAGATGACCTGACTCATAAACATTACTCACACACCAATCACCCCAAAAGAAAAGAAATCCCAACCTTCCTAGAGCAACTTTCACCTAAGAGTACCAAGCACTTGATAAATGTAGAATGGAGACAAATACTATTTCCCAAGGTTTCATTCAAACTTCTTTACCTTTTCTCCTTCTGAGCCTTACAATTGAAATCTATTTTCTTTCTCCTTTATATTTTCCTTTTTCCTTGGTGCTTAAAAAATTCTGTTGTTTTTTGTTGTCAGTAGTTTTAGAACTGATCTTCATTTCCTCATACATCTTAGGATACGTATCTTTTTCACTCCTTCCTAATCATCCCGATATGCTTATAACATTGTTTTTGGTTCCTTTATTCATTACATTTGTAACTTCAACTACTAATTTACACCTTTATTTCTGGTACATTTAGAATGTGTCTCTTGACCCTAACTTTTAAAGTAATCAGTGCCCTTATTCTTCATTTACCTTTGCTTGCACCTTCCATCTCTGTGTCTCTCCTCTGTATTTTATTTTTATACTGTCAAGGTTAAAAATATTTTTATTCTCTTCTGTTGCCATAATATACTCTTTTCAATCAAAAAGTTGAAAATTAATAAGCAAATTTATAAACTCTATATAAGTTAAGAGTATTTCTGTTGTTGGGAATTCCCTGGCAGTCCAGTTGTTAGGGCTCTGCACTTCCACTGCATGGGGCAGGAGTTCGATCCCTGGTCAGGGAACTAAAATTCCGCAGGCGGCCAAAAAAAAAAAAAAAAAAGAATATTTCTGTTGTATGTAAGAGAAAACTAAACCTAAACTCACTTAAGCAAACAGTGGGTTTATAGACTCACATAATAGAAAAGTCCCAGCATAAGTTTGGCTACAGGTGTGGCTTAAACCTAGAGCTCGTAAAGTATCATCAGGATGTGGGTCCTCTGCATCTTTGGCCCTGCTCTCCATTGTGTGTTGGTTTCATTCTCTCTGCCACATAGTTGCATACATCTGCCAATGACATCTGAGGCTCCATCATTCCAGGTTTATGTCCTGCAGGAAGCAGTGAAAATATTTGCCTAAACATTTCCAGCTAAAATCCTAAGATAGCCTGTGATTGGACATCTTAGGGCATTTGTTGCCTCTTAACCAATGATGTCACTACTGAGTGCTATGTATCACTTGGTTTAAGCTTGGCTTATATGTTCCATCTTTAGACTTGAGGGCAGAGCCCTACCCAGACCAAATGGCTAATTGGAGAATGGCCTTGAGCTAGCTGGGCAACAGATATCATGTAATTATTTATTTCTTTGTAATTTCCCTGTCTCTTCTCCAGGCACCAACTTTCCTCAGCCCCAAAGCAAAGCCTATCTCCCCTCCCCTCATGAATATCGATTCTTGTAAAGAGATGCCTAGGAGGGGGTTTCAGGCTTCACACCTCCAAATTCTGAGTAGGCTCTGCTGCGACAGCCAGCTCCTGAGAACCTCCTGGAAAGGATGCCGAGAAGAAGAAAGAATTGTAGGGTAGTTCACCAGGCAGGGATTTTTTTTTTTTTAAATATTTTGGCCATGCTGCACAGCATGTGGAATCTTAGTTCCCCAACCAGGAATCGAACCTGCACCCCCTGCACTGGCAGTGCAGAGTCTTAACTGCTGGACCACCAGGGAAGTCCCCAGGCAGGGATTTTGAAGCAATTTTTTTTTTTTTTTTTAGAAATGGAAGAGAATGGTTTTCTAGAAATAAACATGGTTTTCATCTCCTCCTTAAGTTTCTCCAAATTCTCAAGGATATCAAATCTCTTGAATCCATGTTTTATCCAGCTCCACCTTTTCAGAGTCCCTCACCCTCCTGCTCCAATCTATACTAGTTGCAGAGATCTCATCCTGGGACCTCCCTTAATTATCTTCCTGGCTTGAATAGTAAGTCTTCATATCTGTTGGTTTACTCATTTGTTTTATTTGAGCATGTCCTCAGTAACTTCCTCATAGGGGTACGTTGGAGATAAAGGTTCTGATTCTTGTTTATCTGAAAATGTTTTTAGTCTGACCTCACACTGGACAGAAAATTTGGTGGGATATAAAATTAAAGATTGATAACCTTTTCCCTCAGAACTCTAAAGGCGCTATTAATTGTCTTCTCACACTGAGGACTATGCATGAGCAGCCCCATGTGAGTTTAATTTTCAAGTCTAATTTGGAAGTCACCTTTTGTCTTGCATCTTTGAAATCTTTTAGAATGTTCTCTTTATTCGTGGAGTTCTGAAATTTCGCAATGATTTATCAAAATGTGAGTCTTTTTTCATTCACATGGTTGGAATTTGGCGGACTCTATTAGTCTGGTGATTTGTGTCCTTCAGCTCTTGTGAATTCTCCTCTATTATCTCTTTGATAATTTCCCACCCTCTGTAATATCTGGAATTTCTATTACTCTAGTGTTGTTATTTTTTCTCACATTTTCTCTCTATCTTATAATACTTTATTAAATTGTTTATTTTATCAATTACTGTATTATATTTCATTTCCAGGAGCTCATTCTTGCTTCCTGGTTGTTCTTTTTCATAGTCTTTTGTTCTTATTTTAGTCTGCAAGTCATCTTGCAGACTTTCAAATTTCTGGTAACACTTAGTTGTTTATTTTTAAGAATGAGCCCTAAAGACTAAAAGAATGAGAAAGCTCTTGGTGTATGAATATGCAAAAATCTCTAAGTATATCGTTAAGTGAAAGAAGAAAGGTGTATACATTTATGGTCAATTAATCTACAACAAAGAAGTCAAGAGTATACAATGGAGAAAAGGCGATCTCTTTGATAAGTGGTGCTGGGAAAACTGGACAGCTACATGTAAAAGAATGAAATTAAAACATTCTCTAACACCATATACAAAATTAAACTCAAAATGGATTAAAGACTTAAATGTAAGATTGGAAACCATAAAACTCCTAGAAGAAAACATAGGCATAACACTCTTTGACATAAATTGCAGCAATATTTTTTTGGATCTGTCTCCTAAAGCAAAAGAAATAAAAGCAGCAAAATAATCAAATGGGACCTAATTAAACTTAAAAGCTTTTGCACAACAAAAGAAACCATCGACAAAACAAAAAGACAACTTACTGAATGGGAGAAGATATTTGCAAATGATATGACCAATAAGGGGTTAATATCCAAAATATATAAATAGCTCATACAACTCAACATCAAAAAAAAAAAAAAAAAACCCCGATAGGGCTTCCCTGGCGGCGCAGTGGTTGAGAGTCCGCCTGCCAATGCAGGGGACACGGGTTCGTGCCCTGGTCTGGGAAGATCCCACATGCCGCGGAGCGGCTGGGCCCGTGAGCCATGGCCGCTGAGCCTGCGCGTCCGGAGCTTGTGCCCCGCAACCGGAGAGGCCACAACAGTGAGAGGCCCACGTACCGCAAAAAAAGAAAAAAAAAAACCTATTAAAAAAATGGGAAAAAGACCTCAATAGACATTTTCCCAAAGAAGACACGCAGATGGCCAACAGGAACATGAAAAGATGCTCAGCATCGCTTATCATCAGGGAAATGCAAATCAATGAGACATCACCTCGCATCTGTCAGAATGTGTATCATCAAAAAGAACACAAATAACAAATGTCGGCAAGGATGTGGAGAAAAGAGAAACCTGTACACTGTTGGTGGGAATGTAAATTGGTACAGCCACTGTGGAAAACTGTATGGAGGTTTCTCAAATCACTGAAAATAGAACTCCCATACAACTGAGCAATTTCACTCCTGGGTATATATCCAAAAAAACAAACATTAATTAGAAAAGATACATGCACCTTAATGTTCACAGCAGCATTATTTACAATAGCCAAGACATGGAAGCAACCTAAGTGTCCATCAACAGATGAAAGGGATAAAGAAGACATGTTATATACACCTACACACAATGGAATACAACTCAGCCATAAAAAAGAATGAAATTTTGCCATTTGCAACAACATGGATGGACTTGGAGGGTATTATGTTAAGTGAAATACGTCAGACAGAGAAAGACAAATACTGTATGATATCACTTATATATGTGGAATCTAAAAAATACAACAAACTAGTGAATATAACAAAGAAGAAACAGACTCACAGATACAGAGAACAAATTAGTGGTTACCAGTTGGGATAGGGTAGGAGAAGGGGCAATATAGGGATGGGAATTAAGAGGTACAAACTACTATGTATAAAATAAGTAACCTACGAGGATATATTGTACAGCACAGGGAATATATCCAATATCTTATAATAACTATAAATGGAGTATAACCTTTAAAAACTATGAATCACTATATTGTACACCTGTAGCTTATATAATATTGTACATAAACTATACTTAAAAAACAAACAAAAAACAAAATAAATACATCTTTCTCAGGTTAGGATTCATTCTAGAGATTAGAATAGGACTCATTTTGCTGTAACGTAAGCAATAAGGAAACAAGGGGGTCGAAGAGGCTAAAAAAATAGGGGAAATCTGTTGTTGAAGGTTTGGAAAAGGGGAAGGAGCAGTCATTAGAGTTACCTGCTTCTCAGTTCTATCTGAAGCTGACTCTGGTTCTGAATTCATTTAAAAGGTTAGGGCTTCCCTGGTGGTGCAGTGGTTGAGAGTCCGCCTGCCGATGCAGGGGACACCGGTTCGTGCCCCGGTCCGGGAAGATCCCACATGCAGCAGAGCGGCTGGGTCCGTGAGCCATGGCCTCTGAGCCTACGCGTCCGGAGCCTGTGCTCCGCAAAGGGAGAGGCCAAAACAGTGAGAGAGGCCGCGTACCGCAAAAAAAAAAAAAAAAAAATCTACAAACAATAAACGCTGGAGAGAGTGTTGAGAAAAGGGAACCCTCTTGCACTGTTGGTGGGAATGTAAATTGATACAGCCATTATGGAGAACAGTATGGAGCTTCCTCAAAAAACTAAAAATAGAACTACCATACTACCCAGCGATCACACTACTGGGCATATACCCTGAGAAAACCATACTTCAAAAAGAGTCATGTACCACAATGTTCATTGCAGCTCTATTTACAATAGCCAGGACATGGAAGCAACCTAAGTGTCCATTGACAGATGAATGGATAAGGAAGATGTGGCACATATATACAATGGAATATTACTCAGCCATAAAGAGAAACAAAACTCAGTTATTAGTAGTGACGTGGATGGACCTAGAGTCTGTCATACAGAGTGAAGTAAGTCAGAAAGAGAAAAACAAATACCACATGCTAACACATATATATAGAATCTAAAAAAAATGGTTATGAAGAACCTAGGGGCAGGACAGGAATAAAGACACAGATGTAGAGAATGGACTTGAGGACACGGGGAGGGGGAAGGGTAAGCTGGGATGAAGTGAGAGAGTGGCATGGACTTATATATACTACCAAATGTAAAATAGACAGCTAGTGGGAAGCAGCCACACAGCACAGGGAGATCAGCTCGGTGCTTTGTGTTCACGTAGAGGGGTGGGATAGGGAGGAGATATGGGGATGTATGTATGTGTGTAGCTGATTCACTTTGTTATATAGCAGAAACTAACACACCATTGTAAAGCAATTATACTCCAATAAAGTTGTTTAAAAAAAGTATATACATCAAATATATTAGAGTGGTTGCCTATTTGGAGAGAAGAATGGGAGTGAAGAATGGGAATAAAAGGGAATAAATAAATAAAAGAAGGGAGAGGCTTCGGGTAGACCAATGATGACATGACAGAGGGCTACGAACTAAAGAGTTTGATGGACTCAACCCCAAGGTGAAAAAAGATTTCAGTGAAGAAGATAAATATCTCACAGATGTCCCTGAGACTTGAGGAACCCCTCAAGTGGCGCTCTTCCTTGGAAGGTGTGCTCTGGTAAAAAGAAACACACATGGCAGAAAGGAAGGCAGAGAAGCCTTGCATATCAAGATGTGCCTAACGATGTGAACATTTGCGAAGCTCAGGTGATGAGCATGACAAGAGTTATTAGGTCAAGCTATAGGAGAGTGGCAGCAGGCGTGGTGGGAATAGGATTCAAATTTCCTGGCTGGACAAAGGGAATGGATAATGTGTCCCCCTGAAATATACCAAAATGAGCATGTTCATGAGTAAAACTAATTTAAGTGGAGAGGCTTTGGAGGTTAAGGAGAGACAGCAACAGCAAGATGTGGGTAATCAACTGAACCAAAAACTGACCATTGAATTCATCTTGAAAATAAAAGTATATCTTTTCCTCAAGATTATGAAGGATCAGAGCTCCCAAGGAATCGTTACCTGGAAGCTCTAAACTAAAGAATCTGTGGGGCAGGCGGTGGAGGGGAGGGGCTGTCTAGGGACTTCCCTGGCGGTCCAGTGGTTAAGACTGCACTTCTGCTGCAAGGGGCACGGGTTGGATCCCTGGTCAGGGAACTAATATCCCACATGCTGTGTGGTGTGGCCAAAAAATTAAAAAAGAAAGAAAGAAGAAAAAAAAGAATTCATGAGATCTATAAATAAGAAACTGGAGTCTAAGAGAAACTAAATCCTCTGAAAACGAGAATTTAGGGGAAGGTGAGGAAGAGTTGAGGGCTGGGTAGGGTATAGTTGGGAGGTGGGTGTAGGAGTGAAGAATCAAATTCTGTACTTGGCAAGAAGTATTCCATGTCGGGATGTAATCTCCCTTTAGAAAGTCTAAAATTTAACCATATCACATCATTATCCCCTGAAGAGCTCTGCTGGTTACCTGAACCTCAGATTATCCTTTGTCAAAATAGTGTGACCCAGGGCAGCTGAAGAGCAGGATTACTCTGTTTTCCCACCTTTCTCACATCTCCCATTCAAATTCCCCTGTGTCAACCGCCTCCATTTTCCTTTAGTTAGCTTTTTTATTTGAAATAAAAACTGTGCAGTCAAGTCATTAAAATAGATGCTTCTGATGAGGCATAATTTATAGCAGAAGGTCATGGTTCTTATACTTCCCGTATGCATTTAGGCTCTGATGAAACATTCTGTTACACTTCCAATGACTACGTTTTATTGAGTTCAGCATGGGTGTGAGTCTGAAACAGAGCACTCAGAGACTTCACAATGAGAAAATAATTCAAAGTAGGAATCTATCTCACTCATCTTTGCAATTCCCTGAGCCTGGTCTGGCATCTAGCATATTAAAAGGTGCCAAAGCAGTGACGGCCGTGTCAGTGAGTATTGAGCCAGAAGTGCTTAGCTACCTCATGTCTAAGGTCAGGATTCACTCTACTGCCTGGTGTAGGGCTAAAATGCAGGTGGGGTAAGGTTGGTTGTGGAGAGGAGCTGCAGAAGCTAGAAACCAGGAAGGCTTTTCTGGCTGTGGGATGTGGAAGATAGCCAATGATTACTAACTATAGATAAATATCTATAAACAAGATGTTTATAAAAATTTACTTGGGATAGTGAAAAACAAGAAATGGTACTAGAGGTTACTAGAACATTATGTGGCAGTTAAAATGATGACTATGTAAAAACTGCATGTGCATATTAATAAATGAGGAGAAATATAAAAGAAGACACAGATATTAAAACAGTTTCTGTGTAAAGGGATTTTAGATGAAATTTTAAGTTAATTTTCATAATGTTGCAAATTGTAATTTTAAACATTTAAAAGAAAAAAAGAATCCACTGAACTTTTCACACTGTACCTAGTCAGTGAACAGATATTAACTTGAAAACAGCACGCGGGAACCCACATTCAGGACTGCTACCCATTTTAGGTTTCACCACATGCTCTGAACAATGGGTGAAATATTTCCTCTCTATATTTCGCCTCCTTCTTTTATATCATTTTGAAGATGAAATGAAATGGGCATTTGGCATGTCAACTTTAGACAGAGATCTTGTTCCAGTGTCTTGGAAGTTAGGTGGAGAATATTTTGCAGGCCCCCAGGAAGAAGTACCTAAGGACAACTGGAGCACAAACAATATATCATCTTCAGTATCCTATTTTCCTCTGTCTCTTCCCGCAGTTGGTTCTGGGACCACCTACATTCTCCTTTCCTTTAGTCACACACACACACACACACACACACACACACACACACACACACAATTAATACAAATAGATACCTGGGGAACTCCTACCAAGTTTACACACTCATTATCTGATCACGTTCCACTGGAAAGCTCTGCTACATATAAGTTCTGGCTGGTTCTAGAAGAAAGGAATGATCATAGTAGGCAGGGCTGCCATGGTACTATTGTCCAGTTTGCGCACTGCTTAAAAATGCCTGGCTGAGTTGGTGAGTGAGGGTTGAAGTCCAGTTCCCAGTTCACTCCTCCCCGCCCCCGCCCAAGCTGTGTACACTTGTAGGAGCTGCTTCAGAAGGAGCACCATTTTCTTTCCAAAGACATTGTCCCCTTGCCAAATCTCTGGCCTCAAGGGGCTGCACCTGCTCAAAGGAGGGCACTTAGTCTAACTTGTCCATGTAGGAATCTCCTTCATTCACTCAAGGCATATACCCTTAGGTGACACCATGAGAGTGGGTTAGGGTTACTCAGAGAAAGCTTCTTGGGAGAGAAGGATTTCCATACAATTCTGAAGGAAGAAAAGAAATTGGTTTTTTGGAGAGAAGCTGGGAGTGCACACACTTATTTAGAGCAGGGACGAAATGGCAGACACTCTCAGTGCCCTGCCTGTGTCTCCCTCAGACTCTGCCATCTCTGTATCTGATGCATCTCTGTACCTGACGGCTGTTCCAGAACTGCAGAAAGCTGTCTTGCTTACCCAAACTCAGTATGCTGGACGTGCTGGGGGGATTAATAATCCCTGGAGCAGCCCTCAGCCAAAGACTGATGAGACTTGGGGTAAAATACCCCATCTCCCCTATCTCTCACTGAGGTGATTCTGAGATATGCTTTGTACCCTTTTCCATAATTTTCCTGTGGAATTAACCCCCAGTTGGCCTTTGTGTCAGGGAGCTTAGTAACATACCCTTTACTAGCTGCCTTCCTTTCCCTGTGTCACTTCCCTAACTCCCCCGCACTTGGCCCCTTCTCCTCCCAAATAAACTACTTACACTGGAGTCTTGCAGTCAGCTTCTCAGGGAACCCACAATAAGACACTGTTTGGCTGTCTGGAGCAGAGTCTGCTCTGGGATTAAGGAGAAAGAGGACACATGGGTGAGGCGGGGGGTGCGGGGGCAATGTGTTTGAGGACTTAGATACCAGACTGAGAGTTTAGACTTGATTTAGGAGACCATTTATGCACTGGATGGTATATGTGTATTTTTCTTACAATTTGTTATTTTCACATTTGATGTAGTTAATGCCTAGATTTCTACAAACCTTGTATTTTCCGTTGACTTCTGGCTAATAAAATCTTGCCTGAAGTCAGAGACTGCAGTCTTCTTATCTGCTCATTGCCAGTAAAGAAAAACTCTAGAGAGAAAAAGTTATTAAGGTGTAGGAGATGAAATTCAGAGCTATGAAGCCATTCTCAAGACCTTGTTAGAGAAAGATGAAGGCTGAGAATAGTCACAAGACTATACCTCTCATGAGAGGATTTTTATTTGTGTCCATCCTGTTCAATATTTTATAGCCTTTTTAAAAAATGACTTTGTAAGGTTATCTGAAAAGTCTCCTTAAAAACATGGGTCTTCAAAAACTTTTTATTATTTCCTCTGGTAGGAAACTTTGAATCTCAATGCATTGCATAATAATGGTTGTCATGGGAAACTGCACGACTATAACTGGTGCCTGTAATTCCTAGAGGTATATAAATAGCCTAAATCCCTTTGTTCTATAGAAGTGTCTCAAAATTCTATATCTGACTCTTCTCATTTAGGCCCAGGATAAAATTAATAAAGCCAGTGACTCTGGCAGACTCTTTGTCCTAAGACAACACATTTGAGAGATTTTTAAAAAAATTTTATTTATTTAATTCATCTATTTTTGGCTGCTTTGGGTCTTCGTTGCTGCACACAGGCTTTCTCTAGTTGTGGCAAGCAGGGGCTGCTCTTCATTGCAGTGCGTGGTCTTCTCATTGCAGTGGCTTCTCCTGTTGCTGAGCACGAGTTCTTGGTGCGCAGGCTTCAGTAGTTGTGGCACATGGGCTCTGTAGTTGTGGCTTGTGGGCTCTAGAGCGCAGCCTCAGTAGTTGTGGCGCACGGGCTTAGCTGCCCCATGGCATGTGGGATCTTCCCAGACCAGCGTTCGAACCCGTGTCCCCTGCATTGGCAGGCGGATTCTTAACCACTGCGCCATTAGGAAAGCCCTATTTGAGAGATTTAAATTAGAAACTTGGCAAATCTATCATATTCTCTCTGCCTTGCAGACTAAGAAACCAGGATCAATCTTTCATAGAGGTATTTCTCTCTGTTATGCAAGTTCAGAAACCTAGAATCATCTTCTATATGTGGACTCTTATTAACCAAACTCACAGATAATGCCTATTAAAGGAAATGACAGAATACCAGTTTGTTCATTCACACTGGAACTCTTTCTGCAGAGGGGACAGGATGCTCATATTCTCTGGTCAAAGCACTTTTGCCTTGTAAGTAGGCTACCCAAGGGATCAAATGATAAACAGAAATTTGTTTAGTGTGCACGAAACCAAAACAAACAGAATTTGATCATTTGAGTGGTTAATGGCTTCAGACTAAGTTAGGATGACACTCTCAGCCTGCTCCCAGGACCAGAACATTTGATGGATTTTTTGGTCCAGAATCTTCTCTCCAATGGTGGTACTTGGGTGGACACTGATAGTATGTGTCTTGTGATTCTCCTTTCTCTATACTCATGCCTAACCAATAAATCTCTTTCTGATGAACACTTTCTTTCTTTAGATATTTTTACTACATTGAACCAGTCCAGAAAGGTATGGGTCCTTAACTATGTGTTTATGAATAGGATAACCAAGGATTCTTGAGCACCTAAAAACTGAATGCATATTTTATGTCCACGTACATTTTCTCTAGAGAGGACTTATAGCTTTTACCAGATTTTCAAAGTGAGTTGTTATCCAAACAAGGTTAAAAACCAGTGATATAAACAACGTCAAGTCCTACTGGCCCAGGTACTACTTCTTAGAATGATTTTTTATGTTTCTGCTCTGATTCATTATGTGCTATTTTAAAGTACCAACTCTTCTGGGGCTCTTTATTTCCCTTATTTCCATGTTTAAGGGGAAAGAGTTCCTCAATGTAACCATGAAAGTTTTGACAGAGAGAAATGGAAGGATATTCTACAGTACAAGGAGTGATCGATGTGAGCCAAAAGAGAAGTATCCTGTCCAACAGAAGTTTAGTTGTTTTTTTTTAATCCCAATTTACCCTATATTATTTTGAAAGTTCTAAAATTGCTTTCTTTTTGTGGTTAGCCTGTATGTAGGTCAGAATGTGTAGAGACTGTTGCGTTAGAGCTGGGAAAGCTGGAAAGCATGGTGGAAGTGGATTCTAAGCACATTAGACAGAAGAGGATAAAATGTAAGTTTGAATAGGCATGAAATTATCAACAGGGGTGTATTTATAAGGATTCACACTATAGAATTTAACTTGAGCACCCACAATTGGCTTTAACAGCTTGCTTGGCTAGTTTATTGAAGCCTGGACTCAGTGGTGGCCTACAGATAATGAGGTGTCAAGGGCCAAAATTTCAGGGAGATAAGAATTTTGGAGTGGACCTAAATGTACAATTTTCCCAGCCACTCCCATCCATAACCCTGGGAAGGTCCAGAGGATGCTCCATTTACTACAGAGTAAGATATGCATAGGTGATGAAAGCACCTGTGAAGAGCAATGCCAAAGATGGTAGTGGGGGAATCTCAATTAGAACTAGGCTTTCTGATTTCAGTGGGACTAACAAGATTCTGGACTGGCATAGGCCAGGTGGTAGCATTTTACTTCAGAGTCAAGATAGGTGAATTACCATAACAGGCTCCAGGAATAGAGAGACTACTGACAGGCCTAGTGGCCCTTGATTGAAGGGAAGGCTGGCTCTCTTTAAGGAAGGACCCGGCAATATGGCCATAAGCGTATATTATAAACTTTCTTCTAAGCCTCTCCACAGAAAGACCTGCAGCCAATTACTAAAAAGACTACACACTGGGAAGGAAAATACCCCAAACTTTTGAAAACTTTGATACTGATTCTGAGTTGATGCTAATCATTGGGGGAACAAAATACCACCCTGGTCTACTGATTAAAATGAGGGCTCATGAAAGTATGTGACAAATGGAGCCTTGGCCTCAGTCCATCTGCCCAGTAGATCCCCCCAGTTCTTGAATATATAGTTAAAATAGATATATTTAGTAATTGACTGAATTCCCCCATTGGTTACCTGGCCCATTGCTTTATTGTCCCTTCTTCAACCTACCCCTATGGCTTCTTTGATCTCATAACAAGGATGGTCTGGAGAACAGATATAGAGATGGGCCTCTTGGAATGAGAAGTATGAAGACAATCATGTCCCACAAAAATGCCCAGTATAGGGCATCCCCTGTATATTGAATCACTCAATAATAGTCAGGTGGACAAGATGACCAGTCATGTAGATGTCAGCTGGCCTCTTTCCCCAGCCACTCCGGTGGTTGCTCAATGGGCCAAGTACAAAGTAGCATGGTATCAAAGGTGGATGCTATGCACGAACTTGACAACATGCATTTCCCTCACCAAAGCTAATTTGGCTACCATCACTGGTGAGTGCCAACAGCAGAGGCCAATATTGAGCCCACAATATGGCACTATTCTCTGGGGGGACCAGCCAGCCAAGTGGTGATAAACTGACTTCGTAGGAACCCTTCCTTTATTGAGAAGAAAAGTGTCCTCATGGGAATAGTTATATTTCCAGATTTTCCTCCCTTTCTCTCAATGCTTCCACCAGAATCATCATTCAAAGACTTACAAAGAATGTTTCTTTACCACCATATCTCATACAACATTTCTTCTAAGAAGCTAATTTTATAATGAAAGGGATGTGGCAATTGGCTCATACCATGGAATTTACTAGTTTTAGGATATACGTTATCACCCAGAAATAGCGGGCCTTAAAGAACAGTGGCATGAGCTACTGAAGGCTCAGTTATGGTGGCAGCAGGAAGATAGCACCCAAACAAGTTGGGGATATATCCTACAGGAGCAGCATATGCTTTAAACCAGAAACCGGTATAAGATGTTGTTTCCTCCACAGTTGAGACACACATGTATAGGATAAAAGAGGGTAGAGGTAAAAGTGACCCTTCTCATGAGTACTTCTAATAATCCAGTTGAAGAATATTGTTCTTTCTTGTTCTTCAACAGGGAAAATATAAGAAAATACCAAATAGAAGTCACAGAGCTGAAGAATACAACTGAACTGAAAAATACATGAGAGGAGTTCAACAGCAGACTATGAAGCAGAAGAAAGGATTAGTCAACTCAAAGACAAGGCAGTGGAACTCATCCAATCAGAGCAGCAAAAAGAAAAAAGAATATAAAAAGCAAAGATAGCTAAGGAATTTATGGGACATCAAACAGACTAATAATTGCATTATAGAGCTCCCAGAAGGAGAAGAGAGAGAGAGAAAGTGGCAGAAAACTAATTTGAAGAAATAATGGCTGAAAACTTTCTTAACTCAGGGAAGAAAACAGACATCCAGATCCAGGAAGCCCAGAGAGGTAAAAAAAAAAGGGGGACGGGGGGGGGAATGAACCCAAAGAGACCCACACCAAGACACATTAAAATTAAAATGCCAAAAGTTAAAGACAAAGAGAGACTCTTAAAAGCAACAAAAGGAAAACAACTTATTATGTATAAGGGAACCCCCATAAAACTATCAGCAGATTTTTCAGCACAAACTTTGCAGGCCAGAAGGGACTGGCATGATATTTTCAAAGTTATGAAAGAAAAACACCTCCAACCAAGAATACACTACTTACTCAGGGACTTCCCTGGTGGGCCAGTGGTTAAGAATCCACCTTCCAATGCAGGGGACATGGGTTTGATCCCTGGTCGGGGGGAACTAAGATCCCAAATGCCATGAGGCAACTAAGCCTATGTACTGCAACTACTGAGCACTCAAGCCACAACTAGACAGCCCACATGCTCTAGAGCCTGCACACTACAACTAGGGAGTCCGCGCACTGCAGCTACTGAGCCCGTGCGCCACAATGAGACAAGCCTGCGTGCCACAATGAGAGATCCCGTGTGCTGCAACAAAGATCACACATGCTGCAAATAAGATCCGACGCAGACAAAAAAAAAAAAGAATACACTACGCAAAGTTATCATTCAGAAGTGAAGGAGAGATGGTTTTCCAGACAAGCAAAAGCTAAAGGAGTTCATCACCACTAAACCAGCCTTACAAGAAATGTTAAAGGGATTTTTTTAAAGCAGAAAACAAAGAGCACTAATTAGTAACAAAAACAAATGTGAAAGAATAAATCTCACTGAAAGGCAAATATATAGTAAAGGCAGTGGATTAATCACATACAAAGCTGGTATGAAGGTTATAAGACAAAAGTAGTAAAAATAACTATGATTACAATTGTTAGTTAAGGGTTACATAAGATAAAATGATGTAAAATGTTACATCAAAACATAAAACATGACGAGAGGAGTAAAAATGTTAAGCTCTAGAATGGCAACAAACTTAAGTTGTTATCAACTTAAAATAGACCATTATAGATATAAGTTGTAATATGTATGCCTCATGGAAAGGAATAAAAGCCTTTCAAAAGATAAAGGAACATATATCACTCAAAAAGTCATCAAACCACAAAGGAAGAGAGCAAGAGAAGAAAGGAACAGAGAGGGACTACAAAAACACCCAGAAAACAATGAACAAAATGACAATAAGCACATACCTGTCAATAATTACTTTAAACGTAAATGAACTAAATTCTCCAATCAAAAGACATAGAGTGGCCAAATGAAGAAAATTTTTTTAAAAACCCATCTATATGCTGCCTATAAGAGACTCATTTTAGATGTAAGCACACACACAGATTGAAAGTGAAGGGATGGAAAAAGATATTCCACGGAAAAGGAAACCAAAAGAAAGCTGAAGTAGCTATACTTATTATCAGACAAAATAGATGTTAAAACAAAGACTGTAATAAGAGACAAAGAAGGGTAAAGGGGTAAAGGGTAAAGACAAAGGGGTCAATCCAACAAAAGAAGATATAACGTTTGTAAATATTTATGCACCCAATATAGGAGTACTTAAATATACAAAGCAAATATTAACAGACCTAACGGGAGAAACAGACAGTAATGAAATAATGGTCAGGGACTTTAATCCTCCTTACATCCATGCATAGATTATCCAGACAAGAAATCAGTAAGAAAGCACTGGCCTTAAATGACACATTAGACCAGATGGATTTAACAGATATTTATAGTACATTCCATCCAAAAGCAACAAAATACACATTCTTCTCAAGTGCACATGGAGTATTTTCCAAGATAGATCGTGTTGGGTCACAAAACAAGTCTCAAATTTAATAGGACTGAAATCATATCAAGCATCTTTTCTGACCACAATGGTATGAAACTAGAAATTGATTACATGAAGAAAACTGGAAAATTCACAAATACGTGAAGCTTAAACCACATGTTACTTAATAACCAATGGGTAAAAAAAGTAATCAAAAAACAAATTAAAAAATACCTTGAAACAAATGAAAAGAAATGTAACATACCAGAATTTATGGGATGTAGCCAAAGCAGTTCTGAAAGGAAAGTTCATAACAATAAATACCTACCTCAAGAAAAAAAAAAAGTCTCAAATAAACAACTTACCTTTACACCTCAAGCAACTAGAAAAAGAACAAATGAAGCCCAAAGTTAGTAGAAGGAAGGAAATAACAAAGTTAGAGCAGAAATAAATTAAATAGAGACTAAAAAGAGAATAGAAAAGATCAATGAAACTAAGAGCTGATTCTTTGGAAAGATAAACAAAATGACAAAACCTTAGCTAGACTCATCAAGAAAAAAAAGAGAGAGGACTCAAATCCATAAAACCAGAAATGAAAGAGGAGATATTACAATTGATATCACAGAAATACAAAGGATCACAAGAGACTACTATGAACAATTATTCACTAACAAATTGGACAACCAATTTGTTAGTGAATAATTTGTTAGTGAAGAAATAAATATTTGTTAGTGAAGAAATAGATAAATTCCTAGAAACTACAACCTAAATCATGATGAAATAAAAAATCTGAACAGGCTGATTACTAGCAAGGCGATTGAATCAGTAATCAAAAACATCCCAACAAACAAAGTCCAAGATCAGATGGCTTCACTGGTGAACATTATTACACATTTGATGAAGAACTAATAGTAATTCTTCTCAAACTCTTCAAAAAAAAAAAAAAAGAAAGAAAAAGAAAAAGGAAATTCTTCCATAAACTCTTCCTCATTTTATGAGGCCAGAATTATCTGATACCAAAACAAAAACACCACAGGAAAAGAAAATTACAGGCTAAATTTTCCTGATAAACATAGATGCAGGGCTTCCCTGGTGGCGCAGTGGTTGAGAGTCCGCCTGCCAATGCAGGGGATACGGGTTCGTGCCCCGGTCCGGGAAGATCCCACGTGCCGCGGAGCGGCTGGGCCCGTGAGCCATGGCCACTGGGCCTGCGCGTCCGGAGCCTGTGCCCCGCAACGGGAGAGGCCACAGCAGTGAGAGGCCCGCATACCACAAAAAAAAAAAAAAAAAAAAAAAAAAAAACATAGATGCAAAAATCCTCAACAAAATGTTAGCAAGTCAAATTCAACAACACATTAAAAGGATCATATACCATGATGGAGTGGGATTTATTCCAGGGATGATGGTTGGTTCAACATCTGCAAATCAGTCAATGTGATACACCACAATAAAAAAAATGAAAGATAAAAATCATATGTTTCATATGATAATCCCAATAGATGCAGATAAAGCACTTAACAAAATTCAACATCCATTTATGATAGAAACTCTCAGCAAAGTGAGTATACAGAGAATGTAACTCAAAGTAGTAAAGGCCATATATGACAAGCCCACAGCTAACATCATACTCAATAGTGAAAAGCTGAAAGATTTCCCTCTAAGATCACAAGCAAGGCCAGGACGTATACTCTTGCCAAGTCTATTCAACATAGTACTGGAAGTCGTAGCCATAGCAATTAGGATAAATAAATAAATAAATGAAATAAAAGGTATACAAATTGAAAAGGAAGAAGTAAAACTTACTATTTGCAGATGACATGATATTATATATAGAAAACTCTAAAGATGCCATCAAAAAACTGTTAGGACTAATAAATTCAGTAAAGTTGCAGTATACAAAATCAATACACAAAAATCTGTTGCATTTCTATGCACTAATAACAAACTATGAGAAAGAGAAATTAAGAAAACAATCCTATTTAAAATTGCATCAAGGGCTTCCCTGGTGGCTCAGTGGTTAAGAATCTGCCTGCCAAAGCAAGGGACACAGGTTCGAGCTCTGGTCTGGGAAGATTCCACATGCCGCAGAGCAACTTAAGCCCATGCACCACAACTACTGAGCCTGCGCTCTAGAGCCTGTGAGCTACAACTACTGAGCCCGCGTGCCACAACTACTGAAGCTCATGTGCCTAGAGCCCCTGCTCCGCAACAAGAGAAGCCACTGCAATGAGTAGCCTGCACACCGCAACAAAGAGTATCCCCCGCTTTCCACACCAGAGAAAAGCCCGTGTGCAGCAACAAAGACCCAACACAGCAAAAAATAAAATAAATAAAATTAAAAGAAACAAACAATGAAATCCTGCCACTTGTGACAACATGAATGGAACTCAACAGCATTATGCTAAGTGAAATAAGTCAGAAGAGAGAGACCAATTCCATACAGTCCCTCTTATATGTGGAATCAAAAAACAAAAACAAAGACAAGGTCATAGATATAAAAAACAGATTGGTGGTTGACAGGGGTGGGAGGTGAGGGGTGAGAAATTGGTGACCAAACTAGTTTTGTTTTGTTTAAATAAATTGAATTTTTATAAAAGATCATAGGACTATAGTACTGGGGCTGGGACTTGTATGCCATTATTCTGATCTGCAGTCATCTGCTCATTCTGTTACAGTTAAGCAGTCACTGGGGAAGAGTAGGAGCATAGAGTACTGAGAGGAAATTTTTATAATAATCCACAATTTTCGGGACTTCCCTGGTGGCGTAGTGGTTAAGAATCCACCTGCCAATGCAGGGGATACGGGTTCGAGTCCTGGTCCGTGAAGATCCCACATGCCGCGGAGCTACTAAGCCCGTATGCCACAACTACTGAGCCTGCGCTCTAGAGCCCATGAGCCACAACTACTGAGCTCGCATGCCACGACTACTGAAGCCCGCTCACCTAGAGCCTGTGCTCCACAACAAGAGAAGCCACTGCAATGAGAAGACTGTGCGCCACAACGAAGAGTAACCCCCACTTGCCACAACTACAGAAAGCCCATGTGCAGCAACGAAGACACAACACAGCCAAAAATAAAATTTAAAATTTAAAATTTAAAAAATCCACAATTTTGGTTCTGTGTGATACAGTCTTCTTTGAAGCTTAGGTAATACCAGCTATTTTCCCTCGTTTGTCCTTTAGTTGGCCCCTAGAGCACTGGTTCCCAGTACAGTAGCACTGATTCAGGCACTATAGGTCTCCTGAGACAGAGCATAACCTCCTCACAAAGTTGACATTTAGATAAGCCCAAAGAGTTCTCTCAACATTCAAACAGTAAAATCACTGAGAAATGTCTAAGTTTGCATTGAAAAGATTGTCAGTAAAGTCCAATGTATGAATTAGCCAGAGCTGGCTAAGTCTCCATTTTCCCTTATTTTACTGCTTTGAAAATAAAAAGAAATCATTAGAGTATGGATCTATATTCTAGGCTCCTAAGAAGACAATACAAGCTATTTACTGAAACAATGCAATTAGCCAGATTCTTCTCGCAGAATCCACAATCTATTTAAACATGTATTTAAGTGAAAAATTAGAAAATATGTTTAGTGACTGTACTTCAGTCTGCTTCTGCAACCAAAGTACATTCGATAAGACAGGAAATTCTGTACAAGGGTGAAATTTTAGCATGGGTGGAAGGAGCATTTTCCTAATGAAGACTATTAATATCTCAGTTACTGGGGGAAAAAAGAGGAGAAAACAGTGTCTGGTAAGCTTGGAACAGTGACTGTACTTTGCGGATGACAAGTAAGGAGCTGAGATGGCTAATTATCATCCAGGAGGTGTCATTAAAATATTAGCTCATGAGGTGTGATTACAGAGTGCAAGCCTAACACAAAACTCTGTATTTTTCTACACATTGACTTGAATAAAAATATTAAAAATATTTAAATATAAATATAAAAATATAAAATATAAAAATATTTAAAATATTAACCTTGAAAATTTTTTTAAATGACAATAATTTCAGCTGTTTCTCCAGTAGCTCAGGAGTCTTATTTTATGTTCCCGGTGGGAGTGGTGGGGCCATCGCGAAATAGAAGAGTGGGGGCTCCACTATCATAGCCACTAGGTCAGAGAACAATGAGGCCTCCAACCAATTGCAGAAGAAAAAGAGAGGGCTGATATCCTGGAATAGAGAGCAGCTGAGACAGTTTCTATTCCAGCCAAGCTCCCAACCTTTCTGCTGTGCAGAAGGGTAGAAAGATCTACTTACTAGGCATGAGTCATGGGAAAAAAATGGGATGTGTAGCAATGGAAAGGGTCAGGGGAGTTGGACGAGCTGGTCCAGGCAGAATGGTGTCGCTGCTGCAGTAAGCTGGGAAAATATCCACGTGCCTGAAGAGAGGCAGTAGCTGTGGAGATGGAGGGTGGTTGGGGAGCTGGCATTCTCTATGAGGTTGTAAAAAATTAATAAACAGGGGCTTCCCTGGTGGCGCAGTGGTTGAGAGTCCGCCTGCCGATGCAGGGGACACGTGGTCGTGCCCCGGTCTGGGAAGATCCCATATGCCGCGGAGCAGCTGGGCCCGTGAGCCATGGCCACTGAGCCTGCGCGTCCAGAGCCTGTGCGTCCAGAGCCTGTGCTCCGCAACGGGAGAGGCCACAACAGTGCGAGGCCCGCGTACCGCAAAATAATAATAATAATAATAAAAAACAGAATCTCAATTAAGTAGAGTTAGGAGACCATAAGGGGGAGCTCTCATGCACTGTGACAATAGTAGAGGCCAACAGGAAGGAGAAAGATCCCTCTTCTTTCCTGGCAAGGACTCACCCAATGAAAAGCCATAGACTCTTGTTTATTACAGCCCTCCCAACTGCCTTTCCCCCTCTATAAAAGAGTTCTCCTTCCCTTGCTCTGTGGGAACTTGCACATGGCTTGCCATGGTTGCAGACACCAAATTGCAATTCTCTGCTGATTCCAAACAAACACATCTTTGCTAGAGAAATATCTGGCAGTCTATTTGTTTTAGGGTCAACAAGGTGTACTAGGAGGAAGAAAGTGAAAGATGGATGGACTAAGTGGTATGGTCAGAAACCAGTTTAGTGAACCTTGACATTTCAAAGGTGGAGTGATTTTAAGTTCTGATTAGATTCTAGGATATTTCTAGAGAAGTGTGCTCTGAAATTTCTCTAGAAAATAGAAGCATTCTAAAGACAGAAAACAGAAACTCAGAGAGTGATTCCAGGGGAGCTTTGAGCCTTTGCAAGGAGCTTTTATAAGCTTTTAAAATTCACGTCAGGTCTTAATGGAAACAGATAAATAGGGCAGCAAGGAAAGATGCTACTCAATTGGTTGGATGAAATGATTACACCAGACACTGGTAAAGAAGACAGATTTCAACAAGAGTCAGAAAAACAATTAACATGTGAGTAGGACAAATATTTCACAAAGTCTTATTGGGCAAAGAAAGAATTTGTTGCAAATAATAGGATTTCCAGGAGGTCAGAGCCAGAGATACCTTCAGGAGTAAAGAGAGACAAGTGCAGGGGGCCCACACAATGGCCAGAGGTGCTCCAGGACCCACCAGGAAAGGCCTCTCTCACAGGGAGCAGCACCCAGGGTGCCAAAGTGGCTCAGAGATGAGGACTTGCGGCCTGAAACACCAAGACCTAGAAGTGGAAGGGAGTAAGTTGCCCATTAGGCTTGATAGTCAACACTGAGACTTTCTTGGGTTGGAATTTCCAATAGAGAGGACAAGTACTAAAGGACAGTGTCCTTGGGATCTTTCTGGGTGTCTCAGAAATTACTGGTAGGTGAGAGGGGATTCCAGCTGGGAGTCTGGAGAAGTGGACTGGAGAGCCCCTCCGCCTGGATTATTGACTGAAGCATGTTGCTGGAAAAATCTGAGAGGCCAACATTCTGAAACATTTCTCCCCTTTTTTTCCTGGTCTCCTGGTCCTGCTGCTTCCTGCTGAGCAGAAGTCCTCACCTGCTTCCTGATTTTACACTTTCTTCAGTGTAGAGCACATATAAAAATAAGAGGCAGGGGGTCTGACTACTTCCTTTGTTTGTTATGGAAAATATTAGGAAACATGAAAAGTGGAATCTTTTCCTTGGTTCACAGTTACTGCTTTTTTTTTTTTTTTCATGTAGAAATTCAAAGGATCTCCTAGTTGAACTAGAAGATTATGTGATCCTTTGAGAATTTCTAGCTAAACGGATGTATATTCTGTGTTTAAGTCCTTCAGTGTGATTAATAATTGTACATAATGTCAGCACCAGTATTAAAGATATATGTTGGGATAATAAATAGTGTAAGTTGAAGAAATAAATGATCTATAATACTGTTTCCTCTCCTGTGACTTTAGAGAACCCTACAGGCTGTGTTAGGTCCTGGGTAGGGTTTTCCTCAGACTTACCTGATCCTCAAGTTGTACACAGTACTGACAGCTCATGTGGCGGGTTTTTCACAGCTCTTCTTGATGCCCTGAATGCCCTGCTAAGACTCTGAGAATCATCCTAGACCTGAGTATCTTGACCTCAGCACTACTGACACTAGCTTGGGTAATTCTTTATTGTCAGGGGGCTGTCTTGGGCACTGAATTTGGCAGCATCCCTGGTCTCTACTCACTAGATGCAGTAACACTCCCTCTCCAAGTAGTAAACCACCAAAAATGTCTCCAGACATTGCCAAATGTCCTCTGCTGGGCAAAATCGCCCTGGTTAAGAACCACTGCCTTACAGTGGACATTTCCCTTCCTCACTTTACATCTAATTGGTTATAAAGTCCTGTGGACATACCTTCTGGAATTATCTCTCAAATCTATTCCTTTTGCTCTGTCTCCAGTGTTCCTGGTCTCCTAAGGAAACACCCTGGGGTGTTCTTAAGTTTTGGATGGAACCAGGAAGGAAAATCCTGGAGTAGGAGAAGATCCAAGTCTGAGGCTGCAGTAGCTTATGGAGGCCAGGTGTGGTGTCCAAGAAGCGCCAACTCTGGAACTTAGGAGAGCACCCAGGGCCAGGACTGATCTAGGAGGAACTGGGCAGGATTGGGCCCAGGCCAAGTCAGTAACACTAGGCACCATCTATCTAGGAATACACACTAGATATACACTGCAGAAGGTTCTTTACTCATAACAATAATATTCATAGTTTACCATTATTGAACATTTACTCTATGCCAGACACTGGGTTCTCTGCATTGTGTGAATTATCTCCTTGAATTCTCACAATAATCCCCACAGATAGATGAGATCTCATGTTATAGATCAGAAAACAGAGGTACAGAAAAGTTGAGAAACTTTTAAAATTTCATTTTAATTCTTCCCAAAATGCTCAATTAATTCATCTAACTACTTAGTACCTACTATATGTCAGGCACTCTTGTATGTGCGAGCTAGTATTATCAACCCAATATTACAGGAGAGAAAGCAGATCTCAGAATGTGAGAGTTGTAGTCCAACTTTGCACAGGTTGCTGAGTCAATATTTTAACTCAGGGCTCTCTGTCTGATTCTAGCACCTTCGTTGCATCCACATTAGAACACAGAGAGAGGTATCTCCAGGCTGTGCCCCCTCCTGACCTGTGTGCTCTGCTGGTCTGCTACATGACAAGACTTGCACACACCTACTATGGGTCAGGCATTGTTCTGGGAATCTGAAGGTAAACAAGACAGACCTCCAGTAGAGGGGAAGATGGATGGCAGAGAAGACAGCTGCTTAAAAAACTTATTTCAGAAATAATTAAGTAGGGCTTTCCTGGTGGTGCAGTGGTTAAGAATCCGCCTGCCAATGCAGGGACATAGGTTCGAGCCCTGGTCCAGGAAGATCCCACATGCCATGTAGCAACTAAGCCCATACGCCACAACTACTGAGCCTGTGCTCTAGAGCCCAAGAGCCACAACTACTGAGCCCACGTGCCACAACTACTGAAGCCTGCATGCCTAGAGCCTGTGCTCTGCAATGAAGAGTAGCCCCGGCTCACTGCAACCAGAGAAAAGCCCGTGTGCAGCAAGGAAGACCCAACACAGCCAAAAATAAAAATAATTAATTAAAAAACAAAAAAGAAATCATTAAGTACACGCTGAGTGCCGGAGAGGAGAAGCACAGGATAGGAAGTTGTGAAATCTTTGTGGAGGAAGCCAGCCTTGTGTAGGAAGTCAGGGCAGGCTGCATGGGGAAGGAACATTTAAGCTGACACTTAAAGATTGAATAGCAATTAATCAAGCAGTGAGTCATGGAGAAACTGTCTACTGGACTGAAAAGGACTGGAGGCTGAAAAGAACTTGGCCCTAAATGGTCTGAAAAATGCATGGTAGTGAGCAAAGGATAAATAACAAAATCCTAACTCAGGGATGTCAAATAATGGGATCATGTGTCTCATTCTAACCATTTTTGGTTACTAGCATGGACTCTAGAACCCATCAAACCCTACAGACTTATCAAACCCTAATTACAACCTGAAGACCCAATCTCCAAATACCATCACACTGGGTGGGCAGGAGGTTAGAGCTTCAACATATGAATCTGGAGGAGATACACACATTCAGTCCATAACACATACCAAGAACCAGGAATATCTCAAACTGATCAAAAAAAAAATCTATAGATGTCAACACTGATATGACAGAGACTTCAAAATTATCTGACAAAGATCTTAAAGGAGCCACCATAAAAATGCTTTAATGAGCAATTATGAACACACTTGAAACAAATGGGGAAAAAATAGAATGCTTCAGCAAAGAAATAAAAGACATAGAGAAGAACCAAATGGAAATTCTAAAACTGAAAAGCACAATGATTGAAATAAAAAACACAGCCAGGAGATGGGCTCAACAGCAGAATGGAGAGGACAGAGAAAGAATCAGTGAACTGGAAAACAGAATATCAGAAATTACCCAATCTGAAAAAAAAAAAAAAAAAAAAGAAATTACCCAATCTGAACATCAGTAAGAAACAGACTGAAGAAAAAAAATAACATGGCCTCAGAGACCTGTGGGGCAAAAGATGTACCATTTGTGTCATGGAGTCCCAGGAAAGGAGAATGGGGGTGGGGCTAAAAAGCACTTGAATCCGTAACAGATGAAAATTTCCCACAAACCTGCAGAGTCAAAAAACTGAGGAAACCTCAAATAGGGTAAGCTCAAATAAATCCATACCAAGACATATTAAAGTCAAACTCCTGAAAACTAAAGACAAAGTTCTGAAAGGAGCAGTGACTTTCTTTTTGATAAGAAATAAATGACATCTTACTTACAGGGGAAAACAATTTGAATGACAGCAGATTTCTCACCGAAACTATGGAGGCTAGAAGAAAGTGGCACAATATTTTTTAAGTGCTGAAAGAAAAGAATTGTCAATCCAGAATCCTATATGCAGTAAAAATATTCTTTGGAAAAATATTTATATATTCTTTGGGAATGAAGGAGAAATCAAGACATTCCTGGATCAAGGAAAATGAAGAGAATTTGTCTAGAGCAGACCTACCTAAAAGAATGACTAAAGGAAGTTCTCTAAACAGAAAGGAAATAATAAAAGAAGGAATTTTTTTACATCAAAAAGGCAGATGAAACATGGTAAGCAAAAACATAAGTAAGTAAATAAAAACTTTCCTTCCCCTTTTAAGTTTTCTAAATTATATTTGATAGTCATAGCAAAAAAATTGTAACACTGTCTGACATGGTCCTAAATGCATAGAGAAGAAATATATAAGACAATTATAAATGGGAGAGTATAAAGAGGTATAAAGGGAGGTAATATTTCTATATGTCAATCAAACTAGAAAAATAATCATACCAGTATAAAAATGTACGTACTATACAAATGCGACTTCCCTGGCAATCCAGTGGTTAAAACTGTGCTTCCACTGCAGGGAGCGCTGGTTCAATCCCTGGTCGGGGAACTAAGATCCTGCATGTGGCACAGCATGACCAAAACTAAATAAGTAAATAAAGGCTATGCAAAGATATACATTCAAAAACACTACAGATAAATAAAAAGAAAAACAACAACAAAAACAAAGAAAAACAGGAAATAAAATGACAGACTTAAGTCCTAATGTATCAATAATAAATGGTTTTAAAAACCAATTGAGGGCTTCCCTTGTGGTGCAGTGGTTAAGGATCCACCTGCCAATGCAGGGGACACTGGTTCAAGCCATGGTCCGGGAAGATCCCACATGCTGCTAAGCAATGAAGCCCTTGTGCCACAGCGGCTGAGCCTGCGAGCCACAACTGCTGAGCCTGCATGCTACAACTACTGAAGCCTGCGTGCCTAAAGTCCATGCTCCACAACAAGAGAAGCCACCGAAATGAGAAGCCCACGCATCGCAACGAAGAGTAGCCCCCGCTCGCCACAACTAGAGAAAGCCTGCGTGCAGCAATAAGACCCAACACAGCCAAAAATAATAAATAATTAATTTTTAAAAATTGAAAGACAGAAATTGGTAGAGTAGTTTTAAAAATATGCTTTAACACTGTCTATAAGAAACTCACTTCAAATATAACAATATAGACAAACTGAAAGTAAAAGGATAGGAAAAGATTTATCATGAAAATAATCAAAAGAAAGCAGAAATAACTATATTAAAACCAGATAACGTATTCTCAGAGCAAAGAAAATTGCCAGAAACAGAGAAGGACAGGGGCATCCTACAACACAGCTGACCAGTACTCTTCAAAACTATCAAAGTAATCAATAACAAGGACAGTCTGAGAAAGTGTCACAGCCAATGGGATGCAGAAGAGACACAACAACTAAGTATACTGTAGTATCCTAGATGGGATCCTGAAGTAAAAAAAAAAAAAAATGTTCATTAGGTAAAAGTCAGAGAAATGTGAATAAACTACAGACTTCAGTTAACAATAATGTATCCATATTGGTTCATAAATTGTAACAAATGCACTCTATTAATGTAAGGTTTTCATAAAAGGAGAAATTTTGTGCAGAGGGTATATGAGAACTCTGTACTAACTGCTCAATTTTTCTGTAAATTGAAAATTGTTCTAAAAAATAAAGTCTATTAATTTTTTAAAAAGTAATAAGTGATCTCTTCTATATTAAGAAAAATGATGGAGAACATAAAGGAAATCAATAGAAAATGTCAAAATACTATCATTAGCTCATCAAATTGAATGTTTATGTATCTTAAGACAAAGCAATTATATTCCTAGGTGTTTACCAGGATTCAGGTACAAGAATGTTTATAGCAGCAAAATTCTGGAAGTAAACAGATACCCAATGACAAGAGAATGAATAGTCATGGTATACCAATTAGACAAAGACATTTCAAGGGGGGAGAATTATAAGCTTGTTCCATTCATGAATATGGATGCAAATTTTTTTAATGTTAGCAAAGAGTGTATAAGAAGCAATCACACCATTACTCAGTTGAATTTAACCCAGGTATGCCAAGCTAGTTTAATACTAGAAAATCCACAAATGTGAATATTAACTAATTAAACCAGAAAAAAAAAATCACATCAATTGATTCAGAAAAATCTTTGGATAAAAATCCATCTCTCAGTCATGATAAATATTTAAATCAAATTAAGAATAAAAGATAAAATCCTCAATCTAATAAAGAATACCAATTTTTTAAAAACACCAAGAGAGACCTCATCCTAAATGGTGAAACTCTGTAAACATTCCTCTGAAATCAAAAGACACAAGAATATCCACTATCACCACTTTTATTCAAAATTGTATTGGAGATTCTAACCAATACAAGAAAGAAAAGAGGACATTAAGGTATAAAGACTGGAAAGGAAGACATAAAAATACCATTATTTGAAAATAACATACCCAAATGGATGTACATATAAATTGTTAGAAATTTTTATAGCTATAAGGCACCAAAGTCACTTGAATTTCTATATACCAGCAGCAAACAACTATAAAATATAATTTAAATGTTTAAAAATATAGTTTTATCAGAGAATATCAAGTCCATAGGAGTAAATATACTGAAAGGTCTTTAAGGCCCCTTCAGAGAACATTAAAAGAAGTCAATTCTGCCCAAATTGATCTGCAAATTCAATGTGATTCCAATAAATATCTCAATAGAGTTTTCATGGAACTTGATAAGATGCTTCTAAAATTTATACAGAAGAGTAAAGGGCCAGGATTGACCAGGGTATTTCTGTAGCTGAAAGAAGGGAAAGGTGATGCCTGTGGGAGAGATAGAAGAAGGAAACCAAGGATCCAGAGTATCCATTCCAAGTCACCCGAGGAACTTCTGCCCACTAACCAAGCTAGACTTCTGGGTGGAAACCACAAATAGTATTTCCCTTTACGGTGTGGAACCATTAAATAATAATTTCACTTTATTCTAAGAGTGAAGTTGGGGAAAGAGAGGAAGAAGTCAGAAAAAATGTCATTCCACCCACAGTTCAGAGGATGCAGACAAACCTCAAACAAGCCCAAACAACCTGCTTGTGCTTTCTGTCTGCTGTTTTGGAGTTAAGATTTTCTGGCTGTCTGTCAAAAAATTTGCACAAGTGTGGTAGAGAGATAAAGGCTAAGTCTTCAGTATTGGTAACAGAACCAGCTTAGAATGTCATAAAAAAGAAAATAATTTTAATTTCACTCTTAAAGTCAAGTATCCCAACACAGAAATTATTTTTATTTCAAGTTTTTTTATAGTTTTTAGATAAGCATAGTTTCTTACAGTCATCATTTTAAAGACTACATAATATTCGTCCACTAATGATTCCTCCAGCTTTAGACATTCATGCTGTTTCTGACGTTTTCACTCTTATAAATAATGCTCCATAAACATTTTATTCAGCTATATGCTCTATCATTTCAGAACGATGGTCAGAGAGATTGAGAAGTATGCAATATTCCCAGTAATTGTCTTTTCTCTCTTCCAAATATTCAGCAAGAGGCTCTACCCATTTCTGAACCTCTATAGATACAATCTCTCTACTATTATACATAATATTATCTGCATGATTAAGTACAACTCCTGTCTCCGAAATGAATCTTGACCATTGAGGTGTTATTTAAGCATCTCCAGCTCAATAATCATTGATAAAACAAATATTTATTGAGCATCAACCATGTGATGAGCGAAATACTTAAGAGGGCCCCTTCCAAGCATATCTCTGAATTACTTAAGGTAGAGAATGTTTCCTAAACTTCTGTCTGTGATTATGTGCATTAAACAATTGACAGACGCTTATCGCTGAAACTAAGTGTTGGGAGAAATAAGCCAAAGACTGATAAGCCACTCTCTTCTGAAGGAATAGCTTTAAGAGAGCAAGACCAAGATAAAGATTCTTCTCCAATGGATAAGAGTAGTGAGAGTGGAGGGTGGTACAAAGGATTCCCCAAAATATCTGAGCCCTGGTCATATGCTGGGCCTCATGTGACTGATGTTACATCTATCCTATTTAAAGAAGTCACTCTTTGATCCAATCCTTCTCTAGTTCTCTCTAGTACAGGGAAGTTGAGGCCCATACAACTGAGCCAGGATCAAGGATAGTCATTAACACGTACTGACTCTAAGGGAAAGATGTCTGCATTTGGCCACATCAAAGTAAAGTGCAGATAGATAAGACTAGTGCATGTATCCAAAGCTCCCAAGTCAGAGCTTTATGGCTTTATTCTTAAATATAAGCAGATAACAAAGATAACCAGACATTTGAAAAAAGCCTGCAAAATAAAAGAGAAGGACCAAGATAAAATAATAAGGTGTTTTTTTTTTTTTTTTTAAAGGAACAATCAGAAGCCAACAACGAGCTCTTGGATATTGAAAATATTTGCCAAATCTTTAATGAGTTCAATGGAAGAGTAGAAGATAAATTTGTGTGAATCTCTCAAGAGGTACAAAAAAGACAAAGAATCATAAAATATGAGAGAAAGATAATAGAAATAAGAGATTAATCTAGGAGGTACAACCTCTAATAAAAAGAACTCCTTAAAAGAGAAAACCAAAGGAAAGAAATCATTGAGGAATAAAGATGAGAAATTTTCCAGTATGTTAAAGACCAAGTTTGCAGACTAAAAAGACTCACCAAAAGCCTGGCTTCCTAGAGGTTTCCCCTAGGTCAGCATAACTTAGTGGTCAGCCAATGATTGGTCAGAGATTGTGCTGAAATACTTTGAGCCAGTAAGGATTCTACCCTTTGCAGCTGAACCTGTGTATGGTATATATGAAATACTTTCACAATTCAAGGAGTTTGCAAGTCTGCTCCATGTTCATCCTGGGACTAGTAGCTTGCAAGGGCCCTTTCTGGTCTTTGCTGAGCTAGTGTAGCCTTGTGCATGTGCATAGCCTTCTGAATCACCAGGGGTAAGTGTGATTTTAACAGGGTCTCCTTTATCTATCTCTTTGCCTGGATACTTCTGTTAAATTTCTAGCTAATCTGTTGGGTTTTGCTTGTACGAATTAATATCTCTGTGATTTTATCCCTCCCCAATTGTTTGTCACTGAAAGCTTTGTTTTTGACAATGCCACTGGGCATAAATTTTTCCATGCTCTGATCCAGATACAGTCACCCCTTCAGGCAGAGCAGCAGAGCTGCCAGTGATCATCGCCTATCCCTCCAACCTGGGATAGAACTTCTGTACCATGGAGATGGGGTATAGAGAATCAGAGCAGCCACTGGATAAAATGCCACAGACTTCCACTTCCACTATTTTTACCAATATTCAGAGGATTTTTAAAAAAATAAATGTTTCTCAATTTGTTGTATGCTCTTTGATCAAGTTAAACAGTTTTTTGCTCGTTTGTTTATTATTTTGTCCAGTTTTACCATTGCTTTTTGGGAAGAGGATTTGCACAGCTCCTCACACAGCCATTCCAGACTATGAAAAAATATTTTCATAAAACAAGTAAGGGAATGATGGAAAATAAAGAAGAAAATTTTAAAAGAATCTAAATTTTTATACATTTGATTAAATTTTAAAGTAAGTGCACATAAGGAAAAAACAATTCAAGATGAACAATCCTCTGCAAAATGCAGAACCAAAATCACAAGGTCAGGGGAAAATCAGATAGATCAGCTAAACCCTAAGTAATATCTGCAAAATAAAAGTTGAGACATTCTCATCCAGCAATTACTAGTGTTGACCACAGAAGCATAATATGGTGCACCATTATTTAAAACCTCTCACCAAAGGAATATGATGTTATCTAGGCCACCAAATTATAATTTATATCATAATAACAGGATATGGAAGGGTCTAAATGATGGATCTAACAGAGTCTGGGAATTGGCCACACTGTTAAGACCATCCAGAGTGAGGTACTGGGCAGGAGCTCAGGTAGAACCAAGAGAGAGGACAAAGGAATAAAAATTTGACATTGCATGGACATGTGTAATTTTAGTTTGTGGGCTTGAGAAATTCTTAGTTTTGGGAATGCCTGCCCTTTCTCTCATGGCACAAAACCAACAGTGCCAATAAACCAATGTTAAGTAAATTTTTGGTATCTGGCCTATTCTGCATGTCAGCAATATTTCATGGACAGGTCCATGATCCAGAGATGGAAAACCTCATTCTCCCAAAGATTCTCTAAACTGAATTTAGAATATAATGTTTATGAAAGCATCTCTCTGCCTCTTAGTTCTGTCAAGCAGAGGGAGAGGGGTCATGGTTAGTGACCCTAGAGGTTAGTAATGGTTCAGTGGGGAATTGTGAGTACAACTAGCCCAGTCTTATCATTATATCCTCCTAAACACAGTAATTTGTTCTTGAGAACATATGTCCAAAGAAGAAACAATCACTGTTCTTCAAATTGTGTGAGCAGAATTCTATTTCTACTTGGGATATTAAGATGTGTCAGTGTCATCTGGAGGTGCTGCTACTCATGTCCTAAGATTGCTTGGAAAAAGCTCTTTTGCAGCAGGAGAAAATAAAACCAATATGCAAAATTAAGTAAAACCAAGAGATAGCTAAAAAGTGATGTCTGTAATAGTGATAGTGATGTTTGTGTTTCTGGATCCAGACATTCCTGAAGCCAAATGACCAAAAATCCAGTAAGTACAAATTAAAACAAAAATGTGACTTCATTTTTGCCCAGATTTTCTAAATTTAAAAATATCAGAAACACCCAGTACAGGAAAAATGTGAGGAAACTAACACTATAAGGGTCAGATTGGTACAACTTTTGTGGAAAGCAATTTAACAATATATATCAAAATCTAAATACAAAATAACTTGACCCATCATTTATACTCCTATGAATTTATTCCACTGGAAAAAATTTCTCATAAATGCAAATATACAAGATTTTCATTGAGATATTATCTATAAGAGGAGAATCAGAAGCAACCTGTTTATGAATAGCATAGAAACAAAAGGTTACATGCCTCACACTGTACTCATTAAAAAGTCTCTTTCGTCCTTTTCCTTTCCCATACTGTAAGTTTTAAGGTTCTCAGGTCCACCCTTTTCTTTGGGAGCTAACTTGCAATAATAATACTTAGCTCTTTAAAATACTGGCCTTTCTATTAACAATCGCTAGTAAAAACGAATCTCAGAAAAGGGGAAAATGTCCCTTCTTTGTATAAAAAATTAATAAACAGAAACCTCAATAAAAATAGAGTCAGGACGTCAGAAGGGGGAGCTCTCATGCCCTACAATGATAGCAGAGCCCAACAGGAAGAACAAAAACTTCCTCTTCTTTCCTGGCAAGAGCTCAGCCAATGAAGACCTATGGACTCTTTTTTAACTATAGCCCTTCCAACTTCCTTTTTTCCTTTATAAAAGAGTTTTCCTCTCCAGTTTTGCTGGGTACTTGCACATGGCTTGCCATGGTTGCAGACCCCAAATGGCAATTCTTTGTTGATCCCAAATAAACTAATTTTTGCTAGAGAAATAACTGGCAGTTATTAGTTAACAAATAACTATTTGTTTTAGTTACATGTCTTATGGCTGCAGAAAAGCAGATACTGTTCTACATCATGAAGTCAGTTTTAGGGATAAGGTTGGAAGCATTCATACAACCATCTGTCTTACTCTCCAGTCCCGTGAAGAGATTTGTCTTGCAACATTTAACTGAAACCATTCTCTTCATTGTTTAATAAATGAGTTTTCTTTTAAGACATATGGATTTAAGAGAGTGACGGTAATTCCAGTGAAACGTAATTTTTAATCCTAAAAGTCTTCAATCCTAATTGCATGTCTTCATGAATGCTATTTAAAATAATTAGAATCTCAAGATTCCCTGGCAGTCCAGTGGCTAGGACTTGGTGCTTTCACTGCTGAGGCCCGAGTTCAGTCCCTGGATGGGGAACTAAGATCCTGCAAGCCCCTAAGCTCCTTACATGTGGAACCAGAAACAGGAAGTGAATCAACACATCTTTAACAATGGTTTTTCATTTTAACTTTCACCATTTGGATAGGCATAGGTAAAAAGGAAAAATTGGAAGGAATTCTGCCTTTGGAATTGAACTGCAACTCTTCCCTGAGTCTCCAGCCTGCAGGTCTATATTTTGGACCGGCCAACCCTCCACAATCAAGTGAGCCAATGCCTTAAAATAAATCTCAGTCTATGGGCTTCCCTGGTGGCGCAGTGGTTAAGAATCTGCCTGCCAATGCAAGCGACACGGGTTCGAGCTCTGGCCCAGGAAGATCCCACATGCCGTGGAGCAACAAAGCCCGTGCACCACGACTACTGAGCCTGCACTCTGGAGCCTGTGAGCCGCAACTACTGAGCCCCCATGCCACAACTACTGAGCCCACATGCCACAACTACTGAAACCTGCGTGCCTAGAGCCCGTGCTCTGCAACAAAAGAAGCCACCGCAGTGAGAAGCCCACGCACCACAACGAAGAGTAACCCCTGCTCTGCTCACCACAACTAGAGAAAGCTGATGCACAGCAACGATGATCCAACACAGCCAAAAATAAAAACAAATAAATAAATAAATTTATTTTTAAAATAAAAAATAAATAAATCTCAGTCTACATATATACACATCCTGGTTGTTCTCTTTCTCTGGAGAACCCTGACTAATCTAGACTGATACTTTATAAAAAAAGTAATAAGAACAAACTTCTAGGAAAATGACAGTATGCTTAATTACTGTGGAAATGTCAAACTGTTATAAAAGTTTCTAAATGCTTGCTTTCAATTTCCATATTTAGCTTCTCTGATTGGTAATCCCATGTTTAGCTTGTATGATTGGTAAATGTACAGGACTGAGTCCTCTGTGGAACGAACACACACACACACACACACACACACACACACACACACAGGATGGAAGGAATTTTCACATACTAAGGTATGAGGAAGTCATGACTTAAACTTTATGCTGACTAGAATGGCCTGTTTTGTGGCCTACTAAACATATACTGTACATCTGTTTAAGCATTAAAGAAAACGGTGCATTGACCAAAGGTAAAAAATGTTTGTTTTAAAGATAAAGATTAAATGTCTCCCTTCCTGGGACACGTAGTCCTTCAATTATACGGCTCCCTTCCTAGGTGCCAAGGCCATACCAACTCACTGTGTATGTGCTGATTTGTCTTTTTTTGAAACCTTGAAGGAATGTACCCCTGTCGTGTCTGATGGTCTTTGTTCTAACAAGATATAAAACTGTGCTGAAAACCATGCCTCTCTAGAATAGTTCCTCAGAGCTATCTGAGAGGCTAGCTCCTCGGTTATAGACCTCAGTTTGGCTCAGATAAAAGTCTCCTCTATTCTTATTATAGACTGGTTATTGACTATTTCTGTTGACACACACAAAGACAAAATTAGATCTAACATTGTTTCTCAAAAGAAGTTCCAGATGGCTAAGAGATTAGCCCATTAACCTTAGTGCTAAGTGAAACCATACATATATAGAAGAAAACAAGTGTGAATTCCTCCATAACCTAGGGGTGGATAAAACTTTTCTAACTATGAGTCAAAATCTAGAAGCAATAAGCAACAAGGAAAACAAGCCAAAATCAAGATATATAAAGTAAAAAGACAGATGACAAACTGAGAGAAATATTTGCAAGTTACATCACACACTTAGGGTTGATTTTCCCAATACATAGAAGGCATTTAAAAATTGAAAAGAAAAAAACCAACAATCCCATAGAAAAATGGGCAATACATGTACAGCCAACTCACAGAAAAAGAACTACAAGTAGCCTTTAAACACATTAAAAGTTATTTAACCTTGCTATTATTTCTCCCAAAAGTTGGCAAAAATCCATCCCAGACATTGCAGTTTCAGCTCTAGAAATTCAATTTGGGCCTATTTAATAACTTCCATATTACTGCTTAATGTGACTGATCTTTCCTCTAGTGTTTTGAACTTATGAAATATAGTTATAATTCTTTTCATGTCTTTATCTGCTAATTCTAATATTTGTTGCTGTTCTGTGTCAGTTCAACTGACTGATATTTCTCCACATTACGGGACATATTTTCCTGCTTTTTTTCATGCCTATCTTTAATTGGATTCCAGACATTGTGATTTTTATCTTATTGGACACTAGATATTTTTGTTTTCCTGCAAGTATTCTTGAACTTTGTTCTGGGACACAGTTAAATTATTTGAAAACAGCTTGGTCCTTCTGGGTCTTGTTTTCAGGATTTGTTAGGTGAGACCAAAGTGGTATTTGGACCAGCACTAATTATTTCCCTCTACTGAGACAATACCTTTCCCTGAGTTTTCTACTGCATTGAGAAGCTGCGGCTAGTGTATTTAATTAAGAATATGCAGATTATGACCTGCTAAATAAGGAGGCACAAGCCACCACACGGGGCGGGGGGGCGGGGCGGGGGTTGCAGATTGCTCCCTGGACTTATGAGCTTCCACTTCGGGAAAGTGAAAACCCTTCGGCCCTTTTGATTGAAGGTGCAGTTTCAAAACACACAAAGGAAGTGGAGTCACAAGATTTATGACTCTAAACTCAAGTCTTTATCTAGATGTCCAGACTCTGGGTGTGAGCAGGGTTATACTATAAAATGCCTAGGCAGCAACCGAGAAAAACAAGTTGTTTTCCTCAAGTTGTTTTTCTCATCACAGTTGACCCCATGATGCCTAGGCATTAATCTTTAAGGAAAATTATACACACTGTCTGAACAGTGGAGATATTTCAAGCCAACTGGAAGGGTTTTGGTCACCAAGGGCATGAAATATTGGAGCACAGCAAAAATGCCAATCAACAGTATCAATACACAAACAATAGTTTGAAATCCTGTCTGTAACCATTCCCCCATCTGTTGTGGTCCAGCCAATAAATCAAAGTGCTTGGATAAAGTTAAGGTAGGTATTTGATTAAAAACTTAGGTGAGGGCTTCCCTGGTGGCGCAGTGGTTGAGAATCCGCCTGCCGATGCAGGGGACACGGGTTCGTGCCCCGGTCCGGGAAGATCCCACATGCCGCGGAGCGGCTGGGCCCGTGAGCCATGGCCGCTGAGCCTGCGTGTCTGGAGCCTGTGCTCCGCAACGGGAGAAGCCACAACAGTGAGAGGCCCGCGTACCACACACACAAAAACAACTTAGGTGAGATTATGGTATTCTTGTACCCCTTGGGCCATCTTCTGTAAATTTGTCTGAACTTGTCCAGCATTTTTAATATACATGTGACAGGTAGTGCTCCTTATAGCACACGCACCTCCTTCCTTGGCCAGTAAGTAATCGAAAGCTAAACAGTTATCCAAAACCATCTGAGCTAAAGAATCATGTTGGTGCTGCATTAAGGCTGGGCATTGGTGTAACAGCCCAACTGCTCAGCCAGGGTGACTGACAGGCCGGTGTTGGCCTTCATGATTTGATGTTGTGTGTCCAATGAGGCAGCTCCTAGCCTAATCCCAGTGAGGGTACTGGCAATACAATACAATGAGGATGAAAGCCACACACTTTTGATGTGAGGGGGCAGAAAGAGACATGGATCAGGGGTTTTGATCAGTGATGGGTAAGGGTAGTCTCAGGGAGACTAAGGTACACTGGTGTGAACAGACAGGACTCCCAGTGCACAGCACTGAGGCAAATACACTGGAGGGAACGAGAAGCGCACATATGGAGAATCACTATGTGTGGTGGTCCCAGGGCACTGCACTCACAGTGGACACCAACTGCTTCATCAGGGATAGTGAAATAAGGTGAGATTCCCCCTCAAGGGCTGGACCATGAGGCCCAAGACCATGGGGATTGTGCTCATTGGGATGAGGTGCAGATCATATTCATCATGTGGGGTTGGTGCCTGTGCAGATATGAGGGAATATAAAAAGGGCACGTGGGGGCTCCTGTCAGGTGTCCCATACAGTATTGTACAGTGTCCTGCAAGGGAACAGTTTAGCACCGTAGAGAGTGGCCGGGCGAGCTGCAGGGATGCATGGGGTGCTTTCTGTGGGATAGATAGGGACAGGGTCAATAAATCAGCCCCTTTGGGATTTCCCTGGCAGTCCAGTGGTTAAGACTCCTTGCTTCCACTGCAGGAGCGCAGGTTCGATCCCTGGTCGGGGGAACTAAGATCCCACATGCCGCAAGGTATGGCCAAAAAAAAAAAAAAAATCAGTCCCACAGGCCATTAACTCGATAAACAGTCTTTTCTGAGTCAGGAAACATGCTCAACAATTACAGTGGCCCATAAAATGAGCCCCATTTCTGCCCGTTGTATAAAAGCTACTGAAGGGCTTGAACTGGAGGATTGTGGAGACCTCAGTGATGACCCTAGGGAAGGATCCCCTTGCGTGGTACAGGGAGGTGACCCTGTGGCTATTGTCCTAGGGGCGGGGGTGGATGCTGTGGTTGTGACAGCATCCACAGCTGGGGAGGGGCTCTGGGGTAAACACATAGTTAACTCTGCAAAATGCCACTCAAAAGTGTCATCAGCAGGGAATTTAGGTAAACAAATGTTCAGTTTAGCGATCAAATCCCAGGCAGTACTCACCATCATCAGTGCTATGTCTTCCTTGGTGTCATCTCTGCTAACATGGAAGGTTCCAGAGGCAGCATTCGGGGTTGGGCCCACAGGGTAACACCTTGCAAATGATTGGGTGGTGCTCTCCTCCAAGACGTAGGTGGCTTCCATCCATAAATAGTAAAGGTTGGAAGCACATGTGTAGCCTTCGTTTAGAGAAAATTTAGTTATATGCGCCCAACAATTTAATGTTTGACCCTGTATTGCCAGAGATGGATAAGAATTGCATAAGCCTAGCAGCCAATTAGGATTGAAATTAGGGCACTGTGATGGCCAGTGGCTGGAGGTCAGGATGTCAGTGATCAGTTGGGCAGGGCTGGTGGTCTTTACACATATGTGCCATTGGTTCCACTTAAGATAGAGAGCTTGGGAATTCCTCCGCACTTTCAACGCAGGGGACGCAGGTTCCATCCCTGGTGCGGGAACTAAGATCCCACATGCCGCAGGGCTACAGCAAAAAAAAAAAAAAGATAGAGTGCTTGAATCCCCCCGGCTAGTATCTGTACCTGGTGGCATTTTGTGGGCAGCCCCTCTATGGCTGACTTCCAACAGGCACCATCCCCCCATCCTGGGGTGTCATGTTGCCCCCGGTAGAGCTGCCTCTGACTCGGGTTACAGCTGGCTCCCCAAGCTCAACACCCGAGTCCCGCCCACGGACACAGTTGACTCAGCAGCCAGACTCCCCTACCAGCACTAATCTAGGCGAACTCTCCTTGGCTCCTAGTGAGATAGGCTGGGGCCTGGGATCCTCTGCCAGAGTACTTGCACCTGGACAAACGTCTCCTTAAGCAAAAGGACACCAAAAGGCCACAGCTACAAATGATTGGAACAACTGCACGCATGCGCAATTCAACCTCAAGCATGCGCAACTGGGGCAATTTTGACCGCTCTCCTACCTTCCTGGGGCTGCTATAATGAGCTTATCCACCATGTTTGAGGTGACGGGTGTAGAGGCGAAGGACCGCGCATGACCCTTGCACACGTTCAAGGGCGGATCCTTGCACCCGGCACCCAGAGAGGGCTGAAGAGCCCACATAGACCACACCTCCAACCCATCTTCCCACCCCTACCCTCACTCCGTTTAAAGGATCAGCTGGCTCTCCGAAAAAACAAGCAAGAACACCTTCTTCTCGTTGCCGCCTCCCTGTGCTGCAGCTTAATCCCTAATAAAGCCTTGTCTGAAATTCGCATGTGGCCGCTTATCAATTTCTATTTATTAAAGCGTCCAAGAGCCCAGGTCAGTAACACTAGGACCTGAGCCCTCGCTCTGGTTCCTGCCTGGAGGAAAAAGGCAGAGCCCTTCCACCCCGGTTAGCTCAACTTGGCAAAGCATCTGGATTTTTGCATATGATTGTAGCCCATCACCTCCAGCACCAACACCGATGGGGGTGGGGTGGGGGTTTGGGGGGGTGGTCTCCTTTAGAGAATAATGGGAAAAACACCCACCTCAGACTGGGGACTGCTCCTGGGTCTCTGCAGGGGAGTCTGACCTTTCACAGCACCAACAAAGGGGATTTAGAGTGGGGATTTCCAGCAACACCGGGCAGCAATAATACTTAGCAGCCACAGACTCCCAGCAAGCACTGGTTCCTTCCCAGAGAGACTGAGTAGTCTGGGAGAGAAAGTTAGTATGCCATTCACAGCTACAAGGCATTGAATGGGCGTGCAAACTGTGCCCACCATCCTGTCCTCCTTGTCGCCAATTGTGTTGAGAAGTCCACACTGGTGTATTGAATTAAGAAAATGCAGATTATGACCTGCTCAATAAGGAGGCACAAGCCATCCACACATGGGTGACAGGTGGCTCCCTCAGCATCCCACCATCCACTCTGGAGAAGTTAAACCCACGGAGCTTTGTTTTGATTGAAGGCAAAGTTTCAATACACTCACACAAAGAAAGTAGAGTCAGTCAAAAGATTTATTATCACTTACAGATCCAGAAGTGCTCCCCACCTTCAACCCACTGCCAGCCCAGCTATGGGGAGGGTGGGGAGGCAGTCCTCTGTCCTAGGTCATGAGGGAGCCGGAGATAGAGAGCTGGGTAGCAAGTGCCTATTACTTGTAAGGTGTTTGGGGTGGAGGTCACTAACCTTTCCTGAGCTTAACTCTGATTATTTTTAAAGGTGCTGGCACAGTGGGAATTTAGGGAGAGCATCCAAAATTCAAGTCCTTATCTAAATGTCCATATTCTGAGTGTGAGTATCATAACTGTAAACTCCCTAGGCAGCAATTGAGAAAAACAAAATTGCTTTCCTCAAAATTTGTTTTTCTCGGGACTTACCTGGTGGTCCAGTGGTTAAGACTCCGTGCTTCCACTACAGGGTGTGCCAGTTCCATCCCTGGTCGGGGAACTAAGATCCCGCATGCTGCGCAGCGGGCTGGAAAAAAAAAGCTGTTTTTCTCATCGCATCTACCCAGGGTGTATTCTGAGGCCACCATAGAAACATCATAGCCCAACTTTTTCCTCTGCTCAGTTCCCCTGTCTTCCTTTCTCTAATAAGTTTCCTGCACACTAATTTTCATCACTGTCTGCTTCCCAAGCAACCTACCTTTTTTTAAAATTGAAGTGTAACTGGTTATTATACTAAGTGAAGTAAGTCAGACAAAGACAAATATCATGATATCCCTTATATGTGAAATTTTAAAAAGAATACAAATGAACTTACTTACAAAACAGAAACAGAACACCTCTTCTATTCAGAGAGGAACTGAAGTTACTTCTGCCCCAGGGAAAGACCAGGCTGAATCACTGTAAATGAAATTCTCAGGTTCGAGTTTTTCTGGTCATTCAAATAGCATAAAGATGTAGCTTTTGCTTTCCAAGTTCTCCTTCTCCTTCTCCTTCTCTCCTCTCCTCTTCTCCTTCTCCTCCACCTCCTTCTCCTTCTTCTTTCTTCTTCCTTCTTCTTCTCCTTCTCCTTCTCCTTCCGCTTCCCCTTCTCCTCCTTCTTCCCCTTCCAAATTCTTGGTGGCAATTTCCTCTCCCTCCCACAGCCCAAAGTTTCGATTTTCCCTCATCTTCACTAAGCACCACAGTCGGCTGATTTTTCTTGTAGTTGGATGGGAGAGGTATGTGACGGGGTATTTCTACTTCACCCTTTACACTGAGGGTGCAGTCCCAGCTTTCTGCAGGGAGACTCTCCTGTCGTTAGAGGGGGCCCTCACATCTCCTTTACCCCACGTACCATGAAGTGTGAAAACAGAGACTCCCATTCACCTGGTCCAGCAAATGCCTTTAGAGTGAAAGCTAGTTCCAGCACTCCATTTACCTATCTGGGTTCCCTAGACTGAGAATTCCTTTCTTTCTTGCCAGATTCCCAGTGCTTGCAATGGAGGTGTTTTTTTGGTTTCTTTAAACATATATTACCCAGGATTGATAGCGGTTGTCAGTGAATGAGTTGATCCAGGTCGTAGTCTGCTGTATTACCAGAAACAGAAGGGCTCATTACACTTTTCAAGAGTAAATGTTTTAGAAAAACAATGAAGAAAAAAAGGATGGTTGGTTCAAAACCTCCTTGTTTGTTTGTTCCAGAACAGGGACTATCCCAATTAGTCAAGGTTTACAGTTGCAACTCAAACACATGTTTCTTTGGAAAATGCTTATCCAAACAGACAATTGTTTTTGAAACTCTGAAATCCCTGAACACCATTTGAAACTAAATAACTTCATAATACTTTTGCATAAATCATGACACTCCTAATTCTTTTTGAAAGGAAAATACTGTTCATTTGTCAAATTGAGTTGAACAGAGTTGCTTACAATTATGTATCTTTCTAGGAGGGATGGCATGGTATAGGCAGGGGATGAGTATGTGGACTGAGGTGCCAGACTGCATGGGCTCAAATCCCAAAGCTACCATTTATCAGCTGTGTGACTTTGGGGAAGTTAACTTAAACTCTGTATCTCAGTTTCTTCATCTCTAAAATGGAGACAATAATAACGCCTATCCCAAAGGATTGTTATGAGGATTGTGTGATTTAATGTTTGTAAAGTTATGGGGGGGGGGTGGTTTTGTTCTTATAAATTTATTTGTTTATTTATTTTTGGCTGCATTGGGTCTTCGTTGCTGCGCACAGGCTTTTCTCTGGTTGTGGCGATTGGGGGCTACTCTTTGCTGTGGCGCGTGGGCTTCTCATTGTGGTGGCTTCTCTTGTTGCAGAGCACAGGCTCAAGGTGCGCGGGCTTCGGTAGTTGTGACAAGCGGGCTTCAATAGTTGTTCGTGAGCTCTAGAGCGCAGGCTCAGTAGTTGTGGCCCAGGGCCTTAACTGCTCCATGTCATGTGGGATCTTCACGGACCAGGGATCGAACCCGTGTCCCCTGCATCACAGGCAGCTTCTTAACCACTGCGCCACGAGGGAAGCCCTGGTGTTTTTTTGTCTTGTTTTTGGCCAAGCCACACGGCATGCGGGATCTTAATTCCTCCACCAGGGATCGAACCCTCAGGCCCTGCAGTGGAAGCATGGAGTCAACCACTGAACTGCCAGGGAAGTCCCCTGTAAAGTATTTACAACAGTGTCTGACCCGTGATAAGCTCCAAATATGCATATATAATATCCCCTATATATAAAAACGGACTAGGATTCTTTAAACAAACAATTTCTCCCTCCTTTGGCCTTTTACATTCTAGGCTTACTCTAAGGAAAGAATATCTCCCTTTCGATAAGTTTCTAGTTCAAAATGTCTTACTTTTAAGAGACAAACAGGGACTTCCCTGGTGGTCCAGTGGTTAAGACTCTGCCCTTTCACTGCAGGGGGCATGGGTTCTATCCTTGGTCAGGGAAAGTCCCACATGCCATGTGGTATGGCAAAAAATAAATAAATAAAGGCAAACAAAATTCTGTTCTTTCTGAATATTCCTTACTACATGCAAAACATGTTTTATTCCTTTTGCACAACCCATCCTCAATACCACATTGATATAAGTATTTCATGTAGTTGTACACACACACAAAAAGACTACTCTGAAGCTAATTTGCTTAAACAAAAATTATGACAATTATTTTATTATGAACTTTAATAATTCTTTCCTATCCTGAGCTAACCTGTGCAAGGCATGGGTTTCATCAAGGTGTAGACTCCATCAATGTTACTTTTTTCCTAACTAGATATGTGGTTTATATCTTCAAAAGAGAGCAAAAGATAGTGGACTTTCTTTAGGTACAAGCTGATCAGGTCAAAAGATGAAAACACGGATAAATATTCTAAATCTATTATGTTTTTAAAAAATTTATTGATTTCATTTATTTATTTTTGGCTGCATTGGGTCTTCATTGCTGCCCGCGGGCTTTCTCTAGTTGTGGTGAGTGTGGGCTTCTCATTGTGGTGGCTTCTCTTGTTGTGGAGCACAGGTTCTAGTCTCACGGGCTTCAGTAGTTGTGGCACGTGGGCTCAGTACTTGTGGCTCGTGGGTTGTAGAGCTCAAGCTCAGTAGTTGTGGAGCTTGGGCTTTGTTGCTCCGTGGCATGTGGGATCTCCCTGGACCAGGGCTCGAACCTGTGTCCCCTGCATTGGCAGGCGGATTCTTAACCACCCTGTGCCACCAGGGAAGTCCCTAAATCTATTGTTTTAAAGTTTGTCTCCTACATGCTCAGGGAATCTGGTGATGTCTTGAGAGCTTCTTGTACAGAAACAATCTTATCAAGGAGTTCTCAGCACTCCTAGGTGTGAAAATGAGACATGGAACAAGGGTGGTTTAAAGTCACTTCAAGGACAATGGAAGAAGAGGAACTCAACTGGCTAGGAGATTCTTGGGTATTGTCAGGACAGAGAGATTGAGATAGTCTCAGGAGCCCATATTTTGAAGAGCCAGTGGGGAATGAACAATCAAAGAATATCGTGGGAATGTAAATTAATACAACCATTACGGAGAACAGTATGGAGGTTCCTTAAAAAACTAAAAATTGAGCTACCATATGATCGAGCAATCCCACTCCTGGGCATATATCTGGAGAAAACCATAATCCAAAAAGATACATGCACCCCAATGTTCATAGCAGCACTGTTTACAACAGCCAAGACATGGAAGCAACCTAAATGTCCATCAACAGATGAATGGACAAAGAAGATGTGGTATTTATATACAGTGGAATATTACTGTAATATTCCACTCAGCCATAAAAATGAAATAATGCCATTTGCAGCAATATGTACGGACCTAGAGATTATCATACTAAGTGAAGTAAGTCAGAGACAAATACCATATGATATTGCTTATATGTGGAATCTAAAAAAATCATACAAATGAACTTACAAACAGAAATAGTATCACAGATGTAGAAAACAAACTTATGGTTACAGGGGAGAGGGCCGAGGGGGAGGGGAAGGGAGGGATAAATTGGGAAATTGGAATTGACATATACACATTACTGTATATAAAGTAGATAACTAATAGGACATATACAGATAACTGTATAGCACAGGGAAATTTACTCAATACTTTGTAATGATCTATATGGGAAAAAAATCTAAAAAAGAGTGGATATATGTATACGTATAACTGATTCACTTTGCTGTACAGCAGAAACTAACACAACATTGTAAGTCAACTATACTCCAATAAATTAGAAATAAAAGGATATCATAAAAGGCTTCAGTTTGAGTTCTTTTTATTGAGGTCCTTAATGTGGTTTTTTTACCTTTCTTAGGTACTTATGTGGGTGGCAGTCAATGATTTGGTCTTTCTTTTGTAAATGAAGGGTAACAGACTATGCTATCCCAAAATATCCCTCTTTGGCATAAGGATTATTTTGAGCTGATTATTTTTAAGAAACAGCTGGCACAGGAGAAGCTCTGAAAACAGAGTAGAAGTTGTCGTTTTGTCAGGGACAATTACATTTATAAAGGAAATCTCCATTTGCAAGTGTCTCCCTCTCTGTTCCAGGAAGACAAGGATGACTCTCAATCATAAGAAACTCAATGGAGAAGACATCTGCTTAAATCTGCATAACAACCTTACCCTTGTTTACTGTGCTTTTCCTGGTAACCTCCAATAACTGGGTATCCCCTTCCCCTAACATTTTTCTTTTGTCTTTAGCTAAAGATGGTATTTAAGGTTGTGGCTTGGGACATTTGGGGGGAGGGGAGTAGTTTTCCTGGGTATTTCTCATGTATACAGTACATATACATGTTATTAAACTTCTGGTTTTTTTGTTTTCTAGTTAATCTGTCTTTCATTACAGGGGTGGTTCTCAGCCAAAGAATCTAAAAGGACAGAGGGAAAATTAATTTTCCTCCCCTACATAAGTCTTATTTTCCCACATATACCGTGACTCCATTTGCTAAGTTGCTAAGATGGAGTATTTCAGATTTTCTGATTTTTCAGGAATCATGGTCCCAGGAACTCTGTGATACTCAAATCCTCCAACACCTATGGAGTGTCCAGCAATTCAGTTCAATTCTGACACTATCTACCTGGAAATAGCATCAGATCTCACAAGTTAAAAGGCTCAGTCCCACAGGACTGCCTCCCACTTCAGTTGCCAGTCAAAAGAAGTCCCAGGCCAGACTGACTGGCTACAAATCAGGGGTTTCCACAACCTCCTCCTTAGTTTCAATAATTTTCTAAAGCAGCTCACAGAACTCAGGAAAGCACTTTGTGTTTATCAGTTTATTTAAAAAGATACAAATGAGGGGCTTCCCTGGTGGCGCAGTGGTTGAGAGTCCGCCTGCCGATGCAGGGGACACGGGTTTGTGTCCCGATCCGGGAAGATCCCACATGCCGTGGAGCGGCTGGGCCCGTGAGCCATGGCCGCTGAGTCTGCGCATCCAGAGCCTGTGCTCCATAACGGGAGAGGCCACAACAGTGAGAGGCCCCCGTACCGCAAAAAAAAAAAAAAAAAAAAAAAAAAAAAAAAAAAAAAGATACAAATGAACAGCTGTAAGGGCAAGTTCTTGTGCCCGATGCACAGTGAGGCCAAACAAATGGAAACGTCAGAATTTGGAGCAGAGAAAGGTATATTGCAGGGCCACGCAGGAGACGGGTGGCTCAAGCCCTTAAAAGCCCCAAGCTCTCCGAAGGGTTTCAGCAAAACTTTTTTTTAAATTAATTAATTAATTTTTGGCTGCCTTGGGCCTTCGTTGCTGTGCACGGGCTTTCTCTAGTTGCGGCAAGCGGGGGCTACTCTTCATTGCAGTGTGCGGGCTTCTCATTGCAGTGGCTTCTATTGTTGTGGAGCATGGGCACTAGGCATGTGGGCTTCAGTAGTTGTGGCATGTGGGCTCAGTACCTGCAGCTTACGGGCTCTAGAGTGCAGGCTCAGTAGTTGTGGCGCACGGGCTTGGTTGCTCTGTGGCATGTGGGATCTTCCCGGACCAGGGCTCAGACCCATGTCCCCTGCATTGGCAGGTGGATTCTTAACCACTGCGCCACCAGGGAAGTCCCAGCAGCAAAGCATTTTTAAAAGCCAGGCAAGGGAGGGCGTTCTCAGGGTATGTGATCAGCTCATGCACAATTCTCTGATTGGCTGGTGGTGAGGTAACAGGACAGTGTCACAGGGTTTAACATTATCAGTCCTTAGGCTCCAGGAGGCCTCGGCTTTTTGTTCATGGTAATGAAGTAGTTAATATCTTCCATTTGGAGGGGCTTTTCACATCTGTAAAACAACTCAGGAAATGTGCATCAAATACTGTTATCTGGATACTTCAGAGAGGAGCTAAAGCAGAGGATATGGGGGAAAGGGCTGTCCTGGGAAGGCCCCATAGGGTCCTGCTCAGTTACACAGCCAGATGAAGAGATACATTGGGTGATGAGGTCCAGAGGGTCCCAAGTCCAGAAATTTCTGTCCTGTGGAGTTGGGGTGCACCATCTTCCCAGGACATAGATGCGGTCACCAACCTGGAAGCTCTCCAAATCTCTCTGTTCAGAGTTTTTAAACCCAATCTCTACTCCCCACCCCTACCCCATCCTCCTCTGGAGGTCAACGAACAGGGCTGAAAGTTCCAACCCTCTAATCAATTAGTCTTTCTGGTGACCAGCCACATCATGAGGGGCCTCATCCTTAGTCACCTCATTAGCTTAAACTTAGTTGTCATTGAAAGAGGTTTGTTATGAATAACAAAGACACTCCTATCACTCAGGAAATTCCAAGAGTTTTAGGAACTCTGGGGGTGGGAGGGTTGGGAAGGAGAAGGGAAGAACAAATATGTTTCTTATTTTACATTGAGAAGGAAACCACAGGGCAAATTCTAATTTTGAATCACCAGTTTCATGTTTTATACCAATTCCATTATCTTAAACAAATTTTAAAGACCAGGGACCACAATTGCCTTACATACGTTGAGCAGAGTTAAGACTTGTCACCTGAAAGAAAAATGCACAATGTAAGAGTTGTGAGTTAAGTTTTATTCAGGGTCTTACTGACGACTATAGCCCAGGAGACAGCCTCTCAGTAGCACTGAGAAACTGCTCCAAAGGGATGGGGGAGGCTAGCTTATATATGATTTTTGTCTGGGGAATACATGCAGTCAAGGGTACATCTTGGTAGAAGATTACTACTAGTCACAAGGAACAGATATCTCAGGTTAATGATTATAGTGCTTTTCTGTATATGGAAAGATGCAAGAAGCTGGGTTCATTAAAATTCTTCCTGAGATACATCTAACTATCTAAGGGGCCTGCTTGTTCTAAGCACAGAGCATCCTGTTATGTCTTTCATTTCCTCCAAAGCACAGATTGCTTCATCCTATAACATTGCCTTAATCACCTCTGTCTGAAGCACAGAGTTTGTCAGTTACTGTGGTAGATTACTCTCTGTAGAATTGCATGGTGAGCAAAATGCTATTTGTTCTTCTTTTGGTTGCAGACTCCTCCCAATGTTTTTATGAGATTATGTAGGAAAGATAAAATGTGGGGAGACTCAGTTTACAATCCCTATGAGAAATGGCAACGCTCTCCAAAATGAGGGTGAATAAATAGTCCAAAGAAGGTGGGAGGAACTGAAATTCAGGCAGCAAAAGAGTTGGTGTGTGTGCTTGACCCTTACACTGCAGACTCCCTCCACGAATCACAGGCTCTGTGTTCTTCCAGATCCAGCCAAGAATATACTCAGTTGTTGTGGAAAATAAGATCACAAACAAACGGTGAGAGTTAAAACTTATTATTTGCTAAGAGGGATATGCAGGAAGGAATAAGGTATAGGCTCACCAAGAAGAAGCTGGGTGGCTCTCACTCCTGAGATCTTTGTCTCACCTTGCTAGGTATGTGGTTTGTGTCCCTTAAAAAAGAAATAATGGATTTTATTTAGGTGCAGTTAATCACAGGCAGTTTGGGTCTGAGCAAGAGATTACAACATTGAAACATTTTCTGTTGTGTTGACATAAAAGCAAAGCCATATATTAACAAATGCTGAGAACTGTTTGTCAAGAAGACTAATAACACATCTTTGAAAGGGTCATGGTATTTTTCTATGGGGAGAAAATGGAAAGGCTCAGTTTTGGATCCCTACTTGAAACAATAAAAACTTTGGGATCAAAACCAGCTCAGAAACAGAGTTCCCTGTGGCAGTCCTACCTAGTGGAGAGGAGGTAGGACCACTACAGTAGCATCCCCGGCTACCCCTGTCTTTCTTGAGTTCTGAGTTGCTCCATGTTCTGCCAAGGCCAGGTTACATTACTATGGAAAGAAACAAAACATACTCACAATTAGGATCTTATCATTTACTAAGAGCAGGGTGGGGGAGGAAAACTTTTCACTTCTTCTCTTCTAGGTTCTTGGGCTGCCTAATAATTAAATTGATAAGACAGATTAACAAGAGAAAAAACAAATTAAATTGTGTATGTAAGGGAACCCATAAAAATATGAGACTCAAAGAAGTGACCGAAGCAGGCTGCTTTTATACATTTTAGACAAAGAAACAGTAAATCTGTGAAGAATTGACAAGACAAAGAAGTTTGAGCTTGGGGTAGTAAAGGAGTAATAAGGTTTGTTGATACAGCCTTCTTGGCCATAAATTCCCTATCTCTGGTGATAAGGATGTCTCTCTTCTTCCTGGTATAGAAGGATACCTTTTATTGCCTTCAGGGGGACAAAGGAGGTCAGAGTGTCTTTCTTCACTGGCTATTTCTTAAGTAACTGTTCATTCAAAATAATCATTATGCCTAAGTGGCACATTGTGGGGTGGCATATTCCACTCCTCTTCCACTACATGAAGAAACGACTGATGACTAACTCATCTTAACTGCTTGACTAGTCTTGTTAAATGTGTCTTTTTTTAAAAAAGTCATTTATTTATTTGTTTGTTTATTTAGGCTGCATTGGGTCTCCGTTGCTTCATGCAGGCTTTCTGTAGTTGAGGCGAGCGGGGCCTGCTCTTCGTTGAGGTGCGCAGGCTTCTCGTTGTGGTGACTTCTCTTGTTGCGAAGCACGGGCTCTAGGCACATGGGCTTCAGTAGTTGTGGCTCGCAGGCTCTAGAGCACAGGCTCAGTAGTCGTGGCGCACAGACTTAGTTGCTCCCCAGCATATGGGATCTTGCCGGACCAGGGCTTGAACCCGTGTCCCTTGCATTGGCAGGAGGATTCTTTTTTATAACCAGAAGAGGAGAGTGAAAAATAATGCCTTTGCTCTAGATATAATAAGTAATGAAGCAAGCTGGTCATGGTGAAACTCATAACTCTGAGAAACATTGGGGGCCCTAAATTAATTTGAGGCCTGGGCTAGAAAATTTCAGTAACTACTTTTAAAAACATTTGATACCATACTTTTGAAAGGAGTCACAGTATTCATCTAAGGGGAGAAAACATGATGAGGCTTTAGAGGGCCTGTGAGATCTTATCGTTTTCTCTAACTGGTAGTCTGTACCAAAAAAGCTGTCTATTTGGGAGGGTCACTTTTTTCATCAGGAGCCCTCTCTCAGGCAGCTCCAAAGCCAGGTTCACCCAATCCCTGTGTGTAAGATTCAGGCAGTGGTTTCTAGGGCATCAAGTTTAGTTTTCTAGGATGGAGGGGAGATATAGGAGTCTGGAATATTACATCATAGATTTGAAGTTAGGCTTAGTTAGCACTGAAGGGATGCACTGACATACTTACAATGAAGCTACATTTTCACACTTTACTTTCACAGACTTATGTTCCTTTCCAGTCCCAACTGACCTTGAGGATGGCGTCTGTTCTCAGTGCAGTGGCTCACTTTTTGATCCTAACTTGGTGTTTAAAAGTACAGGTAACATTTCCTGCCCATGAATCCTCACCTCTGCTGATTCCTACTCTCCTCTCACAGCATATGGAGGCAAGAGGCCTCCAAGGGTGGGCTCTGTAAACTGGGCCTGTTAGAAATTGCAAATCTCAAGAATTTTAAAGATAAAAATCAAGAAGCTAAATAAAAGCTACAGAGCTCAATTATTTCAGAGTGTAATTAGTGTGCAGCCATCATGCACACATGCATGTGTTATTCATGAGATATGTGACCATGTCATGTGACAGGTACATCATGCTGAGCAAGGAGCATGTAAACGGTTCCATGGCGTGCCAAGTACACGCCAGTTCCTCAGTCAATATGATGAGGGCTTAGGGGCAGAAAACTTTGCTCTCTCCCCTTCTAGATTCTCTGGCTGGTCTAAGAGTTAAACTGGCATAAGACAGATTAACAGGAGAAAAACACATTTAATTATGTACGTACAGGAGTCGACAAAGACATGAGACTCAAAGGCAAATCACACAGTTGGGGCTTATATACCATCCTGAGCTAAGAAATGGGATAGGGACCTGGGGCTTCAAAGGGGAGGAGAGTAATTCACAGGAAGATTAGAAGAGCAGATATTTGGTAATCAATGTTTACCCTGCAATGTAGAAGTAGTCTTTCAGATAAAAAATGTTATCTCTGGTAATAGTTCCTTCTCTGGTACAGTCTCCCTATCTAAATTCTTTTAGGCAGTTAAGGGAGAGGTAAAAGTTTTTCCTGAGTCTGCCGGTTCTTGATTGCCTTCACCTCAAAATAATCCGCATGCCAAAGTGGCACATTTGGGGGTAGCATATCCTGCTCCCCTTCTGTTCCCAAGAACACTGCTCCTTCCTTACAGGTGTCCGACCAGACTGACCTAGACATGGCTGACGATGCGTTTGATGATCAGTATATCAGCTGTACTGAAGAAATGGAGGAAATGGCACCCCAGCTGTTCAAAGAAGAACTGGAGGCAAATAAAGAATTTTCAGTCAAATGGAAATGGGCATCAGAGACATGGAACTACATAAAGAACACAAATAGGGCTTCCCTGGTGGCGCAGTGGTTGAGAGTCCGCCTGCTGATGCAGGAGACACGGGTCCGTGCCCCGGTCCGGGAAGATCCCACATGCCGCGTGGAGCGGCTGGGCCCGTGGGCCATGACCGCTGAGCCTGCGCGTCCGGAGCCTGTGCTCTGCAACGGGAGAGGCCACAACAGTGAGAGGCCCACGTACCACAAAAATTTAAAAAAAAAAAAAAAAAAAAAAAAAGAACACAAATAATGTTTCAAAGAAACTCAATGATTTTCATGGAACAGCTCTAGTAGCCTCTTCTACTGGGGACATTGTAAAATTTAATAGAGCCATAAGAGAATTTCACAGCAATTCAGACAATTTTCAGTTCAAAGCCTTGCATTATTATTTGATAAGAGCTCTTCAACTTCTTAATCAAGGAGATTGCTATACTGTATATAAATGCTCTATCCCCAGGTTTCATTGCAATGGGATTGGAAATGTTCATTTGGGGGGATTTATCGATTCAACTTTGTCTAAGAGAAGAGGTGCAAGTCCTTTTATTTTGAAAAACTGGCAGTGGAATGTGTTTAAAATCACCACTTGGTTGGGTGTTCCTATTAAAGAATATTCTTACTATCCACATATAGTGGAAGTAATGATTCCAGGGTATGAAGTATATCAGAAAGTCAACGTCAACAAAAAGGAAAAATACTTTGAAATTACACTTGAGAATCCCCAAAATGATAAGAGCAATTTCAACTGCTTCTATAACAGCTTGAAAAGTAATAGGAGTATGGACTACTTCTATGAAGTCTCTTCAGGGGAGTCAGGGTCTGTGCTTGAGATGGGAGCAGTGGGGCCATCAGGAAGGGAGTGCTGTTTTACCAGAAGCTACCCAGAGCAGACAACAGGGAGGCTTCCAGTCAACTGAGGAGCATTTGGTCTCTGAGCAGACAGCTAGCATTCCAGAATAGAAATCAAAGCTCAGGCCTAGAGACCCATGGCAATTCCTAGTCTAGCTAAGCTCCCAATCTCCCTGCTGTGCCAAAAGATCAAAAAGATCTGCTGGGCACCAGGAAACACGACTCATGGAAAGTACCAGAATGTGTGGCAATGAAGAGTCAGGGGAGTTGGGAAAGCTGGTTCTAGGCAGAATGGTGTGGCCACTGCAGTAATCCAGGCAAATATGCAGGTACCTGAACTGAGGCAGTGGTTGTGGTGATCAAAGGAGACCAGGGAATTGGTGTTTCTAGGAGGTATTCCAGGAGAAAGAGAGTGAAAGCTGGACAGGCTGAGGAGTGTGGTCTTAAAAGAGGATGAGGGGCTTCCCTGGTGCAGCAGTGGTTAAGAATTCGCCTGCCAGTGCAGGGGACACGGGTTCGGTCACTGGTCTGGGTAGATCCCACATGCCGCAGAGCAACTAAGCCTGTGCACTATAACTACTGAGCCTGCACTCTAGAGCCTGCGAGCCAGAACTACCAAGCTGGCAAGCCACAACTACCAAGCCTGGATGTCACAACTACTGAGTCCGTGTGCCACAACTACTGAAGCCCATGCGCCTAGAGCCCGTGCTCCGCAACAAGAGAAGCCACCACAACGAGAAGCCCACGCACTGAAACGAAGAGTAGCCCCCGCTCACCACCACTTGAGAAAGCCCACACGCAGCAACAAAGACCCGACGCAGCCAAAAATAAATAAATAAAATAAATAAATTGATTACAAAAAAAAAAAAGAGGATGAGGATAATGAACCTTGAGATTTCCAGTGTGGATAGTTTGCAGTTCCTGAGTAGGTTAGAAGACATTCTCATCAAAGCAGTTGGCTAGAACGAAGAGTAGGTGAATAGTGTTGGAGCTAAGGAGATCAAAGATCTGAAAGGTTTCGCATGAGTAGGGCCATGAAGGAGACTACACACACTGGGATGATGCCTGGCTTGATGAAGGTTAGAGATGGGAAGACCAGAGGACACAAACCTCTGTGAAGACATACCAGGAATGGCTGGAAATAGCCATGGAGAGCACAGAGAAAGACTGTTAGCTCTCCAGCCCCAAGATGGGTGAGAATTGCCACCAGGAGCAGCCTCCACTTTACCCAACCTGTCCCAAGGTGTCCTGGCTCTCAGGTTTCTGTGCATTTACACCCATTGTTCCTTCTGGCCTGAAGTCTTTTTGATTTCATGTCATATTTCATCCAATCTAAGTATCAATTTAGTAACTGTCTTTTAAGACCTCACTCAAATATCACTTCCAATGTTGAGCCTTCCTTGATACTTTCAGGCAAAATTTATGATCCATACCACAGGTCTGGGGTCAGATGACCTCAATGGTAATTCAGGCTCAACCACCACTGGCTCTGTAACTTTGGCCAAGTTACCTTAGCAATCTGTGTCTCAATTGCTTCATTTTCAAAATGAGGACACAAATAATAAATAGTAGTGTTTCTGTGAGAATTAAAAGAGAGAAGTTTATAGCTTATTGCCTGGCACATAGATACTGCTTAACAAGTACCGTCTTTTTTTCCCATGGAGAATCTTGTACGCATGTCAGCCACCACTCACCATCTCTATGATAACCATTTTTTATAGTCTGGTGATCTTTTTAATGACAGAGACTTTGTCTCCCTGCTTTGTATCCAGAGCTTGTTCTTAATTCCTGGCTTGAATTAGGGCCCCAGGACACGCTGCTGAAGTAAGTTAAGTTTTGTTGAGATGCCAGGATCCAGCCAGAAGTGGAACTGAGCTGCATAGGGACAAGGTATCCAACAAGTTTCAACCAAATTAGTCTTTATGCTCTAAAAGGGTCCTGGAAAAAAGAGAAATGTTTGGGGGTAGAAATGGGATCACAGAGAGTGATTACTGGGGGACTCCAAGCTTTTACATGGAGGGATTTTGAATTTGGGTCAAGCTTAATGAAAACTTGATAGCCAGGTAAACAGTCCAGAAGAGGAAAGCTGGATTTGGGTTAATGTTCATTCAAGCAGGCTGAGAACCCCAGGAGAGGAAGCCAAATCCCACCAAGAGTCAGACTCCAGTTAACACTGGTTAGTAGAGAAAGGAATATGTATGTTGGTGCAAAAGATGAACTTCCATGGAGTCCAGACTGGAAAACATATTCTTGAGTGGACAAAGACGAACATAGAGGGGGTCCCACAATGGCCATGGAGCTGCAGTCAGCAGGTAGGAAAAACGTCTCTTACCCAGGTACCTGTATGTTAGAGCACAAGGCTGTGGGAGAGGCTGAAGGGCCCATCAGACCTGAGAGCTCAGTCCACTTGGGGTGACCTTAAGTTCAGAGAACCAAAGGATGTGTCCTTGTATTCCACTCTTTGTCTGGTGTTCCTGAGTACTTCAGGAATCCCTGAAAGGCAAGAGGAGTGTCTAATTGCTTGCCAAGTATATGGAGCCCCTAGAGCCCACCCTCTTGGTTTTGTGATCATAGTGTAAAGCTCAGAAAGTTTGGGAGGCCCACATCTTGAGCAACCCCATACAGAAACCTTTCCTTCTCTTCCTCCCATTTGCAGAAAAGAGAGAAAGCCCTGTATTCCTTCTGTTGCTGCCTGGCCTCCTCGTCCTGCTGCTCCGCCCTGCTGAGCTGTAACCCTCCCCTGCAAAATGCCTGGTTCTGCGTGGGGGTTGTGAAGAGGGGTGTGGGAAGGAGGCAAAGTGGCAGGGGGCTGACTGGCTTGCCAGCATCAGCAGTACAGTTGGAGCTTCACATCCACAGATTCAGCCAACCACGGATTGAAAACGCTGGGAAAAAAATTTCAGAAAATTCCAAAAAGCAAAACTTGAATCTACCACGCACCCAGCAATTATTTGCATAGAATTTACATGGTATTTACAACTATTTACATAGCATTTACATTGTATTGGGTATTATGAGGAATCTAGAGATGACTTAATGTATATGGGAGGATGTGTATAGGTTAAATGCAAATACTATGCCATTTTATATAAGGGACTTGAGCATCCTTGGATTTCAGTATTTGCAGGGAGTCCTGAACAATTTCCCCGCAAATACTGAGGGACGACTGTATTAGGAAGGGTAGGACACAGTATTTTTGTGGTGCATATTAGTGCTCATGTCCCCAAGACGTCTGAGGGATCTGCTGGATCTGACTGCAAAAGTGTGCACTCCGTCTTCAAATTTACTACCTGAGATAAGTCTCTAGTCTCTTGACACTTCACTAAGATTTAAAAGCAATGTTTTTGGGCTTCCCTGGTGGCGCAGTGGTTGAGAATCTGCCTGCCGATGCAGGGGACACGGGTTTGTGCCCCGGTCCAGGAAGATCCCACATGCCATGGAGCGGCTGGGCCCGTGAGCCATGGCTGCTGAGCCTGTGCGTCTGGAGCCTGTGCTCCGCAATGGAAGAGGCCACAACAGTGAGAGGCCCACGTACCACAAATAAATAAATAAATAAAAGCAATGTTTTTATGCACTGTCAGCAGTCTTAAAAATGCAATTTTATTGTGATGAACGTTGGCTTTTTAAAAAGTTATTTATTTTATTTTATTTATTTTTGGCTGTGTTGGGTCTTCGCTGCTGCTCACAGTCTTTCTCTAGCTGCGGCGAGCAGGGGCTACTCTTCGTTGCGGTGCACGGGCTTCTCATTGTGGTGGTTTCTCCTTGCAGAGCATAGGCTCTCTAGGTGCACAGGCTTCAGTAGTTGCAGCACGCTGGCTCAGTAGTTGTGGCTCGCAGGCTTTAGTGCTCAAGTTAAGTAGTTGTGGTGCATGGGCCTAGTTGCTCTGTGGCATGTGGGATCATCCGGATCAGGGCTCAAACCTGTGTCCCCTGCATTGGCAGGTGGATTCTTAGCCACTGTGTCACCAGGGAAGCCTGTGATGAATGTTACAATCTAAAGAAATAAACCATTTATAATCACACCTTGCTTTTCTGTAACTATATATTTCTACAGGTTGTATTATTTGCTCAAGAAATTCTCCCAAAGGATCATATTTGTTGCTGGCATTTTCACAGTTGAGCAGGTTCATTTCTTATGCTTGTCACAGATAACCCTGAAGCCCTGATTGATTGAGCCAGAAATGTAAGAGCTGTCTTAAATTAAATCCCTCTTCTTATACTACCTCCCAGAAAGCCAAGCACTTACCAAGCCCTGTCAATTAAGTTTAATAATAGCTCCCAAATCTATCCCTTCCTTCTCACTCTGATTATCCCTGGGGAAATGGACAGGCACGTTCTGATATGCAGATAGCCAGGAAGTCTAGACCCAGAGCCTGGCACTCTACTCACCAAGGGTGGTTTTGGCTAAGAGGCACAGAACTTAACTCACTTACCATTCCCCACTCCATGCATGCCTGAAGAGTAGCCTGCCCTTGGCCTACCAACTACTGAGACAAAGTATAAAGAATTGCTAAGTAAAACCATATAATAAAATGGCATAATAATAGACAAAAGATCATTAGAGAGAATAAAGGGTCAAGAAAAAGACCCATGCAAGCACAGGCACTCCAGATATGGCAGGGGGGCCTCACAGATCAGAGGAAAGGATTGTTATCGAGTCCAAGCTTGTACTGCTTGCCATATGACAGGCCAATAAATTGAGAGACAAGGTGTTGGGGCAAGGGACAGCAACTTTATTTGGAAAGCTAGCAGACTGAGAGGATGGTGGACTAGTGTCCCAAATAACCATCTTACCTGAGTTTGAATTCAGGCTGCTTTTATACTAAAAGGGGACGGGGTGTGGCTGGTTGTAGCAAACTTCTTGGGGTCAGAATTCCTTGTTCCTGCAGCTGTCCACATAGGTCAGGTCACATATCCCTGTAAACTTCCAACAAAGACAAATGTTATTCTCTGTTTGGCAACTTTTTATCTCTATATGAAGGGAAAAGTGCTATACCTTTAAAGGTCAGAGCCTTTAGAATGGGCTATCCTGTATATTTCAGGACATAGGCAACATTCTTAACTTGTAGTAAAAGCAATAGAATAGGAAGGTTAAAGTAAAAGAAAGATCCAATGTGGAGTCAGATTGTTCTTCCCTATTACAGGATGAATTAATGAATGGTATTGGGATGACTGGCTCTCTACATGAAAAAAAAAAAAAAAAAAAAACAGAATTGGATTCCTACATTGCACCATATGTGAAAGTAATTGCAAAGAAATTAAAGACCCAAATATGAAAAATAAACCTATAAAACTATTACCAAAAATGTAGGAGAAATTTTTTTAACTCAGAGAAGAAAGATATTTCTTACAAGCAAACAAGCAAACAAAGAAAAGGTTTAATTCTTGCTCATGTTTAATTCAGGCCATAGTAGGGCTCTGCTCATAGTCACGCAGGGAAGCAGGATTCTGGAGGAACATATTTCATAATAGGGGAGCAGCTGGAGGCTGCTTTATGAAATAAGGTGGTGATATTCTTGAGCAAAGATATTTGTGGGAGTTTGGCCCAGTTCGTGACAGAATCTTGCTGGTTGTTGTGGATTCACCAATGCCGGCCTAGAGAGCCAGGTAGGAGAATTGAGAGATGCCTTAGGTACTTACTGCTACCACTGCTTCCCAGGATCATGAGGCAGAGACAGGGCTTCTTATTTACTGGTGGTATTATATTCACAAGGGTCTTATTGTTAGGATGACCTAGGGTATTGGTTATAAATCCTGGTTCACAAGGCTTCAGCAGCAAGGGTCAAGGGGGAGCCCTGGAGCGTTTTGATAGAACTCCCACCCCTCCCTCACCCCAACATTCACAGCCTCACCACCCCTTTCTGCCTGGGGATTATAAGGACCAATCTCATTTTGCCCTTGACCACTGCTTATGAAGCCCAGGTCTTCCAGGTCATCCACACAAGGCTCTACACATTCCCATCTCTAACCCCATATCCCACACTTCTTTACCTTCTGAATTGCTTCCACTGTGCCCCATGGAACTCATGGTGGATTGTTAGTAAAATGCCTCAGGTCGTCAACCTCTCTCTAAATGTTGCCTTCACCTTCCGGCTCTAACTTAAACACGCCCTCCAGAGGACACTGCAACTTCATTCTCCCAATGCTCAGACTAAGAAACTTGGAGTTAGCCTTGACTCTTCTCTTTCCCTCACACCCCACACCTGGGCCATGGGCAAAACTTATTGTTTCTACCTTCCAATTATATACTGAATCCAATACAACCGCTTCTCACCACTACACCCCTACCACCTTGGTCTCAGCTCCCACTATTTCCCACCCGGATTGTTTTAGTGACCTCTGCTGTAGATACTAATCAGATTGTCTTTCTCAAACTCCCTCATTGCTCTCCTCACTCTTGGAGAGGTTGGAGAGTTAAAAACCATATTTCCCAGACCCCACTGCAATTAGGGTCTGTCAATTAGTTCCTGATAATAATCACACACACAAAATATACAATAGAAGGTGGAAGTGGAGGTCATCTTTTTGCTGCTGTGACTGCTGGCAAGCCAATGTAGACAAACCGGACTATTTTGGTGGTCAGATTCTTGACTCCTTATTCGTTCCAAGGTCTCTCCATCAGTTTCATGGGTGTGAGAGCCAGTTTTGGGTGTAGGAATAATTGCAGGAGTTAGAATCAGCTTTTTGATAATTGAGTTTCATCACAGTGGTGAGACTTTGAAGACCAATGCCAGTGAGGACCCCTGACTTCTACTCCTCCAACCCTTCCAACAATTTTGTAAACTCCTAATTCCCTATATTGAATCTCTTTCTGTTTAAAATGACTGGGCGGTTTCTGTTTCATTCACAGAACCCCGACTGATACAACCTCCTAACTGATCTCCCTGCTTCTACTCTCACCCACCAAAATGACTGTGAACTTAAGTCTAAACATGTAATTTCTCTGCTCAAATCCTCAAATGGCTAACAGCAAAAGTCCTTACAGTGTCTGAAAAAGCCATATCCAATTCGGCATCCCATAAACATTCTGATCTCATCTTCTACCACTCTCCAAATGGCTCATTCTGCTCCAGCCACACTGACCTCCTTGTAATTTCGGAAACATGCAGGCACATTTTTGGTTTAGGGCCTTTGATTTGTATTCTTGCTGCCTGGAGCTTACTTCCCCCGGACATCTGCCTGGCTATACTCAAATGCCCCCTTCTCAGTGAGGTATGCCACGTTCATCTGCAATTGTAATTGCCTCCCTGACACAAACACACACACTCTCTCTCTCTCTCTCTCTCCCTTTTCCTGCTCTATGCTTCCCCTTAGCACTTGTCACAATTTAAAATACTGTACATGTATTTTTTATGCCATTTCATATTGCAACTCGCCCCCTCCATACTCCTGGTTCTTCTTGTCCTAAGTTTTCTTTTTGCCATAGCATTTACTACCTACAAGCATCCTGTATCATTTATTTTTTGTGTGTGCTTATTTATTGCCTGTTTCTCTCTTATCTCTAGAATTTAAACTCCAAGAGGGCAGGGATCTCTGTATGTTTACTTCACTGATGTATCCCAAGCACTGAGAATAATGCCTGGCATGTATTAGGAGCTTGGGAAAACTTTACTGAATAAATAAATTGTTTTCATTCTATGAATGGGAAAGCTATTAGAGGAAAAACTAATGGGTACCTCAAGGTACCCAGCCAAAGAGGCAGATCTGGAGTTATCAAGGGCAATGTGGGTGTGAGAGGGGAGGGGACTTCATTATTTTTTAAATGTTTTATTAGAGTATAGCATGCATACAGGAAAGTGCACAAATTATAAAGGTACAGCTTGATGAATTTTCACAAAGTGATCCCACCCATGTAACCAGCACCCTGATCAAGAAAGAGAACATTGCCAGCAGTCCAGAAGCCCCTGTGCACCCATTAGTCATTGCATCCCACAAAGGTAACCACTGCTATAACTTCCAACACCATAGATTCATTTTGCCTGTTTTATTTTTTACTTACTAGATTACCAGTTTATTATAAAAGAAAATAAATCAAGGGACTTCCCTGGTGGTCCAGTGGTTAAGAATCCGCCTTCCAATGGAGGGGGCACGGGTTCGACCCCTGGTCAGTAAACTAAGATCCCACATGCCACAGGGCAACTAAGCCCGTGCACTGCAACTACTGAGCCCACACGCTCTGGAGCCCGCACGCCACAACTAGAGAGAAGCCCTCGCACTGCAACAAAGAGCCCGTGCACCTCAAAGAAAGATCCCTCATGCTGCAACAAAGATCCTGCGTGCTGTGATTAAGATCCAATGCAGCCAAAAATAAACAAATAAAATAAATTTTAAAAGAAAAGAAAAGAAAAAATAAAGAATATAACTCAAGAACAGTGAGCTGGAAGAGATGCGTAAGGCATGGTATGGGGGACTGGGAGCTTCCATGCCCTCTCTGAGCCACTATCCCAGCACCTCTACTTGTTCACCAACCTGGAAGTTCATTTTGCCTGTTTTAGTATTTTATATAAATGGAATCATATGGAATGTATTCTTTTGTGTCTGACTTGATTCACTCAAAATTTCATTTGTAAAACTCATTCATGTTGTTGCATATAGCTGCATTTTATTCCTTTTCATTGGTCTATTATATTTCATTGTATGGATATACGACAACTTATTTGCCCATTCTACTATTGATGGGATTTTGTTCTTTCCAAATTTTGACTCTTAGGAATAATGCTACCATGAACATTGTTGTACCTGTTGTATACGTGTATACATATTTTTACACGTTACTCAATTCTCTTGGGTATATACCTAGGAGTGGGATTGCTGGGACATATGATATATGTCCCATAAGTTGGTGTTCAACTTTAATAGATACAGCCAAACAATTTTCCAAAATGGTCTATTAGTCTACATTCCCACCAGAAGTGAACAAAGTTCCTCTTGCTCCATTTTATTATCCATACTTGCTATTGCTGATCTTTATAATTTGGCCATTCTGGTGGGCATCTTATTGTGGTTTTATTTGCATTTCTCTCATGAAAGAAGCTGATCACTTTTTCATATGCTTATTGATCATTTGAGTATCCTCTTTTGTGAAATGCCACTCATGCCTCCTGCCCTGTTTTCTATTGGGCTTTCTGTATTTCTTTTATTGATATTTAGGAGTCCTTTATACCGTCTTTCAACAAACTCTTTGTTGGCTATATATGTTGCAAATATTATTACCCATGCCGTGGCTTACTTTTTCACTCTCCTAATTGTATTATTTTAAAGAAATAGAAATTATACATTTTAATGTAGTCCAACTTACTGTCTTTTTTTTTTTTTTTGCAGTACGCGGGCCTCTCACTGTCGTGGCCTCTCCCGTTGCGGAGCACAGGCTCCGGACGCGCAGGCTCAGCGGCCATGGCTCACGGGCCCAGCCGCTCCGTGGCATGTGGGATCTTCCTAGACCGGGGCACGAATCCATGTCTCCTGCACCAGCAGGCGGACTCTCAACCACTGCGCCACCAGGGAAGCCCTGTCTTTTCTTTTATGGTTGGTGTTTATCGTGCTCAATTTAAGAACATTTTCTTTACCCCAAGATCAAGAATTTCTCCAATGTTATCCTCTAGAAAGCTTGTTATTTTGTCACATATAGATCACCAACCCAGTTGGAATTGATTTGGTAGTATAGTTGAAGGAGAAGTCAAATTTCATCATCTTTCATATAGAAATCCAATTAACCACAAGTCAGGGTTAGAGTAGAGGACAAGCCTGCTGCTCTGTAACACTACCAGGAGTTTCCTGGAAGCTGTCCTATCCTCCCTGGACCTTGAGTGAGAAGCAATTGGTCCCTGTGTTTAAGAGAAAAACAGAGATTCATAGCAAAAATCTGTTAGACGGATGGGATACATTTTTCTTATAGTGAGAATGCGGGATCTCAGACTGAAGGATCTGGCACCTGTCAGCCAGTTTAGTACTTATCAAGGCTTGATAAGGTCCCTTCCAATGAAGTTCCAGTGATGTCTTCCTTTGATAAACATTGTGTGATCTCAACAGCTTTTGCCATTCCTCTGTCTATGGAGGTCAGCTGGTAGTTGCACCTGGAATAGAACGCTTAGATGTGCATCATTAGTGCTTTGAAATAATCAACACAACATCATCTTGCCCACAAATGCTCTGCCAGGGAGTGGCCATGGGGGAGTAACCAAAAATTGCACAGGCCTCCCATGGATGGATTAGGTGCAAAGAGTCCCAGCCTTCATTTCTGGTAGATGTCATACTCTTAGGGGCATCTGGCCACTCTAGTTCAGTTTTTGCTTAAACCCTGACCAGTTAATCTTCCTTAGAATTCCATTTTGCTTTGTTTCTTAATTAATTAATTTTATTTTATTTGTTTATTTTTCACTGCATTGGGTCTTTGTTGCTGTACACGGGCTTTCTCTAGTTGCAGCAAGTGGGGGCTACTCTTCATTGCAGTGCACCGGCTTCTCATTGCGGTGGCTTCTCTTGTTGCGGAGCACGGGCTCTAGGCATGCAGGCTTCAGTAGCTGTGGCACGCGGGCTCAGCAGTTGTGGCTCATGGGCTTAGTTGCTCCTCAGCATGTGGGATATTCCCAGACCAGGGATAGAACCCATGTCCCCTGCATTGGCAGGCAGATTCTTAACTACTGCACCACAAGGGAAGTCCCTAGAATTCCATTTTGAAGTTTCACCACCTTCCCTGATTCCAGACAAACGTGAGCCATATGAGGCCTTCATGATTCAATAGGCCTTTACAAACTATTCACAGACAAAGTTAATCCAAGCTTAAGAATAAGTCTTTACAGACACTATCAAACTCTTAGAGGAAAACATAGGCAGAACACTCTATGACATAAATCACAGCAAGATCCTTTTTGACCCACCTCCTAGAGAAATGTAAATAAAAACAAAAATAAACAAATGGGACCTAATGAAACTTAAAAGCTTTTACACAACAAAGGATATCATAAACAAGACCAAAAGATAACCCTCAGAATGGGAGAAAATATTTGCAAACGAAGCAACTGACAAAGGATTAATCTCCAAAATTTATAAGCAACTCATGCAGCTCAATAACAAAAAAACAAACAACCCAATCCAAAAATGGGCAGAAGAACTAAATAGACATTTCTCTAAAGAAGAAATACAGATTGACAACAAACACATGAAAGAATGCTCAACATCATTAATCATTAGAGAAATGCAAATCAAAACTACAATGGGATATCACCTCACACCCATCAGAATGGCCATCATCAAAAACTCTAGAAACAATAAATGCTGGAGAGGGTGTGGAGAAAAGGGAACCCTCTTGCACTGCTGGTGGGAATGTAAATTGATACAGCCACTATGGAGAACAGTATGGAGGTTCCTTAAAAAACTAAAAATAGAACTACCATATGCCCCTGCAATCCCAGTACTGGGCATATACCCTGAGAAAACCATAATTTCAAAAGAGTCATGTACCAAAATGTTCACTGCAGCTCTATTTACAATAGCCAGGACATGAAAGCAACCTAAGTGTCCATCAACAGATGAATGGATAAAGAAGATGTGGCACATATATACAATGGCATATTACTCAGCCATAAAAAGAAACGAAATTGAGTTATTTATAATGAGGTGGATAGACCTGGAGTCTGTCATACAGAGTGAAGTAAGTCAGAAGGAAAAAAACAAATACCGTATGCTAACACATATATATGGAATCTAAGAAAAAAAAATGTCATGAAGAGACTAGGGGTAGGACGGGAATAAAACACAGACCTACTAGAGCATGGACTTGAGGATATGCGGAGGGGGAAGGGTAAGCTGGGATGAAGTGAGAGAGTGGCATGGACATATATACACTACCAAATGTAAAATAGATAGCTAGTGGGAAGCTGCCACATGGCACAGGGAGATCAGCTCGGTGCCTTGTGACCACCTAGAGGTGTGGGAGAGGGAGGGTGGGAGGGAGGGAGACGCAAGAGGGAAGAGATACGGGAACATATGTATATGTATAACTGATTCACTTTGTTGTAAAGCAGAAACTAACACACCATTGTAAAACAGTTATACTCCAATAAAGATGTTAAAAAAAAAAGAATAAGCCTTTAGAAAAACTTTAGAACTCTTTGCCAACAGACATTGTATCAATTCTTGCACCTAGATTTGCTTTAAAAAGTGCATACACTTATTAAATTCTATTTATGTGTATAAAATTATCTTTGCAAGTTGGGACAGAGTGGGGGTGGGGGAGTAGGAGTTGAGTTTCTCTCTTTGTCTTAACACGTTTTTCCCCACACTGTAATCTTTTTCTTTCTTTCTTTCTTTTTTTTTTTTTTGGCCCCACCGAATGGCTTGTGGGATCTTAATTCCCTGACCAGGAATTGAACCCTGGCCCTTGGCAGTGAAAGCATTGAGTCCTAACCACTGGACCGCCAGGAAATTCCCCCCACATTGTAGTCTTGAAAATGCGTAGTTTTTAAAATACTGTTGAGGGACTTCCCTGGTGGCACAGTGGATAAGATTCCACGCTCCCGATGCAGGGGGCCCGGCTTCGATCCCTAGTCAGGGAAATAGATCCCACATGCATGCCGCAACTAAGAGTTCACCTGCTGCAACTAAGGAGCCCACGAGCTGCAACGAAGGAGCCTGCCTGCCACAACTAAGATGTGGTGCAACCAAATTAAAAAAAAAATACTGTTGAACAGTTCTGAAAATTCTGGTGCATTCCAACATGCTAGTTGTTCCTGGATTACCTTTGTGCTATGGGTGTCATGCCATGGGTGACATGTACAAGATGAAAGAGAAAACCCTTGGTGCTGCAAACCAATCATTTGGGGAACACTGAAGGTGACCTGGGAGAAAAGATGCCCTGGTCAGTCTCCAAAGGTTATGACTATAGAGCCTGATCTTAGCGTGAGGCAACATCTGAAGGAGATGCTGAAAGATGTAAGTTGATTGCAAATGAGAACAAAAGTGCCTGAGAAGAGGAAATGGCTATAGCCTATTCAGTTATTAATCAGAGTAACAATATTTTATGATAGCCGTAGTAGAAGGTAACATAAACACCATAAGAAATTTTAGTTCATTCACAAATGAATAAATAGTGGTTTTTTTCCCCCCAAATTGTCTAAGGTCATGAAGTACTCAAAAGCATGGTAAGAACCAAAACAAATGTGAACAGACTTCTGAGAAGTAAGACTACAGATTCAGGGGACACAACAAGTTTTGCTACCAGAGCAGAAAATACAGAGAAAGTTGTATTACCTCATGCTGAGAGCAGACTGCATAACCAAAGACCATTTTCCTTTTCTCTGGACAACCAGTCACTATTCTGGAGGTTTTTAATATCATTAACTTTAACGTATGCATGTACATACATGTGCATAATGTACGCATGTGCACATTTTGTGCACCACCTCACACTCTCTCAGCCTCGCCAACAATTCCCATCACATCTGTAGTGAAGAGTTCCATGCTGGCTCCTGTTGACACACATCTCCCCAGTGTGCTGTGCCTCTGGCTTCCTCTCTCTAGCTTTTTCTAACACAGGCACAGAATGCCTGGGAGAACCCACTTTGCATTCATACCTCTGCAACCCAGAAATGTGGGGAAGTCAAAATTCCTTGGGGCAACCCCTAACCAACAGAGGTCATAAGCCAGAGGATAAACATGTCTCTCTTTTTTCCCACAGTTGGACTATTCTGAGGCTCATTTCATAAAGCTCTTCAGAGGACCCCAAAGGATCAAGCCCCAGTTGCCCACAGCAGTGATCCACTCTGTTATGCATTCTTATGTTGGCTTTGCTCCTTCCCTGTTCCAACTTTTAGGCCCTGCCCTTTTTTTTTCTTTTTAATTTTATTTTTTAATTGTATTGAAGTACAGTTGATTTACAATGTTGTGTTATAGGCCCTGCCCTTCTGCTTTTAGGATCACTTTTCAAATAAGCTGCCTGAATGTGTAGGGGAAGGGAAAAAAACCCCACAACTTTTTCTCTGCTCTCTTTGGTTCAGTGATAGGGCCTGTGAATTAAACTGAAAAAAGACAGATCAATAAGAGAAAAAAGAGCTTATTTCTGCATGTAATGCGCATGTATGCAGGGCTACTGATTGAGTCATTCAAAGGAGTGGTTAGAATTTGGGGCTTATATACCTAACTTAGTAGGTGAAGAGAAGGAGGAGAAAGGGCACTTATGAGAAAACAAATGACTTTTTATAAAGATAAATAGGCCCTTAGGAGAATAAATAGGAGACATGATAGTTTTCTGACAAAGTCTGGTTGGATGTGGTGCCAACTTCCAGCTTCCAAGGTTAGAGTTGCTCCTGGGGAAGGGTTTTATGACAATTGAGTTCTTTTGGGAGGCTCTGCTTTTAGGCAGATAAGGGATTCCAGGAACTCAAATGCGGCCAAAATGGCTCTTATGCTAAAGTGGCATATTTTGGGTTGGCATATCCTGATCCCCTTCAAATGCAAGTCCATGTCTGAGGTTAAACACATACTCACATATAATCACACCAAACTGTATGTTTAAATGACAATATCTAGTTTTTTAAATCATAATTAATATTATCAATCATATAATAAAGCAATGTTTTAATTTACCCTCTTCATTGGAATATTTCAAAGACCAAGTGTATTTATACATAGAAAATTAATACATAGGTTAGAAATCTGCCTGGGGATTATATGGTAACCATATACTTTATTTTCTCTGTCTCTCTGGATTTTAATTTCTTTAAAAATCTCCAGATTAACAATAGTAATTTATTAATTAGCTTAATATTTCATCACCTAAGATTCAGAATCATTTACAGATTTTAGAAAATACACTAAGTTAACAGTAAACAATAACTGTTGATTATAAGAGAACTGTCATAACAAAACATGCATTTTAAGTGAAAACTGTAGATGTACATAATTCACAATATTATATAAATATTACACAAGTTCCAGTAGCACAAGAAACAACTTATAAAATACTTGTTCTGTAAAATAATTAAATTTAGTTTAATACTCATTTACATACTCAAATATTAGTGTAAATAATAATAATCAGGGGACTTGAAATTTCCACTTAATTTAGATTTTGGTGGGGGGGATCAAGAAATTAAATTCAAAGTCTTGCAGGAACTAAAATATCACATTTGCATTTTCATTTCCCACTGTGGTAAAATCAAGGAGAAGACCTATAGTCATCTTTTAGCTAAAATTCACAGTATAATTTATTTTCTCAAAGGGTTTGCCTTGACCAAAAGTACTAAGGGCACATGTATTAGAATTTAATTTCCTGGTATTTATTTACTTTTCCATTTTATGTCTGTTTGTTTGAGAACTTTGCCTGTAAAACTCATAGTTGAGAGAGGCACATTGCTACAAAATACCTGGGAGACAAATAAGGCAGAACTCCATCTGATGATGTACAAAGGCAAGATTAGATGGCTGTTACTTCCTTCTTCTTTCTTTCCTCCTCCAATTCCAGATCACAAACAGCAGCTGATTTCAAAGACTAATCTGTCCCATCCAGCCCCATTCTGGCTGTGAGGGCTTCTGTTACACTTGTTTAAGATTAATTCCGCAACAGAGGAGGGTCATACACAATACGCATTCGTACCCAGAACACGTTCTTTCTCCTAAACGCAAGGATTCTCAGGGACCCATGCAGATCACAGGTCCACGATTTCAGATTCTGGCAAGATTCTCAGTCAAACAAAACCAACATTCAGAGAACACTCCCTAAGGGAGAGGGTAAGAGTTGCTGGGACAGAATCAGTAGTTGGTCCACCCCACTACTGGGCAGTAAATGTCCTTCTGTCTTTGGAAACACACCATAGGCTTGTGCTGCGGGGAAAGCTGAGCTAATTAAAACTCCAAATACCCATTCAGCAGAAACCAACATTTTTCTCTTAGAATTCAAACAACTTAATTGTTCCAGGTATTTCCTTACAAGATGATAAAATGGGGAAACATTCAGGAGACACACTGGCTGAAGCGTTTGTGTGCAGGAGAGGGTAGAAGCGTTCCCACCCACAGAGCAGTTTTGTGTACAGGTTAGTAAATGCTAGTGCTCTCAGGTGGCCTCCGCCTGCAACGGCTTGAAGCAGGATTTCTGTTCCTGGCAAGAGACTGAAGTCAGGCCGCAGCAGTGAGAGCGCTGCATCCCAGCCACTAGACCAGTGGTCAGTGACAAGGCCCCTGGACTGTCAGCTTTGTAGAAATGAATTCCCACAAAGAAACGGAAAGTAGTGAAATGTAAAGTGTTTATTAGGAGGAAAAAGAGTACGTGCGAATAGGCACACACAGGCGGGCTCAGACAGAGAGAAGCACCCTCTTGGTAGTTTGAATCACTTATTCAAACTACTGGCATTTATCCCGGGTTTCCTCTGGCCAGTTATCTTGCTTTGCCTGGCTCTGAGTCTGTATTTGGTTTATCTCAGGGTCCTCCCATGTGTGCGCATGCATCTATTAGCCAAGATGGATTCCAGCAAAGACCTGGAAGGTTGACATCACTCCCTTCTGACCTCCAAGGAGCTTTTCTGCACAAGTATAGTCGGGAAGGTCTCCTTGACCTTGAGAATGAGAAATATGTGGTCTCTGTCGTTTACCTGGGAAGAGTTCAGCCTTTCCTATCATCCTCCTGCTATTATCTTCATCTTGGAGTATCTGTCCACAGGGGACAAACTCCAGCTGCTCAGCTTGGGGCTCATCTATCTCCTGCCTCACTAGGGTGTTCATTTGAATCAAAGGAGTGAGAGGCCCAGCCCTCATCCAGTCACTTATAAGCTCTTCCAGGTTGTACTGGCAACAGAACCTGCTAATTCACATTTAATACAGTAGCCTGTCATTATTGGTTCAAACTGTAGACAAGTGCAGCCACCAGGGGGCGTGTTGTGTACATTAACTCTCGTTTCTCAACACCCAGAGCCTCCATCACAAGTCTTTCAAAGTGGTTCTGGAACTCTCAGGCAGGCCAGTGGCTTGTTTCCCTTGACTTGGGAAAAAAGATAGGTCATCAACATAAATAAGGGGAAAACACCCTTGAAGAGACTAAAACTAAGAAGGTGAAAAGCATTGCCAGTGATTTGTGTAACACATTGTCATTTACTGGTAATATGCTCCAGATAATTAAACAAGGGACAAATTGCTTTAGAAAAAAGGGAACTCTGGAAAGCAAATGAGGAAGCTTGGGGGTTCCCAATAGAATAATTCAAATGAAGACTATACTGAATCTCTTTGTCTTCAGTAAATTATAAGCTGGGCGGTGGTGTCATGTTTGAAAGCAGCAAAAGGAAGTCCCATAATTTCCAGACCTGGGAGGGCCTGGGCTGTGGCTGTGGACAGGCCACTTGGCAAAGGGGATCAATGGCTTCCTTATATTTACTTTACAGAGAAATGGAATTCTCTGAACCTTAGTAGAAGTCTTAGTACTGAAGCGTTTCTTAAAACCTTTGTGACTACCAATTTTTGGCCTGGTGTGAATTTGCATATCATTGGGCCTGATCTGCATATTTCTTTTGAAACTCAGCAGGAATCATGAAGCCATTAAACCAAAGTTAGATTTTCCTGATTCCCATCCAGAAACATGTTGAAGAAAAGGCTTAGATTTGAAAACAGGAATAGTGTTTAAATTTGTATTAACAACCTAGTTTATTTTCCAAGGTTATTTCACATATTCTGTTTTATTCTTTTAAGAATATAAAATTTACCTTTTACCCAAAGGTCTTAATACTCAATTGAGTAGTTTCGTTTTGTCACTTGGAAGTCATTTTTCTAAGTTAAAAACTGTTAAAAAGAATCATTCTCAGGCTTCCCTGGTGGCGCAGTGGTTGAGAGTCCGCCTGCCGATGCAGGGGACACGGGTTCGTGCCCCGGTCTGGGAAGATCCCACATGCCGCGGAGCGGCTGGGCCCGTGAGCCATGGCCTCTGAGCCTGCGCGTCCGGAGCCTGTGCTCCGCAACGGGAGAGACCACAACTCTCTCCGCAACGGGAGAGGCCCGCGTACCATCATTCTTTTGAAGACTAATTAATTTATTTAAATGTATTAACATAAATTACAGAGTGCAATTTATGGTTCAAGCCTCTTTGTAAACATGGTGTTCTGCAATTTGGAAGGTTTTCTTTTATTTTTCTTTCAGCCTGGAGGGCTTTTCATAAAGGGCTAGCACATTTAAAGTACTGGAGGTGGCTTGCGTTCTTAATCCCCCCCCCCCAAACACACATTGAATCCCTTTATTTTATTTTTTAAAATTTATTTATTTTTGGCTGCTCTGGGTCTTCATTGCTGCGAGTGGGCTCTCCCTAGTTGTGGCAAGCGGGGGCCACTCCCCATTGTGGTGCGCGGGCTTCTCACTGCACTGGCCTCTCCCACTGCAGAGCATGGGCTCTAGGTGCGTGGGCTTCAGTAGTTGTGGCTCACGGGCTTAGCCGCTCCGCAGCATGTGGGAACTTCCTGGACCAGGGCTCGAACCCGTGTCCCCTGCATCGGCAGGCGGATTCCCAAACACTGCACCATCAGGGAAGCCCTATCCCTTTATTTTAGACTTATACAAGTGCTTGTTTCTGGAGGATTGTTCTGGACATTCCACAGATGACACAGTAATGAGTTTGATATCAAAGATACTTCTGAATTAATTAGGCCCCCTCTGTAGATTTTTAGAAAACACTTCTATAATGTCTCTCAACCTCAGTGTATTTCCTATTTGTATTGGTTTCAAGAGATCCCTGAATGCTTGTATCTATTGGGGTTCCAATCCTTGGGTCCCCACTCCCAATCCCTCAATTCATACCAATTCAAACACAACACAGCTGGGCCTTTACAAGTGGAGCCAATCTCTCACTCAAACAACAGAAGAAGGTATTAAATTATTGGACAATCTAAATATTAAGCAATAGCATTTTTTCCATCTGAGGAGAAGAAACCCTGCATAAATTCAGAAAAATACACAGCTGCCCAGAGCTTCCCTGAGCCATCATATACTTATTTATCCTCTAGGGGGCGGTAGTTCCCTGTTTCTGGGAGAAAACAGTCTTCTCTGGTCCAAGAGTTTTGCCTCTTGGAGCCTCCAGGGAAATTCACTTAGCTGAGCCTTAATTCGAACAGAAAGAAATCATTCCAGCTTTGAAACAGATAAAATTCTAACCTAGAAACTAGAAACATTCATTCCAGGAGTCAGAAGCACCAGAGCCCTTCCATCTGCTCTGACTACTGGCAGGCTCACAGATAAGACTCCACCTGTATTCTCTGGATTCATACCCATGAACATCTGGCAAAAACCACAAGACAATAATCCACAATAACAGGAAACAGAAACTGTTCTTTTTCACGTCCCGATGCTCTATAGATGTTCTCAGCCAGCTGCAACTTGATGTCCTTGTCTCGAACTGGTTAGAAACAGGTCTCAGAGAATAAGGGGAATCAGCACCCTACTCCCTGGTGGGGCCCAGACCCAGAGGGGTGATGAGCATATACCAAGGGGCAGGGTGAGGTGATTCACAGCCTCACCACAGTCCCCCAACTTCCATGTGTAGAGTGGGAGCAGCAGCCCCAGACTCAAAGGGACAGGTAGACTGGGATGATGTGTGTCTCCTTGGCAACAAATATGGTCTGGTGACTCACAGCTTATGCATGCTGGGGAGTCAGGGGAAGGACTGGGGGATGGGGGACCCTCCCAAAACCTTGGTATTAGGAAAAGACCTGTTTGGGTAGGGATGGGGGAGCTCTGAGAACTGTGGCACGTGGTAGTCACAGCTGAAATTAAGCTGCTTGGGAGACAGTTAAGGGATTTGATACTTCTTCCAAAAGAAAAGAAAAGAAACAGATCTCAGAGACAAGCAGGTACCCCAATGAGATCCAAATGGGTTGTCATTGCCTGGGTTTCCTCTAAAAACAGAGCCTGAGACAAGGACTTGCATGGAGAGGATTTATTTGGGATGTGATCCCAGGGTACAGGAGTGAGGAACTGGTAGGGTAACCAACCATCCATGTTTGCTGGGGACTGAGGTGTTCCCCGAGATGCAGGGCTTTCATTGCTAAAATTGGGAAAGTCCCAAGCAAACTGGGAGAAGTTGGTCACTACAGGAACTGGAGAGCTAGCCCCAGAGGGGGAAAAATAGTACAAGGCTGAGCTGATGAGTTGGTTTGATCCCAGTGGAGCTTCTAAGATGCATCTCAGAACTGGGGAGCATTTGATGCATCTCATCCCTTACTAGTTAAGCATTGCCCCTTGGAGTGTTAATTTGACCCACAATCAGGGCTCATATGCATGAGGGCCTGTGAGTTCCCATAGGCTTTTCTCACTGTGGCTTCAAAGAAGCCCTGGGCAGAAAGTGAGAGAGACACACAATACAGCTGAGGCCCAGCATGCTGGATTACGCCTACACAGATCTGGTTGCAGCAGCAATTTGGCTGGAGTCAAAATTGGACCAACAGGTTGTGAGGTGGGGCGCAAGAGTCCAATACATGTAGATTAATTTTGCCTCCCTTTGGTTGGCTCATATATTTGAGCTCTGCATGGGGTCAACAACCCGTGCTCTTAGCTTCTCATTAGTTTATTAATTTAAATGAGATAAAACTCTCAAACTCTTCATTTAAATATGAAGTTCTGCAGAGTGGTTTTATTTTACCTCATGTATAATTTTCAGGAAGATGCCATACCAATGAGCCCCTTCTGGTGAAAAAGAGATAATTCACAGGTATTTGTTTCACCCCCCAAAATGGAGATGTCAATTTAAATGTCATCACCAGCATAAAACATTAAGACAATCAATCAAAATCACAGACTTTTCGGAATTCCCTGGTGGTCCAGTGGTAAGTACTCCGTGCTTTCACTGCCGTGGGCCCAGGTTCAATCTGGTTGGGGAACTAAGATTCCGCGAGCCATGCGGCATGGCCAAAAAAAACCCAGACTTTTTAGAGGTTAAGGTGTGCTTACAAGACATAGCAACAACCTCTGAAGCCCAGATGTCTTGCCAAATTTTTTGGAAATCATATTTACAAGGATGATTTATATGTATTTTTTTATGTCCTCACTTCTTTTCAACTTTTTATTACCTAAAATTTTCAGGATCCCTTTGGTACCAATAACCACCAACTTTTGGCCATTCTTTTTCCATCTCCCTCCCTTAAGAATGTATGAGGCAGCAAGCAACAGAAAAACCAACTACATGATCTTAAACAAATAAAAGCACTATTTGTCTCAGATAACAAAGTCTAGAGATAGGTAGTCCAGGCTGGTGTCGAACTGCATGATGTCCTCGAAAATTCAGCTCCTTCCCCTGTTTTGGTCCGCCATCTATAGAATGTGATTGCAAGATGGCTACCTAGCCTCTGGAAATCACATCCTTGTTCCAGGAAGGAAGAATGAGGAAGAGCAAAAAGGAGCCTAAGATACACCAACTACCTCAGATTTCCTTTGGAAACCTTTCCCAGAATCTGTACTCAGCATGGTCTCTACTTGCTGCAAGGGAGTATGGGAGGTGAGCAATTTTAGGTGGAACATAGCCACCCTGAACTAGAACCGGGTCCTATTAGTCAGGAAGAAGGGACCTCTGTTTTTTTGCCCATGTTTTTCTCTCTGCTTCCAATGCCCCTCCCCACCCCTAACTACCCAGGTTATTCCTTTATTTAACAAATATTTATTTAATACTCACGCCCTGCCAGGCCCAAGGCCAGGTCCTGGGGCTCTAAAGAGAATAAAAAGTAGTGTTTACTTTTGAACAAGCCCTAATGTAATCTATAGCAGAAAACCAATACGTAATATCTAAACTTGCTAAAAGCAGAGCCACACAAGCAAACATTTTATTTAAAGATATAGAAGGAACCTCTTAAAGATATAAAACCAGAAATGGTTCAAAGGGGCCACTTCCGGAGGCGAGGCTATGACAGGAAGATGAAGAGTCGGGGATTGCTGATGCCATTATAAGCTCGTTTGTACTGCCTGGCTTTTGTTTTTTTAAAATATGTACCTACATAACTTTGATAAAACGTAAAACGTAATTCTGAAAAATAATACTGCGGTAGACAACTTTGTGCATAAAAAATGGTTGCCATTTTTTTCATGATGTATTCTTAGAATTTCTGTGTTAGAGATTGCAGATATAAACGTGTTTCCAGAAAGTATGAAAGATTGTTGAGTTTAAATGGAGTGACGTATGTAAGCTACCAAGCACATAGCAGGCCCTCCGTACACATTCATTAGAAACAAATAAATCACAGCATTTTGTCCGGTTTCCAAACCTTCCCAACAGCTGCCACAAAAAAGAAATGCAGCTCTCTTGATGATGTTCCTCTGGGTCTTTTGCTAACACAAATAGTATGGCAGTGAGTAGTCTTGTGCCAATGTCAATTCAGGTTTTTGCCAGTGTGTATTTGGGACAGATTCCTAGAAATGGGTAAACGCACATGTCATTTTGCTGGATGTTGCCATGTTCCCTCCAGAGCGGCTGTACTATTTTGCGACCGCCAGCCCCCGCGAGTAATGTGTGAGTGTGCCTTTTTCTCACAGCCTCATCAAGAGAAATTGTTGTCCAGCTGTGGGGTTTATACTCATCTGATGGGTGAGAAATGGTCTCTCAGTGTAGTGTGAATTTGCATTTCTGATACTTACCATTTCTCCCTGCCACAGCCCATTCTAAATTTCCCTCACCCTCAGGCTGCTTGCCAAGGGGATGACCCAGACCTTTGTCCGTGAGGGATCTGAGCCCTTGGTGGCTTTGTCTTTGTCAGACCACAGATGCCTCAGTTGCCCAGGCAGTGTTATTACTGAGCGCAGAAGCACCAAGATGTGTCCTAGGGAATCTGAGCTTCTGACACTCTCCTTTCTGCCCCACTAAGCGTCAGCAGCCCTGCCTCTTTGTGACAATCAGGGTTGATAACATCCTGCCACCACCACAAACCCAATTTTGCCTTCTGCGCCGCTGGTGTAGAGATCCAAAAGTGATCAGGTGGCAGTTATAGCTTCAGGCTACACGGAACCCTCCTGTGTCCTTTGGTGAAGAGCTTACCCCTCCCTGGGAACTAGGGCTTCTTTCCAACAGAGCCTAAAGTTGTAGGAACACAAAGCAAAACTTTTGCAAGTGAGTCACTGGAAATGATGGTAAGAGGGGCCACTTCTCCTTCTACACTTGTGTTCCTGGACCCCTGTATTCCAACTGGTGGAGACAGAGCACCACATAACAGCCATTGGTTCAATATACATTGTACAGGACAGCACAGTACAGGAATACACATCCTCTGGAACAGCACTCCACCCCACAAGGAGTCATCCCCTGGCTAGCAGCCTCACTAAGACTTTCAGGCCAGGTGCTTTCAGGTGACACATTCTATAGGAGGTCCAGTGCATCCCATGGGAATGTGCCCATTGACACACCTTCTCCATCATGATATGGGGCTGTTAGGGTGAGGCAGAGTGATTTATCAGGAAATCAGGCACACCATCAGCTCTGTGCTGGTCCTGGCAGAGGCCCTGTAAGCTGGGAGGGCAAACCCATACCCACAGCTAGTTTAAGTTCCTATGAGGAAGAATCACTCCTCCTCTAGGTTAGAAGGGATCTGATGCAATCAACTTGCTTGATCTTCTTGAGGGATGGAGTGGCACTGGAGACTCTGTTGGTGACAAGTTAGATAATCAGCAGAGGCAGCAGCTAAAACAGCCTTGGTGAGCGGCAACGCATGCCTTTGGGCCAGTGCAGAGCCTCCATCCCTGACACTATGACTTCTCCATTCATGGGTCTATCGCTCCAGCACCAGCGTGACTAAGGACAGAGGTCGGTTGACAATGCTTCCTAGTGAACACTGATGTGAGACATAAACGTCTTCACATTGGTGCCCACCCCAGGAGGCCCATCTGCATGCTTCTTCCTTCATCTTCCCATGGTGCTTCTGTCAGGCCCCTGACCAGCCAGCCAGGGATTCACTACTGCTCAGAAAAGAAGCATCTATCTCTACCTTCAACCACTTCTCACTCCACCAAATGCTCACAACCAAAATCTCTGCCCAGAACACTGCTCACTAGAAGGATTTTCCTTCTATACTGCCTTTTAGGGCCACCACTGCCTAGGGCTTTAGAGTGGCAACAGTCCACTTTCAGCTCACATCAGCCTACCCATACATGAAGCAGGCTGAGATGTTTTCTTTCTCTATCATCTGGTCATAGGGAAGCCCCCATGAGGCCTTAAGTGTGAGCTGCAGGAGAGGCATCAGTGCAACAGATTACACCTACTTGTGTGACTCATTTGTGCCTGTTGGACTTCCTCAGGCCTGAATGTACCATTTCCATCATACGATGGGTTATTACTACGCCTGCCTGACCTTATTATGACTTGATGGACCTAACAATACCCAACTCATGATAGGCAGCTCCTGTCTCATAATCACTTGGTGTCTGTCCCCTGGTCAGCACGTAATGGGGCCCACTGGTCCATCATGAGTTGCCTTTTGTGTGTGTGTGTGTGTGTGTGTGTGTGTGTGTGTGTGGTACGTGGGCCTCTCACTGTTGTGGCCTCTCCCATTGTGAAGCACAGGCTCTGGACCCACAGGCTCAGCGGCCATGGCTCATGGGCCCAGCCGCCCCATGGCATGTGGGATCTTCCTGGTCCGGGGCACGAACCCGTGTCCCCTGCGTCGGCAGGCGGACTCTCAACCACTGCGCCACCAGGGAAGCCCATGAGTTGCTTTTTGAATGAATAGTTCCTTGATGCAGAAGGCATGGCCTAGCTAGAAGACTGTGCCATGCATCTCCTACTGGGGCTTGCCAGACACTCTGCCCAGCATCCCTATATCATGAGACGTCTCTAACCCTATAGCCAAGTGGCAGAGCAACTTGTCCTGCAGCCTGGTCCTAATGCAGAGGCCTCTCTTCCTCTGGGACTCACTTGAAATTGCTAGACTTCGAACTACCTGATCAAGGGATTGGCGTATTATTCTCAGTGCAGCATATACTGCCTCCAAAATCCAAAGGACCCATAAAACATGTGTATCTTTCTTATCAATGAGGAGTATAAGGTGCGATAACTTGTTCTTTACCTCAGAAGGGATGTCCCAGCATGCTTCAGACCTAGACCCCCTAAAACCTTCACCTATGTAATAGGCTCCTGAATCTTTGTAGAGTTTATTTCCGCATCCTCTGGCACATATGTGTCTTATTAGGACATTCAGAGTAACCCCATATTTCTGCTTACGAGGTCCAATTTGCATGATATCATCAATATAGTAGACCAGAGTGATGCTCTGAAGTTAAGCCAAGATGACCGAGGTCTTTGCAGACTACACTGTGACAGAGAGCAGAAGAGTTATCATAGTCTTGAGGCATGACCATGAATGAATGACTACTCTTCCCATATACACCCGAAATGCTCTTGGTTCCCTTACTAATGGGGATTGAAAAGAACACACTGACAGATCCAACATGATCTACATGATCCAAATGGTTCTTGTAGATACTAATACAGGTAGACTAAATGGGGGATATAATGGGAGCCACCACCCCTGTATACTTTAAGTCTTTAAGGGAGACAATTTCTGAGACCAAATAAATTGCCAACCTACAGATTCAGGAACTAAATAAGCAGTTCTAGTTTTAAGCTACTAAATTTGGGACACAGTTGTCATGTAGCAAAAGCCGCATTGGATATGCAGGCTGGGAATATAGAAGAGAGATCTGAACAGGGCATAGAGATTTAGGAGTCAGAAGATGGTAACTGAAGTCAAGGCAGTAGCTGAGACTATACTGAGAAATCCTGTAGAGTAAGAACAGCTTGAGACCCCCAAAGTCAACATTGCCAAACGAAGTTCAGTAATTCCTATCTCAGAAAATGGCACCACCAGCTACCCAGGCACCCAAACTGGACACATCATGCCTTTTATGACCTGGCCTCACCAACCTCATCTCTCTCCTTCAGGCACCTTATACTCCAGCAAAACAGACGTTCTGATGCTCCTCACATGTGCTATGCTCTCTTCCCAACACCATGCCTTTGCCTATGCACTTTCTTCTATCAAGAATATCCTCTCCTGGGCTTCCCTGGTGGCGCAGTGGTTTGAGAGTCCGCCTGCCGATGCAGGGGACACGGGTTTGTGCCCCAGTCCGGGAAGATCCCACATGCCACGGAGTGGCTGGGCTCGTGGGCCATGGCCACTGAGCCTGAGCGTCCGGAGCCTGTGCTCCGCAACGGGAGAGGCCACAGCAGTGAGAGGCCTGCGTACCACAAAAAAAAAAAAAAAAAAAAAAAGAAAAGAAAAAAAGAATATCCTCTCCAGCCCCTTCCTCATATATTTACTTGCCAATTCAACCTCATATGTCACTACTTCTGGGCAGCCTTCCCTAACCATCCCCGATGAGATGTTAGATCCTCCTCATCCTATATCATGGAGATGATTGCTTTATCTCTGCCAGCCCTTCACATCCTCCCCACCTGCCTCTGTGACCCTGAAAGGCATGGACTGTGTCTTTATGTTTATTTATAATCAAGAACTTAGAGTGTCTCTCTGGAAACAAATAAATCTAAGCAGGGTCCTGCTTGGCATGAAGAGATTTCAGAATGGTCAGCCTGAGGGAATGACAAGTCATTATTTTTTTCTCTCTTCTTTCTATAGACTGTATAGCAATCACTGTTGATAGCTAATGTAACACTCATCCTCAAACTACTTTTCCTTTGTCCCCTTAACTACAGAGGTGGGAAAACCTAAATTGTTTTCTCAGTCTCCTTTATATTTAGTGTAGCCAGTACGGTGAAGCAGAAGTCTGCTAGAGGCTTCTGGGAAAGCTTTTGATTTTCTGATCAAAAGGACACATTAGCTGGCCTCACCCCTATCTCTCATCTTCCTGCTGAGAATATAGATGTGATGCCTGAAACTTCATCAGCCACCTTGTACCATGAGGCTACCAGCCAGTACACTAAGGGGGGCAGAGAGAAAAGCCTCCATGAGTCTGAGCCTCTGATGGCATCTTAGAAGCACTGCCCCAGCCTTGGGCTGCCTGCCTCCAGACCTCTCCTCGTGTGAGATAATTAAGTGATCTGATTGTTTAAGACACTGCTTGTCAGGTGTTCTGTGGCAGAGCAGAAAGCAGTCCTAACAGAGAGAATACACAGAGCAGCAGGAACTAACTGCCAGAAGAGAGCTCTGAGTCAAGGTCGTGCTGGGACCAGTGTTAAAGATAAACCTATCAATTAAGGAATACAGAGGGTTGTTGTTCTTCAATTTAGCTCCTGGTTCTGTGGGGGAGACTTGGAAACAAGAGTTGTAGCCTCTGTTCCTAAAGTGTTTATAGTCAAGTGGGAGGCAGTCTGATGAAATACCACACTGAACAGCATGCAGTCAAGAGCTGGATTTTATAAAGCTTGAGAAGAGGAGGCTCAGCAAAGGGGAAGTGGCTCAGAAGGGGAAGGTTTCCTGGAGGCTGAGGGGCTTGAGCCTCAGAAGATGAATGGGATTTGGTGACATATTAGCCCATCCATGACCTCTGCCATGGGGCCTGAGGATGGCTGTAGTAGGTAACCTGCTGACAAGCCCCCCCGGGCGCAGTTGAGACTCAGTCTTGATGCCCTTCTGATTCTCCATACCAGGTGGTTTAAGAAGATGTTTTTCTCCCTCTCAGATTCATTTATTCAACACATAATTATTGAGCCTTTACTATGGATGAGGAACAGCCTCAGGTGCTACGGATACAACTGTGAGCAGCACACACACAGTACCTGACCTTGGAGAGCTTCTGTTCCAATGAGGGAGACAGGTGACAAATCAAAGGAAACCTCAGGGCTGGAGGGGTCAGGATTAACAAACTCGGCCCTGGGCAGCTCCCTTTAGGCCTCTGCCTTCCCAGATTGGTTACTCGTCTGGGTTCTTGTGGCCCAAGGGACTCATTAGCCAACCCTAATTCCTGGAGGAAGTATGGGCCTGGGAGGACACCCGCCACGGGTGCTGTGCTCAACCTATGTGCCCAGGCCAAGCCCGTGTTGCTGCAGCCTGCAAGCCACTGCCATCCCTTTCTTTCCTTTTTTTCTTTTTTTTTTTGCCAGAACTATCTTATTTATTATAAAGATACACTGTGAAGAACAGATCTGACTGTATACTGAAGCTTGGAATGGTACATGACAGAATGTACAGTACTATACGTAAAATTGCCATTCCTTTCTGCCCAGCCAGGCAAATCACCCTGCACCACCGCCCCACCTCCCCTTCTGCATCACATGTACAGCGTGTGCAGAAGCTCAACTTCATACTCCCTCATTCTTCCTGACGGGCTGTGCCATCGCCCCAGCCAACACATTCTGGCCACACCATCCTGCTCCCCGGGGGAAAGCAGTGATCTCTCATCCTAAAGGGCCCCTCACTTCCTCCTCTCCCCAGGAAGCCCTCCTCCTCATCCAGAGCTGAGTGATTACACCTCTGATCATCCCAAACTGGGCACAGTGAAGAGGGAAAGGGGGCACCATTGATAATCAAAACAGACAACAGGCAAACCAAGGCCTGTGTGGTCTCCTATCCAGAGCCCAACATTAAGGTCTGATGCTCCAGACAGCCTCTTCGTCTGTTACCTCACCATTTCCCAAACTGTGTTCTGTGGAACACCTGGGAGATAACAATAGGGCTTCACAAAAACAAAAAGAAACTAAAAATTCCACATTGAAATGATTTTGAGAAACTCTTGAGTTAACCCAAGATTAATATGTATTGGTAAGAATATTGCATGTCATGTCTCCCAAGCCCACTTGACCATGGAATCCTTCTGCAAAGAGCATCTCACGGAAGAAACGTATTTTGAGAAATACGGTCCTAGGCAAATGGAATTGTTCCCAGAGTTTGTCTTATCTCTGTCCTAGTGTTTAGTATTAAGATATGAACATCAGGGGCTTCCCTGGTGGTGCAGTGGTTGAGAGTCCGCCTGCCGATGCAGGGCACATGGGTTCGTGCCCTGGTCCGGGAAGATCCCACATGCCGCGTGGAGCGGCTGGGCCCGTGAGCCATGGCCGCTGAGCCTGCGCGTCCGGAGCCTGTGCTCCGCAACAGGAGAGGTCACAACAGTGAGAGGCCCGCGTATCGCAAAAAAAAAAAAGATTTGAATGTCAAGATGGATTCAGGCTCATACCCAGCTGGGTGTCACTTTGCACCAGGATGCTTTTGGCTGCAAGTGACAGATATCAGTAGATATTGTAGTTTATCACTCTCATAGCAACAACTCCTGAGCAAAGCACTTCCAGCCCAGCCGTCTCCTCGAGGTCCCAGGTGTTTTCTATTTCTTCTCCCTGCCACCTTCAGCATGTTGTTTATTTCCTCTTGTGGTCACAGGATGGCTACAGCAACTCCAAGCATAGCACATAGAAACAAAGACATCCAGCAAAGAGGGCGTGTGCTCCCACATATGCCTTTAGCATTTATCCTTAGCAAAGAGGAAGTTTTCCAGATGCCCCATCTCTCTTCCTCTCTCCCTCTCTCTCTCACACACATGCACACACACGGACACCTGTAGAAGTCTCCTGCTCAGGTCTCAGTGGCTAAGCAGACTGACGTGTTTCCTGGGAATCAGCACTACTAGTACTAAAACCAGGACATTCCTGGGCAACGTGAATGAGTTCATAACTGGGTAGGAATGGACCCTATGACTGCCTAAATCAGTCATTGGATAGGGAAGTGGACTTACCATGATTGGTTTAGACTAATCAGGATTTACACCCTGAGACAAGAGTGGGAGCCAGCTTTCCTGAATGTAGAATGATGAACACTCAAACAAAACCTACTTCCTTACAGTGAGGAAGAGGGGAAAGGCTGTTGAGGAGACAATCAGCAGGGCTGCCTTTTCTCTGAAATGAGATACAGCAATAATTCTCTCCTCATGATGCTGTGGTAAGGATTAGATATTGAACAGAATGACACATGGCAGTGCCTTACATAGAGAACCAATAATAGCATCTTTTTATTAAGCACTTACTGTGTGCCAAGCACTGTGCTAAAGGCATTACATGTGTTGTCACCATACCCATATAACATTCTCGGAGATATGGATGTATTGATAAATCCCATTTTACAGAGGTTCCTGAGACACAAAGAGTTTAAATGACTTGCCTAAGGTCATACAACTAGAAAGCTGTAGAGCCGGGCCTCAAAGCCCAGTCTGTCTAATACCATGATGACCATCTTAATCTCTCTACCCCACCTCCTCGCAGAGTTGTGCACCAAATGTTAATTCCCTTCCCTTTAATCTCCAGCACCTGGCACAGGGCCCAGCATACAGCAAGCACTTTTTGTTTTTATTGATTTTTGGCTGAGCTGGGTCTGCTGCTGCGTGCGACCTTTCTCTAGTTGCGGCAAGTAGGGGCTACTCTTCATTGCGGTGTGCAGGCTTCTCATTGTGGTGGCTTCTGTTGATGCGGAGCTCAGGCTGTAGGCGTGTGGGCTTCAGTAGCTGTGGCTCATGGGCTCTAGAGCGCAGGCTCAGTAGTTGTGGCGCATGGGCTTTTTTGCTCTACAGCATGTGGGATCTTCCCGGACCAGGGCTCGAACCCGTGTCTCCTGCATTGGCAGGCGGATTCTTAACCACTGCGCCACCAGGGAAGCCCAGCAAGCGCTTATTAAATAATTTTTGAATGAGTAGATGGTAACAGCTGACATCCCTCAACCATAGGGTTTACAAAGGACTTTTACCTGAATTTAGGATTTTCTCCTTCAAATCTGGTCCTCTTTCAGGGATCCTTCTCCCAGCAAATGGCACCACCATCTATCTGTTTGCACAGCCAGAAAAGTAGAGTAACCATCAACCCATCTCTCTCCCTCCCACACATCATATCCAACCCATCACCAAGGCTGTCTCTCAAATCTGTGCATTTCTTTCCATCTTCCGTGACCGGGACCCGTGTCACTATCACATTCTCACCTGAACCACTGCAAGAGCTCCCTCACTGTTCTGTCCACAGCACTGAAGCCATCCTAGGGGCTCTTACCCATGCTGCAGCCAGAGTGGGTGTCTCCGTTTCTGACCAGGTAGTCTGCCTACTGAAAACCCTTAATGTTAATTCCTTTGGGGATAAAGCTCAAACTCTCTAACACAGCCTGGCCTCTGCCTGCCTCCTGCGCCTCATCTTACACACCATCCACGCCCCCCTCTCATACTCTCCCAGCCACACCCTCCACTGACCTTGCTGAAGTCCCTTCTTCTTGTGCTTCCTCCAGCCACGGGAGCTCTCCACACATGCTGTTCCCTCCCCTCTTTGCCTAGTTAACTCTTACCACCTGATGTCTCAGCCCGGCCTCCCTCCTTTTGTTAAGACTCCACTGACCACCATGACCAGGTCAAATCCCCCTGTCAAAGGCTCTTGTAGCAACATCTATTTTTCCTTAATGGCCCAGTTGGCATTGTTACAGTGCTACATTTGCTTGTGAGTTTGTTATGTTACCTACTCGGGTCCTTGGACTCTTTAATCAATAGAAATTGATACGAAGCCAGATGAGGAATTCAAGCAAGGCTTTACTGGGACTCGTGCTGCGGCACAAGGGAATGAAAACAAGTAACAGGTGCCCTTGCTCCCTCCCAAGGAGGGGGCGCTGGTCCCTTACATGGGGTGAGGGTAGGGGCGGATTAGTGGGTCAGGCCAGAGGGGTGGCTTAAGTGGTCTGCCCACCCCCTTGGTGGTGATGTGTGCAGGAGTCATACGCAGTCCCAGCTTTTGCTCCCGGCACCTCCCAACTGGCAGTTGGTTTGTGGCCTTTTTGTAGCCTGTTGGTCCTAATTGCCTCAACTGCGCACACGTGTAGTTACTTTTAGTCTTTGTTTTCTTTGTATTCTGTTGCTTGAAGAGAGTTTATCCAGGTGCAAGCACTGCAGTAAAGGGTCCCAGGCCCCAGCCTATCTCAGTTTGATTGTTTATCCGTCTACAAGCTTGTTGTCCCGTTTTGTTGATCTCTCTGCAGCCTTTCCAATGCCCAGCCAGGGACGGCACATAGTATGTTTACAACAAATGTGTGTTTGTTTAATTAATTAACTAGTTAATTAATCAATAAATTAACATTTCACCCAGGTTACTGTGAGCTCTCTCGGGGCAGGGACCTGCCTTAAATTTTCTGCACCAACACCATCCCCCAGCAGGCAGCACATGACTGGGCCTGGGGAAGTGGGTACTGACCACTCTGAGTGACGGTGGCCACATGGTTGATGGGGACGGGCGTGTTTGTCAGAAACAATGTGGAAGGGAGTGAGGCAAGCAGGACAGGAAAGGGGAAAGAACTGAGGAAAGATGTGGTCTAAGGGGACCCTAGCCTCAGCCTGGTGGGGAAGGAGGGTCTGGAGCATAAAATCATGGACTGTATTGCAGAGCTGTCCCATTTTGAGGCAAGATGGCTAGGCTTTTGTGTGTATGTCCCAGATGGTTTTCAGCGATTAGGTCTCCTGCCAGCTGGCCCCAAGACACCAAAGCTGGAAAATGATGGTCAGCTCTGTCCCCTCCTCCCTGCAATCCATCTGTGCCCTGTGAGCTGAAGTACCCTGCCCCTTGCCTCACCCTCTGCGTTGTTTCCTTGGGCTGCTGTAACAAAATAGCGCAAACTGGGAGGCTTTGAACAAAAGAAATGTATTCTCTCAGGGCTCTGGAGGATAGAAGTCTGAAATCACAGGGTTGGCAGGACTGTGCTCTCTCTGAAGGCTCTAGGGGAGGATCTTCCTTGACCCTCTCCTAGCTTCTGTGGTTGCTGGCAATCCTTGGCGTTGCCTGGCTATGGCAGCATCACTCCAATCTCTGCCTGTTTTCACATGGCCATTTTCCTGTGTGTCTCTATGTCCAAATTTCCTTCTTCTCACAAGGACCTCAACTTAATGACATCTGCAGAGACCGTATCTCCAAATAAGGTCACATTCACAGGTACCAAGGGATGGGATGGGATTTGAATATATCTTTAAAAAAAAATTTATTTGTTTGTTTGTTTGTTTCTTTGGCTGCATTGGGTCTTAGTTGCGGCACACGGGATCTTTGTTGAGGCACGCAGGATCTTTCTTTGCGGCAGCCGGGCTTCTCTCTAGTTGTGGCGCACAGGCTCCAGAGCGCGTGGTCTCTGTAGTTTGCAGCACGCGGGCTTAGTGGCTCTGTGGCATGTGGTATCTTAGTTCCCTGACCAGGGATCAAACCTGTGTCCCCTGCACTGGAAGGCAGATTCTTTACCACTGGACCACCAGGGAAGTCCAGGGCCTTGAATATATCTTTTGGGGGACACAATTCAATACACTAACCCGGAATGCCACAGTTACCTCTTTCAAACTCTTTTGAACCTGCCCTTTCTGTATGAGACTGAAGTCTTCTTCCTGGGACCGCTCCCCTGACACCTCAGCTTTTGCCAAAAATGAAGTCATGCTCCTCATTCCCAGAAACGCACCCTGATAGAGCCCAGAAATTCCACAGCTGGCAGCTTTGACAGCGGCCAAAGTCTCTCCTGCCTTTTCTCATTTAATCCTCACAACAGCCTCAAGAAGATACCATTCTTCCCATTTTATAGACGAGGAAATTGAGACTCAGGGAAGGTAAGTGCCCCACACACAGTCTCACACCAGGGAACTGGCAGAGCAGAGACCTGATCCAGGTCTGCCTGACGGCAGACAGCACATCCTTCACCACCGTACTCTACCGCCTAGCTGCTTCCCTTGGTGGTACATCTGCCAGCCACCAAGAGGGTCCAGGTAAACCCAACCAGGAACTTAGAAGAGTGTCATGAGAAAACTGCTAAGAGATCAGAGAGAACACAGAACTGGGGGCCTGGGTTTGGTTGTTAAGAGGACCTAGGGGGGCTTCCCTGGTGGCGCAGTGGTTGAGAATCCGCCTGCCGATGCAGGGGTCACAGGTTCGTGCCCCGGTCCGGGAAGATCCCACATGCCGCGGAGCGGCTGGGCCCGTGAGCCATGGCCGCTGAGCCTGTGCGTCCGGAGCCTGTGCTCCGCAACGGGAGAGGCCACGACAGTGAGAGGCCCGCGTACCGCAAAAAAAAAAAAAAAAAAAAAAAAAAAAAGAGGACCTAGGGATAAGGAGTCACAGGTCACATGAAGAAAACAAGATGTAGTTTGGGGTGACATTTCTTTAGGGAGGAATTTTCCATTGGTGATAGTTTTAAATTCATTTGATGATTGATATAATATAAATTCAATTTTCCTCTGTCCTACTTTTATAGGCCTACTCCTGGTGAATATCCTTTCGTATCCTGGAGCCTGCCAGTGTTCTGGAAGCCAGTTTGTTTTGATTGATGTTCAGCGCTGGTCATGCAAGCCTGATTCCATTGTGAACATGATTTCCTCTGATGGGAGGCCTGACTTCATCACGCAGGCATGGTTTTACTGAGAAGGCAATTTTCTTCTGTTGAATGTGGTTAACTCTTACATGTCCATGATCACTACTGAGATACCCCTCAGGATATGCAGGTCAGCCCCAGACGCCTCAGAGGATGCAGTCACTTCGGTTGGATTTATAATGGCTAACACTTCACTTAAACAGTCAATAAATTTTCTGAGTGCCTACTCTGTTTTTGGCTCTGTGTTGGGTACTAGTTACTCCCCTCAGGGAGCTCACATTTTATTGGGGAAGATGGACAATCACAACTAATGAGATCAGTGCTTCAAGAGAACTGTCAGTTGAGGTTCTTGTTTGTCTACATCATAATCCATACAGGTTTAAGCAGAAGGAGAAGAGAATCAGTCTCAGTGCTACACAGTTAAAGGTCAGGGCCAAAGCAGTCAGCCAAAACAACCATCAATACCAGGGGAATTTTCTAGTGGAAATATCACCACCCTGCCACCTGTTGCTTGGCACCTATGTGAGGTGATGGCTGTTAAAAACTCCTCCGCGGATGCCCCTAGAACACCCAGACACCCCCATCACAGATGCTTTCCAGGTGATCTTATCTATCTGCATGCAGACATCAGTGCCCATAATTTCCTTCCACTTCCATGTCTTATCAGGAACACCTTGTGAATTCCCTGGTGGTCCAGTGGTTAGAACTCTGTGCTTTCACTGCCGAGGGCCCGGGTTCAATCCGTGCTCAGGGAACTAAGATCCCACAAGCCACACAGCGTGACCAAAAAAAAGAGAAAGGAACACTTTCTATATGGAACCCAGGTTACATGTGAAACCCATGTGGAATGTGGGAAATGTTACTTTAGTTTCCCAGCTTCTATAACACAGGAAAGCAATCCAGAAGGGACTGGGCAACTGGATGTTTGTATCTGAAATTCAGAAAAGATATACAGACCAGTGAGCTGGGACAGATCACAGAGGGTTCCCGCAGGTGCAAAGATTGGTGAGAATGGTGACTCAGACCACGTACAACAGTGCTTCCACTTTGGTTCACCACTGAAACAGCAAATGAGCTGATAGAGATAGAGATAGAAGTGTGACGGTTGCTCCCTGATGCCTTCCTACCTCCACATACAGGTGCACTTGAAGCCTAATGGTCAAAGCAAAGAGTAAGAAACCTGCCAGGGCAGGGGGACTCTGGCTGCCCGCTGGTCCTTCTTTATTCTGTTGGGCTAGAACTCAGCACTCAAGGATCTACTTACTATCATGAAGGGAATTCCCTCCGATGGTAAATCCAGACTCCTATTCTGATATGTAGAAGTTCTAAACAATTAAATACTGAATTGTTCTGCATTAAAATGTGTTGACTAAGAGGCAAAATTTAGAGAGACAGAGAGAAAGTAGTTTTTCCCTTTTATCAACCACCCGACAAATGGTGGAAAGTCTTGATTCCAGGTAGGGATGTCTGGTCAGGGACAGATCCTCAGTTATAGATCAGAAGCTAAGGAGACAGACCACCACTGGTGACCCTTCTCTCCTAAGGAGAGGTGTGAATTTGAACCCCAAGAATGAGAATCTAGTGGTTGATTAAAAATATTTTCCCCACCTCTGCATCATTATTTCTTTCTTGTTATCCCAGGATTTCAGTAAAATTTTGTAGAATGTTCTTAGCATGCATTGAATTATGAGAAATGACTTATCTACACTTGATGAAGATTGAATTGAGGAGAGGGAAAATCATCACAGATTCAAGACACATTATGATTCTAAAGCAGGCTAAATAGAAAGAAAACCATATCTAAGCATATTGCAATAAAACTGCTGAAAACCACAAAAATAAAATCTTAAAAGCAGCCAGAGAAAGAGATGCATTACTTTTGAAGTCACAATAATAAGACTGATAGCTGACTTCTCATCAGAAACAATGAAAGTCAAAAAGAGAATAGAATGTTATCTTCAAAGTGCTACAAGAAAATACTTCCCTAACCTAGAATTCAATAGGTGCAAAAACATCCTTCAAGAATAAAGGAAAAATAAAGACATTTTCAAACTAACAAAAACCAGGGTAATTCATCAGCAGCAGACCTGCTATAAAAGGAATACTGAGTGTTCATAGATAAAAAGGAATGGTCCTAGATGGAAGCTAGAAGATATACATCAACAATAGAAGATATTCATACAATGAAATACATGAAATATATACATATACAAGAATAGTCATATGGTCATTGTTTCTAATAGCCAAAACATTAATATCCAAATGTCTGTCAACATTCCTACATGGTGTACTATACTGCAATGAAAGTTATAAAATAGACTTACACTCCCATCAAAAATGGAGTAATAAAGAACAAATTTACCCACCTACCTGAAATAACAACAATGAAACTCGATAAAGTGTATGAAATAAAGGTTTTCAAGGCATTGGTTATCAGGCAATGTTTGGGATCTTAAGAGGCAGAGAACACATGTAAACCCTACCATTGCCCACACTACCTGGAGAGAGTTTCCAGGCCACCATGCAGGCAGGATAAACCAGGTGAAGCCTGGAAGTCCCCCTGAGTTGAGGAGATGGAGCTGTGAGTCTGAAGAGGCTAGTTGGCTAGAGTTTACAGGGCAGAGTGCCAGAGATGAAAGAGCTGCAGAGAGAGAGAGAATTCTGGAGATTTTCAGAGGGTCTCCCTCATTGTTCAGCTGAGTTTTGGTCAATGCCTGCATTGCAGTCCTGACTCTGCCACTTTCTGTCAATCAACATGCCTGTTTTGAGCACCTATTATGTGCCAAACACTGAGGAGGGATGTGGGAAACCAGACCTGAGGCAGACCTGTTCCCGCCCTTACCAGGCTCCCAGTCTAACTGAAGAGAGAAACCACATACACCCAGCAGGCACACACCACCCGAGGAGTCTAAGCTGAGAGCCAGAGGAATGGTTCAGGGCAGATGTGAAGAGAAAAGAGGGTCCATTGTTCTAACCCACACCATCCCCTCCCCGACTCTGATCCCAGCACTGGGTGGATGTGGGGACAGAGTGATGTGGGAGACATAGACCAGCTCCCCAGGTCTAGCCTGCAGTGTGAGTTCTAGGTGGGACCTGAGGAAGCAAAGACTGCCATCCCTGGGAAAGGGGGAGAACCTTGGGCCAGGAAATGGGAGCTGGTGCCCATCCCTGCCCTGCCTCTAGATCTTTGTGCAGACTTTCCGGGTCTCAGTTTCCTCATCTGACCCTGGGGAGGCTAAGCTCCTTTTACTCTGAAGGAGGTTCCCACCAGCTGAGCTTCTGGGCCTCAGTTTCTCTTGACGACAAAGGCGACAATAATCCCTGTCCATCCTTGGGAGAGCCTCCCAATCAAGAGATCGTTTTTCCCTACAGCTACTGCCAAGAGGAGATGAAGAAGCCCCAGGAGTTTGTGCAGAAGTGAGGGGACAGGCAATGATTGACTGTCCAAGGCAACAGGGGTGAGGCAAGTGCTTTCTGCTGACCCAGCATCTCGCTTATATCTCTCCCCAACTCCCCCCACCCCATTGCACCCCAGACTATTTTTGTTAGTTCCTAGAATTCCATGCTTCCCGCTCAGTCCTATGGTTTCTCCAGGGATGATTTAGGAATGGAAAGTGGCAGCCATCTTGTCAGGAAGTTGCAACACCTCCGTTCTCACATCTACCCTGCCAATCTTCGGACTTGAGGGTGTACTTCATGTCCTGTACGGACCCATTCTATTATGCCCTTAGAGAACAATGTGGCTGTGCCGTCTCAGCAGATTTCACCCACACAACCTCCCTGGAACACGGTGGCCTCCCAGCACACCCTCCTGTACCCTGAAGGCTTCGCCTTCCAAAGGACTCATCACCCCAGTGAGAGAGTGGACAGGAGTGAGGTTTGCCTCCATCACACCCCTCCCCCTCACATGCCCCTCTCAGACCTCCAGAGATGTCAGGACAGCAATGGTTGGGCGCCACCTGGTGGCCATGATATGCACTACAGGCCACCATCCTCTTCACCCCTTTTCTCGTGCCCCACCCTCCCTGGCAACTCAGGCCGATCCCAGACACTTCTCTGGGGCCCCAACCAACTTGCTCACCACCCCTACCCACCACAGTCCTGCGGAGGCAGATGGTGACCCTGCCCTCCTGAATCTCCTTCCTCTATTTCAGAGAAAGAGCCCTTGGAGAGGATTCAGGCTCACACCAACCTTGGCCGATTACTTAACCTCCTGAACCTCAAGCTTCTTGGCTACAGAATGAGATAATAGTATCTACGCCACAGAATCGTGAGGTTTCTGCCCTGCAAACCGGTTCATCTGTACCGGTATGCAGGGCAGAATTAGAGACACAGATGTAAAGAACAAACGTATGGACACCAAGGGGGGAAAGTGGCGGGGGTGTGGGGGTGGGGTGGGATGAATTGGGAGATTGGGATTGACATGTATACACTAATATGTATAAAAAGGCTGACTAGTAAGAACCTGCTGTATAAAAAAAATAATTAAAATTAAAAAAAAAAAGAATCATGAGGTTTCATGAAGTTTCATGTAAAATGAAACCATTAAGTTGGGAGGGCAGAGCAGCCACTAGAAGCCCTGGGGCCAAGCCTTGGGTTTTGTGACCTGGTGAGGGCTGCCCGTGGCTCTGCAGATGCATGGCCCTCCTCCCATCTGTCCTCCCACCCCTCCTCCCGCCCCCTCCCCTGGCAGCCCCAAACAGCTGCCCCGCCCATCTTCCCAGGGAGCTCACCTCCTGCTAGAGGCTCCACTCAACACCCGGTTGTGGGTGAAGGTGGTGCTGAAAAGCTGCCCGGGGCTGCTCACCAGCCGGTTCGTTTCCCAGCACATTTTCCAGGGCACTTACCAGTCCGCCCTCGGCCCCCGCCCCCATCCAGTCGGTCACAAGTTCTGTCAGTCCAATGCATCTTGAATTCCTCCTCCCTCGCCTCGCCGAGGGCACGGAGCATCGCCCTAGAATGATCCCTGCCCAAACTCTCCCGCCCAGTCCTTGCTCTGCCCTCCTGCTGGAGCTGCTAAAGTGCTTGTCTGAGCCACTCCCCACTGAAAACCTTTCCCTGGCTCCCCACTGCCCACAAAATCAAGCCGAACTCCACAGCCTGGCGTTCATGGCCCTCCCTGATCTGGCCTTGGCTCCCCCTCCAAGTCTCCACTCCCTGTGTGCCAGCCACTCCCCTTCTCCGTGCATTTGTAGGAGCAGGTCCTTATCCCAGGAGTGCCCAACCCCCTTTGCCAACAGGAAAACACCTGCTCATCTTCCAAATCTGGCTGTTCTTCTCAGGCCCCTGCCTGGGACCATAGGTATCACGGCCTGTGTCTCCCCCACCAGGCCATTAGACCCTCCAGACCAGAGGCAAAATGAATTTAGCTCTGGGCCTCAGTGTAGGGTCCCGAGTGCATGAAGAAGTATTTGTGAGTTGTTCAGTTTGGTGGCAAGGAGGGAGGGCCTCGAACAGGATTAAATGTCCTCAAGGGAGTGCTGTGCTGGAGACAGCAGATGCCAGGGAGGGGGAGTAAGGCCCAGGGGTGGGTACCCAGGATGTGCTTCCACTTTGTCCAAAGGCTTGTGGAAGAGGACACACACACACACACACACACACACACACACACACACACACATTCGGGGTTGGGGGTCACAAGTAGAGGAGCACCTGTGTCAGCCCGCACCGACGCTGGCATCAGCTGCGTACCATTAGAATAGTCCTCCCGTGTCAGCCTTGGGCCAGGAACTCATTCATCCCCACCTGGGGCCTCACTGGTCAGCCTGGGTCCTGTGCTATAAGAGGGCAGATAGACTGGGGGAGCCCAAAGCAGGGGCTGGGCAGGGGAGGGGCCTGGACCCCATGGCCCCAAGGGGAGGCTAGAGCCCTGGGACCATTCAGCCCAGAGGAGCAGATTCCAAAGCATGACAGACTGTGGGGTAGAAGAAGCAGACAGGCTCTGTGGTCCCAAAGGCATGGCTGGCACCCCGGGGCCATTGTGGGTGGTCTCAAGATGATCCTGTCCCTCTCCTCCCAGCCCTCCCTCTTCTAGGAAAGGAGAGCTCAGTGCTCAGTCCCTTAACATGCCAACCTTTACTGATCTGGGAGAGATGAACAGGGATAGAAGATGGGAGCGGTATAGGCAAGTGGGGAGTGGGGTATGGAGACTGTGCCAGTCAGAGCCTCCTCATGGTCCCCAATCTGGGACCTGCCCCTCTCTGTCTGTGCAGAAGCAAACACTCTCACAGCCAGGAGAGCAGGGAACCCACCCCGCAGACACAACCCAGGGCTGTATCTGAGGTAGAGTCAGACTCAAGGGTACCCCTCTGGCTGGAATTACAGGGACACAGACAGGCATCCCCGTGGCTAGGAGGGGGTTCAGAGGCCCAGGCCTCGGCTGTATGGGCACTCATGACTCAGGAAGGCCAGCAGACAGAGGGTCTGGGAGAAGCACCAGGTCACCTCCTCTAGGCAGCCTCCTTGATTGCTTCAGCCCCTCAATTCTCCCTTTCCAGTCCACAATCGCTGCCCCATGCTCAGGCCTCTGTATCCGCCATCCACACCTAAGTCCCCATTATCTGTCACAGGACTGGTCTGGGGATATCCCAACAGGTCTAGGACTCCCCCAGAAGAGGGGCTAGGCAGCAGAGGTGGGAGCTCCAGTAGCCGGAGAGTTCTAAAAGGCATTTGCCTCCCCCAGGGCTGTTTCCCCGCCCCCTCTCCAACCCCACGTACAAAGTCTGCAAACAGCCCTGTGGGGGAGGGTTGGTAGAAAGAAATAGATTTATTCTCATGTACAAAGCGGTCAGCCCACGGGACCATATACAACAGTTGCACAGAGTCCTAGAAAAACGCATCTCTCTAAAGGCAGCTCAGAATAGGTAAGGCAGGTGGCCCCCTCCCCCAAGCCCATAACACGTACTGAACAAAACAGAGAAAGGAGGAACCTGCGGCAGGATGACCCCAGAGACCCGGCCCCGTGGGGTCTCCCAAGCCCCGGGGCACGGGTGGATATGGCCTTGAAGAGGAGACAAGCCCTACCAGGGCTGAGGCCAGGTTCCCCTCTGGCTGCAGGAATGCAGGAGGGGCTCCGGCTAAGGGGGTACACTCAGGGGGCCACTGAGGGACTCAGTGTCCGCTCTCTGCCCCAGGGGGCCAGGGACACTCCATGGCCTCTCCTGGGACTCCACGGAGCTACGGGGACTTTGATCTAAAAGGGGTCTTAGAGAATGGATTATCTCACCCTCCTGTTTCATCCAGAGAGGGGAAGGGACTTGCCCAGGGACAGCCAGGATGAAGCACTGCTGACCCATGCTGGGCCTGCCTCCCAGCCCAGGGATCCTTCCTGCCCACTGTTCTTATCCTGCTTTCTTCCTGAGCCCCCTCTCCCAGAGCACTGAGCTGCCCCCCTGGCAGCTTCCTTATGGGACCCCTTCATCTCCCCAGGTCCCAGTCTCCACTACAAGTCAGTGGCAGTCCTCAGGGCCACCTGTGGCCCCATGGCTATTTTCAGTCCTCCAGCCAAGCTGATGACTGTCTCTAAGACCCACCCTCTGCCCACTCAGATGTCTCACCTTCTTGCATGAGGATCCTAGGGGGCAGGGGGTGTCCTCAGAGGAAAAGGGCACAGATCTGGTGGGGCAGGAATGGGGCCCAGGAGAAACCATCCAGGCTGCCTCAGAGGAATGGCCTGAGGGGGGCACTTGCCAAGGTGTGGTCAGAGGTGCAGAGCAGGGCACACTGCTCATTGCCATTCCTGTGCTCTCAGAGGACAAATAACAAAGTCTTGGTGAGGCTGGAAGTCTTCCATTATACAGACGAGAAAGCTGAGGCCGGGGAAGGTCAGCCTTGCCCGGGGTCACATGGGGAGTCCTGGTCTAGAATCCAGGACCCGTGGCTCTGGCCCCAGGGCATGTGGCCAGGCCAGTGGAGAGTTGTGGGAGGAGGCCTGGGTGAAGAGGAGTCCCAGGAGGGACTCACTCAGCATCAAGGCTGCAACAGCCATTGATGGGGGCCCCAGCACCATCCAGGTCAGGCACCTCATACTCCTCATCCAGGAAGTCCAGCGAGTTGTTGCTCGGGAGGCCGCGGATGGTGAACTTGTGCGACACTTTGGTCCAGTGCTCACGATTAGAGGCCACACGTTCATACAGCTCTGCTGCTTTGGGGAACAGGTCCTGCAGCAGCCTGGGGATGTGAGGGGGCAGGGTTAGAGGTCAGAAATTAGACTGTGAGCAGCAAGAAAGATTAGGGCTGGACCACAGGTAGAACTTCCACAAGAGTATGAGGCATAGGACTGGAAGCACAAGGAGAACATGGCGGTCTCTTTCCATAAGGGACCAAGGATGAAGTGAAGGGCCCATTTAGGGGCAAAGCAGGAGAGGCTGTGCCCAGAGGCAGGGAGCAGATGAGCTGGAGCAGAGCCAGGCCAGCCCAGCACCTGTGTCTGCTGTGACGGCCACAGCCAGCTCCATCCCACCCACCCTGCCATCCCTGGCTGGGGTCCCCAGCAGGCCCCACGAGCTCACTCACTTGTAGATGGGCATTGCGATGTGCTCCATGAAGCTGATCTGCAGCTCGGGGATGTAGGCCTTCTCACGGTCCATCATCTCCATTGGCCTGTTGCCCATGGCCTTCTCCTGCAGGCATCAGGTCGTCAGGCCTGGCCCTCTCCTTCCTCCATAAGCACCCGGATCAGGCTAACCCAGCCCCTCCCGGAACCCAGGCTAGGAACCCTCCCCCAACCTGGACACCCTGCGGTCACTCCCCACATACCAAGTCTCCTTGGGAGAAGAACTCTTTGTAGATCAGCTCCTGAAAGTTCAACACTCTCATTACCTCCTGTGAGTGGGATCCATCCACACACGCTCCTCCATAGCCCATTCCCAAGGGGGCAAACTGAGGCACTGTGCCCTCAGGACCTGCCCTCACCATCCCTGGCCTGGTAGGGGGATGGGCCCCAGGTGGGGAGGAGTGGCTGGGTTCTGGCCCACCTTCCACCAGCCACTGCTTTGCGATGAGTGATCCCCCAGTGAGTCCATGCCCCTCCCTGAATCTCCCCACCTGTCGTTCTGAGGGGGTCCAGGTTTCTGTCTCCCCCACAGGCTGAGCTCAGCACAGGGAGGGTGTTCAGGCTGCAGGAGCCACACAGAGCCAGGCAGGGAGTACAGCCTGCGTCTTCCCAGGCTGGGGCAGCACTTACTGCAATCTTCCTCGTGGTCTTCCAACCCTTGGTCTGGTCAGAGAGGTCACAGGAGGTCATAAGGAGGCAGAGAAGGAGGCTGTGATGCTGCTTGTTGGTTCGGTCATAGCCCACTGTTGGGGAGAGAACGGGGTCAAGGAGAGGGTCCCAGCATCCTGGTACCCTCTCTCTGAGGGCAAGGCCCCAGGGCCCCCCCCAAGGTGGTCCAGGGAATTCATCACCCTGGATGGGAGCCAGGGATGTAGGGCTGAGTCTGCCTGGTGGATTGATGCCGGAGGGGGTGGATCTAAACCCCTGGGGATGCTCTCCAGGAGAATCCCCCTCTTGGTGGTCCCTCCCCAACCCTGAGGCCTGGGCTAAAGGCAGGCACCTTCGGCCATCTTTTGGAGATCCTTGAAGATGCGGAGGTGGTGGGCCAGGTCTGTGGCCAAGATGATGTCCCGCATCAGGTCCAGCATGCGCTGGTAGTCCTGGGCCAGGGCCGGGGGTGGGGGAGGGTGTCAAGGCCTCTGGCCAGACACCCCACCCTCGCCCCCAGACCTCAGGAACCTCCACCCCTCGGCTTCACTCCTTCTCCCATCTCAGGCCAGCTCCCAGCTCCCACTCCCTCAACCCCAACCCCACCCCCGGCCTCATCACCTTCCGGGAGAAGTGGTCAAAGATGTTGCAACCATGGGTGTTGAGGATGGCGATGGCCTGAGCAAAGTGGTGCCTCTGAGGGGAGAGGAGTGATGGGGGTCCAGCTGGGGTGGGGGGCTTCCCTCCTCACTGACCCCAAGAGAGGGAGCAGGCCCGGCCCAGCCCCGGCCCCCAAGGTGAGCTGAGCAGGTAGAACTGGGGAGTCAGGTGGTGGTGGGGGGCCCGTTCCCTTTCTGGCCTCTGTTTCAACCCTCTATGTGACCCTGGGCAAGTCCCTGGCCACCTCTGAGCCTTGGATTCCTCAGCTGTCACATAGAGGTACACAACAAGGTAAGCTCTGAGGGCCTCTCAAGCTGGAACGATTCTGAAATGATCCCTCAGAGTCCTGGACACTAATTCATGCAGCTAGCATTTGTGTGCTGACAAGGAAGGGCGGTGACGAGGACAGGGCAAGGCCCCTGTCTCCTGATGCTGAGGGCTGTCACTCAGAGGAGGGGCAGGTAAGCCCAGGGCATGGAAGGCAGAAGCAGGGCTGCCCCCAGGCCTCCCAGGAGGAAGCGAGCCCCTCATCTCTGGGGGTGTGCAAGCGGGAGCAGCTCTGGAGGTGGGCTGCGGGCGCCGCGTGGGGCAAGGCGAGCTTGGACGTTTGACTCCCACTCTGTGCCAAGCCCTGTGCCAGGTGCAGGGAACTCAGAGATGTCCCCGATTCTGTCCCTGCCCCCAGGAGCTCCCATCAGGGGCATGCAGACCCACATCAGTCTAAGGCAAAGCTGAGTATGATGGGAGTGAAGCCCGTACCAGGCTGGGTGGGGAGGGGGTTTCATAGGGTGTCCCCAGACATTCAGAGAGAGACATGTTAAATGCAAGTCCTCCCTTGGCAAACCTGGGCTCAGGAGGAAACTGCTGCCTGATTCGAACCCCCAGCCACACCTCACCCCTCCAAGCCCATCCGGGAACAAGAGCTGGACGTGCCCTGGGGGTGGCTGCAGCTCTCAGAGCCTGTCTGAGGAGCAGGGCTTGGGAGGGGGAGGAGCTGGGCCACAGTCTAACTTTGTAAGTCACTGGCCTTAAGAGGACAGTGGGAACGGGGCTATTGGGCAGAATGGTGGTACCTCCATGACAGAACCTTCTGAGCTGTAGAGCGCGGCCAGCACAGATTTCTGGAAAAGCCCGAGAAAACTCCATTACTCCTCACATCCAGAGGCAAGTGCTGCCATATTAGGCTCAGAATTGCCCTGCTCCTCCCGCCATCTTCCAAAGCCTGGGAGAGCCTCCTCCCATCTCTAAACTGGCTTCTGGTCTCACCAACTCCCCGCCTCTCCTCAGGCTGGAGGGGGGAGACTCCCAGACACCTCGGGGGGGGGGGGTGCCCACTGTGACGAGGGCAGAGTCTCACCGAGGCCACCTGGAAGGAGTTGTTTGTGCCTCTGTGGTCCAGGTCGTGACACATGCAGGAAATAAACAAGGCAAAGATCTCCATGTCCCTGGTTGGGAGGAGACAGAGGACAAGGAGGTCAGCCACTGCTGCCTCCCCACACTTCCAAAGGAGGGCCAGCTGGATGAGATGTCCAGGATAAGGGGAATAGCTCAGTGGTTGAGTATTTGACTGCAGATGTCCAGGAACCACCTGGACAGGAGCTCAGGACACCTGGGTCCCCTTCTTGGAAAGGGGCCTTATACCTTTCTAACTGGGTCGTTAAGAGGGTCCCGTGAGGCAGTGTGTGTAAAGCCTGCCACACAGGAGGTGCTGCCCTGTCCCAGGGAAGGGGACCCCACCAGCTACCAGATGGGAGGAAGTGCAGTCTCTCACTCGAGGTAGTTGGCGAGCTCCAGGTTCTTGTAGAGCAGGTAGCAGAAGTGAGAGACAGAAAAGGCGTGCATCCAGTTGTGGTAGGGGGGATCCCGGTAGCCCTTCTTCACCATCAAACAGAACCTGGGGGAGGGGAGAGGGCAGCCCAGGGGCTTCAGGCTCTCCTCCTCCAGAAAACCCTCCAGGCTCTGCCCTGCCCCCATTCCTTTCCTATCCTCGTGGTCCCAGTGTTTGTGAATTGCTTCTCACTCACAGATCCTCCCCACCCTCACAAGAGTGGGCCTCCCCTAGTCATCCTCAGACAGTCCTTCCCAGAGTGCGGGGGGCAATGGATGTGAGAGTAGGGTTAGGAGGGAGGCAGAGATGGGGCTGCCTGCACGGAGGGGAGGGCCGGGGACACACACCGGGCCAGCGTCGGGCAGTCAATTTTGTAGTTGTTGATGAAATTCATGTCCTGCAGCATACTGAGGATGGCCTAGAGACAGTGGAAAGGAGGGATCAGAGGGATCATCAGTTTCAAGATGGGCCGCCCTGCCCCCAGCCTTGGCCCTTCTTGGAGCCTCCAAAATTTTGGAGTCTTGGAACTTTAGATCTAAACTAGAGAATTATAAAATGGTAGAGCCAAGCATTCTCGGAGCCATTAACTTAGAAATAGGACATCTAAGAACTCCTGGAACCAAGTTCACACAAAATCTTAGAAAAACAGGGAGGGAGGTGCCAATCCTGAGGCCATCGTTGGTTCCAGTCCAGCCCCTGGCCCCTGGCCCATGCTGGCAGACCACACGCCCCCTCCATCTCTGAGGAGACTCTGTAGCCTTCTTTGATGACTCTGTCTTGCCAGGAAGTTCCTATGCACATCTAACTTCAATCTCCGGCTGTACACTCTCCACCTGCACATGCAAGTGGGACAGGCCAGCTCACCATGGAGGTGTCATCCTCGGGCAGAGAGCGAGGAGTGTAGGTGAAACAGGCAAAATTGGAGTCAATGGCAGCCACAGGCTGGATCCCATCATGGAGAAGTTTGGTGTATTCATCATCAGAGACCTAGAGGGAACCAGCTGGGGTATTAGAAGACGGCCTCCACCCAATCCAATGTCTTCAACCTCAAATTCCCACAGTGGCAAGGACCTCCCACTCAGAATGCACCCCAGTCGGGCCATCCACTCCATGGGTTATCACTGGGCAGGAGAACACCACCCTCCCCTCACCATCCTGCAGCCCACCTACTATGCCTCCTTTCCTGTGACAACCCTCATCTCTAACAGCCTATCCTTGTCAAAGACAGAGAACACCTCTTCATGACAGCATGGGTAGCCTTTCATAGACAATAAATTAAAGATTCCTTCTTTGGGGAGGACCATCCCAGAGTCTAACCTCAATCCTTCCTGCTACAGCTTTGACCGTAGCCACAAAGTCTGTGACACTTTGGTTTAGACACAGATGAGAGGAATGTTCCAATGAACAATGGCCACCACATACTCTGAATTAAAGTCTGGGACAGCTTTTCTAACACAAGGTCTGGGAATGGGACTGCCCAGGACTGCATGACCACTGTATTTAAGGGATCTGTCAGAAGGGCCCTGGGTGGGCTTCCCAGCCTTCAGTAATTCCCAGGATGGGAATTATCCCTGGACATTGGGAACACCTGGCTGAACCAATTCTTCCCTGGGCTAAGTCCTGCTGCAAGCCTTGGGGCTGGACCAGAAACTGCTTTGAAGGCAGGCTGCCCCAAAGGAGAGCAGCAAAGCAAAAGACAAGCCATTGCTCTGGGTCTATCTGCTTATATTCATGAGAGGATGATCAGAAAGCCCAGACTGCTTTGGGCGTCTGAGGATTTGGGGAAGCAGGGGAGGAAAAGGTGGGCTACAGGGGACCCTGGGGCCCTGACAAGGAGGGCAGAAGCTCCGTGCAGGGCTCACCTTCATGTGGTACATCATCATCTCGTTGGCTAGGTGGCTGCGATACTGGGCCTCATTCACTTTCTTGTATAGGAGGGACTGGGGGGAGACAGGGAAAGATGGGGCTCAGGCAAGGTGGCTGTGAAATCTCAGGATGTCCAGGGCTGGGACAAAGGGATCAGATAGAACCCCTGCCCCCTTCCTATCTCATGCTGGGCCCAGTCTGAGCCTTCAAGCTCCAGCCCTGAGTAGGGAGCCCCCTCCAACTTTCATCCAGACCTCCCCTTGCTCCTCCTTCCCAGTGCCTCTTAGCACTTGAGCTGGAACTTTGCACACTCTCCTGAGCTTGCCCCAGGCTTCAGTGATGGAACCTGAGGCCCACAACAGAGAGACAGAAGCAAGGAAGGGGGACAGTGTTGGGGGCCTAGGGGTTGGATTCCTGGGCCAGAGCTGCCAGCTCTGGACAATGAGACCCAACATATCCCCAAAAGAATAACCAGGAGCTTGGGTTGAGGTTGCTTCCAGAAAACGGAGGGAAATAAAACAGATCTCCTGGGAGGCTAACTGTACAGGACAGGAAATAGTATCTCCAATTTTCTGACGGGAAACTGAGGCCAGAGGTGACCAGTAGGTATTGAAGATTGCACAGCAACCCAGCAGCAGGGCTCTGAGCCGCAGGGCAGGGCACAGACCCATCTGGACAGAGCAAGGAGAGCCAATGTGGAGAGAACAGAGGGTCCTGCACGCCCCTGTCCTCCTCACATGTGCGATGCTGATGCCACAGTAGATGGAGAAGGCTGTCGCCAGATCCTCGTCAAACTTGCTGAACCATGGTCCGTTGATCTTATTTACCAGCTCAGCCACACCGATGACCTCTGGGGACCAAAGAAGGGCTAGGATGAGCCAGTGGATGTGTCCGACAGAGATCTGCTCTCCCAGGGTGTCCTCAAGGGACGTCACGTATTTGGGAAACCCCATCCCTTCGGCTTAGGGACGCTAGGGTGGTGGAGAAGGCTTGTGGAACTTCCGCTCGGCTCCGCCCCATCCTGCTCAGGCCCCGCCCCGCCCCTCCTCCCGGAGCCGCCAGGACCACGCACCCTGGTTCTCGTTTTTGATGGGAAAGCAGAGAATGTTGCGCGTCCGGAAACCGGTGCTGTCGTCCACACCGCGGTAGAAAAGTGGGTGTGCATACGCGTCCGGGATGTTCAGAATCTGGCCCGTGGTCGCCACGTGGCCCGCGATGCCCTGGTCAGCCGGGATGCGGATCTCATAGCTCTACCGGGCCAGGGATGGCGTAGAGAGGAAGTTGGTGGCCGGTCGCAGAGCGGACCATCAGCCATCGGGTTGCTCCCCAGCGCCCACTGCGTACTCCCGGACCCCAGGACCACGGCCACACCCTCCCTCCTCAAGGCCCTGCCTCACCTCATCATCCACCACGCCCCCATCGAACACCTTAGCCACCAGCTCGTTCTGATCCAGCAGGAACACAGAGCATCTGTGGAGAGATGGCTCTGGTCCACAGGGCCCTGACACCCCTCTCCCGCCACCCCTCAAATCTCACGACTAGAGGCAAAGCCTGGATTTTGAGGCCTGGAGGGAGAGACTCTCCTCAGGGCTGGCTGACTCCAGACGTTAGTCCAGATCGATGATTTTTTTTTTTTTGGTGGCACCTACTCTGTGCCAGGCACTGTGTTAGGAGCTGAGGACCCATGGCCAGCAAAGTAAGCCCCACCCCTGCTGTCACTTGATGTTACAGTCTAGTGAGAGACACAGGCATGAAATAAAGAATCACACAAAACGTGATGGGGTCCCACAAGAAGACAATGGAGGGGAAAAAAAGAGGGGAGGAAAGAAGAGGTCACTACTGAGGCCCAAGGCCTCTCTCGCCCCACCCCGGGGTGGATTCACTCACATCTCAGCATTGCTGAGGTTTCTGGCCTCTGTGATGATCTCCTGGAGCAGCACAGAGACGTCATCTGTGGGAGCAAGAAGCATGGGGGACAGTGGTGAGACCAGGCTGGAGTGCTGAGGCCAAGCCCGCCCACCTCCCCTCCTCAAAATGCCACCCCCCCACTCCCACCCCACAGCCAGGCATGAAGGAGGGCGGTGCACTCACCCAGGTGAGTGAAGAGGTTCTTTGCCACTTGGAGAAGAGCCTGGAATGGAGAAAATGGAGATCACAGGGAATCAGGTTGCAGGGGGTCACCCTCTCCAGCCCCCTGCCTCCATCAGCTCCAGGGTCTTCTCATTCCTCCCCTAGGGCTCTCTGGACAGACTGGAGACTGGCAGAGTCTAATTATATCATTTGGCTACTAAGTAAAGGAGTGGGAGAAGTAGCCCCAGTGAGGGTGCACAGACATCCTGAGTCTCAGGTGCGCATGCACCTCCAGCTCTAGCCACCCAGCTGTTGCTGTGATGCCCAATCTGAACACTAGAGGGCGATCACACACAGTGCCTGCAGCCAGAGGTGCCGTCTTGAAGAGCTACTGTCCTCCCTCTTTAAGAGGCCGCCAGAGCATAGGTAGTCTCCCTGCCACCAGCCCCCAAAGACATGGGCTTTTCCCTTGTGGCTGACTCTCTGGAGCTGAGAGCTGGGCGACTTGGTCCCCGAGAGAGGCGCAAGGCAGGCCACTCACCTGGCACTCACACTTGAGCTTCTGCTCCTTCTGGAAGGCCAGGGTGCTGGTGAGGACCGTGCTGGTGTAATGGAAGCAGTGCTGGATCACACGCTCATCCTGGTCTGTGAATCTGGCAGGGTGGGGTGGCGGGGGTCACCGGAGAGGGACAGACCACAGACTGCTCGCCCCATTCTGCCTTACTTCCGTTCCTCCAGGAAGCCCACTTGGAAATCCACCAGCAAACTCACTCTCCTCTGCTGGGGCTGCTCACCGCACAGGTGGCTTGGGCCAGCTTCCCCCTCAGACTGGGGGCTCCTGAGGGGGGGCAGTTCTAATCCTCCTCTGACCAAAATGTGTTTTCCTCCTCAGACTATTGCTTCTCGAAGCCAGAGCCATGTCTCCCTCCTCTGACTTCAGATTCACCCTGACTGAGGTTGAGTCTCCTCCCTCAGACTGGGGCTGGGTGTTCTCCTGCTCTCCTCCAGGGGCCCCTCCAGCCTCAGGGAGGAGCGGTGGCACTGCCCTGTCTTTTCCAGCTCCTGTCACTGTCCTACCCTCCTCCCTGGACTTTGCAGGCTCTGATTTGGTGCCTCCACAAGTCCTATGATGCTGTGGGCAGGGCAGTGCCCATCAGATTCATGGAGCTGGCTCACAACGGACAAGATCAGCCCAAAATCCTGAGGAGGTCATTCAATGGGGTCACCAAATGATTTGCCACGAGGGAACTTGGTGGGACTGGATGGACCAAGCTGGAGGTGGGACCTGGACTGGGGACGTGGGTAAGCCCTCCAGATGGGGATCATGGGGAGATGGTGCATTTCTCAGCCCCCAGATTTCCCTGCCTAGTCCCTTCCTCATTTGGGGGCTGCCTTCAGTGCTCCTCTCTGCCAGGGTATCCTCCACACGTGCTTGCCGTCCAGTGACTCGGATCTAGACCCCAATCCACACCACCCTGTGTCTGTCTGCCCACCTTCCTTCCCATGGCATTTGAGCCCTCTCCATCTAGTCCCACCCACCTCTCTCCCCTCTTCTATGGGTGTCTCTCAGCTTCAGCCACAGTAAGATCCTCCTCATTCTGAGAAAACCTCAGGCTCTTTCACACCTTCATGCTTTTTCCCACACTGTTCACTCTGCCTAGAATACCTTTCCCACCCTCCTCCCTCTACGCCCTAAAAATAAACATCAAGTCTTGAAGGCAGGGACCATGACTGTCTCATCCCCTGTCTAATACAGAGCCTGGTACAGGGGAGATATTTGGAAAGTGTTTGCTAAATGTCGTAACTGTACCTCTGCCCCTGCCACCCGCCCCAGCTAAAGGGATTCTGGAGTCCCTGTTCTCTGGGTTCCAGGCAGCTTCTCTGCAGTGTCTGCTCTGAGCTGAGCACCACCTTGGCTCATGCAGTTGTTCAGCACTCACTCCCTGAAATATGTGGAACCCAGAGATGACCTTGCCCCTACCCTGGGCCTCAGGGCTGTCACCAAGTCCCCATCTCGTTTCCCTTCTGATACCACCTCTCCTCCAGGTCCAGGGCCACCTCAGAACCCAAGCCTGGGTCAGAGGTCACAAACCCTGCTGGACCCTCCCCTCTGGGGGCATAGGGCCAGACACAGTAGGTACTCAATGTGTTTTTATTGAATGGCACAAATGCTCCCACCACCAGGATGGGACAAATGACACAGATCCTATATCCCCCCTGCCTCAGCAGGTTCTGCCTTGTCCCTGTCTTTATTCTCCCAGGCCCATCCAACTACCAACAGAGCTCCAAGCTGGCAGGTCCTGCTACTCAGATCTCTGACTCCCAGATCTCTGCCCACCCCCTGCAGGCCCCATCCCTGGGCTTCTGACACTCTCTAGTCCCAACATCTCTAGTCTCCACTTCCTGCAGGAGGTCCGAGCCCTCAAACCCAGCCTGCTTGCTTGGGCCCCAGGGGCCAAGCATTTTGACAGAATCTCTCTGCATCCTGGAATCAGAATGCAACCCCTCGGGCTTCCCTGGTGGCACAGCGGTTGGGAGTCCGCCTGCCAGTGCAAGGGACACGGGCTCGAGCCCTGGTCCGGGGGTATCCCACATGCCACAGAGCAGCTGGGCCTGTGCGCCACAACTGCTGAGCCTGTGCTCTAGAGCCCGCGAGCCACAACTGCTGAGGCCCGCGCGCCTAGAGCCTGTGCTCCGCAACAGGAGAGGCCGCCTCAATGAGAGGCCCGCGCACCGCAGCAAGGAGTAGCTCCCGCTCGCCGCAACTGGAGAAAGCCCGTGTGCAGCAACGAAGACCCAATGCAGCCAAAGATAAAATAAATAAAATAAAAATAAATTTTAAAAAAATCGTTTAAGAAAAAGGAAAAAGAATGCAACCCCTCACCTGCCTACTACACCCTACTGCTAGGCCTGCTGGACCAAGTGTGGCAGCATTCACATCCTAAAGCTGCACCCAGGACAGACACGGCTGATCAATCACAGCACGGTTTCTCACTAAACTAATACAATGCTTCAGGCAGCTGCTACCAATTAATGAGTTGGTGTAGGACATGAAATCTATAATACCACTTCTAGGCCTCAAATCTGACCTCAGGTCTTGAGATATGGACTAAGCCTGTTTACCTGACTGTGTGTCCTGCCTACCCCTCTGTTTCACACGATTCTTACAGCTGCCCTATCAATGCCTCTAAAGACCCTCAGCTTAGTGCAGCCCCCATGCCTATTCCCTGGAGCCATTGTCCACTGGGTCGCTGATGCTCTGCGGGTCCCAGAGAGTTCACCCATCCTAGAGCTCATCGCTCCTCCATCAGGCAGTTCCCAGCAGAAATGCCAAAACAAAGGATGGCAAGTGGGGGAAAGACCAGTACCAAAAAGTGGATAATCCAAACTGCAGGAAGTGGGCAAAGAGAAGACGAACTCTCCTGGACCGCAACATGATTTTACAAAGTCAAAATGGAGCAGCGGCAAGGCTCTATCGCTCCCACAATCTCACAGTCTCTTGCACAGACAAACCATTCAACCTACCACTGCTAGAATAGTATTCCCTGCCCAGTACCCTTCCCGCACTGTTACCCTAGTCGAGCCCTGCCTGGCCTCTCAGCTCCGTCTCCTGATCCACATCACTCCACCCAGACTCACAAGTCTCCTCCGAGCTTGTTGAAGGTGCAGGCCAAGGCCACCACCTGGTCAGTGGCCCGGCTGATGACGGGGACACAGAGCATGGCCTGCACCTCGAAGCCCAACATGCTTTGCAGCTGTTGCACATCCTCCTGCAAAGGGGAGGCAAGGGGGAGGCAAGTCAGGGCAGGGAAGGAGGGAATATGCTTCCTTCCCCCACCCTCCACCACACTCTGCAACAGGAGGGGCTGAAGGGCTCATGCAGGGTGGGAAATGCTATGACATGGGGTGGGGTCTTGTCTCCCCCCACTCCTAGGCTGCCCTGGCCCAGAGACTCTGGCCCTGGGAACTGGGCAGTGGGCTCTCCCCTTGGCTCCCCACCAGTCCAGCCAGGCCATGGCTTACAGAGGTGAGATCTTTCAGCTGGATAGACTTCTTGTCTTCCACCACCTGGCCCAGTCGTCCCATCGTCAACTGGGGGAGTGAGGAGAGCTAGTCAGGGCCCAGCTCTTCCCAAGATCAGGCGATGTCAGACCTCTTCCCCCCCAAGTCTGGAAGTTTCAACTACCTCTTCAGTCAGTCCAAACCGTGGATGGAGGAGTGAGGGTGGGGTGAGGGTGGGGGAGAAGGTTCTTGACCAGAATCTCCTATGGAGGACTTGAGGGTCTTCCCTAACTAGGAGAGAGGAAAGCAGAATCCAAGGATTCTCACTGATCTTAACAGATTCTAAGAGAGCCAAATGCAGAAATACTCCAACAGAAGTGAAATGGTCCCAGGTGAGCCTTTCTGTAGATTGTGAGAGATTTCTCCTAATGGCTCCTGATCATGAGACGTTGCGATCTCTCACGTTTCTAAGTAGACCCCAAGATCCAGATAATTCCATCAGATTCCAAGAGATTCTAGCAGATCCCGGTCTCTATGGGCAGATCCCAGGAGAGCCTAGACGACTTTAACTGCTTCTGCAGACTCCCACACAGCGGGTGCGGGACTCACCGGAAAGCTGATTTCTTCTTCCAGCACTTTATCTCCAATCACCTGGTGGGCAGAGCGATGTGGACTGGTTAAGGATGGGCAAGGTTTTTCCTCTCAGAGACCCCCGGTCCCTCGCCCTGCTCCACAGTGGACCTGGGCCCTCACCTTACAGGAAAGCTGGAGATTGTCCTCAGATACCAGCAGGAGGCAGCAGCGGGATGCCTCGGTCTCCTGCTGCAGCTGAGAGGGAGGGACACGGCGAGAGGCTGACTGTGGATCTGGGAGCAAACCCACTCCCCACCCTCTAGCCTTTTTGAGGTTCCTCGGGTAGGTGGGGAAGAAAAGAGAGGCAGGACAAGGGAATCTGAACTGAGATGGACGGCTCACAGGGACTTCGGAGGGAGGAGCACAGTAGATGGGGCACAGGGACTCACGTATTGGAGGACTTTGAGCTGCAAGGAAGAGGCATCCAGGTCGTAGAGTTCCCCTGCAATGGTGGGGCGCGGGTCAGAGAGAGCGCCCACAGAATCCCCCAAGGGTGCGCGCCACCCTCAGGCCCCGCCCACCCACGGGCCCCTCCCTTCCAAGCTCGACCCCGCCCCGCCCCGCCCCCAAGGACCTGCCCCAGCCGGGTCCTCACCGCAAAGCTGCAGGATCTTTCGGTCTTGGTCTGTGTACGGAACCCCACCCTTCTGGTTTCCGGCCGCCCCCTCTGGAGTATTCTGGACCGCTTCCGGGGCCGCGCTGGGCCCGCGCTGCTGCAGGGCCTGGACCCTCTTCAGGGCCACCAGGGTCTGGGACGGGTGGAGCAGTCAGCCAGCCACACGCCCCACCTTTATCGCCCTTTGCTCGAGCCCTTCCCTCTGCCTGCGGTGCCCATCGCCCCCACCCCCCACCCGCGTCCCAGACAACTCACACCTCAGCGCTCCACCCTCCTGCGGACTCCCACTGCTCCCAGAGCGCTCCTCGGTCCATGATCAGATAAGTACAGGGTCTGTCTCCACGCCTAGCCCCCAGACTCGTACAAGGCAGAACAGGGTCAGATTTCTCTGTCTCTAGCACCCACGGGGAGTTGTAAGTTCTTGTTAAAGTCACAAAATCATAAAATCTCCAGGAAGAGCCTCAATATCATTATGTAGATAGTCCTTCCTAAGTATTAACAAAATATTTGACTCCCCTTATTTCACCAGTACCTTCAGTAGGTCAGTGCTATCCTTATCCTCATTCTCTGATGTGAAACTGAGGCTCAGAGAGGTTAAGTGACTTGCTCCAGGTCACACAGCCCAAAGGTAGTGGACTGGAACCCAGGTCTGTCCATCTCCCGGGCCACATCATCTTCCCATCAGTTGTGATGAGGGCCTTCAGCAGCCCTCATCCTACCCCGGCCCTACCCCCACTCACATGCTTCTCCACGGCTTGCAGGCTCCACTCCTCACTGTCACTCAGCTGACCACAGTGCACCTGGAGGGGAGTGACAAGGGGACCAGCTGTGACCTACCTCCCCTAGCCTCTTGTCTCTACCAGAGTGCCCTCCCCATGCCCGGCACACACCTGTCCCCACCAACACATACACACTCTCGTCTGTGGGCCTCAATGATAAGCCCATCCTCTGACCAAGCAGATGGCTTCAGGAAAATCCCCTCTTCCAGGAAGCCTTCGAGGGCTAATCCAAAGAAGTGGAACTTTTCTGATCTCTGCCTTTTCAACCACTGTTCCATCTACAAGCACAATCCAGGTGTATAGTGAGGGAAACGGGCTGACCTTGGACCCCTCTCCATCTCTCAGACTATGGAGCCCTTCAGGCCCTGATTATGGATTCAGTGGTATTAGCCTCAGCCTCCCAGCTCCATCCTTTCTGAGTTGAGATTTGAGCTGCCCCTAAGTCTGGGGTAGGGGAAGAGGTCCACTATTTATGATGCATCTGCTGTGAGTAAAGAACTTGGGAGGATGAATGAAGGAATGAATGAATGGAGTGATAAGGTGCTTTGCCTTGCATGTGATTCTCACCAACAAGTAAGGCAAGCTTCCACCTTGCAGATGAACCAAGGCCCAGAAAGTTTAAGTGACCTGCCCAAGGTCACAGAGCAGAAAGTGGCAGTTGGGACAGCACCACCCACTCCCTCCCCTTCTCTGCCCACACCTTCCCTTCTCCAGATCCATTCTCACCATCATACCCATCATCCTGTCCCTCTCCAACTTCCCTGCGCCAGTCACCTGGAATCCCCTCAGCCCATCTTTCATGCTCTGTGAAGTCCCTTCTCCCAGCCCTGCTTGGGTGCTTGGTGAGGAAAATGAAGGGGGGAGCACTGCAGGCCCTGTCAGCAAGCCTCCCCACCTGCGTCAGCAGCTTCCTGGGCACCTACTCAGAGCTGCTCACCACCTGCAGCGCTCACCACAGTGCTTGCACTGGGGTCCCCTCCTTCATCCTCCCTCCCCACTCAGCAGCCCCTGCCCGCCTCTGCTCTGAGTCCCCTGCCAGGAGCAGATGGAGAGGAGGAGACCAGCAGGTGCTCAGGAAGCTCACAGTCTGGCTGGGGTGGGATGGAGTGGTGGATGTGATGAAGGGGGTGCAGAACTTCATACCTGAGGAAGAAGGAGAGGGCAGATTGAGTGGGTGGGAACTTATAGGCTGTGGGAGCTCAGAGTGGGAGGGCACCTGGGGGCCTTCCAGAACTGGGAAGACAAGCAGAGCCCGGAGCGGACACTGCAGGCGGGAGGCTGTGCTGGCAGTGCTGGGTAGTAGGTGGTATGGGGAGATGAGGACCCGGGCAGTGGTGCGGTCCGTGGTGCCACAGGGCGGGTGCAAGTCTAAGGAATTGGACTTTAGCTTGATTGTACTGGGGATCCACAGCAGACTTTAGCATCTGTGGGCCATGGTCTACAAAGTAGGGGGAGTTGCGGGGAGCAAGACTGGAGGCAGGAAGACCTGGAAGAGGGCTGGGCTGCCAAGGGTGGTTTGAAGGTTAAGCTCTGGATGAAGCTCCACCTATGACTCCTATAAGACAGGTTGTTGAAAGGCTCTGGGAGCATGGTTCATTTGCATATGGTTTACAGAAATATGTGGGCATTTCACTGTTAGTAGATGGGGGAGGACATCCTTCTTGTTCTTTCCACCTGGACTCATCTCTCAGGAAAAGGGAAAGTTGGGACCTCTCTAGGGCTGTGGGCTTCCTGGGTTGGCAAAATAGCCTGGTTCCAGTACAGAGCTGGGAGACTGAATGAGAGCCTCAGAGGGCTGGAGGGAAGGAAGGAATCATGGAGTCCTCCTCCACCCACTGGACCTACCCCTCCCTGCACACACTCCTGGGCTGCTTCAGCCCATCCCTACCCAGCATGTGCACAAACACACTACACACTTCATGGAGACCTTTAGCGCCCCCCAAAACACACACACACACACACACACACACACACACACACACACACACTCATACATTCACTGTCCCATAGAGATACTCAGGCATGTGCGCACCTGCACACCCAGACACACACACAGTGCAGTCACAGACTCGAAGACATCCACACACCCACACTCACAGTGACTGCCATCCACACATTCATACCTGTACGCAGGATACTTGAGTTCACATACCGGAGAGCCATGCACACGCTTCTGCCTGCACCCCCAACCGATATGCAAACACAATCACCAGCACACACACGGCTCCCTTCTCACCAACAGAACATACTCTTGCACCTACCTACTCTTGCTAACCAGAGGGCGGGTCTGGGGCCCAGTGGGAGCACTCAAGAGTGGGCACTGGGGCTGCAGAGAAGGTTGAAAGCCCAGCACGGCTCCCACCCCCTCACCCTCACCAAGTTCACTGTGGCTAATGGACACCACACCCCCATGTAAGGATCTGGTGTGCTGGCACAGCTCGGGGGAAGAGTGGGTGCAAATCACACATCAAATGCCGGAGACCAAGGGCTGCCCGCTCCTCAGAGGGACTTATTATCCCATAATTAAACAACAGAGCCAAAGACTCTTTCCACACGAAGAATCTGCAATTAAGGCACCTCGACCTGAGAGCTGCAGAGTCCCAGAGCTCAGCCAGGCAGCCCTGCACAGGACGGCATATTCCTCAGAGAGCCCTCCGCTGACCCCATCTCTATCAGGCCCCAACGGTCCTTGCAGGGCCCCGCTGGTTTCCTTGCTAACACTTGCAGGCATTTGCAATTCTCTCTTTATTTTGCTCACTTGTTTAATGTCCAGCATGCCCACCCCTCCAGACTGTATGGTCTGTGAAAGCAGGGCCCGTCTGGTCTGTCTCGGTCATTGCTGCTGTGTTTGAAGCACCAGTGCACAGTGCCTGGCGGTGCTCGAGAAATATGCTTTTAATTGATGGCTGGGTGAGTGGATGGATGGAAGGATGATGAAGACAAGAGCAGAGACCCAGAGAGGGGAATGAGGCTTGTTGAGGAAGGAGCTGGTGAGTCAGCCCTCCCAAGAGATCTGTCCTGCGGCACCCCCTTTCCCCTCTAGACCCTCAGTCCTCAGGATCTGGCAACAGCTGGGAGTCTGGGGCTGCCTATGCTGCCTCTCAGAGGATGTGAGATCCTGTGGCCCCAGGAGCATGGGGGTGGAGCAGCAGGATGGGATCCATCAGATGTGTATGCATCGGGGAGGGGGTGTCCCGCAGAAGAACATTTCTACTTGAGTAGGAAGGCTCAGGCTTGGAGGAGAGGCAGATGGCAAACAATCCAAATACCTTTCAAGAGCTCTTCACTGCCCAGGGTATTTGAGAAGGCGAGGGGACAGTAATTGGGAACTTCTCTTGGCAGCCAAAGCCACAGGTAGCATCTTGCTCACCAGCACACACCCCCCTTCTCAGCCTTGCCGGGATCACACTCTTCCCCCAGCACTCCACGACCCTGCCTCTGCTCATGCTGGGCCCTCTGCTGAGAATATCCGTCTCCTTCTTCTCTGCCTGTTCACCCCCTACCTGTGTCCCAAAGTCCCACTCAAATGCTATCTGCACTGTGAGGCACCCCCTGGTGCTCCAGCCTCTGCCACTAGAGCTCCTGCTGGCAGCATTCTTTCATTTGGCCAGTGGTGGTCTGAAGGTGATCCTGCCTTCCCCCAGACTGAGCTTCTAGAAGGCAGAAATGGGTCCGACTCCTCTCTCTGCCCCAGCACCTGTCCTGGGACAGGGCCCAGAGCAGAGTTTTGCTAGGGTGGGGTAATTTCAACTGATCTGACCCATCCCCTGACCAACACGCACACGCCTTTCCTACCCCCAGGAGAAGGCTGAAGCCTGGACTCCCGGCCAGACCCGAGCCACAGTGAACAACGGTCACAACAACCATCCTCCTGCCCACAAGACAACTTTCCAAGCATCTTCCCATTGCAGGAGCTGCTTCCTTACTGACCCAGCCCTCGCAGCCCCAGCACAGGAAGTCCTTCTAGGAAGCTGGCACCCCCAGACCCCTTTCCGTCAACAGAGGTGGGCGACCAAGTCATTGCCTCACACGGTGCACCTCTGCACAGTGCTCCTGGTCCTGGCCCTCCTCCAAGCCACCAGTTCTAGTACAGATTGGGACCAAAGGAGGGAGCAAAGCTGCTCTGAGAACGCGGTGCCAACAGCAGATCCGTTCCCTTCAGGGAACAGAAGCTGGGGGTGCGGGAGCAGCTTTCAGGAGAAACCGAGGGGGCCGCATCCCCCTCAATCAGGCAGATGGGGCACCGAGGAGACCAAGCCAAGTAAGTATCCCTTCCTTCCTCTCCTCTCCCCGCGGCCGCCCCCCCACGCCCACCGCCCTCCCCCGCCAGCAGCTGGGGAAAGGTCAGGCGCCTCGGAAAACTTTAATTCCATTTTCATGAGGTCGGGAGGAGTCCCCCCCTCCGCGGGCGCACCGAGACCGGCTCATTTATCTATCCGCGCCCCTGCTTGGAGTGTTGGCCGCCTCCGCGGAAGTCGATCCCCAGTGACGGCGATTTGGGGGCGCTAACCCTCCGGTTCTTAGGACTGGACAGAGATTTTGAGCGCCCACTTCCACATGGGAGGAGAGACTGGAAGAACCTCAGAGCCCGGACTCCGCAAAGCTCCACCAACCCCACGGGGGAGCCCAAAGATGGGAGCTCCGCGAGGGAGCAGCAGGGGGGCACCCTGGCCCGGATTGCCCGCCCAACTCCTCCCGCTTAGGGTTCCCCCCTTCCAGCTGAGGCCCCTGCCCCTCTGTCACCCACCCCAGGAAGCCCGCCCCGTTGCCTGGCGTCTGTCCCAGCCTCGGACATAGGTCTGGCTGGGGCCGGATGCCTTCCCAGGAGCCCTGCCCCGTGGGCCTTCTCTCCTCAAGCCGCCTAGCTCCAGCCACCCCAATCTCTGACTGACTTTCCCATACTGTCTCTGTCGGTGTCATATCTGCCCATCCCCCCTCAGTGCCTCTCAGTCCTTTCCCACCTCGCTGCATTCGTGCCCTCTTGGGACACTGCCCCCAACCCATCCTGGAGGATGCCAAAGAGGAAGTAGGGTCAGGGCCGTGTCAAGGGCTCCGAGCTGGTAAGAGTCCAGATGGGGCTTGTACATCCTTCCGCAAGTTGCTGACTGGGCCCGCGGCTTCATTCTGCCCATTCAAGGTGGGGCAGAGGGCTCCTCCCAGAACCCCATTTTCCCCAGCTCCAGCCCAGCATGCTACTCTCAACGCGCGCGTGTGCGCGCGCGCACACACACACACACACACACACACACACACACACACACACCCAGTGGGGCTCCATCCAGTGCTCTCTCCCTTGCTCCCTCCCCTGCTCTCCTCTCCCCCATCCTACCCACAACTGCTCTTACCAAGATGACTGCTGCCACAGCCCCGGCCTCCTTGTCCACCAGCGGTATGACCAGCACTGAGGGGGAGAGGGCAATGAGGTGGTCCTGTGGGGCCAGTGAGGCTCAGAGATACTGAGCCAGGACCCAGAGAGGGAGACAAAGACACAGACAGACAGAGGCCAGGACAGAGACCCAGAGAGACCCAGAGACCCGGAGAGACAGAGAGATGGGTCTTGAGGCAGTGAAAACAATGACCACAGCAACGACCCCTGCACAGAAGGAAACCCCCTCACTTGACAACTTTCTCGTGATCCTCCCAGCAACCCTGGGATGGAGGGAGGCATTCCCCTATTTTACAGATTGCGAAACTGAGGTCCAGAAAGGGGAAGTGACTTGCCCAAGATCACACAGCAAGTCAGGTCTCCTGACTCCCAGTCTTGTGCACTTTCCACATCGAGACAGAGGACAGAGACCTAGAGAGACTGAGACACGAGGCAGAGAGACATGGCGGACAGGGGGCATGGAGAGGAAGAGAAAGAAAAACAGACAGTGACAGAGAGAGCATGACAACTACAGCCCATCTAACAACCAGCACAAGCAACACCCTGTCAAGGTAGGTTCTGTTGTTCCCATTTTACAGATCAGGAAATTGAGGCTCAGAGAGGTTAGTAGCGCAACAGAGAGAGAATTAGATGGCAGGTTTGCTAGAGACACAGAGCAAGAGAAAGAAGGAGACGGAGAGATGCAGACAGGGATAGAAGACAGATGTGCTCTGGGGAGCAGGGGCCACAGTCCCTCCCTGCCCCTGCCCAGCTCCCAGCCCTTACCTTGGGTGTCAGGAGCCAGTGGAGCCACCAGCCTGGCCAAGGGCTTCCCAGGCATGTCCGAGGGGCCCAGTCCATTGCAGCCCAGCCGCTTCCGGGAGATCACAGCCTCTCTGAAAAGAGGATATGATTCTACCTCTCAGTCTCTGGATCAAAGAGGAACAGGCCCCAGCCTGGGGACACACAGTGGGCTGCACCCTGAACAAATATCTGAGAGGATCTGGACAAGTTGACCCACTGCAGGGTGGATATGAGGAGGGCAAAAATAAAAGAGTCTCGTACCCTGACTCTCCCCTCCCCATGTAGAGGAGCAGGCAGCTACAGTCTGGCCTCTGGTGCCTCCTGCTGGTAGATATGGGAAAGGCACCTTCAGGATCCCTCACAAATCCCCCAGAGCAAGTAAAGCCAAGGCTCAGAGCTAGGCTGTCTGGGTTAAATCCTGCCACAGCTACTACTTGATCTTGGGCAAGTGACCTAACCTCTCTGAGCACCCCAGGGAGAACTAGGGTGAATAGAGTAGAATCCTAAACATCAGCATCCTCAGAAAATCATTTTGGAGCAACTTTTGGTGATAAGCACAGGAAGGGGACTCCAGGAGTTTATTGGGCAATGCACGTCCAAGCAACTTACATAGATGAACTCAGAATTCGCAGTGATCCTATGGATTAAATATTACTATCATTTCCATTTTTCAGGTGGAGAAACTAGGGTGCTGAGTGGTGAAGTAACCTGTCCAAGGTCCCACAGCTAGTAAGTGGTAGAGCCAGGACTTGAACCCAGTCATTTGGCACCAGAGCCCATACTCCTAACGAGTACACTTGAGTCTTCCTAAAGACCTGAGGGGGTTGAGCCTCCAACAGGGACTGGCGTGAATGTCGAGGAGGTAAAGGGCATAGGTGTGATAGTGGGGTGGGGGGAGGTGGGAACTGAGACAGGGGAGGCTGCAGTAGGAAGAAGAATTAGTTTCTCTCTGCCCTCACCACACATCCCCCCCCACTCCCACCCCATCCCCGCCTCTGGCTCTTCCTGCTTAATTAAGCGCCTGATTTTTCACCAAATGTCACTCCCTAATGATTAATTGTCCTGGGTTCTTCATCCCTCATGCTGCCTCCACTTAATTGTGTTTGTAGGAACTGCCTGGCCTGGAGAGAAGAGAAGCTTGAGGGCCTAGGCCTCTGGTGTGTGCATGTGGGGTCACTCAAGGTAGCCCAGCAAAGGTCAGATGAGGAAAAGAAAGGGGGCAGCCTGCAAGTCACCAGATCAGGAGGTCACAGTAGCTAGAGAAATTGAGGACCAAAGAGGTTGAATGCCTCAGTCAAGGTCACGCAACATTCTGAACCCAGCCAGTTCACTCCTGGCTCCTTGGTTCAGAGTCTACAATAACCAGTGGTGTCTCCCACCTTCCAGCCCTCACACCTAAACCTTTAGGCTCCTGGAGGGCTGGGCTCCAGTTCTGAGCTGTCCAACTGTGCCAATCACCCTAGGAAGGAATAGGGAGCTAGGGTGGCAGGAGGCAACGGCAGCCACGTTTCCTGGTGACTAAGTTGATAAAGGCTGGGGCTTCGGGGAGGCAGAGGGCTGGCCTTATTGACCTTCAGCCAAACTCCTTCTAGTGAACCCCACCCAGTCACTTGGCCCAGGACAATCTGGTTATTGGGCAGCCACAAGGTGGCGGTGGTCCCTGCGCTGCTGGTCAGTAAGCGCCGCAGCTTCATCTCACTAACCCCAGACCGTGGGCTGCCTTGGCCTCTCCCCTCCTCCTCCCGGGACCCTGATGAAGGAATTGCCCTCACCCTTTCTTCTCTCCTGCACAGAACTCCTCTGTGCTCATGGCCTCATGACTCTCCTGCCCACCCCACCCCTTCTCTTAAGCTCTAGACCCCAGATACCCAAAGGCCTCCTGGAGGCCTGCCCTGGTCCCTGAAGTTGCCAGAAGCCCCAAGTCCCAACTGGAAATTATCGTCTCCACCACTTCTCCCGAAGTAGCACAACCATCCACCAGGTCCCCTGCGGCTTGTCCACAAACTGTCCTAGCTGCCTCCCTCTTCTCACTTCCCCCATCCAATGGGTGAGTCACCTCCCATGCATCTCTCATAACTGTCCCCTGCTCTCCATTCCCAAGCCACTGCCCAGCTCAAACAGAGATACCTCTCCCCTGAACCTGCAGCAGCCTCTCCCCTCGCCTTCTGCCTCCTGTCGGGTCCCTTAAATCCATCCCCCCAACCAGAGCCAGGGCAAGCGTTCTCAACTAAAATACTTACGGGAACATTCTACTTAAAGTCTTTCCACAGAGTGGTTATTTATTCCAGAGTCCTTCTGGACCAGGTTCCTTACTGAGGACTAAGAAGAGGAGTCGTGGTGTCGTGCGGGGAATGATGTACAGACCCACACTTGAGTGCAGGGACAAGGGCTCTGAGAAAGGAAGGAAGAGTGGGCCCCAGCCTACTCAGGTGCAGGACAGAAGTGGGGACAGAGAAGGCTTCCTGGAGGAGGAGATGCCTGAGTTGAGTCCTAGAGGACAAGCAGAGCAGACAGGAAAGGGTGTGCCGGCAGAGGGAACTGCATGGGCAAAGGCTCGGAGGAAAGAAAGAATGTGTGTCTGCTGGATGGTCCAACAGCAAGGAGGCTGCTGTGGCCAGGCAACAGGGAGCAAGGCTGGAGAGAGCCAGGGCCCTGAGGAGCTGGGCTTGATCCTGAGGACAGTGCGAGCCCCGAGAGGGACTTGAGCAGGAAAAGGTGAAGGTCAGTTTCAATTTCAGGCTGATCGTGCTGGCTGCTGAGTAAAACTCTCACTGGAGAGGGAGAATCTGAGAGACAGAAACCGGGTCTCAGTGAGGGTCCTGTAGTCTCAGCGGTCCCTGGACAGCAGAGGACAGGCTGGGCTGGGGCAGGTCAGCCTTGACTGGGTCTGATCTTCCACCCAGCACTGGGGCCTCCAAGGATCCTCCATCCTCAGGAGTCCCCACACCTTGGCACCAGGCCATGCTCACCTCAACCCACCCCTATATGAGAGCCCTTTTCCTCTGCCTCACCCTTCCCAGAACTGCTGTCCCCCTGGAGGTTTCAAAGATATCGGAAGGGGGAGGGGACTCCGAGGCTGTGTCTCCCCCACCCAATTGGGGCTGGGGGATTCATCTACTGCTAACATTCCCTATGACTTCTCCCCAGCTCAGAGCCCCTGCTCTGTCTCCTCTCCCCTCTTGACGGCCCCCTCCCCTGCCAGGCTGACGTTGGGGGGTGAACCTTGATGCTGGGGTTGGCCCAGCCAAAGCCCAGGGCCCGCTCTCCAGATTGAAGGCTAGTGACTCAGCCCTGGGTGCCTGGGTGGTCGTGGGCTGCCCCAGTGAAGATAAAGACAGATGGGCACAAAGTGGGGAGAGGAACAGGTGTGGATTTTATGACAGGTCCGTCCCTTTAACAACTATTTGCTTAGTGGAGAGTAGAGTCAATGGCCTGGAAAGAGTACCAGGCCCTCTTCCTCTCCTCTGAACCTCTTCTTAGGTGAGGCCCCCTCCCCTTGACTGAGCTGCCCCCCTCTCCCAGGGCCTCAACCTCACTCTCTCACTCTCACGCTTTCATCTCTCTTGGAGACAAATTATGATTCAGGCCAGGACCCCAGACCCTCCTCTCTCTCTCCCTCTCCCTCTCCCAGAATGTGAGACTCCAGAGATGGGAAAAGACCGTTCTCTGTGTCCCTTGAGATAAATCAGAGGGACAGACAGATTCTGCAGTGATTGGGGACCAGGTCAGCTCTGAGGAAGAAATTTCTTGAGGTTGGGCCCTGGGCCCCCCAAATGGTAGCAGAGGGAGACAAACAGCTGGGGCCGATGTGGGCGGTATCTCTGTTGCAGCCTGAAAGGCCACAGATTTCACTGCACACAGCAGCAAATAATCAGAGGCTTTAAGATGGCAGGAGACACAATGAGAGGAGGAAGGCGGCAGGGCTGGGGACTGAAATAGGCTGGGAGATTGGGGTAGCAAGAAGAGTGAGATGAAGGCTTCCAGGAAGCCTCTCACCTGGGCAGCCCTCCAGGATTCTCTCCCTCCAGCCCTGAAGCCCCCTTGCAGTCCTCAGGGTTTATAGTGGGACCATCCCTCAGACATCACAGTGTCCCATCTTTTCACCACACAGAAGCGTAGACTGAGGCCCAGAGAGAGTGCATGAGATTGTGATTGCAGCCATGTTGTCCCAGCTCCCAGCCCAGGGTTCTTCTCGTGGACAGACCCATCCCTGAGGGAGGCTGCCAAGACCTAGACACCTTTTCTGAAAACTGGATCCTCCTTAGTGCCGGGGATCTACGGAGCAGGCCTCCTAGCGGCCCTCTGGCTGGGCCATAGCAGAGAAGGGAAATGGGCTGGTAGAGATGGAAAAGGTACAGGGAAGGACTTTGCAGGGGAGGAAAGAGCACGAGCCCAGCACAAGGAGGCGGGGAATCTAAAACACACTGGGGGGTGAAATGGCATCCATGAGCCCACGGAGGGGTACAGGGCAGTGGCAGGAGAGGCTGGGTAGCTGATGGGGCCTCCTCACTCCCCCTTGGCCCATCTCCACCCTGCCTCCCCACACCACCCAGGGCCCTTATCTGTCTTTATGATCCACCTCTACTTCACACCTGCTGCTGTTTGCCAGCCCTGCCGGCCCTCCAGGGCTTCCTGGAGGAGTGCCCCCTCCACTGGGCATGGCCAGAGCTCAGGCTCCACCTCAGCCTGGGGCTGGTGCCTGGTCTCCTGATGGGGCCAGAGCCACAGAGGTCACCTTTGGAAAGACCCTGGTAGGGAAGTAATTTTCTCAAGGTCACCCAATGAGTACATGTGTTGGGACTTGGGGGTGGAGGGCAGTCAGCAATCATTAAGCTCCTACTGTGTGCTGGCATGGGGCTAAGCCCTGGGCAGCTATGATCTCATTAAGCTAATAGGGCCCACTGTTAGCTCCATTCTGTAGATAAGAGAACAGGTTTGGAAGGGGATACAGTGGGGCAGGGATGGGGCCGGGCTAGAATCCAGGCCTGTCTAACTGCCATTCAAGTGCTCTTGCCTCTTCTACAAACCTCAGTCTCACTCTGAGCCGAGGAGGTGGGCTCACCACCAGACACGTGGTGGGTGTGTGGGTGGGCAGAGCACAGATTTCAGAAGAGAGGACTGGCCCTGAACCTTCACCCCCAATGCCTGCTGGTGGGATGCCCCACTGCCTCACCCCTCTTGCCCCCTCACTTGCCTCACCTCCTCGGCCTCCTGGGATTTCTGAGCCCCATCTCCCAGCATGCCTCCCCATTTCCACTGAACTCTGGGCTAATTGCATTGGAAAATTCACTTTTAATTGATTTTTTTTTTTTTTTTGTACCTTTTCCAAAGGCTTTACTGATCTGAGGTGGCTGGGGGCAGGAATACTGAAAGGGCTGCTGATGCAGAGGATCTGAGCCCCCTCAAAGATGCCTGGACCACACGTGCCCCCCCCACAACCTCCATCACGTCCCCAGCTCACAGTAGAAAGCCTACGGGGAGCATCACAGGCTCAGGAGCAGAGCAAACCCTGAAGGATGCTCACCTCTTGCCTTCTGAGCCCACGATCCTGCATCCCTCTCCCAAAAGAGCCTTCCCAGGCTGCTTTGAGGAAACTTCCTGGATCGGGCAAACTCATATTAAGTTCTTGAGGATTAGGGGCTAATTAGGGAAGGCTCAGAAGGGACATTATAGCATTTTTTTCCCTTAGGATTCCAAAGACCTCCCAGCCCTATCCTGCTGTCTTATAGATGGGACACTAGAGGCCAGAGGGGGCATGACTGGCTTGGTTTACACTGTCCTCAAGGGGAGGAGTTGTCAGGAGATGCTGAAGGGGACAATGTCACCCACCACCCACCCCATGAGGGAACCGAATGGGAGAACAGGAGGTGGGAAGGCTCAGAGCTGTTGGAGGGGAGCCAGCCCCTTCCATGGGGAAGCGCCAGAGGAGAGAATAGCATCAAGGAATCCAGGGTTCCGAGTGCCAGGAGGGGCCTCGGGACCACCAGCATCTCCAGCATCAGGACCTCTGGCATTCTTTCCATGGCCTCTGTGAAAGGTGAGTATCTTGCCAACCTCAGCTACTATCTGAAAAAGCCACATCCCTGACTGCTTGGCCTGTTGGAGTGGAGTGCTGCCTTCTGGTAACACCCCCGCTGGTGTCCACTCAGCCCTCAGCTCCTGACCCTGTGCTCTCTGGGCCCACAATGGCCCTGTGGTGCTTAGAAGGCAGTGCCCACGTCCTGCATGGCCTGCCCTCCTCTGGACCAGCACCCCTGCCTGTCAACACTTTCTCATCGGACAAGCTCCACTTCCCTTCACTGTCCCCTGGACATCCAGGAGCCAGGAGACCGTGTCCCAGACCTGGCTCTGCCTCACACCAGGTATGTGGCATTGGACACGTCTCACGATGTTTGCCCATCTGGAAAATAGGGAGGCTGAATTCAGTAAGCTCAGAGGTATCAAGGGGCCATAGGGTGCTGAGCCCATGTTCCTAAAGTCTGTGATTCCAATATTCTATCATAACGAAAATAAAAACAGACATTTAGCATTCATTATGGATACAGTTTTAAGTGCATTACATGTGTTAAACTCATTTAATCATCCCAAGAATCCTCCCATAATAGTACCATGAGGTAAGTACTATGATTATTGCTATTTTAGTATCTTTTTTTTTTTTTTTTTTTTTGCGGTACGTGGGCCTCTCACTGTTGTGGCCTCTCCCGTTGCAGAGCACAGGCTCCAGACGCGCAGGCTCAGCGGCCATGGCTCACGGGCCCAGCCGCTCCGCGGCATGTGGAATCGTCCCAGACTGGGGCATGAACCCGTGTCCCCTACATCGGCAGGCGGACTCTCAACCGCTGCGCCACCAGGGAAGCCCGATTATTGCCATTTTACAAGCAAGAAAATCAGGACACAGGGAGGCTTGAGTACCTTGCCCTAGGTAGTAAATGGGAGCTGGGATTTGAACCCAAGCGGTTGGGCTCCAGAACCCACGGAGGGACGCTGCTTCTGATCTCCCTATTCTCAGAGTTGACACCATGCAGGTCCAGCATTCTGTGATTCCGAATTCTATGATTCTGTGAGAACCTGCCAGGCAGTTCTCATAGCCTGCTGGGGTTCTAACTGATAAACTGTAGCCCTGATCTTCTAAGACTTGCTCTGAGGAGGCTACAGTGATTTAGAACAGCTCTCCAGGAGAAAGCCTACCACTTGGCACTTTCCCTGTGCCATCCACTCCCCCAGCACAACACAAGAGAAGACAGTGGACCCGGCCACTGGAACCCCACCTGGCAGGGAGGCTGAGGTCAAGGTCAGATGGGGAGGGTCAGACCAGACCTTGTGGTCACCCTTGACTGTGTGAGAGGGCAATGGGTGGAGAACAGCTCACCGCACTTTCCCCTCCTGGGGCAGCTCATGGCGGGGCTCCTCACACACCAGCCGGGATTCCCCATCCAGCAGGTAGGTGTAGACAGTCTCCTAGGACAGAAGGCACTCATGAGATCCTGAGGAGAAGACCTCCCAGCTGCCCAGTCCCAGCCTGACACGGGTCTGGATGACAAGGTCACAGGCATCTGTTTGTCTGTCTTTACTCCCCAGGTGATCCTAAGTGCAGTCAGGGTAGGGAGGCTCCCTTATGACCTTAGCACTTCACTCTCTCCTCTTGGAGGGGTTCTGGGCAGGCAGTGACCCATCACCCTGCTGGCTTTCCTTACCTATCACCCCACATCCAAGGCGCTGGGGAGAGTCTGAAGGGCTGAAGGTACACACAAATCCCCCCAACCCCACAGCCCTGAGATATCTCCCTGCCAAGTCTCCAGCCTCAGCAAACAATAACTGAGTGTCCACTCAGGGCCGTACTGCAGGAGAGGCTCAGAACACCCTGGAAGCTTCCCTCCTACCTCAGATACACAAACAACTCTACAAGAAATCACAAACTGTGACCCAAGCCAGGAGGACTTCCTGGAGGGAGTGACTTTAAAGTTGTAACTGGAGTGGGAATTAGACACATTCAGGGAGTGGGTGAGGCACAGAAGAATGGCTTCTGGGCCGAGTAATAGATATGTAAGTGTAAAGGGCCCAAAGCATTGACAGACCTGATGGTGGGGGCAGGGGGCACCGGAGGTGGGCTTGGGGTCAGCCCAGTGCTGAGCTGGAAGGGAGCTGGGGGAGGGTGTTAGGGGGAGGGGCTGCTGCTGGGGAGGGAGGGGCTGGTGAGCCATGAGACAGGGGCTGATTTGTATTTTGGAATGATCACTCCCCAGAGTGAGATCAAAGCTCTGGTCGAAGAATGTCAAGTCTGCAGCTTGTCAATCTGCCCTCCCCAAGGGCCCAGAGCAGTCCTGCCTTCAGTTCTAGACCATGTCCTGGCAGAAGCACTTGCCCTCACTGACCCACAGGAGAAAATCCACATTCCCTCCAAGCAGGACTGGCTACACTTAGGTACCCACAACCAACACAACCTGCAGAGCATCTCCACTGCCTGCATTGCAGGTGATGAGGGAGACCCAGAGGCTCAGCAGAGCCTACATCCCATCAAGGGGGCACCCTTGTGCCCAGCTAAGTATCCTGAGAGGCGTTGTCTTCTCAGTGGGAGAATGGAGGGCTCTCCTCTCTGCTAACTGTATCAGGGAGGGCTTCTGGAGGAGGTGACATTGGAGCTAAATGTTAAAGGCCCACCCTCAGTAAGTGTGGAACCCTTCTCAGCAGAAGCAGTTGCCTTTCACCACTGTGACAGTCCACAATCCGGTCAGACACTCTTGTTGCCTTTGGCTGTCCCCAGCCAGCCCCTCACCCTCTCCCAACCCCCAGGAGATATCCCAGTCTCGCTTCAAGAGAATCTGAGCCATGCTGAGTGGTGGCATGGGCTGGAAATGATAGGGCCTGAGGAGAGTGAGAAGGGCAGAAACAGGAAGACCTGGAGCCCCTCTGTCCTCCTGGGTGAGGGTCTGGTCGAGGAGCTCAGGGATGAAGAAATCAGTGGGAAGGAAGCCACCCACGCCTCATCTGTCTCCAGCCTCCTTCTTTAAGCAGCCTGGGAGGGGCCTGAAGGATTTGGCCCCCCAAAGAGGTTAAGACACTACCCAGCACCCAGGGTCACACAGGGAGTCCTGCCCTGGCAAAGAGAGCAGTGGGCAATCTGAGGGTGGGGAGGCAGGGAGGAGCCTCCCACTCCCTCCCTCCCAGCCCTCTGGGTTAAAATTAGCTGAGTTTATGCAGAGAAGGAGGGAACCATTTCAGACACATCAGCACCATCTGCATTTGCGGCTGCCTGCCACAATGGGTGCTGATGAGGGAGCCAGGTGCCAGCAACTCCCCTCCCTGGGGCGGGGGGTGGGGGGTGGTAGGGAGACTCCTCCCCCATCTCCTCACCCCTCCTGAGGGGTAGAGCATACCTCCCATTTTTGGAGGGCTGAGCCCTTCCATGCAATCAAGGCAGCAGGGCTCTGCAAAGTCAGGGCTTCCCTAGCTCATACAGGTCTCCGGGGTGGGCCGAGGCAGACATTTCCCACTGTCCCAGGAATCTAGTCACCTGGACCAGAGCTGTCTTCCCAACCCCCAGCTTTGGGGATACGATTAATCCAGTACAGGGAGTCTATGCTGGCACAACCACCAGGCATCCTGCCTGTGAAGACCAGGCCAGTCACATCCTCCTCCCCACTCCCAGCGCAGCCTCGCAGACGCTGACCTGCCATCCTCCCCACCTCCTCTTTTCCAGATGTTTCTCCACCCCAGGCCAGATGTTGCCTCAGTCCCATCTCAGGGAGGATTTATTTTGGGAGCCAACATACTACCCACTTCCTACCAACTTCACAGTCAATAAAGCTCACTCATTAGCCCTCCTTCTGGGCTCTGAACTTCCAGGAGGTTTTGAAAAGGCAGAGCTGAGGAAAGGGGATGGGGGTGCTTAGGTGCCAAGCCCCATTTGTTCCTGTCATGCTGTGTGACCTTGGGGGAAGTGCCCTCCCTCTCTGGGCCTTGGGTGGTTCATCCATCCAGCAGATTCAGACACAATGGGCTCTGCTGATGGCTGATGTCTAGAGTAGGGGAGGGGACATTCTAGGCTATAGGGACTCAGTTTAGGCATCTCCTCCTCTATGAAGTCTTCCATGCGACTTAGGGTAAGTCAGAGCCTCCCTCCCTGGACTGACAGTCCCTGCTTCCCTCTATCTGGCACAACTGAGACATTTCTGCTTTGGGTCTTGAGGGCCAGTTTATCCATCCTACTGCCTAAGGGATGGACAGTGGCCACTGGAGCCAGGTTGGGGAGTGGCCTGGGGCAGTTGAAGAGAGTCACAGTCTCCCCCAATCTGCAACCTCATCTATGGTGTTGGGATGGGTCAGAGAGAAGCTTAAAGATTTCTAGAAGACACCTTGTCCAGCCTCCTGACTCCAGACAGGACACTTTAACTTGGCACAGATCCATTCATCTAGGCTGAGCCCCATTTCAGCACCTCCCATACCTGTCATCAAGGAAGTTCTTCTACATGTCTACTTTCAATCCTTCCTGCTGTACATATTCCAAAGCCCACCTGACTCCACTATGTCCTAGCTATTATCCTAGGTGAATCTATTCCATTATCTGAGACATGATCTTTCCAATTAAGCTCTAAAGCCCTTTTTGTCCCAGACATTCCAGGATTCCTATATAAGTTCATTTTGGGGGCTTAGCTTCAGTCCTCCTCCTCCAGGAAGCCCTCTCAGAACACTCACCCAAACCCTTCACGGGGGGAGGGGAGGACGTGCTTCTTCTTTCCTTCTCAACCCTGTAGGTACAGCAAGGAGCTGGGCAAAGGTTTAGCGGGGCAGGGGAAGCATGGGACAAGGCACCTACCACTCTGGGGAGCACAGCTGACAGGGCCTCTTTGACAGCCCATTGCAAGCCTGCAATGTCGATGACGGAGCCCAGGCTCAGCAAAGCATCCTGAAAGAGAGGAAAGGGCAGTGAGGGCCTTTTCCAGGCAGGCCAGGGCAACCCCCCTACCCAGGTGGCTGGGAACACAAACTCCCAGCTTAAACCAGAGCCCAAGGCTCTCAGACACTTGAATCCCAGGATCTTAGGATCTCAGAATCCAAACAGTCTTAAGGCCCTAGAATGTCCAAGTCCCCTCATCTTACAGATAGGGAGACTGGGGCTCAGAGAAGGGCCAGGGACTTAGCAAAGAATTCACAGTGAGTCAAGAGGTCAAGTCTAGACTAGACCCCGGGTCTCTTGTCCTTCAGACAAGGACAACTCAGGAAAGCAGGGGAAGTACAAGCTTCCACATTAATACAAAGCAAAACAAGCAAACAAAAAATCCCACATTTGAATCCTAGCTCCACTATTTATTAGCAGTGTACATCTTGGTCAAGTCATTGAGCCTCAGTCTTCTATCCGTAAATTGGGGGCAACTGAGGCTATCTCCCCCTACAGGCTAGTGAAGATAAAATGAAACTGAGTCCTAGAAGTGCCTCACAGGGTGCTCACACACATAGGTGCTCAGCTAAACATTTGCTGAATCTGGGTCCCACTCAGTTTCCTGAGGAGGGAGGTGGTTCACACAGTCTCATTCGTCAGCCTACTGAGGGGCTGGGAGTAGCAAGAATCCAAGGGGTGCATGAGCCCACAAGATGCGAGAAACACAGGCCAGCCCCTGGCAAGATAGAAGGGGAAGGAGAAATCAGCCTTGACTCCCTCACAGCCTTCCCGTCCCAGGAACAGTCCTCGTCCTTGGAGAGCCGGAACAGAGACAAGAAAGGTCCCTGCTTCTTGCTCTATTAACTTGGCCAGAAGCATGGGGATCAAAGAGAAAGGTAATGCAACAGAGGATCCAGGGCCAAGGCAGAATTGTGACTCACACCATCCACTCAGCTATGCCTTCCCCACTAGCCCCTGGAAGTTCTTTCTGATGTCTTTCTTGTGGATGGCTGAGTTCATAAAGCAAAGAGATTAACTGTAGGATGCAGGCCACACATGGCGTGGCCCCATTCTTGTGAAAGTGATATGAGATTGAGGGTCTTAGTGGACCACAGGCTCAGCATGAGCCCGTAGTGTAAATGTGGCTGGTAATATATTAAAATGCTGAAACTGCAGGCCGTATTAATAAAGATCCATTAACCTAAATAGAGAAGAGAGTTCCTCTACGTCCAGGGGCTGATTCAATCATCCCCAGTGCACTGTGTCCCAGGTAAGGACAAGATGAGACTCTTTCAGAGGAGGTGACCCGTGTAAGGAGGGAACTGGAAATCAAGTCCTGCATGTCACTAAACTTGGAGAGTCTAGGGGTGCCTAGCCTGCAGCAGAGCAGAACCCAGGGGTCTCAGTATTTGACTCCAATATCTCAGGCTTTCCTGGGCAGGGGGACTGGACTCTGTGGTCCTGGAGACAGCCTGGAGACCCATAGGATTTCACAGGAGGCTGGGGTTCTAACTGATAAACTGTAGCCCCGATCTTCTAAGACTTGCTCTGAGGAGGCTACAGCGATTTAGAACAGCTCTCCAGGAGAAAGCCTACCACTTGGCATTTTCCCTGTGCCATCCACTCCCCCAACACAACACAAGAGAAGACAGTGGACCTGGCCACTGGAACCAGTGGCCCAGTGGGATTGAAAGAACTTCTTCCAGGCAGAGCCACACTGCACAGGCAGAGGCCACCAGGAGAGAGAGAGGAAGTGAGCTCCCCATACCTGGGGGTATGCAAAAATGGCTAGATGCCCATTTTTCAGAGTGGCTACAGAGGGGAGTCCTGCACTGGGGTCCAGATGAAGCCGAGGGTCCAGGCTTCAGCTCCAGATTTCACCTTTCATCTCCTTGGCTTCAATTTCCTCCCCTACCCCACCTCCCACTCCCACCCAGTCCTGTGTTGCAGGATGGGGGGCAGTAATGGGCTTTCTCCACACATGCTCACTTGGCATTGCTTTCTCAACCCCCCAACTCCTCTTTTATCCCCCTCACTGCTCAAGTGAAGACACATTTTGGTCGTGAAGATCTGTCTCCATCCTAGGACATCAGAAGTTACGCATTCCAAACAATACAATCCCCAAATTGGATCAGTTGTCCTTTGACCCTTAGGCACTCCTCATCACAGTTCACACACCCTCAGCACCACACATACGCAGCCACACAGCCATAATCCTTCACATCCTCTCAGAAACACCCCAGCCTGCCTTCAGACACCCTCTAGGTACACGTACAGGTTCATACAGGTGCAGCTACTTCCTTATGGAGTCACAGGGCCAGGACTCAGCAACACCTGCACGCACAGTATACATAAGGGCTGTTGTGGCCTTTCGAGGTCAATTCTGCAGACTAAAGCGGGGAGGAAGAGCTGATGCCCCAAATAATCCCCAAATAAAGTCTGTCAACCCAGGCTACTCAGACTGGGGTTCCCAGGGCTTGGGTCCAGAAGATGGTGCTGGCTTATGTCTGTTCCTGCTTGGAGACAGTGGGGATGGACAAGCTAAGCCCTGAGGGGCCCTGCCCCCCAGTGGAGTTTATGTGTATAGTGTGGAAGTTGGAGAAGAGGGGCCAAGGTGATGGAGTAAGCTCTCATGTAGGGGGAGACATTTCTCAAAGCCACAGGCTTGGGACAGCTAAGTGTCCCCATTTGACAGATGAAGAAACTGAGGCTCAAAAAGAAGCAATGCCCCATCTGTGGTCAGCCAGCCAGTCAGGGCAGAGCCAGGTCCAGAACCGACGACTCTGGATCTCCAGCCTCTCTCTTGCTCCTGCTCTGCACCCGACCCCCAGCTCCCTCCTCAGGGGGCTTAGAGAGAATAGTTTGTCCTTTGTTCTGATTGGTGGCTCCTCGACCTGCCCTTTACTTGGATTGGGAAATGCCCTGAACTGTCCTTTACTGGAATTGGTGGGTGCCTGTCTGGCCTTTGCTTGGATTGGTCAGTTTTCTGTGACTCCTCAGGCAGAGGGCAGGATAATGGCAGTGAGGGGGGGGAATGGGAAAGGAAACTTGGGGAGAGTTGGGGCAGCAGCAGGGAGGGGGCCCTGAGTGGGCTGGATGCAGACATGGCCCATGAAGCCCGGGGCTCTCTGCCTGGCAACCTTCCGTCCACCCACCTCCTGGCCCTGCCCTGCCTGCCCCAGGATGGGGGTTGTTGAGTGCAGGAACCACAGCTGGGAAAGGCCACTTCATACCTGGCCTTTAAGACTTGCTCACATGCCACCTTCTCATTGAATCTTCCCTGATCTCAAAGCAACTTCACCTCCTGCATCAACTCAGAGAGGAAATAGCTCAAATTCCAAAGTCCATGGGGGGCTCAGAGGACAGAGTGGCTGTCCCAGTGAAAGGAGAAGAGAGAATCAATGGAGCAGCTGAGAATGGGAAGTAGGGAAATTCCCAATTTGGAGGCCCAGGTGGGGACAAACAAGGCTCAAGACAGAGGTTAAAACCCCAGAAATCTTAAAAAGATGAGGAAAGTACAAACAGAGCCATACCTGTTCTCATGAACGTCTACACATGTCATACATATACATACTGCCATGCACACACCCTCACACAAACACGCACACACATGGATAAAAATGTAACCCGATATACAAAGCACACAAAAATATGCACTTAGGCATGTACACACACGCACATGCACACACACACACACACACACACACACACACACAGCCAGGCTCAGGGTGAGGTGAAAGAGGTCACATTTCCTGCTTTTGCAGTTTTTTTGAACAGCCATCAGTACAAATATCAGCATAACAACCAGCATTCCCAGACCCCAGAGGAGAATCTGTGGTGTGTAGAAAAGAGCAGCGATTTCCAGTCCTGTCCCAGATTGACTACAGAAGCTCTGTGTGGCCTTGGTAGGTCCTTTTCCTCTTCTGAGCCTCAGTTTCCTCATTAGTAAAAATGGGTCCTTCCAGCTTGCAACATATAGTTCTATGATTTTGTGTTTTAATTCAGTGAGGATGGGTGGATGGATATGTGAATGGATGGATAGATGGATGGATGGATGAGTGGGTGGGTGGATGGATGGATGGGTGGATGGAGCCTTTCTACTTTCCCCAGCTCCCTACCTGCAGCTGTATTGTTGGAGGTAGGTCCACTCAGCACTATAGACAGTGTCACTCCCACACACTAATCTTTCACCTCAGATACCAAGAAAGGGGAGCCTGTTCTGAGTGAGGGCTCCTCTGGAGCCAGCGCTGGGGCTGGATCAGCCTTTTTGCACTCCTTTGGACAGGGGAGAGGGTCTGGACAAAATTACTTCTAACTCCTTAATGGATTATATGAAGCCAGAGACCTTGGCCTTATCCCTTCTGGAGCCACTAGCACAGGCACGGATGGCCTTCTTGAAGGTCAGTGTCACTGTCACAAGCTAGTTTCCTGCCTTGTCTCCATGAGTCTCTATGTCTTTCCCCACCTCCATTGACCCTTCTATTGTTCTCCCCACCACCTGGAGCCTAGAGCTCTCTGGAGGGAAGCCTCCTAGTGCCCCCACGGCAGCCTAGAAGAAGGTAGTAACATCAAACCCAGCAGTCAGCGGTCTCCTAAGACAAGCTGTGTTACTGGTACTGGCCATACATACTGATTTACCCAGCTCTGCCTGTGCTAGGTCCTGTGTGGCCTGGGGTTGCGGGCGCCCTCTCTCTCTGGGCTTTGGTGTCCCTTTCTCTAAAGGGGGGACCTTCAAGATCCCCCAGGACTTTGGAGCCCCTCTCCCTCTCTATTCCTCTTTCCTTCCCTCTGGGGCTGTGTCTCTCTCTCAGACTCTGTCTCCCTGATATCTCCGAGTAGGTCTCTCTCCTTCTCTCCATGCTTCCCTCAGTTGACGCCCATCTCTGTCACAGGCTGCTCTCCCGTCTCATCTCCAAGAATCTCAACGCCTTTTCCCACCTCCAAATCCTCTCTCCTCTCAGATGGCTTCCGCCCTCTCTCTCCTGTATGGTTCTGTCCCTCTCCCCAACTCCTGGCTCTCCTGCCCACTCCTCCCCCAAACCTCTAAGTGGTTACCTTGAGAACTTGGGGAGAAAGCCCCTGATCCAAGATGGGCACCCATAGGACGAGGGAACCCAGGAAAGTGGCCATGACGAGAGAAACCAGGGGTGCCAGGGCAGATGCCATCTATTCTTCTGCTTCCTGCCTCCCATTCTGGTGGGCATTATACACACACAGTCTCTTCTCTTCCCAGAGAACAGGGCCTTCAGGGGCAAAGGAGCATATCTGTCTCTGAGCCCAGCATGTGCCTGGCACTTGTAATCCCATCTGCTCCACCGGGGTGACTGGCAGAGCTCCCCCAAAGGAGGTCTCCTGGAGGCTCAGGCCAGAGAAGCCCCCGTGGGCTGGGCTTCAGTCCCCAGCCGAGCCAGAGCACCCCAAGCTTACTCTCTGACTCTCACAGTCCTCACAGCGTGTCTGGCCCTGTAGAATCAGGAGACAGCAAGGAAGTAAGAGAGGCAGCCCCTCCTCCTCCCTCCCCTCCTGCCGGCCCAGACCTGCCATCCTCCCAGGAGCTGCCTCTAACAGACACTGGTGCCTTAAATATGCAAAGAGCTGCCTAGGAGTGCTAAGATCTTGCAGCCCCAGACCTCCCTTCAACAAGGCTGAGCTGGACCAGGGGCAGCAAAACAGAGGGAAGAGGCTTGGTGACCCTTGGGAGACCTGATCTGAGGAAGGGGCAGGAGAGAGACCCAGGCCACAGTTGGACAAGCTCACATGTCAGGGCATGAGGCTTTGGGGGAGAAAAGGTACCTTTCTCAAGCACCTACTGTGTGCTAGAGGCGTCCATCAGTGCTTCTCAAACTTGACTGTGCACCAGAATCCCCTGGAGGGCTTCTTAATATCCAGCTTGCTGGCCCTACCCCCAGAGTTTCTGATACAGTAGGTCTCCGATGAGGCCAAGAATCTGCATTTCCAACACATTCCTAGATGCTGCTGCTGCTGCCCCAGGGACCACACTTTGAGACCCGGCGACACATACTCTTTCTAATCCTCCTACCAACCCTGGGAGGCACCTGTTCTGACCACCCCGTTTTAGAGGTGAGGAGACTAAGGATCAAAGGGGAGGGGCCTTGCTCAGGTGAGAATGACCCAGCTTCTGGCAGCAAGTCCGTGCCACTTCCACCACATGAGGGGGACTCCTCAGAGAAGGTCCCCAAAGAAGGCAGAGGCAGGCGTCCTGGAAGGAGTGAGGGGGGACAGTGGGGTGACATGGGACCGGGGTGTGTGGAAAGGGCCTCTTGGAGCTCAGGGGCCCAGCCCTAAAGGAAGGACCTGCCCTTCCCCCTTCCTCCTACCTCTCCTTCTCTTCCTCTCCTCCCTCCTCTGGGTCCCCCCTTTCCCCTCCCCCACCCTTCGCAGACTCTGGCTTCAGTTGTTACTCCAACAGGGCCGCGTCTCCAGCCTCCGAGCCACACTGGAGACACGTGCACTGTAGAATACACCTGAGCCTGGTCCTGGCGCTCCCCCACCCCGTCCCCTGACCTCCCTGATGAGCTCGGCCCCATCCTGTGGGCTCCTTCCCTCCAACATTTACAAACAGCTCCTCTCAGGCCCCTCACCATTTCTAAGCCAGTCTCAGCTTTTACTCCAGCTCCTGCCTCCTCCAAAATGCCCTTCCAATCGTCCCAGGCCCCCCTGGATTCCTCAAGGGCTAGGTTTGGGGTTGGATGAAGGAGAAGGGGAAGGAATTGGGGAAGGAAGGCAGGAATTGTATGAACAGTCAGCTCTCCGAGGACCTGACTCGCTGGGCCCCCTCAGTCCCTAGCACAGGGTCTGGGGTGAGGAAAGGATGGGGTGAGGGAACAGCAGAGTCGGAAGAGGGAGGGAGGGCAGAGCCGAGTGTGTGAGGGGGAAGATGGCCTGGGGGGGGGGGTGTCCAGGACAGGCTCAGGGCTTCTCCCCTAGCCCCTCACGTCCCGCTGCCTCATCCACATGGCAGAGCCAATAGCTGCCTCCACCTCCATTGCCCACATTCTTCTCGATGCCACAGTCTTCCTCCCAAGCACATCAGTAGCATCCCCTCATCACTGCCGTCCCAAATACCTGATGCCTCTACTGTCCTTGATCCCTGGCCAAAGGCCCGTGTGGGCAGAGTTCGGCACAGCAGGCTGGCAGGTATAAGCTGGCCAGAGTCAGTCATACCACAAAAGGGAAGCCTGGGCAGGAAGGAGGTGAGTTCCCCGACTCCAGTGGTGTGCAAACAAGGACAGGGGCCCTGCTAGGGAGTCTGTGCCATGAGAAAGGACTTGATGAGCCTGGCTGGCCTTCAGCTTTGGGTTCCATGACTCTTAATGTCTTCAAACCCTCCCCAGCCTCACCCCCCTCCGCCTTCAGTGTGGGTTGGGAGCTGGACAAAGCAAGTCCAGGAGCCTCTGAGAGGCAGGCACAGTGGCCCAAGCTGGAGAGGAGGATGGAGCTGAGTGACCCGGTGGACTAGCGTCAAAAAAGAGTTAATGTCTCTCAGGAAATGATGGCTGAAGGAACAATTGGAGCCATGAATGAATGAATAAATGAGCCTCCCTCATTTGGGCCTCCCTCCAGGAACATTCTGTCATTGTTCCCTCTCTCAGGCCAATCTGAGCCTCCCACCCAGGGGCTCTTACAGCCCTGTGCTCCCCATGATGGCATGGCATGCAGAGTTGCCACTACTGTCCATCTGGCTCCCCCATCAGATTGGGGGTTCTTAGAGGGCAGAGGTTGTGCCCTATTCCTCCTGGGGACCCCGGTATCATGCAGCCTGTCACAGGTGTCAGGAGGTGTCTGCTGAGCTATAAAATGATAGCTGGACTCCTGAGTGCCCAGGGCTGTTGGGCTGTGAAGGGTATACGACATTACCAAGCAGAGGGATGGACCCCATGACTCCCGGAGGTCCCCAGGCCAGGGAGACAGCTGCACCCTTTCAAAGTCTCCCAAGTTTGGCACAGTGACTGTCTTAGAGGAGCCTAAGGTATGAGGGTGCCTTGTGCTGAGAACTTTTGGTGACCTTTCCAAGGCATCTCTGCAGGCCTGGAGGCCCTCCTGCTTCAGGATCATCTCCCAGTGCAGGCAGGGCAGGGGACAGCATGTCAGGAAGGAGGGGCTCTTCCCTGAGAGAAGCACTATCTTTGTCACCTTCTTTCATGAAGGCTCCTCCAGGCAGCCTTACTGGGTGGGTCACTTGTCCTCTTCCCAGGCCTCCTGAGAATTCCCACAGGATCAGAGTCTACAGGGTCCCAGGCCTATGGAGCCCAATCCCCAGCTTGATGAGGGTAGACTAAGACCAGGAGAGGCAGGAAAGGACTTGCCCAGGGTCTCACGTGGAGTCAGGAGGACATTGCCCCAGTCCAGAGGCCTCCGGGACACACTAGGCTCCCTCCCTGCTATGCATTGTTTGTCTTAGCGGCCCCTCCAGTTCCTCGCCTTGGCCAGCAGATGGGCTGAGCCCCTCTCCGGTGCAGGGTGGGGCTGGGTGTCTTCCTCCAGGCCAGGGACAGGGCCTCGTGTCTCTCACTCTGTGCCAGACACGGTACCCACAGTGGGAGGTAAATGCTGGATGGCACTGGCCTGGCCTAGGGTCAGTGTGGGCCTGCAGAGGGCAGGGAGGAAGGGCTAACCTGGGGAGGGGTGGCTGGGGGTGAAGGGCAGGTGGGTCTGGCAGAGCATCTCCTCCAGCACAAGACCGACAGCAGGAGACAGAGCGGCTGCCACTGCCATGGGGCTCTCCTGGCTCTGACCTGAGCTCTCTGTTTCCCTCTCAGCCTTCCTGGGTTCTCCATATCTGTCCCTCTTTCTCTCAGTCTATTCTTCTCTGGTATGTGTCTCTCCCACAACCTCACTGCTGGGTCCCATGACTGTATTTGGTTCTGTCTTCAGGGCCTGGCCCATCCCAGCTGTTCCCCAAATCCCAGCATGGGGGGTGGGGGTTGGGAGGGAGGGTGAGTATGAGAAAGAGACTGTGGGACAGAGATGAGGACCGATTCAGAGGCAGAGGGACAGACACAAGAGCCAGGAGGGGACCCTGGGGACGGGGCCGGGGAGGCCAGGCTGGCCAGGGTCTTCAAGCCTCCCCAGTCCTGAGGACAAAGCTAGAATTGGAGGGAGGAGCGGGGTCCACCCTTTCCCTCTGCACTGGCTCCTGGGCCCCCTTCCTTCTCCCTGCCCCTGCAGGAATGTGTGAGTACTTTAATTGTTCCTAAAAATAGTCCCACTGTACTGGGGGCTGGAATGAGAAATCTTCCGGGCAGGGTTCATCTCAGACGTGTCCCTGCCTCTGGGCTCCCAACACTCTGCTCCCCAGACCAGGGGGCCTTTCTGAGCCTTCCCCAACCCGTAGCTGCAGTGCTGTATTCCTCCCTCGCAGAAGCTTGCCGTGGCTCTCAGGGCCCTGGGATAGGCTCTGAGCTCCCGGACCTGCTGGAGTTGTTTGTGAAGCACCTCAGACGAGGCCACTGCTGTTCCTGCTGACACCCTGGTCCAGGCTCCACGCTCTAGATTCTTCCCAACTCTCCAACCTTCAGCCCCCAACCCTTTCATCCCCCCACCTCCAGGCCTTGGCTCCTCCTTTTCCATTTCCTGCACCAGATGTCCTCTCTTCTCCCCTCCTGTCCTTCCAGACAGGGGTTCCTAACCCTCGGGCCGCGGACTGGTACCAGGCCTGTGGCCTGCTAGGAACCGGGCCACACAGCAGGAGGTGAGCGGTGGGCGAGTGAGCAAAGCTTCATCTGCCACGATGCTCCCCATCACTCACCCTACCGCCTGAACCATCCTCCCCCTCCCCCCTCCCCTCTCCCCTCGTCCGTGGAAGAACTGTCTCCCACGAAACTGGTCTCTGGTGCCAAAAAGGTTGGGGACCGCTGCTTCCAGGCTCAGCCCAGGTCTGCTCCAGTGCCCCACCCCCGCTGTGCTACCCTGCTCCCTGGTCCTGTTCTCATCCCCACCTCCCCTCCACTGTTCCCCTTGGCAGATCAGCAAGGGCTGAGCCTCTCCACGCCACCGCTGCCCGGAGCAAAGCTCTGAGGCGCAGCCCTTCTCCAGGGAAGGGAACACTGGGGAGACACTGCAGGCTCTGGGGCCCCATGCCCTGCCCTGAACCCTGGACCTTACTGGCCCCTCCATCTCCCCACCCCAGCTTTGGTTTCCTCTTCTGCACCCCGGGCCTGGAATGTCTCTCCATTTCAGTCTCCAGGTGAAAGCCCATCTAGTCTCACCTCCTCTCTGCCTCCGTTTTTCAGATGGGGGAACCGAGCTCCAGAGAGGGGCGGTGACGGGTCCACAATTCCACAGGAAGCTGGCCGTGGGCCTCGGTCACACTGCATCATTACGCAGGGTCCCCTCACTGGGGCTCCAGAGGCAGGGCTCCTCACACAACCCACCAGCCCACCACCCCGCCCAGGCAGGCAGGCTGGCATCCAAAATCATTTGCCTTTGGAGGGCCCAGGAAGCCACAGAACAAACATCCGGAGTCTCTGGAACTTCTCCTACTCTCCCTCCTCACATCCTCATATCTCAAGGATCCGGGAGCAAGCGAGTGCGTGTACACACACACACACACACACACACACACAGACACACACACACACACAGAGCGCAGGGCCAGGTAAATATGTGAGCCCAGGAGATCTCACGTGATTGTTGTGCCTGTGAATCTGTGCAGGTCCTTCAGAGGCCTCCAAACCCTAAAAAGATGACGATGTCCCCTAGTCTCACCAGGCCTTATATAAATTTTGTCTTGGAAATGAACATTAAACTCACATTTGTGTGACTTTTCTGATTGCAAAATTCTGAATACACGCATCACAACTGACTTTTTTTCCCACTTTGAAGGGCTCTCCTGCTTTGCTAATGACCTAAGCACATGTGTGGCCTGCCCATTAGTTGTCCATAATGCATGTCCCTACAGGCCATCATGTAACCACAGCAGAATATGTCCCTTGGGTTATTAGGAGGATATCTGTGTGAAAGCATGTGGCTCTGTGACTCTGGGAGAATGTGTGTGAAAGCGTAAATGTGTGAGCACCCCTGAGGCACCATCTGTGCACGAGCCATCTGCACGTACGTGTGCCCGTGCATGTGTGATGTGGGTTGTCAGTGTCTGTGTGAGCCTGGGTGTGTGCAGCAAGTGTGTAGCTGTCTGTGGAACTGTGAGTGCACCAGTGGCTCGTTTTGTCTCCAAGCAAGTGAATGAGTTTATGGCTGAGTGTTGGCATCTGTGCTTGAGGGGGTTTGATTCTCCTGCCCCGTGGACCCTACCACCTCCTCCATCACCTCTGCCAGACCTGGGCTCACATCCCTACCCTGCCACACACCACCTGTGTGGCACTGGACAAGCTTTTCACCTCCCTGGGCTCAGTTTCCTCATCTATAAAATGGTGCCTTCTCCCAGAGCCACTGAGAAGACCCAAGTGGAACCATGAGGTCCTTCCTAAGCTGCTCCCAGCTAGGGGCTAGGTCACCTCTGTGCAAGTTACAAAGAGGTGACCCCAACCCTCTGGGCAAATGCAGCCTGAGGGGCAAGGATTGGTGGGGGAGAATGAGCTGGGTTTTAGTGCCACCCTGGCTCTGTTGGAGCCCTGTGCAAGCAAGGTACAACCTGCGAGGTTAGAAGCTGTGGCCCTGCGGGTGACCAAGAAATACCAGCTCCCTTTCTTCCTGCCCTCGCTCCGGGTGTGCAGCCTGGGACTAGAGGGTCTCTGACTCTGGACAGAGATGAGGCTCTGAGGATATCCACCCCCTCCTAACTCCCCCTAGGGTTCTGTCCCCTTCACCCACCCTCTACCCCACCCTCTCCAAAGCCCAAGAGAAGGCCCTATGGAAGCCATAAAGGGGGGACTGACCAGATCTGGGATACAGAGACCAGCTATGCTGGCCAGAGGCTCAGAGACTACCCCCCACCCCACTCTCATTGTCAGACAGGGAGACTGAGACATGGAAAGAGTCAGGGACCCTCCAGGGACACAAGTGAACCCAGTCATTCCAAGCCTTTGTCTCAAGATCTCTGTGGCTGGAGTCGGGGAGACCCAAGCTCTGGACTCTTTTGGCTCCAGAATGGAGCCCAAGGGAGTGGGTGGGTCTCTCCCGAGAGACAGGCACTTCCAGACCTGTGCTCTCAGCTACTGGGGTGGATCTCCTACCCATCCCCACCCACCCCACTGGGGCCAGATCCGCTACTGGTGTGATTAACCAAATTATGGCATTTTTTTCTTGAGCAAATTGCATCGGCCTAATTGAATGAGGCTGCAGGAGCCAGGGAGAGGAGGCGGCGGGGAGCAAGCTGGGGTGGGGAGGCCCTGACAATGCCCAGCAGGGGACAGAAGGGGCGGGAGAGGGAGGGCGGAGGGCTGTGGGCATAGAACACATCATTCATTCTGTGCACCCTCTCTGTGTACCCACAGGCGCTCCCATCACACCAGGTGCCTGGCACAGGGATTTGAGGGGTGGTCTCCCCAAGAGACCACTGAGCATTTGCTCAGTGCCAGGCACTGTGTTCATTTAAAAGCACTGTTTCACGTAATCCTCCCAACCATCCTATTTTATACTTGAGGGAATTGAGGCTCAAGAGATAAAATGACTTGATAAATGTCACAGCCAGACAGGGCTGTCTGACACCATAGCTTAACACGTACCTGAGGCGTCCCACTACCGTGCTCCCGCCCTGCCTCCAGGAAGCCTTCCTGGAGAGTTCAGAGAAAGGAACAGGCCTCACGCCAGCTCATACTTGGGCCCAGACACCATTTCTGTCCCCATCGAGCGTTTCTCCTTGTCCACTCTGTGATGTCTGTCCTCCGTCTAACGGTCAGCAGCTGAGGCTGGTGCTGATCTGACACGATCGCACACACCCCCGTCCAACCACAACACACCGCGATCCCTCTCATTCCCATGCAGCACCCACTCTGTGTCATACTCACCACCTCAGAGCGACACACAGGGACACGATCACTGTCACCTTCATATGGCATGTCCCACACACTCAGTGACACACAATCATTTCACAGTGTCCACAGTGTCACACACCACTGTCACGGGGCCACACACAGTGAAACTATCACTTTTGACCTCAATCAGGGCGGTCCACCTTCAGTGTCACACACAATGTCTCAAGGTCCCCAGTGTCACCCTCACACAGCCTTATACACACAGTTCCAAGCTGGCTCTGTGTTGCACTGTCTCATTTCAGCGTCATCCAGGACCTTCTGACCTTAAAAATATCCACCTTTGGTGAAATGACATCATGTCTGAGATTTGTGTTAAAATACTTCAGCAAAGCAACCTACAAAATGGGAGAAAATATTTGCAGTCATATATCTGATAAGGGGTTAGTATCCAGAATATATAAAGAAGTCCTACAGCTCAACCACAAAGTAAACAAACAACCTGATTTTAAAATGGGCAAAGGCCTCGAATAGACATTTCTCTAAAGATGTACGAATGGCCAACAAGCACGTGAAAATATGCTCAGCAGCACTAATAATCAAGGAATGCAAATCAAAACTGCAATGAGGGGACTTCCCTGGTGGTGCAGTGGTTAAGCATCCGCCTGCCAACACAGGGGACATGGGTTCGAGCCCTGGTCCGGGAAGATCCCACATGCAGCAGAGCAAGTAAGCCCATGCACCACAACTACCGAGCCCACGTGCCACAACTACTGAAGCTGGGGCACCTAGAGCCCGTGCTCCACAAGAAGAGAAGCCACCGCAATGAGAAGTCCGCATACCGCATTGAAGAGTAGCCCCGGTTCACCGCAACTAGAGAAAGCCCACGTGCAGCAACGAAGACCCAATGCAACCAAAAATAAAAAATAAATAAATTTATTTTTTAAAAAAACAAACCGCAATGAGATACCACCTCACACTCATTAGGATGGCTGCTATTAAGAAAAAAAAGGACTTCCCTGGTGGCACAGTGGTTAAGAATCCGCCTGCCAATGCAGGCGACGCGGGTTCGAGCCCTGGTCTGGGAAGATCCCACATGCCGCGGAGCAACTAAGCCTGTGTGCCACAACTACTGAGCCTGTGCTCTAGAGCCCACGAGCCACAACTACTGAAGCCCGCGTGCCTAGGGCCCGTGCTCTGCAACAAAAAGAAGCCACCACAATGAGAAGCCCGCACACTACAACGAAGACCCAATGGAGCCAAAAATAAATAAATAAATAAGAAAAAAAAAAGTGTTGGTGAGGATGTGGAGAAATTGGACTGGTGCACTGTTGGTGGGAGTGTAAAATGGTACAGCTGCTGTGGAAAACAGTATGGGGGTTCCTCAAAAATGAAAGATTAAGTTACCATATGACCCAGCAATTCCACTTCTGGTTATATATCTAAAAGAATTGAAAGCAGGATCTTAAAGAGCTATCTGTACACCCATGTTCACAGCAGCACTATTCATAAAAGTCAAAAGGTGGAAGCAACCCAAATGTCCATCAGTGGATGAACTGATAAACAAAATGTGGTTTATTCATGCAATAGAATATTATTCAGCCTCAAAGAGGAAGGGAATTCTGACATATGTTATAACATGGCATGGATGAACCTTGAGGACATTATGCTGAATGAAATGTCAGTCATAAAATGACAAATACTGTATGATTCCACTTATATGATGTACCTAGGATAGTCAGATTCATAGAGACAGAAAGTAGAATAGTGGTTACCCGGGGCTGGGGGGAGGGGGAGATTGTTTAATGGGTATAAGTTTTAGTTTTGCAAAGTGAAAAACTTTCTGGAAAATGGCTGCACATCAATGTGAACGTACTTAACACCACTGAACTCTACATTTAAAAATAGTTAAGATGGTAAATTTTACATTATGTGCATTTTATCACAATTTAAAAATTTTTAAATAAAGTATTTCAAGAAAGGAAAATGCAAAGAGGGGTAGATGAACTAAATATGTCTAAATCTTAATAACTGCTAAATTTGGGTGATGGGTATATGGCAAGCGTATTGTATTCTTCTCCCTCCTATTGTGTGTTTAAAATATTCCATAATAAAAAAAATTGCACTCTCCCTTGACCTCACACCTCTTTGCAGCCACCATGCCTCTCCTCTGCATCCCTTCACAGTGGAAGGTCTCCAAAGGGTTGACTATGCTCTGTCTTCACCTCCACTTACCACCTGCACAGGCCATCTGGCTTCTGGCCCCACCCTGTCACCAACAGGGTTCTTGCCAGGCTTATTTAAGCACGTGGCCCAGCCCAGCACAATCTCCCTGATCCAACCTTACCTGACAGCGTGGCAGCATCCCTCCCTGTTGAACCTCTCCCCTCCCGTGACTTCTGGCTTCACCTGTCTGGTCTCCTCCACCTCCCTGGCTGCTCCTCCTCTGTCTCTTTGCTGCTCCTCTTCACCTCAGGGCTCAGTCCTCGTTCCTCACCTCTTCTCTCACTACACTCTCTCCCTAGGTCATCCCAGCAAGGTCCGTGGTTTAATAAACCAGCTCTGCCTGCTGACTCCCAAATATATCCCCAGCCTGGCCTCTGCTGCCCACTGGACGTCTTCTCCTGGATGTTTGACTTACATCCGAAACAGGTCTGTCAGCTTCTACCTCCTTGTCCTCCCCCATTCCATGAACCCTGACTTTCCCCGAGTCTTTACCCATCCCAGTAACATCTCCACCAACCATCCCTTGGTTCTTCAAGCCAGAAACCTGGCAGCCATCCTCCCTTTTTCCTTCTGGTTCACCCTCCAATTCATCAGCAAGTTCAGTCATTTCTACCTGCGAATATCTCCAACGTTTGTCCATTTCTCTCCAACTCTGCCCACCCCTTAGCCCAGGCACCACCATCTCCTGCCTAGGTGGCTGCAGCAGCCTCCAACTGTCTGCACGTCTCCTCTTGGCCCCTCCAACTGGTCCTCCGCATACACTCTGCAGCCAGAGTACAGACTCTTTCAAAATCATGGACTGGATCATGTCATTTCCCTGCCTGAACCCATCGGGCTCTTCCCATGACAGTGTCACACACAGGGTCGTGTGTTCACAGTTCACGTTGTCACAACCATTACACACAGCATCACACATCCAATGTCAGGGTCAGGGTCCCACAATATCACACCCTGGTTTTCACACACTTGATGTCACTCTGTGTTACGCCCTTGGTCGCACACTCAGACTCACCATATGCCTGGGGCCCACATTGACCATTCAGTGTCAGACACTTGAGCCCCAAACTCAGGACCACACCTGTTATTGCACAGTGTCATTCATCTGTGTTTACATAGTTCATCCACACAGTGTCACACCCTCAGTGTCACACTTGGTCACTCAGCATCACAAAATCAGTATCACACAGTATCGGTGTCACACACTTGGTGGCACATCCACTGCCTCACACAGTCTTGGACAAGTGGTGTCAGACACTTGGTATCACTCAGGGTCACATACTCAGTGTCACACGCAGTGACGCACTCACGCTTCACAAAGTATCCCAGGATTTCACAACCTCAGTATCACACAGCAGAATACCCGCTGCCCCACAATCAGTGTCTCAGTGCCACCCTCAGCATCACCCTGGGTCCCACAAGCCCCCCCCCGCCCCGCCACCTTGCTGGGTCCAGTCGCCAGAGCTGCTGCCCCATGTCAAGGCTGTTTCCTGTTGTGCTCAGAGTCCTCAGCCACTGCCTGTTCCTTCAAGGATTTCCTGTTGTCAGGGCCCCAGTCAGGCCTGGCCCAGCCTGGGATACACAGCCTAAAGCCCAAGAGCCGGCTGGCTGGCAGGAGCCCTGGGCCCCTCTACCTGCCCCTGTCCTCGCTGGGCCCGTGGGATTTTCCCCTGTTCAATCAACCTGGATCCCCCGTGTACCTGGGCTTGTGCTGTGTCACTGAAAGGAGGTGACCTCTGGGCCCTGCCCCACTCCCAGAGTGCCCAGGCCTGTGCTTCCCAGAAGGGGGACTCTTGGGCAGCCTGGACGCAGCTGTCTGCATTGTCTGAGCGGCTTGGGACAAGACCTTAGCTGGTCTGCGGGGCTTAAGGGGCTCAGACTGAAGCTGCTGGGAGCCAGAGGAGAGGGACTGGGTGTGAAAGGGTGAGGAGACAGGGTTAGGGGGTTAGGGAGTTAGGGAAGGCTTCCCAGAGGAAGCCAGCTGAGACTGGAATAGACAAGGAAGTGGAAGAAAAGGCATCCCGAGGTGGGGGCAGCAGACAGGAGCAAAGGCTTGGAGGCAGGAACCGGAGGAGACAGGTTGGCAGGGATGAAGATAGGAATGTGAGAGGGGGTGAGGTTAGGCTGCGGGGGTTTCTCTCCCACCTGCTCCCTCCTCTCTCACACCAGCACTTAGACCCCAGCTCCAGGCCGGAGCCGCAGGGCACGCCCTTCCTGGCCCTGCCTTCGAGCTCCCCAGATTGCCCCTCAAGGCCGCCAAGCCCCCTCACCTCCTGCCCCAGGCCAGCCCGCAGGAAGGACAGGCGGAGGCCAGCGCACGCTCCCCACACGGCCGAAGATAAATATTTCCCGGGAAACGGAACTTGTTCTCTCTGTGTTTACAGCCAAGGGCCAGGCAGGGTGGGGGGGAGGGGAGGGGCCAGCCAGAGGAACCTCGTCCAGCCCTGGGGCCCACAGCATCTGGCCCAGCATTGCCCCAGACCTGCTGTGTGACTCTGAGTCAGTCCCCACCTCTCTCTGAGCCTCCACTTCAAGCCCTCAAGGGGCCCTCCCTGGGCCTTGGCCTGCCCACAAGCCTGGCCCAGCTTCAGCTGCATCTTCTCTGGGTGAAAATCCCTGGTGCTTGATGCCTCCCCCTTCAGACTAGGCTTCTCTAATGGCAGGACCTGCATCTGCCCATCTCTGCCTTGTCCTTGGTCAGTCAGGGACGTGGACAGATGGATGGACAGACAGACAGAGAAACAGGCTGTGGTGGCAGCTGAGACCGCCTCCCTGGCCCAAGTTCCTGCACACCCTGGGCCTGTGCAGCCCGACAGGTGGGCCCAGACAGATGGCAGGGCCTCGGGCCCCCAGGGATGCCAGATGCTATGGCCAACTTGTTGTCAGCAGCTCCCTCGGGGCTGTGGGGCATCATGGAGGCCACTTGCTCCTGATGTGTGGAATCCAGGAGGAGGCTGGCACATCTGCCAATTAGGAGCGTTCATTTAAGAATTTTAAATATGAGCCTGGAAAGTGCTGCCTGCAGCAGCCCTTCCAGCCTCGCCCCAATACTCCCTGCATAGTAACCAGGGCTCCACTCACATGTCAGCCTTCTCCTGTGGAGACCTGGGGGCACCCTTCCTACAAGCCCTTGCACAAGCTGCTCCCCTCACCTACAAAGCCTTTTCCAACCCCCATAGCAATCCTATCGGACAGGACCAGCTGGGCTCCTGCCCTTGCCTATGGCTATCCCACCACAGGGGCCCACTTATTCACCATTGCTGGCCTCAGCCTCACTCCAGACTCTGAGAGCAAGCGTTCCTCAGACCAGGACCCAGGGGCGAAGAGGTGTTTGGAGCTGGGTTCTCAGCATGGAGCCAGCCTCCTGCAGCACGCCCTGAGTCCTTGTTCCAGGCTCCTCTCTGTTTTTGGTCCCAGTCCTGTGCTGGTCCCTGTTGCCCTCAGGAGGTCCTCTCAGAAGTGAACCACGTGGCTCTGACTATCCAGCTGATCTCTGGTCTCATCAGGGACCTTGACCCTCCCCATCCTTCAAAGTTCCAAGGCTGCCTCCTCCAGGAAGTCTCCAAGACTGCACCCAATACAGCAACTGCCCCCTTCTTAGAACTACTCCACCTGCACCAAACCCCCTCCCACAGCCACTCACATTCCATCAGGAAGCATTTATTGAGCATCTACTATATACCATGTGGGCCCAGGAGAGAAAAAGGGGACTCAGCCTTGGTTCCTACCTGCCAGGTATTTATAACTATGTGGAAAAGGATACATAGCCATTACAACTACATGGGAAATGATATATAACCGCATGGGGTAACAAGTTATCCTACTGTAAGCTCAGGGAAGCTTGGGGTTGTGAGTGCCTAGGAAAAAGGAGAGGCTGACTTGAGCTAGGTGGAGGATGCAATCTGAGAGGACTTCATAGAGGAGGTGGCATCTAATATGAGGCTTGAAAAGGGAGTAGGTGGAGAAAAAAGGGAAAGGCATTCCAGAGAGAGGGGTCAGTGCAAACAAAGTCAGGAAGAGTGGGTGTCCTGGAAGTGAGCACTGCCATGTCTGGGGGCAAGGGATGGACATGAGGAGGTCCAGCAGGCATGGCTGGCAATGCCATGACAAGGGTGTGGTCTTTCCTTATCCCATGGGCAGGAATAGAGGAGTCAATGCCAGGCAGAGCATTAGGGTGCTTAGCATGGATACCTGTATCCTTGTCCATGTCTGCCAATTCCCCAGCCCCTGCCCCAGCTGGGGCTCCCAAGCCCCCATCTAGGCTCTGAGAGCCAGCACAGAGAGGGCATGGACCCAGAGTACTCAGCTCACTACTTGGAGCTGCCTCAGCCCTGACATCCAGAGAGAGCAATGGCCCTGGCGCTGAAGGAGGATTGCAGACTGTGCCTGAAGAGCCCCTCCCCCAAGCTGGTCAGCTGGCACAGGGGCCAGGGAGCCATCCCAAGCCGGTGTGCTGAACAGACGCCCGCTAGGTGGGAATGGGTCCTGGCAGCCCTGCTCTCGTGGCTGTCGTGCTGCCAGTGCCAGGAGAACGTGCTGTACCCACAGAACCTCCATGAACACCAGCCCAGCCCTGCAGTGTACCCTGTCTCACAGAGCACAGCTGTCTAGACCTGGCTCCAAGGATCTCACCCTTGAGGGAAGCAGGGAGGGTATCAAGTCCCTCCAAGGACCTTCTCTGGGCCAGGCCTGAGGCAGGCACCTCACACATACTGTCTTTGGAACTTCTCCCAGCAGCTTTGCTGTGATTATACCCAATAATAGTGATTATGTCCAATAATGAAGCTTCTTATCCCCCTTTGACAGGTGAGGAAACTGAGGCTCAGGCTGGTTAAGGGACTGGCCCAAGGTCACACACCTAGGAAGTGGTGAAGCTGGGACTTGAACTCATGCCCATCTGACCCCACGGTCTGTCCACTGGATGAGGCCATCATCTCCCCAGGCTCTGCTCCCTCAGTGGGGCTCCTCATCAGTCTCCTATCCCTCTTCCCTCTTTCCCTCCGGCGGTCCCAATAGTTTGAGCAACACCTTAGGGTCCCTATTCTCTCCAGTCCTAAACTTTCTATGTTGCATCAACCTGTCTCTCCCCCGCAGGGCTGAGCGTGGGCCTGGGTACTTGGGAAAGGGTGCTAAGTAAACCCAGAAACAGAGCAGGCTCTGCCCAGAGGCCAGGAAGACACCTGCCATCTTTGTGGTGGGTGTGGGGCTGGGGGGCAGGACGGAGCTAAGAACTGAGGGGCTCAAAGCCCAAGATCCTCAGTATGAGAGAGGGGGCAGCAGGACCCAGGCCAAGGAAAGGCAAAGAGAGCAAATGGGGATGATCTGGGGATGCCTCATGGGGAGCGGGGAGAAAGGAAGGGCAGAACTTGAATTTGCAGGGAGCATGGCCAAGGGCCTAGGGAAAGGAGGCTGTGAACAGAGGCATAAATAAGAAGCCTGGGCCTTACTCCTTCCCTTGGGACCCAGCTCCCATTGCTCAGGATGGTTTCAGCTTCTCCAAAGCTCTCTCCCCTCTCCACTTCCTGGGAGGATGACAAATCCAGTCTTTCCTAGCGGGTGGCAGCAGCTGCTGAGACACTGCTGGCTCCCAGAAACACCATCTGTCCCAGCTCTGGGGGGAGCCCCCACCCCATGGGGAATGCCGTAACCATAAATAAATTAATAATGACTTTCCTGTTCCCCTCCTCTCTCCCCCTTCCCCAGCGCCCAGCTGCAGGCACACTCTCAGGGCTGGGCTCCATGTCCCAGCAGTGAGCCCACGCTGACCCCACTAGGCACCAGGCCCTGTGTGAAGGTCTTTTGCCATCTCACCCGAGGGCAGGGAGAGAGCAAGGGTTGGGCACGAGGTCTCCACTCTCAGCTCTGCCTCTGATTCACTCACTGTGTGACCCTGCTGGGCTTCAGCTTCCCCAAAGTAGATGAATAACAGCCCCTGCCTCCCAGGGAGGTTGTGGGGATTAAACAGGGAAGTGTGTTTAAAGCTCCTGGCCCAGAGGAGGGGCTGGTACGGCAACAGCCTCCCCTTCCTCCCAGCCAGGCCCTGGGCACAAGGAGGCTCATCTGAGGTTTGCTGTTTGGTCTGATTTCATACGCACCCCTCCTCTGTGCCAACCTTCACCACCCCCGGTCCACCCCGTTTCTGCTGCTCAAGGCCCCACGGACACTGACGATTCCTATGAGGCCCCCCAAAGGCATGGTCAGGGACTGGGATGGCACCCCGCATCTCAAAGGAAAGACACTCGCTGAGCCCTCACCAGGTACCCTTTGGAGGGCGGTGGGAGACCCAGGAATGAAAAAGGCACATCCCAGGAAGAGCTCAAGATGCTCACATGTTCAGAGGGGAAGACACACAGAGTCACATAATGGAGAAAACAGAGTGCTAAAGGCACAGACAGCAGAATGCCCCAGCGGCTGATGGCCAGGGCAGGAGAGCTCAGAGGAGGGAGCGTGAGAGGCAGGGAGGGCTTCCTGGAGGAGGGGAGGCTAGAGCTGAGCCCAGAAGGATTTGGGAAGCTGAGTGGAGGAAGAGGGCAGCAGGAGCAGTTCTAGGGAGGCAGGAGTGGATGAAGGGGGGACTGCAACCTGCCTGGGCTGCAGAGGGAGCGGGGGGGGGGGAGCATGGATGATTTTTAAGCTGAAAAGTGACAAGTTCAGGTTTTTGTGTTAGAAAGATCCTTCTGGCAGCCACATGGAGAATGGGGGCAACTGAAAGCAGACAGCCAGTGACTGTCCAGGGGAAAGATGACCAGTCCCGGACTAGGGCAGGCAGAGGGAGAGCAGGAGAGGAGTTCAGGAAATATTTAGGGCAGAGAATCAGTGGGGAATTGTTGGGTGAGGGTGGGGAGGACAAGGGAGGAGTCATGACACCCAGGTGACTTGGGAGGAGGACGAATCCTCAGGGGGAGGGAACTCTAGGGTGGAAGAGGCGGTCTTGGTGTGGGGCGACCCTAGGCTGGAGGGGGTGGGGCTGGGATTCGGCTCCAGCCTCCCAGTCCTCCCAGGGGTGGGGGCAATGCTCAGACTGACCCCCAGCTTGCGCCCCCCACCCCTCCAAGCCCACCCACTCCTCCCTCCACTGAGCTCTCACCTGCAGTGTGCCGTCTCTACTCCCTGGGGGCACTGGCTCCTGTGCAAGGAGGTCCCGGCTGGCTGCAGAGACAAGAAGGCCAGGGGCTGAGGCCTGCTAGGCCTTCTCCCCTTCTCCCCAGGCTGCCCCTCCCCCAGCCCCTAGCAGACCTGGGGCCTCCTGTCTCCACAGGTGGCCTCCTCCAGGGAGCCTTGCCTGATGGCACCCTGCTTCCCATGGCCTCTGGCTCCGGTGTATTCTCAGTCCCTCAACTCTGAGAACAGAGCTAAACTCTTTCCTTAAGCCTGGGGCTCCTCAGGAGTGGAAAACCGCATTTTTACTCCTTCTGTGTCCCCCTCCACTTCTGCTTCTCTCCCTTCACTTCCCCTCTCTAAGCCTCAGCTTCCCGTCTATAAAATGGGATTTGTAGTGCCCAGCTCACCCAGTCACTGGGCTGGGCTCCCAGCTGGGGTTGCTGTGAATCCTAAGTGAATGGGACCATACGTGGGAGTCCTCAGCCCAGTCTGGGCTCCAATCGGACACCCAAACTGCATCCTATAAGTACTATTCCACGGCTTCTCAAGGGCTGGTACACAGAAGCCACTGCCTCAGGAGCTCCTCATTCTCAGGAGCCCACTGCCTGGGTGGCATCCAGAACCCCAGCCGCTCTGGGAGGCACTGCCCAGGGGCCGGCTGTCCCTCCCCACCCCCATCCACAAGCGTACCCAGGCATCAGACAGGCACAGGCGGCGGGATATTCTGAGCCTGGCTTCATTCCCGTCAGCTGCTGGCCGCTATGCCAGCCTGGTGCGGGCGCGGGGGCTGATTTGATTTGGCAGCTTCGGAAGCGTGTGATGGGGATGGGGAGGGGGAGGGGGGATGAGACACCCATCCCTGCTAGGAAATAGCCTCAGGCGCTCGGCGAGCTGGGGAGGTTCTGGGTTCCCTGCCTGGTGCCCCTGTCTTCTCACTCAGGCTCTGGACACCTGCCCGTGACTGCTGGAATCTATGGTTTTCCTTAGTGGTGACCATAGGTGTGACAGTAGCTGCACCATAGGGGTGATAATAGCTGCACCTAGCGTGTGGATGCTTGTGGCAAGGTGTCTGGTTGTCCAACGTGTCCCTGTGTCCTGTGGGTGTCTCCCTATTCAGCAGTGCCTTCAGCTGGGCCCAAGTGTTGTCCAGGATGCATGGCTCTGGGGGGGATGGGGGATGATGGTCTACACGGGACCATCTCCCAGGGCGACTGTGGCTCCATGGCTGGGCCTTGACGGGGGACTGTCTGCAGCCCAGGGCATGGCAAGGTCGCGCATGCGCCTGCGTCTACTGCAGGGCCTCGTGCGCATTGGCTCGCCCAGTTCCTTCCCTCTGTGCGATGACCCCGCTAACCCAGCCACGTCCGGCAGAGGAAATGATGCGAACCAAGATAAGTGCCTGACCTCAGGGTCCATCCCTTTTGTCTGAAAGCCTAAGCCTTCTTTACTTAACCCTGGTCTCCAATGGTCCACCCACCACCACCGAATTGCCCTAGGACAGCCCCTTCCCCTGCCCCTGAGAAGAAGCAGTGCTAGTTTCACTTGATTCTCACTGCCCCCCAGGCTCTCCACCACTCCCTGAAGAGGCTCCTGCCCTACACCCTCTGGGTCCCCGTCACCCACTTCAAGAACAGGGAAGGTGGACAGGATGAGTGGGGTCTCGGCTAGGCATTCACAGCGCCTCCATAATCCCACCCCAGCCTCAGTGTTTACCACCTCCTGCCTACCCCATACTCAGAGCAGCTCACCCCTCCCAGAGGTCCCAGGAATCTATACCACTCTGTTAATATGCTGCTGGTACCATGGGGACCTGGCCTCCACAGCTTCCAATTAGAGAGCTGCTGCTGGAGGTCAGGGGCTCTGATGCTCTGACTTCTGCACTGAAAGGGCAGGGGGTGGCATGTCAGACCAGGACCCTAGTCCTAAGAGGTCCACAGGCCAGGACTGTGTCCCAGACACCAGCCAGGAGGTCAGGGTAGGGTGGAGCCAACTTTGGGAAAGACGCAATGTCTCATCTGTCACCGCCTCCCCATTGTCCCACTGTCCTCTGGGGACCTCAGGACTCTCCCCACCCAGCCACAGGAAGCTAAGCCCCTCCTGAGACAGAAGGAGGGAACACTGAAGGAGGGGCTCCAGGACCAGAGAGAGACTCACCCGTGCCCTTGGGGTCACAGAGGAGGAACCTAGGCTCAATAGGACTCAGTTGTCACAAAGGGGCTGGTGGGATGAAGACTGCAGAGAGGTCCTGGGGGGCTTCCTGGAGGAGGTGTGTGGTACATCACAGGAGAGAACACTAGGTTCCAGGACAGCCTCCTAACTACGTGGTATAGGTTTGTACCTGGGACCTGTATGTAGTTGCAAGTGTCTTTGTGTCCATGTGTGCATGGATGTGCATCCCAGTCATGGAGTCCCCAGCTCTGGTCTGTGTCCCAAGGGCAGGGTCTGCCTGAGGTAGGGGTCAGCCAGGCAGCATATCAGAGGACAAAGAAAAAAAGGGAGAACAGCTCAGGGCTGAGGAGAGAAGCCTGTCGGGTTGGTCATGACACAGTCAGTCCTGAAATCCTAGATGCCTGATGCCAAGACAGGGTGCTTCCGTGACCCAGGCTCTGCCACAGCCTACTGTGTAACTTTGGACAGGACCTTCCCCTCTCCCTTTTATTCTTCAGATGAGCTACTGTCCTCATCTGAAGAATAAAAGGAATGGACTTGATGACCTCCTAGGGCCCTTACAAGTCTAACAATCTTTTGGAGAGAGTGACACACAAAGACAGCCAGAGATGGAATCTATATTATAGAGATGGGGAGAGAGCTTAAAAGGAAGCAGAGCTGACAGCGAGGGGTGGGATGGCAGGAGGACGAGAGAGGAGAACCCCAGGGAGGCCCATCGTGGGTCAGGGAGTTGGGGAGGGGTTCCCTGCTGGGGACCCTGTCCTCAGGGCCAAGACAGGACGTGGTAGACAATGCAGCCTTGCGCATGACAGGGAGCGGTTGTCCCCACCCCACCTGCCTCCTGACCTGTGGGAGGAGAAAGATGGTGGGTAACAGACAAATGCTCTGCCCCCGTGACCTGAGTCCTGCCTCCAATCCAGCTCTCCAGGTGTTCCAGGGGAAAGGGGGAAGCTGCAGGCAAAGGGGAGCTCCCAGGACTGGGAATCAGGAAGCTGTGTTTCAGACCCTGCTGTGTTGTGGGATCGGGGCCAACTCCCAGCCTCTATCACTTGATCTGTGAACCCAGCAGGCTGGGTCTTGCGCAGCAGTACTGGGTTCTGAGGGACCCAGCCAGGGCGGGCTCTCTAGAGGGCTGAGATCCTTCTCTCCTGCCTGGAGGCTCTTTCCCCACCTTTGATGTGGGTGCTGAGACTGTGCACAATCCAAGAGGCAGCAAGCCGCTGGACAAAGAAGCTGGCCTTGTGCTGGGTGGGAGGCCTGTGCTACAAGGGAGCCCCCATCGGTCATCAGCCCTCCAGGCCCCCTGGCCTGGGACCTCCCTCCCGTAAGCCCTTCTCACAGCCACCCCCAGGGCACAAGCAGGGTCCTCCCTCCTTGGCCTGCGCTCAAGGGGTGCCAATGGATCCCTAGCCGATGTCCGCACTGCCCCTCTGGCTGCCTGGCCTCTGCCCTAGGCGGAGGCCCTTTGTACTTGGGCCCTCACAGGCAGGGCTTCGTGCAGTCCCGTGTCTGTGTCCAGGAAGTGTTCATGTCCTGTTTTCCCCCTCAGGCCGAGGCTGCCAGGGAAGGAGAGGGTGGGGGTAAGCAGGCCTCTGCTTCCTCCACTGTGGACATTTCTCCCAGAGGCTTTAGGGGCTGGAAGGAAAGGGTACTCTTCTCTCTGCCATAGTCTGAAATGACTGAAGACTGGAGGCAGAAGGATGAAGGAGATGACCCCTTACCCTGAAAGCTTAGGGAGTGGTGGATCTTGCACACACACGCACACCAGTTCTGCTGTGGCAGGAGAAACTATCCATGCAACCCAGGCTGAGATGGTCTCCTTCCCCACTGACACCAACCCAGCCCCTCCTCCCCTCCCTCCCTGGGGGTGGGGTCCACCCCGCCGCCCCAAGCTGTCTCCATTGCTTCTTGCTATGTTTTTCATAACTGAACATCGACATTAACAAGGCAGGTGGTTGCAGCTCTTCCCAGCAACCCCATTTAGAATCATTGAATCATCAAATCATCAAATCCTAGAAGCCTGGAATCACAGAACGTCTGCTTCTTCGGCTCCTGGAGTCTCAGCATCTTTAAGTCACAGAATGTCAGAATCACACAACCACGCATCCACACAGCCCTGGCCGGGAGCTGAGAGTCATGGAAGGCTGGAACCCCACAAACGGACAATACCAGATTCTCCAAAGAGCTCATCCACTCCAACTTCCTCCTTTTACAGGTGAGAAAATGCAGCCCAGAAAGTGGCATTATGCAAGATCACTGGACAGTAGGAGCCCAGCAATGCCCAGCTCCGAGACTGCAAGATGGGACCTCGGTAACCCAGTCTTCCGGAAATGGCGCAACTTTTACTTTAGGAAATACAGATATTCAAGTTAGACTGATGCTGCTCTTTTAGCTTTGCTCATTTCTCCTCCCTCCTAACCCCACCCCCACTGGGCCCTGCAGCTGGCACTTCATCTCTCCAACCCCTCTTACCCTTGGTTCCTGCAACTCCCTCACCTTTCCCCCTCCCTGGGTCTGTACTCAGGCCCCTCAAATAAAGGCAACAATAGATGGGTGAAGTTTGAGGGGTCCAGTCCCTCAGGGTGGAGGACAGGAAAAGCAAAATGCCTGCCCCCTGAAGCTACCAGCTAGAGAGCAGGCTCCCCAGAGGAAGTGCCCTGAACAAGAGACCAGAATGCCCTGGACCCCCTGGGGGTCCAGCCACACCAGAGGCAGCAGCTTCAAGGAAGCTGGAATCAAAGAGGAGGGAAGCAGTGAAGGTTTACCGTTGATATTAAACCATCACGGATGTATGTTTAGCGTTTTCATAAATTTACATTTTAACTCGTTTTGGAATGTACTCATACATTTTTGAATTTGAATTTTATTCAATATTATATTTTACAGATTGTTTTAATTTTTGAATTCTGAACGCTCTTCGCCCAGGGCAGATTCCACGTCCCCACGCTACAGACAGGGACGCAGCAGCCCCCAGTGGGATCCAGGTCCCCTGGTTTCTGTTTAGCCTCAAAGCTCCTGACCTGGGATGCCATTCTGAGACCTTCTGCTCCTTAGGGGCCCTGACCCAGGCCCAGGCATGTGCCCTCAAACCCTGTCTTCCCTCATGTGGCCACCCAGACCCCAGGGTGGCGCCCTCTCTTCCTTCACCTCTACAGCTGACCAGCTCCTTCCTCTACCTCTGCCCCCTCTGTCCCCTCACCTCCAACTTTGGCTTTTCCCTGTTCAGCCTCATCATCCCATGTCTGAACCACACTGCCTCAGCCTCCTGCCTCACTCCTTCTATGTGCTCCCCACACCATGGCCCAGGGAGCTTCATAACACGCAGGTCTGAACAGTCCGTGACCTGCTTTCATCTCTTCCCCTAGTGCGCAGTTCCCTCCAGAGAAAGTCCAGATTCCTTGACATGGCATAAAAGTCCTGCACAATTTGGGCCCTGCCAGCCTCACTAGCTTCATCTCTTATGCTACACACACACACACACACACACACACACACACACACACACACACACACCAATCCCATCACTCAGCCGCCCTGGCTGTCCAGCATCCAGCTCCATGGAATGCTTCCCTCCCTGTCTGTCACCAGCAAGCCTTCACATTCGCCATTCTCTCTTTCTCTCTGTCCAGAACTTTCTCCTGGCTCATTCCTCAGCTCTCACTTTAAATGTTTCCTCCTGGAAGCTTCCCAACTTGCCCTCCCTCCCTCTCTGGGCTGAATTCGGGGCCCCTGCTCTGTCCCACCATGGCCCCCAAGTTTCTCCCCACTGCTGCCTTCCCCCCACACAATCTACCAGCATCAATCTTTGTCTGTGCCCCTCCGCCACCCTATCATCTGTCCACCCTTGGCCCTGGTACCTGGGTCTGTCTACCTGCCAAGAGGCAGATGCCTTGTTGCTCAGATTTGGCAGAATGTGTGGCCGAAATTTAAGGCCCCCACCATGCTCTCTCTACCTACCCTCTCTGCTGGGCACAGAGTAGGTGCTCACTAACTGTCCACCTATTAAGACCTGGCAGTACACAGTGTGTGGCATGGACAGGGAGGGCTGGGGTGCTCAGAGGAATGAGAGTCCCTGGGCTGGGCTGGGGATTTCCTGGAGGAAGCATTTGGGATGATCCTCCACATGTCAGTCCTAACACAGAAATTGAGGACAGGCCACAGGAAGTCCCCAGCCAGCCTTAGGGCCATCAGGGAAAACCATCAGAGTGGGACCAGAGTCTGCAATGAGGGAGATTTAGGGACCAGAGCCCAGGACAGGGCCACTGGAGGGGCTGGTGGTGCATTTGGGGAAGACTTCCTGGAGGAGGGGCTACTTCTGGCTGGTTTGGGGCAGGGGAGAAGGTGGAGATGAAGCAGGTTGGAGACAGAGATGTGAAAGAGAAAGCTCTGTTCATTCTTGTCCTTTACCGCTTAAAGGATAGGGAGGTGGGGTTTGGATGGGCAAGAGGAAAGAAAGAAGGCCAAGGCGGCACGGAGCTAACATCAGTGCTGACACCATGGCCAGGGTGGGTATGGGTGGTTGGGGCTGGCAGGGAGCAGGTTCCCAGCTGTGGTTGGGAAACGTTTCCTGTCTCCTTGCCAGGGGGGTCATTAATAATCATTTACCCGCCACAGGCAGCATGGAGGCTAGCCAGGGAACAGCATGGGGCTGGGGCCGGAGCCCAGCCTGGCAGCCAGGAGAGCTGTATTCTAGGACCAGCCCTGCCACCTTGCTGTGAAACCTGGACAAGTCACCTGGCCTCTCTTGGTCTCTGGTAACGCCGGTCAAAGGAGGGTCTTAAGAGGAGGCTCCCTAAAGATCTCTCTGCTCTGGGCCTCAGTTTCCCTAGATGGCAGCGGGGCTGCCACCCCTACAGGGGGTTAGGGACCTCTGATGATCAATATGAGCATCTATGTTGAGCTCAGCTCAGGACACATGGGATGGGCAGACCCAGCCCAGCCTCTCAAGAGCTCGAATTCTGGCAGGAGCCAGACCCCAACACCATGGGATGCATGCCTGGAGCATATCTTGTGCAGGTCAGGCTGCGGGAAACAGAAGGGAGGGCCGTCTGCCCAAGGCCTGAGGGGCTGACAGTGTGGCTGGGCCACGAAGATGGGGTTTCTTAGACACAGAAAATGGGAGCCCCATGAGGCCTATTTAGTCGTTGCTATGACTGCAGCACTTAACACTGTGCCTGCCTGGTGCATAGCAGGTGCTCAATAAATGCTTTCAGACAACAGAATGAGCTCCTGTTAAAGGAGACATTTGTGAAAGGAGCTTGGAATTTGGAAAGAGCTGCCTAAACGGTGATGATGAAGATGATGACAAGGATGATTCTGCCCAAAGACAACAGGATGGGAAAAGGTGACATGAAAGCTTGAGAAGGTAGGAGGCCCAGGGATGGCCATCCAAAACCAGACAGTATTGCTTGGGAATGAACAACAGCCTTCAAGATCCCTTCTTCCAGTTGGGCTAGAATTTTCCTCAGCCTCAGGCCGCATTTCTCTGCCCATCCAACACCCCCTTCAAGGCTCAGCTCAAGCCCACTCACTTCAGAGAACCTTCTGGAATGTGGTGCTGAGGCATTGGCCCTGAGCCCCTTCCCCTGACTGACTCTGATGGTCTCTGTGCCTTCCAACCACAGGGAGTCCTGGCCTTTCGTGCTCTTGAGTCCTTGTTGGCAGGCTGTCCACTAACGTCTCCCCATAGCTTTCTCTGGCGGGTATGACCTGGATCCTTCTACTGGGCCCATCAGACTAGAGGATCCCCAAAGGTGTGATCTGGCTTCGTTTTTCAGAAAAAGGTCTCTGTGAGGAAAGGAACTATCCCCCCATCAGATATGGGGTCAACACAAGTGGAGATAGATTGAGGTCTTCCTGGTTGCCTCCCAGCCCAGTGACCCTCTCTGGGCACCACACAGAGAAGGGAAGAGGACCGGGCAGCATGCAGAAGGGGTCACTTGGCTTCTCAGCACCCCGGAGATGACGTGAGAAGGAAGGGCACTGGGCCACACTTGGGACTAAGACATCATGGTTGGCAAACTTGCCTAACTCCCAGCCCAGCCCCAGCTGCTATTGTGCCGAGGAGGCGCCACCAGGGATACCACCCAGGCCTCAGTGCCTGCGCCTGGACCCCCACCCTCTGCGGAGAACCATGAGGTGGTAGTAAACACAGTGAGCCCAAGACACGTGCATCCTCTCCCCGCCCCTTCCAATCCCGGCCCAAAACATGAGACAGGCTAAGAGGAAAAGAACAAAGGTTCCAGGACCTCCACATCACCCGCCGCCCGCCTGTCCAGCGCCTGTTCAGCCGGAAACCCAAGACAAAGGCCTTGGTGAAAGCGAGGAGGATGAAGGGCAAAGGGTAGAGGCAGCCTGGCTTGGGCATCTCAGGGGACCTAACTGGGAGGGAAGCGAGAACAGGATGACAGCCAAGCCTTCCCTGCACACACACGTCACTCCACAAACATTTATGGGACACCTACTGTATTCTGCACACCCGAACATCACATACCTCATTCCTTACCCCACACACCTTATACACCCACTCCCTCACCCCCTGCACCACCTTCCACAGCCCTCCAGCCCCCTTCTCCCCACACATACCCTAGCTAATTGGATACCCTTCACATGTAAACAGCTCACAAGGAGAGAAGATCACATAATCCACGTGTCACACCGAAAAGCCATCCAGCTCACACATCCACACTTCACGCCACACTCACACTCAACCTCCCACGCGCACCTCACACACCCGACACTCACCTCTCCAAGCACAGACACAAGGTTCCAATTAAATTCAATACACACACATCACCTAGGCATAGAGACACACCCTGCCTAGATAATGTGCACACCTAATGTCACACCAAAATGTCAAATATTTGAGGGCACACACAGCTCCTTAGCACAGACAGTCCTGCCTCCACACTGCCTCCTCCCCACATGCACTTGAGCACACACACACACACACACACACACACACACACACACACACGTAGTCAACAAGTCCTTGCCTTGGCCCCCTGGACCCTGGCTGCTGCACACTTTCCTACCCAGAGCTGTACAAACAGTCATCACAGACACATGACACTCAAACACCAACACACAGGTCCCAATATATTTCCTGAGCAACTCCAGGATGTAACTCGGTGACTCGAAGCCAGTCACCTAGGCTGCAAATCCACTCAGACACAGCTCTCCCACCCCCACTCCCCTCTACCAAGACATCCAATGAAACCTTTCATCAGACCCCTCCAGTGGCTCTTCCTGGTTACACACAACAGTCCATAATACACACAAATACACACACAATCCCCCATGTAAGCTGCCCCTACAACTACTCCACCCCACGATGACACACACCATGTACACATAAGTTTCCCCCACACACAACAGTCATACATACATCTACCACTCCACACTCACAACTCGGCCTCCCTAGCTACACACGCCATGCAACACTATTACACTCACAGTCCTCACACTCATCATAAGCTCCCCCAGATTCCCTCCAATAATCCCACCGCTGATGACACACACAATACTACACGATACAACACACATGATCACACACAAGGCACACCCAATACACACAACCCAGCTCTTCCTATTCAAACACATACCACCCAGACTCGCCCAGCCCTGGACACCTCCCACCACAGGTGACTGACACCAAGTTGCAGGCTATTCCTCCCCTCCCTCATCCCAAGCCCCCGGCTTCTCAAGTCCAGTTCAGCAGGGATGAGGGGGTTTATAAGTTATGAACCCCAGTGCCCCACTGCACAATCCCCACCCACCTTAAATCCCTCGGTACCGCCCAAAGGCTGCTTGCTCCATGTTTAGCCCCTTCCACCAGCACCCACACCATGCCATGCCTGACAACAGGGGAGGGGTAGAGGTCCTGGGGACACCAGCATGGCATTCTGAGCCTGTCCCCTCACCACCTCAAAGTAGAGGCTGATAGAAGGAGAAGGATGACCACAGGGAAAGGCCCTAGAACAAAGACAGAAACCTAGAGAAATTGGGGGAGTAACGGGCAGATTGAGAGAGGTGGGCATGTGGGCAAAAGAGACCAAACAAGAAAGAAATAGAGGGGTACAGGAAGAAGATGCCCAGAAAGACTCAGAGAAGCCAGAGGAGAAACGGAGGCCACCATACCCAGAGAGAAACAAGAGGAGACGGTGAGACAAGCCAGAAAAGACTAGGATCTTCTATACAGGAGGGAGGAGGGAAAGCAGGAAGAGGGTGGGAGGGGGATCCTGCAGAGAAGGAGAGACAAACTGTAATGGAAAGAGGCATTTGGACCCTGGGTGGGGTCTGGTGTGAGGACTGAAGTCCAAGTGTTTGAGTGGGAATCTGGGTGAGGGCACAGATGAGGCGGTGGAGTAGGGGTTCAGGGGCTTGAGATGAGGCCCCAGCTCTGAGGGGGGGTCCTGGTTGAGAGTCGGGGGTTCAGGTGTTCTGGGTGTGCCCGGAGTCTGATAAATATATTGGGGGTCCAGGGGTATGGGCAGGGGTCCTCCACTAATCTGGGAGGCAGGGGGTTCCAGGCTCAAACAGAACTCCTGGGTGTGGACAGGGGTCCCATTGTGGATTGGTAGTTCAGTGCTTAGGGGTGGAGTCCCAGATCTGAAAAGGGTTCAGAATCTGGCGTGAGGTTTTGAACTGTGAGCTAAGGACTCAATGTCTCTGGGTATGGGCTGCAGTGCCAGCAGAGAAGTGGGATTTTCATCTAGGGGAGGGGTCCCCACCCTAGGAGGGTTCAGGGACGGGGTAGACCATGGGACCGGCGACAGCGGAGGACCCGGCCGGGCGCTCACCCAACACCCCATTCCCCTCGTGCCCAGAGCCCGGGGTGGGGGGGCCCTACCTGCAGGCTGTCGGCGCATGGCTGCGGCGGCGGCGGCTCGTCCGGCTTGAGGAAGACCTGCTGGCCCCGCCTGAGGAATTGGACAACAGCGATGAGGATGTGGTGCAGCACCAGGACCATGCTCGCAGCCGCCCGCCCGCCCGCCCGCCGGCCTGGCCGCTGCGCTTGGCCAGGGCGTCCGCGACTGCTTCGCCTGGCCCGCGCGAGTGTCCGCCCTGGCCCCGCCCCGAACCGCCCACTTCCCGCCCCCCGACCGCCCAGGCCCCGCCCACCTTCCGCAACCGTGGACAGCACCTCTTAGCTCTTCCAGTCTTCCCACCCCGACCACAGCCCCCCACCAGCTCTCACTTCCCTTATCTGTCCGCTCTCAAGATTCTTCCAGCTTGTGCGCTATTAGGATCCCCCGCCCCTGATAGCCGGCTCTCAGCCTTCTCTCCCTTCTCTTGCCCCTTCGCCACTCCTTTCACTACCTCTCAGAGGTCGCCTCTCTGAGCCTCTCTCCTCATCACATCCTCTCCCCCCACCACTTACTTATAAAGTCCTGGAGCCAGGCTACAGTCCCAAGGCAGAGACCAGCGCAGTGAGGGGGCGGGGGGAGCGGTCCGGAGGGGGAGATAGATAGAGGGGAAGGGACCACTGGCACGAACAAGAAGCCCTGGGCTTGCTCTTCTTCCAGGAAAAAGGGGGGAAATCAGGGGAAATTTTAGAGGTCGCTCCGAGTCTGACAGGCCCTGGGAGCAGTAGCAAATCTGGGAGGGAGACACGTGCGCACAGACACGCGAGCGCACACAAGGCGCACCATTCCCAAGTTGTGGGTAGGGGCACTGGGCCCCCAGCACTGGGCAGGCAGGTCTGCGTTGGCGTCCCCGCAAGCCAGAGAGGGTGCTGGCCCCAGGGCCGCACAGTCCACAGTTCCGCGGTGGGACTTGCGAGCCCGAAGCGCAATTCACCGCAGAGCGGCCTCTGTGCTCAGGCGCCCGCTGCAGCCGTGACGCTCCTGCGCCCCCTGCTGTCCCAGCGCGGCGGCGCAGCCCGGCCCGATTTGCCATCTGCGCACGAGGGGCGAGTGTCGGAGGGGAAAGGGGTCACCTGGGCCAGCTCCCTGCCTGGACCCAAACGGTTCCCTAGCCTCCGCTTGGCATGAGGTCGGTTGGGGCGGTGGGACGTGTCTGGACTGGAGGGTGCTCTTGGGTGTCTCCTGGCCATTGCCGGCTAGCTACTTACTGCATGACCTTGGTCAGATCCCCTTCCCAGTTGGTTTCTGGGCTTCCATCTTCCCATCTCTTTCACAAGACTGCCAGGAGAATCAACCCCACAATGGTGTGAAGGCAGCCAGAGTCCCCTGACAGCCCTCGCTGTGGTCTGACCTGAATCCTTCCCATGTACTGCAGTCCCCTCTCTGCAATTCTCCCCTTAACCCTCACCCCTCTTGGAGGGTGACTCAGTGACCCTCCAGCTTCCCAGCTCCCCACCTTACTGGGCTGATTCATCTGGGCCCTTTCTCCCTGGGGAGTGATTTCCTCAAGTTTGAGTCATTGAGCCCAGTCCTGGACACAGTCCAGGCACCTGGCACACAGGCTGGTCAGAGTCTTAGCTGTGTCACAGCTCAGGGAGAAGCCCTCCATGCCAAGAGTTCTCCCACCTCTCTTTCTGAGGGCCAACCTGAACAATGCCTCTTCCCCTGCTCACACACCTTCAGTGACTCCCTACCATCAGCACAATAAAGTCCCAACCCTCAGCCTGACATGGCAGACCCTCTATGACTTAGCCCCAACTTGTTTTTTCAGCTTTGACCCTCTTCCTTAAATTTATACTTTCTGCTCTACTCAGATGTGTGACTGACTCATTCTCACCTTCAGGCTTTTACCCAGCCACCCCAACCCTAATGTCCTCTAGATCCTATCAGCCTGCTTATCTTTCAGGAGCCAGTCGGAGGCCCACCTCCTCCAGGAGGCCTTCCCTGGATGCTACCTCAGTCCTCTGGGTCCCCCTTCTTGCATCTTTCCTAAGAGTCATGTCTGGGGGCAATTTTACTGCATCCTATTTTACTGCATCTTCAAATTGGGGGCAATTTGTCCTACTTACTAATGCTGTAGAAAACATTACATGGGCTAAGATATGTAAAGGTTCTGGCCCAGAAAAGGGCCTCCCTTCTCTTTTTTTGGCCTCAGTTTCTTGCTCTGTAAAGGGAGTGACCAATGTAAGGGCTATTATAAGGACTGAGTCTGAGGCCAGTGCACAAATCTCTTGGTAAATCCTGAGCATCTGTCATCAGCTCAGTCTTGGGCTCCGGATAGTGCGGGTGGGACAAAGGCATCCAGGAGGCATCTGTTACAGCCACTTGCCAGAGGTGTTTGTTCTTCAGGAGAGGCCATCTCAGACCTCACAATCAAGGGCCAACCCTGGCCTGGCACGGCCAGCATCTCTTGGGCTTTAACATTTGCTGAGCACTTACTCTGTGACTCACAGTTCATCTTCTTAACAACACTATAAGGTAGGACTCATTATTAGCCACATTTTACAGATAAGGAAAACGGAAGCACAGAGAGACTAAGTAACTTGCCCACAGTCACACAACTAATAAGTAGTAGAGCCAAAATTCAAACCCAGGCCATCTGGCTCCAGTCTGTGCTTTATATTCATTCTCTACCTCTTGAAGAAAGGCACGTGAGAAAAACTAATTTTCCCACCTCTCCTTTTGTCCCCAAGAAAGCAGTCAGGGTCCTACACTCCCAGGCCCTGAACCCTCGGCCCACCTTTGCCATGAGGAAGCCCAGCTTCAGGGGTACCTGGCTCAGCTCCACAGCCACCTCTTTTCATCTCCCCACCTTACAGGCCACATTAAGCTGTCCAGTGGCCCAGCTACCTCAGACTTGGTATTTTAGGAAAAGGTGACTCAGCTGACAACCTGTCAACCTGGGTACTGAGCCATTCAACCTCAGGCCCTGTCCAAGAACCAGCCCTTCCTTGTTCCTAACAATGACCCCTCTCTGGACCACTGCGCTTACAAAGCACTTCCTCACCCAGGACTGGTGAGCAGACTTTCACGCTCGTCATCTCGCCATGTAAGAGCACGACACCAGCAGGCCCTCCAAAGACCCCAAATCTGCTGCCATCCTCCATGACCATGTGTCCTGCTCCAGGAGCCTGTCTGTGTGCCTGACATGCATCTATCCTCTTGCTGCTAGCCATGGTCAGACTCCCAGAAGCCCAGGTTCAAACCTGAGCCCTGCCCTGACATGCTGGGTGACCTCATGCAAGGCTCTGGCCCTGTGAATGTTGGCCTGGTTCTCTTTTGAGGACTCAAGCAGCTCAGGTGGAGGAAGGCAGGATCCAGGTAGGCCTAGCGGGGCAGAAGGCAGCTCTCTGGGGCAGGCAGGCCTGCCCGGGCATGCCAGGCCCAAGGATTGTGAGCGAGGGCCAGATCCCAACATGGGGGCTCCTCAGGAGGCAGTGTGTGTGGCTCAGTCTCTCCATGACTTGAGGTGGAGCCCATGGACTAGGAGAGGGTTCCACCATCCGAAGGGCTGTGCCCGGGGACAGTCCAAAAGGGCCCAGGAGGAAGTTGACATCTCTGTAGGTTCTGTGTCCAGCTAGAGCCCATCTGCAGTGTTCAGCCCGGAGAGGGCACAGCTGTGAGCCACCCTTAGTTAGCCCTGGTGTGTGCATGTGTGTGAGGTCCTGCATGCAGGTCTGTGAGCATGATGTGGGTGAAGGAGGAGTACAGTTCTGTAAGTTTGCATCTTTGTAAGGATGTGTGATGCTTTCATTGTACAGCTGAGCTTGTGTGTGTGTACCCAGATGTGTGTGTATCTACAGGAATGTACATATGTGTGTGTGTGCAGACAGGTATGTGTGCACAGGTGTGAGTGTGTATGCACACATGTAAGTATGTGTATACAATTGTGTGTGTGCACAAGAGTCCAAGCATGGCACATAGATGCAAATGTGTGAGTCTGCATGTACTCAAATTCACAACTAACAGAGGTGCTGCTCATGGCCACTAGCCCCGGTCTGCTCTGTGTGTCCGCTGGCATTGGCTCCAGATGTGGCGGTGGCCCTTACAGAGAAAGGATCTGGCCGCAGGCAGGTGTTGGGGACAATATGGATTTGGGCTCTGAGTGGGCAGGGCCTGCTCCCAGAGCCCCCACAGTAGCTCTAACTGGGAAAGAGCACAGGCTGAGTGAGCTCAGGCTCAAGGGATGAGGGGAGAGGGGTGGGTCAACCACAGGTCTCGTCCATTTCCATGTTATTTGCATACACATTTATCTTGTCTGCAGCAGATGGCCAGCTGCACGACCCTAGCGCGGGAAGGGAGCCTGGAGGATTCTAGTCCAGGACTAGTCCAAGACCTGCCAGCTCACATCGGGGCTGAGGTCCAGGGGACTCAGGCCTTGGCACACCTTGGTATCTGCTCCTCATCATCTGCAAGCCCCAAGAGCCTTGTGTCACACAAGGCTGCCGCAGGCCACACACAATCATCCACACACACACTGTCTTTCCATAGATACACACACACACTCCCATCACTCCTACACACACACACATACTCCTACACATAGACTCACATCCCTATACGCTTGTTCACACAGCTCCTGCACATAGAACACTGGTGGGCACACCTGCCCTAGTACCTCCTTCAGGGACCACTGTGTCTCCTTCTCCCCGATGTCCATACCTGCTGGAGTAATCTTTTCTTCACTCAAGTCTGACCCTGCCTCACCCATACCCACACGGGTCCCCACTGCCCACAGGATAAAGTTGGAGTTCCGGTTCTGGCCTTCTTGGTCCTTAACCCCACCTCCAAACCATCCTTTCATGCCCCACACTCTGCCTTCTGGCCAAACCCGTCACTGCTCACCAATCCTCCAACCAGCACTTCTGTACTTTTACCAGGCACTCGACCTCCCCACTATGCTGTCAGCTCCAGGGGACTGGACTCTTTTTCAGTTTTGCTCATTGCTGTGGCCCCAGCACCTAGAACAAGGCTTGACCCAGAGGAATTGCTCAAGAAGACATCTGTGGACTATAGGAATCAGTGGTAGAACCCTCCTTCCAACCTGATCTGCCTCCTTATGGAGGACCTGCCCAACTGTATTTGTTTCCCTATGTGCCTCCCCCATCAGACCCAAAAGAGACTGGGTCTTATTCAGCTCCACGTGTCTGTATGCAACATATCCAGCATGGGGCCAGGCACACACAGCAGGAGTTGGGGACAGGGGGCAGATAGTGACCCCCTAAACGAGACAAAAGGGATGTCTAGAAGGGGCAGCCACCTTAGCCAATCACACAAAGCCCACCTTTCCTGGAGAAGAGTCCTCCTGACCACTTTCCTCCATCCGAGCCCCCTTCTGAAGTCACCCTGACTGGCAATCCAGCCTCTGCTTGCACACTCCCAGGGACAGGGAGCTCACTTTCTTTGCAGCCAACCCCTTCCCGTGCGGGATGGCTCTGCCCGGTGCTGACTCCTCCCACGGCACCATCCTGTCAAATCCTGATCATCCTGAGCCATGATTCCCATGGGAAACGGGAAGGAAGATGAGCAAAAGGGGCGGCAGATCCCAGCTTCCCCAACAGCTCTACCAGCCTTCCCAGCTTGGGGCAGAGGTGGAAAAAGGAGCTCTTGGCTCTCAGCCTGCCCCAGGCTACTATAGGCAAGTAGGTTCAAGGTGCTCTGGCTTCCGCAACACCAACCACTATGCCCAGGAGTGTGGGGCAGTGCAGAGAGAGTGCAGTGCTGAGAAACTCTTCAGCAGACTCCACTGAGCCCCATCGCCTCACTGAGCGCACTCTTTCTCTCATCCCTCAAGCCCCCCCACATCCCATCTCCTTCCCTCACCGGGGCCTCTTGCCCTCCAATCTGCAGGACCTTGCGGGACTGCTCTAACTCCTGCCCTCGAGTGTCCTGTGGAGATGCCTCCTCCTGAGCCCTGTTGGGCAGGCTGGGTGGATGAAGGCAATTAGGTCCTCAGCCAAGGGTGGCTGCCAGAGTCCCACCCCGCCTGCCTGGACAGCTGCAGCCCACAAGCTGCCCAGCTTTCCTTCACCAGCTATTCCTGGGCTGGCCCTGCTCCAGAGGTGCCTCAGGTTGCAGTTGGTCACTGACCCCAGTCCCCCATGCACACACAAACACATGCGCACACACACACACACACACAGACACACACACACACCAGGACTGCTCAGAGCTGAGCCCATGAGGAATGCCAAAGCACAAGAAATTCTAAGCAACAGGGACCTGAGGCTCCATGCTCTGAAAACTCCCTGCCAGCTCAGACACTGTCATAGAGGGAGCCCCAGTCTGTGGCTTCCAGGTTCCAAGAACTCCCAGAGCTTTGTGATCTAAGAAAATCAGAGCCTCTATTATAAATCCCATTATTAGAAGAGTCTGTGCTTTTTACATTCTATGAATGCGAGAGCCTGGAGTCCTGAGAATGGAGGAGCCCAAGATTCTAACATTCTATTATTCTAACTGCCTGTAGTGCTGGGACTCCAGGAATCTAGCTCCAGGGTTTCCACAGCCCTCAGAGCCTGATGGTCTGTGGGCTGCGTCTCTGTGAATACCCGGTGAGGTGAGGGCCCCTGTGAGCCCCTGCACTTGCCTTCCACCCTCCACCTTTTGCTCACACTACTGTCCAGGCCTAGGGTTCCATTGCCCTCCTCTCTGCTAATTAAATCTTAGACAACTTTAAAGGGGCAGGGAGGGCAATGCCGTCAGGGATTACCTACTGAGTGCCAGGGCCACCCGGGTGATTCTCTTATTTAATTATCAGGATATTATTAGCCCAACTTTACAGTGGATAAAACTGAGGTCCCGGGACATGAGGTCATTTGTCTAAAGTCTCACAGCTAGAAACAGTAGAACAGCGATCCAAACCCGGTCCCTTGCAAACTCTTGCCTCCCAGTAGAAGGCTAACTCCTGAGAAGAGCCCGGGGGGAGGGGGCTCCCTCTTTGGCTTCAGAGCCACACTGGAGCAGCTCCTCCCACCCCAGCAGGCCCCCAAGCTCCAGAAGGCAGAGACCGTGGTCTCCTCGCCTCTCCAAGCTGGAGGCAGCCCAGAGTCGGCCACATTTCCTGTCCTGATCGATCAAAAGGAGTTCAATCCGCAAAGACTCTGTGTGGGACCGGGAGACTTGGCGTTTTGTTTCTAGGCACCCGTCGCTATGGAAGCCGGGTGCTGCCAGCCCAAGGCCTAGCAACGAGGCCCCGCGTAGTGCAGGGTGGAGGGCAATTGTCAGGGGCTTCGGAGGCTGCCAGCAAGAGAGAGGGAGGGTGGACCACTCCACTCTCCTGGCTGGAAGGCTGGACCCACTGCCCTGGCTGGGCTGGCAAGGGGAGGAAGGGAGGCAAGAGGGGGCAGGACCAGGCAGGTTCTGAGAGACAGAGAACCAGAGATAAGGGTAGATAGAGACTTACAGAGATAGTCTAAGGGGGTTCAGAGACAGCAAAAGGCAGAGACACCATCAGAGAGAGGGAGATTCAGGAAGGTGGAAGAAGACAGAGCTGAGACTCAGAGACCACTGAGACAGACAAGTGGCAGAGAGGGACTGACTCTCAGGCAAGCTCAACTCCTGGGGAGGGCGAGGGAGGGAGCCGCAGGGGAATGACAGAGAGATGGATGGAAGTGTGACAGGAGGAGATAAACCTGAGGCAGGAGGCAATAGAGACAGATAATGAAGCAAGAGAGGACCAGAAATGGGGGGGCAGGCGGGGTAACACAACGTGGACTGGAAGGCAGAGCAGACAGCGTCAGGGGCAGTATGAGGACAAGGGCACCAAGAGCACAGAGTCCTAGGCTGGCCCCGGTCCTGAGCCCCTCCTCCTGGGTCTGCCCAGCTGCGGCCTGGGCGTCACCAGCCTCGTACCACCAGCCCACCGCACTGCCTCTGCCCGAGAACACAGAATCATCTAGGAACAGATGCTCAGGAAAGAGGCTGGTCAGAAAGGTTCAATGTGTCTCTTACTCCCCAGGGACAGGTCTTGTGCAAAAGCTTGTACAGTGAGGCAGTATCTGGAACAGCAGAAAGTCAGGCCTTGGGAATCCCAGTCCAGAGCCCACTCCCCACCCCCATCTGAGTCAGGCTAGGCCTTCGTTACCTGTGGAGGCACCATCAGTACAGAGAGGCACACTTGTCCCCCTACCAGAGTGACTGAGAAGATGACAGAGCCTAATATGGAACCCCCTTTACTTCCTTCTTCCTCAACAACAGGCCCTGTGTCAGGGCAGTGGGGAGCCAAGGATGGAGCGGACAGCATCCGGTGGAGAGATGGCCCACAGCTCTCCCTCTCAGGGCTGCAACTAGGGAAGACAGGCTCTGGGGAACTCAAAAGGGCGTGGCTCCTTGGGGGCAGGGAAATGGCTGGAACTGGACAGGGAACATCTCATTTAATCCTCACTGCAACCTGTTACAGATGAGAAGACGGGAAAGCGACTGCCCTAACCACTACCAGCCAGCAGGTGCCTGAACCAGGACTTGAACCCAGGTCTCTTGGGGTCAGTGAAAGTTGGAGGGCCTGGCGGAAGCCCCTCTGCCAGGGTGGAAGCAGCTGCTCCAGGAAGGGGGCGCTATCTAGGCCTGTTCAGGGGTACTTCCCAGTAGGAATGTGGGGAGGGCCCCAAGCCCTACTCTGGCCACCACCCCTCCCAGCACTCCTCTCTGTCCTCCTCCCCGTGTCAGAAAGATGATAGTGCTTGCCTAGACTCTGTCACCTGTCAGGTACTAATCTCTCTCTCTCTCTCAGAGCTAATTTTTCCTGTGATTGTTAACACTGTCAGTGGCACCTGGCAGCTACTCTGGGAGCTCGTGTGTCCTCAGAGGCGCCCCATCTGCCCCCATCAGCCTCATTCTCTCCAGGCTCCTGAGGGAGGAACCAGCAAAGACTAAGCGCCTACTGCATGCCCTGGTGATAAGAAGCACTCTACATTCATTACCTCATTAAATTGTCCATTGAGGTCTCTGAAGGCTCGTCTCCACCTCCTGCAGCTCCTGGCCTCCCTGCCTGCCCTCCCCTGACCTCACAGCACCCACCCCAGGATCAGTCTCTGGGGCAGGGTAACTCCACAGCAATTGGTACACATAGGTGTCTGGGAGCTGGTAGTTTCATTCTCAGCTGCAGGACCCATGGTGGGGGGCAGTGGGGAGAGCAAGGGGAAGGTGTAGGGTCTGCAGGCTGAAGGTGAGAGGGAGGGGAAAGGGAAAGCAGGGGGAGGGGCGGGCAGGGGACCCACACCAGCCTCACTCCACATACACGCACCCTGCACGCTGAACCTGGGCCACAGCCCGGATGATTGACCCCTGGTGCCACACTTCCCTGGGCCTAAGTTCCTGGAAGGCAGCGCTGCAGGGATGATCGATCGACTGCCTCTCAACCTCTTCCTACTGCCTGGAGGCTGCTTCCTCCAGGCAGCCTCCCAGGCTGATCAGTATCACTGTCAGGGTGAGAGTCTGGGGGCCGCCTTTGGACAGTAAGCAGTGACCCCCCTCATCCCTTCCTCAGCCCAGCACTCTCCCTCTTCCTCAGGAACCTGGTCCAGGTAGATGGGCAGTGCAGGGGCCGACATGGAGGCTGGTGTGTGCATGTGCTAAGTCAGTAGAAGAGAGGAGTTGCAAATACAAAAGTGAGCCATGCGACCTGGGTTCCAATCCCAGTTCCTCCATCTTCTGGATATAGGTGACCCTGTGCAAGTTACTTAACCTCTCTGAGCCTCAATTTCCTTATCTGTACAGTGGGGTTACCAATAGTACTCAACTAACAGGATGAATGAGATTGTACATGCAGAGCTCTGGCACAATGCTTCGCATACAGTATTTTTTGATACATGAAAGCTTTTAATACTGTTACTGTGAGCGTGTACGTGCATGCATACACATGTATGCATGTGTAGGTTCCCTTGGAAGGTCCAGGGGGGATTTCTGGCACTCTAGTAAGGGGGTGTAAACTGATCCCTAACCCTTGACCTCCCTAGAGTAGGGTCTGCAGCCACACTTTCAGCTCAGTCTCAGAGAAGGGAGAACTGCTGCACCCCAAAAACTCCACCTGTGCTGGGTGAGGCTGTATAGGAGAGATGGATGGCTTGGCGGCCACCAGGTAAGACTGGTGATTAGTAGGCTAATGGCCCAGCATCCGGAAAGGAATGGGACGGAGACGGAGCCATGGGGCCATCCATCAAAGCTGGGAGGCCCAGCAATGCTGCACAGCGGGACAGAGAGAAGCAAGGGACAGCTTCAGGTAGGGGAAGTGTAGACGAGCCAAGGGTCAGGCAGCCAGGCCCAGTCTAGTGCTGACCCATTACTGAGTGATTATCTTGGGACCTCAATTTCGTCATCAGAATAATGGGGCCAAATGTCTCTGCCCAGATAAGTTCCAGCCTCAGCAGGCCCAATGTCAGACGCGAGGGTCAGGGAGAGCCCTGGGGAGAATGTGAGGAGCTCAGAGATGCCCTTACCTCTTATACCAGTGCCCAACTCAGTCAAGGATCCCTGAGGGTGTCGAGTAAGGGGAAGTGGCACTGTTTTGGGGCTGGCAGCCCAAAGACTCAAGTTCGATTCAATTTCTGACCCTAATCTCTTGCTGACCTTAGCCAAGCCCCTGACTTCCCCAGGAAAGTCCTTCCCTAGATGCCCTCCCACACTAACTTCCCACCCACACCCAATCCTTCCAAGGCAGGAAGGGCCATAAGCACAGCCCTTGCCTATGCAAATTTCATTAAAACTTAGGGTAAAGTCACCCATGGGCCCTCCCCACCCACTGGAGGTAGTGGTTACCTGGAAAAATTCTGGCTCGCAAGTCTGGGGCAAGAGGTCCTAACTGGGGTCTAGCTGGACCCTGGCAGAGCCCGTAGTCTCAGTCTGTCTCTAAGGACCTCATCGAGCTTAATCAAGTCACTTTCCCTCTCTGAGCCTCAGTTTTCCCATCCCTAAAATTAAACAAGCAACAACAATAAAATTCTTCAGGGGCTCCTTTTACCCTGTGGGACAAACTGCAAACTCCTCACTGTGTCCACTCCTTCCCAGTCCTTCCCCGGGCTCCACTCCTCCTGTGCTCCCCACTGCAGACCCCACACTTAGGCTTTCCTGGACTTTTATCAATCTCTCGTCCCTCTTTAGGTTTCACCTCTGGACTCATGCCTTGTGGTTCACCAGTTCACCTCCAGACTTCTCTCTCTCTCTCTCTCTCTCTTTTTTTTTTTTTTTGGCTTGCAGAACCTTAGTTCCCCAACCAGGGATTGAACCCAGGTCCCAGCAGTGAAAGCACTGCGCCCTAAAGACTGGACAGCCAGGGAATTCCCTGGACCTCTGTCTCTCCACTGGAAAATCCCCTCCTGGCTCAACAGGGCTAGAAGAAATATCACCCCCTCTGCAAAGCCTTTTGCACAGCCCCTGGCAGAGCTAAGCCAGACCCCCTCAGCAGAGCCACCAGTGGCTGACACACCTTCTCTGGAGCCTAGACCAGGAAGTGTCTACGTCCCCATTTCACTCTGAGCTCCCAAGGGTGAGGGTCAGGCTGGGCCTCATTCCCAGGTGGTGAAGGTGGTAGGCAGCTCAGGGCCTCCAACAGGGAAGGGGCTTAGGGACATGGAAGGAAGGAAGGAGGAAGGGAGGGAGGAATGAAAAGAAAGATAAGAAAGGAGGGACAGAGAGATACAACTGTCCTCAAGGTCCCCTTGGATCTAACAATCTGAATGAACTCTAGTCCACTCCAGATGGAGCCCCCATGCCTGATCCTGCCCCATCTCCCACTCCCCTTTGGCCCCTGTCACACACACCAGTACAAAGGCCCAGAGTCAAAGAGGTCTCTGGCCTCTGCCGCTGCATTCTGACTGGAGGCTAAGAACATGCCTGGTCGTCATAGTGATGCTGCGATGCTGTCATCAGTAATTCATCGCCCAGGCTCTGGAAAGCCAGTGAGGTGTGAGGAGAGCTGGTCAGAACTGATCAGAGCAACCACTTGGGGCAGGAGCTTTGGGGCTGTGGGCCTGGGGGAGGGTCAGGGATTAAACTTTAACGGCCCGATCCAGCTGTGTCCTTCCCTTAGCCTCCCAATGCCCTGGTCTGTCCTGTGCACCTACTGTTTGTCCATCTCAGTCCAACCTCAGAGGTGGGGGTCAGTGAAGGCTGGAATAGGAAGTCCCCACCCCAGGGCTTGTGATAAGTGTCCAGGCCCTGCTGTCCTCAGTAGAGCAGGGGGACATCCCTCCTCATGTCACAGGGGTTGAGAAGGGGTGGAAGGAAGTAAACCCATATGTTGTGTCCTCTCCAAGCAGGCATTCCTAAGAAGTAACTCATTTAATCCTCCCAGAAAACCTACAGGGTCAGAATTTTTAATGCATTTTGCAGATGCCTGGATGTTCTCTCTACCTAAATCCTTCCCGCCAGTTCCATCCCCTCCTCTGGGAAGCCTTTCAGGATGCCCCACCCTGCACTCATACCCCCTCCTCTGAACTCCCAGTGATGGTGAGTGAAGGTTCTGGTCTCCCCAGTCAGACTGGACTGCTGGCTCCTCCTCCCAGCCAGGGTGTGTAGGGCACACACGGTGGTCCCTTTCATCCCAGCAACTCTGCTGGCAACTGGAAGACAGAGGTTGGGGCTGTCCGTGGTCCTGAACCCTCCCAGGCCTTTTCCTGAGGTCTGGTTCTTTTTGTTGGAAGTCACCTCTTCCTCTCAGCCTGGAAGAGAAAGGCCAGATGCCACCTGTGAGGTAGCCCTGCCCTCCTCTCCCCTAGTTCCTTTATTCACAAAACCTTGAAACAAGGAACCCTTATGGAGCTGGAGAATGGAAATGAAACTAATATGCATTCACTCAACAAGCATTTATTGAACACCTACTATGCATGGCCCTGTGAATGGAGCTTGGGATACAATAGTAAACAAAACAGACCTAATTCCTGCCCTTTTGGAGATTTTGGTTCTGTAAAGTCAGTACTGTGGTTTGCTTTACATGTCACATTAACCCATTTGATCCTTACAATATATACAAAGGTGGATATTATTATGCCCATTTTACAGTGAAGGAAATGGAAGCTTAGGGTGATAAAGGAACTGCCCAAGGCCACACAGCTAGTATCCAGTAAAGGTGGGATTCAAACTGAGGCTTGATTGACCCCAAGTCTCATTCTTATTCTGTTCCTACGTGGAGAAGGGGTCACAGACATAGTCCCTGACCACAAAGCGTTCATAATCTAGTTTACCTGTCCCAGTTCTCCAATCAGCACCACTGGAAAGTGTTCCTTGACTCTTACCTGAATCCCTCCTGCTGCAGCTCTGACTTGCCCTCTCTTTGTTGGGACCTCAGCAGGGCAGAGGACCAGCTTTCATCCCCTTGCAGACACCTGGGGTCCTTCCACAAGCTCCCAGCCCTTTCTCCACCCCTACTTTGCATAGAGGTCTCCCTCCACAGGAGGGAGTGAGATGCGAGCTCTAAAAATACCTTAATCCCTCCCTGCTCGTGCTCTAATTAAGCTGAGTGAGTCATTACTTTAAGTAATTTATTGCTTGTTACATAATTGCTTTAATATTTGGGTCTAGGACTGGGGAACAAAAGAGCTCCCCTTCTTTTAGGGGAATTGCTAATCCCCAGGGGAGTTTATGGCCCCTGGTGGAGATAAGGACACGGGTGGAATCATGTTGGACAAGCCCCTGCTCCAGTCTGGACCAATATATGGCCACTTCCACCTGGGCCACAGGGCACACCTGATCCATGCAAGGGCAGGTTTTGGGGAACACCAACTCCCTAATCTCTGTCACCCACTCTGTAGATTTCTGAGGTCACCACTCCCAGCTGACCCAGCCCTCAGGCCCAGAGCCTACCCTCAGGATACTATGGCCTGAGCATCCTTTCCTTTCCCTGGCCTCTTGCCTCTTGGCCTCTACCAGTCCACGGGAACCAAGGCTCAGAAAGGGCAAGCTGTTCCTTGGTGTCTCCCAGCATACAGAGGCAGTCCCCTCTCTGTGCCCAGGTTGTCGTCTCAAGGAAACCCCAGCACCTCTCACAGCCCTAGAAGAAGTCACCTCCAATGGGGAATGACTGCAAAGGGCACAAGGGAAGTCTCGGCGGATGACAAAAATATGCTTTCCTTGATTGAAATGGTGGTTACATGACTGCAGAGATTTACCAAAACTCATTGAATCATATACTTTAAATTGGTGATTTTATTGTATGTAAATTATACCTCAATAAAATGAATGTAAAAAAATTCTAAAAAGCAGTCACACCCCCACCTTCCGGGTCCCCATCGCATAACAGCTGTGCAAAATTGGCAGCCATGCAGAAACTGAGGCAGGGAGGTGCAGAGAACCAGCTACAGAGGGCGCATACTAGGTGCTCACACTATAGATGTTGGTTTCATTCAGTTCCAATTAGCAAGGACTCAATAAGGCACCTCCTGGGTGCACTTGACTTGATCTCATTAGCTCTCCTCCTGCTCTCACTCGGCCCAGGGAGGGAGCTGAACCGCGCACCATGTGCATCACAAGCTTTATCTCAGTTAATCCTCGCAGCAGCCCTAATGAGGTGGGTTCTATTATCATCCCCCTTTTACAGACGAGGAGACAAAGGTGGTAGAACTCAGCACAGGTCCTGCTGCTAAGAAGTGGAGGAGCTGAGAGGTGAACCAGGAGGAAGTCCCCAAGGCTTGGGCTCATAATCACTCGCCTCTACCACCTCCCTTTCCCACACTAAGTGGCATAGGTTAGGAAGCCGTGCACGGAAGTCCGTGCCTCTGACCCCAGGCCTCCAATGATGAGGTTTTCACTAGGCTTAGAGGTAGAGGGGAGCATACCCAAGCAAAGATGGCAAGTGAGCGTGTGTGTGTGAGCTCGGAGAGGTGGCAAGAGGCAGAGCCACCTTCGGGAAGGAGGGAACTGGGTCAGGTAACAAGCCTGGAAGAAATGCAAAAGAAATCAGACAGAGTCTGAAAAAATGAGGCAGAGGGCATCCAGCTGTGCCAGCCAGTGAGTTAAATGCCTGCTCAGGCCCTGAGTAGCCAGGGCTCCTCGCTGCTATTCCTGACTCACTCCCCCCAAAGTTTGTCTCTGCCTAGTTTCTCGGCCCTAATCGCCCACTCAGAACTCAGTCACCATCTCACGGGGCACAGGCCAAAAGCCTTCATCCCCAAACTTGTAAAGACTGGTTGCAAAACATAGCAGTGATGCTATGTGGCACAGGAGAGCTCTGAGGTTGGGGAGTACGGAAGGACCACCAAGACCTGTTGAATGATAGGAGTTAGCCAGTGAAGGGAGGGGGCATCGAGGAAGGGTGTTCCAGGCCAAAGGAACAGCATATGCAACAGTCCAGAGGTAAGAGGTGGAGAATCCAAGGTAGCTCGATCTGGTTACCTGATGGGTATTCTGTGTTTATGCTGAGCATGAGTGTTTCTGTGGTTGTGCACCATGCATGTGCTGAATCTACATCTGTGTTGCATGTCTGCGGTCTGTATGCCTGGGTTATACACAGGGGTACTGGGGTTCATTCTGTTTCTTCTGTGTCTAGGTTGATCTTTAGACTCATCCTGTGTCTGTTTCTCAGTGTGTAATGATATTTGTGTTGTGGGACTCTCCATGTCTGTGGGCTGTGATCCGCTTCTTTGTATGTTGGCTTCCGTGTCTGTTTTTTTCTTTGTTTGGGTTTGTTTCTCCCATGCCTGGAGCTGTGTTTTTGTGGCCAGGGCACTTGGTCCCTGAGAAGAGGCCTGGGCCAGGGGTGCTAGAGCCGGCATGCAGCCATTCACAATAGCACCTAACGAATGTCAAGCACTTAGTGGGGTGGAAAGTTGCACTGGAGATATTAATTACCACTGATAATGAGTCAGCAGCCTGAGGTCCAGCAGAGGCTGAAAGTGGGTCCCCCCTGGGCACTAGGATGAGCTGGCTGGCCAAGGCCCCTAACTGCCCCAACACCAGGAGGGGCCACCTACCTCCCTACTCATTCCCCAGGGAGGCCTGAGGCCCAAGCTCTGAACAGCAAGAAGGACTGAGATCAAACTCCAGCATGAAGGTCTCAAAAGGGAGAACTTTAAATAGACTTGGCAGTAGACAGGTCATAAGTGTTATTATGAGATGAGGCAGCAGTGACACAGCTTTGCTCTTGGGTGCCACGGTCTGAGGGGGTGGCTTATGGGTGCCATGGATGGGTGCTCTGGAGTGTGGAAGCCCCAGGGAGGATGAGGCAGGGAGGAATGCCCCTGGAGGGGGATCTAGAGTTGTCACACATCCCTGCATAGGTGGGCAGACACTGGGGAACTAGGGCCATAGCTGAGGCAGGTGAGCTGGGGGGTGGGCTCTGTCACTCCTCCCCTGACCTGTCGATGCAACTCGCATGTCCTCTGCCACCCCTGATGCAGCCTTCTTGCCTCTCACTTGGGTCTCCACACCAGCCTCCTCACTGGCCCCTCTAACTCACCCTTCACTTGGAACTTCCTAAACCCGAAGTTGACCATGGCCTGAGTGACATTCTGCAGCAGCCCCAGTGCTGCTCAGACAGGGAGCAGGGCAGTCATGGCAGGAAGTAGTTCCAACCCAACAGCAGACGACTGGGTACACCCACCAGGCCTCACTGGACATGACAAAGTGGGTATTCAGAGGCAGGGCTTGACTTCTGGCTCCAGCTCTGAGACCTACTGGCTGTGTGACCTTGGGCAAGTCAGCACCCTCTCTGGGCTTCAGTTTCCCATCATCCATTTGTCCCTCCAAATCTCCACCCTTTTCTGCCATTCTCTGTGCCCCAGAGGATGACTTCTAACGCTGCTTCGTCAAGCTCCCTTGCCCTCTAGCCTCCAATCCAGTTCTGCCAGTGAGGGCAGGAGAGAAGAGAGAGAAGTGAGAGGGCTCAGGGTATTTACACCCTCTTCCACCCCACCTCCTTTGACAGCCTCTGTAGGGCAGCCCCCATCCGGGACCCGGCTTGGATCTGGAGCACTCTCCTTGCTCCTTGGGCCTCTCAGATGCTAGTCCTAAGTGCCTCCACATGCCCTGTTGGTTCCCTTAATCCTACCCCACCTCTGTAATTGTTGCTGCATCAAACTGCCTTCATTTAAACCATTTGAGTGTGTCATCTGTTTCCCCTCTACAAAATAGGGCTAACTCCTTGAAGGCTAGTTGAGGTGACTGAAGGAGGTGATTTGAACATACAGTTGGCCCTCCAATCTGCAGGTTCTGCATCCATGGATTCAACCAACCATGGATCAGAAATATTTGAAAAAAAAAAAAATTCCAGAAAGTTTCACAAAGCAAAAGTTGAATTTTCCATTTACATAGCATTTACATTGTATTTACAACTACTTACAGATCATTTACATTATATTAGTTATTATAAGTAATCTAGAGATGATTTAAAGTACATGGAGGTTATATGCAAATACTATGCCATTTTAAATAAGGGACTTGAGCATTCTCAGAGCTTGGTGTCCACAGAGGGACCAGGATACCGAGGGACAACTGCATAAAGGGCACTCTGTAAACATTGTTCTCTCCATCTAGCCCCTAAAGCACACTCCACTTGAAGTTTTAAGATAACTTGGGGACTTCCCTGGTGGCACAGTGGTTAAGAATCCGCCTGCCAATGCAGGGGACACGGGTTCAAGCCCTGGTAATAGACGATCCCACATTCCGTGGAGCAACTAAGCCCATGTGCCTCAACTACTGAGCCTGCGTGCTGAAACTACTGAAGCCCACGCACCTAGAGCCCGTGCTCCACAGCAAGAGAAGCCACCGCAATGAGAAGCCCACACACCGCAACAAAGACCCAATGCAGGGCTTCCCTGGTGGCGCAGTGGTTGAGAGTCCGCCTGCCGATGCAGGGGGCGTGGGTTTGTGCCCCGGTCCGGGAGGATCCCGCGTGCCGCGGAGCGGCTGGGCCCGTGGGCCATGGCCGCTGGGCCTGTGTGTCTGGAGCCTGGGCTCCGCAATGGGAGAGGCCTCAGCAGTGAGAGGTCCGCGTACCGCAAAAAAAACAAAAAAACAACAAAAAAAAGATGACTTGGAATTCTCTGGTTTGGGAAGGATGCAATACTGGGCTGCCTTCTCCTCTCCTCTGCTACCCTAATTCCCGCCCAGCCCCCAGCACCAGGAAGCCTCCATCCCTGCTCCCCCCAGAGCCAATGTCTGAGCCCCCAGCCAGGGGCCTCCCACCCTAGACCCCCAACGACTCAGCACAAAGGAAGCTGTGTGTCTGTCTGCCTGCCTGCTCCCTCCCCTCCAGTGCTGAACCAGCAAAACCACCGCAGAGTTGGCCAGTCCTACCCATCACACTCCTATCTCCACCAGAGTGTCCTCACACCTTCCCACTGCCCAGGCCGCGACGGGGAGCACTCTGGGGCTCAAACCTCCTCGTACAGAGTGGGCAGAGGCATGTCCTCTGGTCCCTCCATGGCAGCTACAGATTAACAAACTTCAGAGAGTTTGCCACCAACCTCCTTGCTAGGGCAGGAGTCTCACCTCCTACGTCCCTAACCAGGCTGCCCAGCCCCTGCTCTCACCTCCCTACCCCATGGACAGGAAGCTCATCCTTCCTTCCCAGGGCAGCCCCTTCCCTATGGGGCTATCCTGGCCTCCTCACATTGAGCCAAGCTGGGCCTCCAGGACTCCCCCAAATCCCAGCAAAACCTCAGTACTAGGAGACCAAGGAGAGATTTTAGGGAAAGCCTTGAATGTTAGAACAACAGAAACCTACAAAGACATCTGATACAAAGATAAGGACATTGAGGCTTCTAGAGGAGGCCCCTCCCTGGTTCCACCGAGTCTCCATGTTCCACGGAGTGACAGACTTCACAAGTTCCTGGGAGGAGTCTCACAGCAAGCAGAGGCTCTGGTAGAAACTTCAAAGGCAGCATCTGAGGCCTGGGAGGAGTCGAAATGCCCAGGTACAGGAGGTGGCCTCATGTCACAGACTTGAATCTCTACTCTGAGCTCCCTGCCTGCTCCAGAGGCTGGAGGGAGGGAGGCCTTCCAGGCCAGACATACCCCCTCTCTCTGCTCCAAGCCCTGCCATCCCTCCCTGGATCCTGCTTTGAAACCTTGGGCTAATCACTAGCCCCACTCTGGGACTTCAATATTTGCATCTATATAACAAGAAGACAGGACTGAGTCCCTGAAACTCTGTAGTGGGGAACAGGTGCAGCCATTAAGAGTTCCCAGGGAGAATGGAAGCTAGACACCTCTCAGCCATGTCCAGCATCTCAGTCTGATGGCCCAGGAACCTGGCTGGCCCCACCTGAGCCTGGACACAGAGACAGTCTGTTCCTTCCAGGGCCCTCACTGACTAGAAGTGGGCCAGAGTCCCCGGGGGGAAGCCCAGCCCCGCACATGACAGCCCCTTCAGCCTAAGTCCACACACATCTTGTCTCTCCCTTTAGGCAAGTGTTACCCAGGAGAGAAAGTGTTGAGTAGCTATACCTTGGGCATGGCCTTGCTGTCAGCAGAGCACGTACCTCCACACACATCCACTCACCTGTGCTCTCCCACTCGGACATGTTCACCCACATACACAGACATATACATCTACACAGCGTTACTAGAACAATGTACATAACACTCTACACACAGGCACACATACAAACAAGCCACCATCTACCAATAACTAGGGCATAAAAATGGACACTCACATGTTCACACATATGAATATATCCACACTTTTATACAAACACTGATCCACACACTCTCACCCTCTCAGGCCCATATACACACATGTACAACTGGAAGTTCACATTCACACACACACACACACAGAAACACAAAGAAACCAACCAATCTTGCCCCCATCTAAGTATCAAGGAAATCATCATCCAATAGAAATCCAGACACCAACTGCAATGTCAGTCTAAATCCATTTCTAAATCTAAGCCTGCCCCAGAACTGTGAGGAAAAAATTTCTTGTTTCTAGGTTCAAACCCTCCAGTGTGCCTGTCCATGCCGTGTGGGGTCCAGTCTCTCCAGCCTACTTCCTCCCTATGCCATTTCAGCAGGGCCTTCTCACGCCCAGCACGACGCAAGTGGAGAACAATGGATTGCCCTCTCCCCACCCTTCATCTCTGCTCCTTATCCAGCCTCTTCTAACATAAAGGAGGCTAGAATGGACTGTGTGTGACAGCACCCCTGCTGGAGATATGTGGCATTACAGCACAGCTCTATGATACATGGTCATCACTCCCCAGGCTGTGGTGGAGGGGAATAGGTAGAAGGGAGAGGAAGAAGAGGAAGGGGGAGAGGAAGAAGGAGAAGTTGAGAAGTATGCTGGAAGAAGAGGAGCAAAATTCTGGGAGCACCAAGAGTGGAGTTCAGAAGTCTCAGGCTCTCTTGGGTATCTCTACTCCAGTCCAATCAGTCCAGGACTGTAAGCTCAATTCTCCCAAAGCCCAGCTCTAATCAGGTCCTGCCTCTGCTCAAAACCCTTGGGTAAGTCCTAGTGGGCCACAGCAAGAAGTCCAAACAAAGCCTGGAGTTAGGTCTCTGGGGCTGGCCAGTCCATCTCTTAGTCTCAGATCCCAAGGAGCCCAGCCCTTGCTTCTTACTTTTGAGCCAGGTCTTTGCTCAGCTGCTCCTTTGCTGAGATGTCTAATTTTCCATATCTTGCCTGTCCTTCGAGGCCTGGCCTTTGCCATCTGGGACAATAATCCATGGAAAGGGCAGGAGCTTTGGGGGACAGACAGACCTGTTCTCTCGGTATTAGCTGAATACCTCTGGGCAATTTATTTTCCCCTCTCAGATCCTGTCTCTTCATCCAGAAGACAGCAGTCTCTGGGGTTTGTGGTGAGGATTAAATGAGATCATAGATGTGAAAACAGTACTCTGGAAGCTGTAAACTTCTGTGTGAACGTGTGAAGAGTCATAATTATGGCTTAATCCTTTTATCCCTGCACCCGCCAACAAACAGTAGGCTGAGCGATCCCTGAGGGAAGGGGTGGAGGCTGCTTCACCTTTGGGCCTCGAATATTCCAACATCCACCAGGGCCTGCTCCACCAGCCTCAGCAGCAGGGTGTGGATTTGGATCCAAGGTGGCAGTACAAAATGTACTCACTGTAAATTCACTGTAAACTACAACTCCCAGAATGACTCACAGACTTCCATGGGCGCGGCCACAGACCTAAGCCCTCATCAGGCCCTTTCCTCCATTGTTTTCCCTGGGGATTAGTCTCAGACCAGACAGGGCAGCCCAGGGAGGTGGTCACATGTCTCTGAGGCCCCTCGGCCCCTCCCACGGAGCACCCACACTTCTCACCATTCCCACCAACACTGCTCCATTTCAGACATTTCAGACCTCTTTGTCTCTCCCACAGGATGACAGCTTCTGGGCTCACTAGCTCTGGTCTCTCCCCCTCCAGCCCCGCACTGAATATTTCTAAAAGCGTAGGTGAGTGTGGGTGGTTCATAACGGCAGCAGCGAACCTTTATGAGCACCTGCTGCATGCCTGGCGCTAAGCGCTCCACTTCCGGATCCTTCAGTAATCCTGCCAGGAAAGTATTATTATTCCCACTCCATTATCCACAAGGGATTCAGAGAAGTTAATTAAGTTGACCAGGACCATACAGAGTAAAGTTGCTGAAACTGGAACCTATGTCTGTCTGCTACCTTCTCTATTCTATTTTCAAAGCTTCCTCTGAACCCAGGGTAGCCATTTCAAGAGTGAGAGCCTAGAAGACACAGGGTTCTCATACCTCAGCAACTACGCTGTTGGGAAGTCCTCCCAGTTGTCTGACTTAAACCCTTTCTGCTGCACCAAGCCCCAGTTGCCTCCTGTTTTTCAGGGAAGGCAGTGAGAAGGGTGACTTCAGGGACTGAAGGAACTGGGGACTGGGGACCTGGCCCCTCCCAGGGAATGGGCAGTTGAACAATGGGAGATAAATCTGTTGAAAATATCCGTTACTAAATACATCTACTTCCCGAGAGGATGGGGTTGCTGACAGGGAGCCTGTAGCCCCTGTCCTGGAGGCCACAATCTTGTGGCTCTGACAAACTGAGGTGCTCAAAGCAGCAGACAAGGCTGCTCCGGCTGTCCTGGGGGATGGGGCAGAAGGGGTGGGAGGCCAGCATGGAAGGGGGTGACGTTTCATCCTCCCAGCCCAAGCTGCCAAGCCCAAGCTGGTTTATTTGCATATTACTTTGCATTCATTTGCATGCCACTTTCTGGAAGGGGCCCACTTTCTTCAGGCCCTGCCTCTCCCTCATTTCCAGAGTCTCTGTTTGTTCAGGGAACATCCCATTCTCAAACAATGAGAAGACCCTCAGCAGGCCCAAGAATTTGCACCAGGCCTACATGTCAAAGCTGTTGGGGGACACCTTGGTGGCAGAAAGTGCTTCCTCTACTCTAACTTCAATTCCTTCACTCCTCTCCTACTCCATCTCTGCCCAGTCCTTCCCCCACCCTTGAATTTCACACTTGGGCCACTTTGAACTCTTATAGTCCTCACATAAACAAAACCATGTTTGTGCTCACCTCAAGGCCTTTTTATGGGGCATTCCCTCTTCCTGGAGCTGTCTCTCCGTTCTGCCTGGAGAAGTGACTCTTCCTTTTAAGGCCAGCCCCAAGGCCCCTCCTCCTAAATTCCTTTGTCTGACACTGGCAGAGGTAGGAAAGACCACAGGCTTCCCTCCAAGTGGTCACTGGCTCTGTCCCTCTCCCTGAAGAGCTGCCATGTTTGGTTGGGCAGCAATCCATTGAATGGCTGCTGAAAGAAGGAAGGAGGAAATCCTGATCCCACTCCCCTGTCTATCTGAGCCCCTCCAGTGCCCCTCTCCCTGGATGACATCACTCACCTGCAGGAGGGGTGGGGCTAATCGTGTCTCTGCCTCTAACTCCCCCTCCTGTCCTGGGAAACTTCCCCTCATGTCCACAGCCGGCTCTTGTGAAGCCAGGAGATTCCATAGGCCCTCTGTGCCGGTAGGAAGTTCTCCCCATTGTCTATCCTCATTCCCTACTCTGGCCATGCCTGCTTCTTTATCTTTATTTTTGGAGAGGGCGCAGGGACTGTTCAATCTCAGTTTTTCCATCTGTAGCTGCAATAAGGGCCACTGATCTCTCCTCACTCTCTGCCCAGGGTGTGCTCATAGCACTACTGGACCACTATGCCCCAGCCTGGCCCTGCTTGGGAAGAAGGACAGTGACCCAGGATGGAGAAATGACACAAGGCCAGGCAGCCTGGAGTAGCTGGGCCTACAAGGGAAGGGCTGCCCAAGAGGGAAGGGATGAGCACGCTGCCCATGGGGGTATGTAAGCAGGGCTGGATAGATCTGCGGCCAAGCTGTAGAGAGGAGTGAAGTAACTGCTAGAAGGTGGCCCAGACGCTCTTCATGTCCTCTCCCCCTTGGAGGCTGCACTGAGCCTTGGTGCCCAGCCCTGTGCTGTGAGTGGGGTGGGGCAGCACAAGGAGGTGGCTCCTGCCTTTGAGGAACTCCTTGGCTGGTTGGGTAAGGAGCTCACACACAGGGGACATCACAGGGGAAGGCTGAATTGGGGCTGCATTCCTGACCCTGTACCATCAGGGAGAAAGACTTCAGGGTGGGTCAGGGGGTCAGAGGGAGAGGGGAACCAAGGAGGGCTTCCTAGGGGAGGTTTCCTATGCAGAAGCCTTTCCCTAGCTCCCTAATTTTATGAGGAAATTCCAAGCCCCTCCAAGCCCCTTAGCCTTGCACTTGAGACCCTACAGAATCTGGCCCCTTCTGCCTCTCTTCCTCCTCTCAACTCCCTTCTCACTCCTGCCAACCCAAACTCTCTTTGTGCCTTGAACACACTGTGCTTTCTCACATCTACCCACCTTTACAGGCTTTTTCCTCTGCCCCTCCCTGCCTGGGCAATTCTTATTCATCCCTCAAGATCCAGCTCAAATGTCTCTTCTTGGGCAGCCCTGCCCCACAGCTTCTCTCTGCCCAGCACTGTCCACTGTAAGTTTCCAATGCTGCCTTCCTCATCAGACTGTGCACTCCCTGAGAGCAGGGTCTGAGTCAGTGTCCTCTCTGTGTCTTCAGAGGCCAAGCCAGCGGGCACCAAACAGGCACTGGGGGATCTCTGTTGAGTAAAGGAATCAATGAATGAATGATTAGATGCAGGAATGGAAGCACACTGAGTGGGTAGATTGGAGAGGCCGAAGCAGCAGAAGCCTGAGGAGTGCAGGCTGTGGACGTGACAGCAGCGTAGCTGAGGGTGAGACTCCCAGTCCATTAAGACTGAAGGGAGGTATTGCTGGGAGTTCTGCCTCCCCCATTTGGCTAGATCCCAGCCAAGCCATCAGTGATCCCCAGGGACAAGAGGCTGGAGTGGGAAGCAGGAAGAGAGCCAGGAGCTGTTTGGTGGGTAGGGGAGCCGGGGGGTGCAAGAGCATAAAGGCAGTTAACCCTCACGGAGCCATCCAGCTCCGGCAACCAAGAGGTCCTGTGCAGGCCCGGATGGGAAGAGGACTGAGGCTCAGCACCAGCATCGCAGCCGGAGGAGAGTGACAATGCCACAGCTTTGGTTTCCCTGTCTGGGAAAAGATGGCTCCCCAGTCTCCGACCCTCTGCACCCTGGCTAGAAACCCTACAAGGGTCCCTTCACTACCTTCCTTGTCTGAGCCCTCCAAGAGCTTTTCCTTCCCCACATCTGGACCCTCTGAGGTCACGCCACTGCACACACCCCCCACCCTAGCCCAAGCCTGAGCCACTTCCACGCTCCCCTTCCCCATCCTCTTTCCCAAGCCCTCCAACCTCTCCCTTCAGAAAGCTCTGGTCTCATCTGCCCCTTGGCCCATGTGGCCCCAGACCTCACTGATACCCACATTGGTTTAGCCTCCACACTGGCCTCCCGGCTCCCACCCTTCCCTTCCAGTTCAACCTTGACAGTGCCATTGAGGCAGCTTTCTAAATCCCAAATCTGATTATGTCCCTCTGTCGCACAAAACCTTTCTGGACCCCCCAGGGCCCTCAGGAGAAAGCCCACGAGGCCTGGAGTTCAAAGTCCTGCACGATGTGGTTCCTGCCTACCCCTCCAGCTTCCTCATTGCTCCAGGCACACACCTCATCCCAACCCAGGGCCTTTGCTTATACTGTGCCCACGCCCCACCCCCACCTGTTAGCTTGATCTTGGTCTTTACTGCTTAATTATTTTCAAGCTATTTTATGTTAGGAAGCTTAGGAGGCCCCAGAGAGCAGAGCCACTATTGCCAATTTCTTTTCTGGATCTCCCCACAGGGTGTAGAATGAATTGTCCTGAGCTCATGGAGGTGGTCACACATTCATCCACCCCCTCCCGGCCTGGGTGGGCCAGTGTCCCAGCTGTGTCCTCAACCACCAGGAGAAGGAAACAGCCACTCACACACACTCAGATGAACACATACTATAGACACACACAGCCACACGAGCACCAACATACACACTCATGCACACTAGCACCATGATCACACACCCACACTGGAACACATGCTAATATATACACGGTATACCCCCCACCACACACACACACGGTAGTATTAATATTCACACACTAACAAAACACACACCAACATGAATACACGTGAAATCAAACAGGCTCAATATTGAGTCACTCTATTTTGCAGACACAGCACACAAATTAACATGCATGCCAATATACAAATTCAAACACACACAAATGCATAAACACACACACCCACGCATACACACACATACCCCTGCACACATACTCTCACAAAAAGTCTGAGAGTCACACTGGGATGCTCACACACCCTGACATGCTGCTGCACATCCAACCACCAAGGACCCCAGAACTCTACATGCCCCTCTACACCCCACATGTCCCTTGTACCCCCCACATGTATGCACACACACACACACCGTCACATAGCCTGGCATAGACCTGCACTGCCACTGCCTTGGAGACTTGGAGACACATGTCACTTGCCTGCTACCTTGGCAGCCCTCAGATGGTAGAAGGGCATCTCCACAGAACCCCCTCCACTCACCTGCACATGCATCTCGCTGCATGTGGGTGCTCAAGAGGCTGGTGCACAGGAGCCTCATCCTAACCAGCCCTATGACTCTCTCTGGGATAGGGGCTTTGGGGACAAAGTTGCCTAAATTGGCAGCTCTGAATCCCAACCTTCATTCCATGGAGAGCAGTTGCCCCAGACCTGCTCCAGGACCACTCTTATTCATAATTCATGTTCTCTCTCTCCACACACACACACACACACACACACACACACACACACACGCCCTGGTCTGGGACATCATCCCTCTCCAGAGTCCTGAATTAGTCTATCAGACTCCAGGGCTCCTTGGAAACACACACACACACACACCCACCCCGCCACCCACCCACACAGACCTCCCCCACCCCAGCCCCTGAAGGGATGGTTTACGTTCATTATCAAGCCCTCCCAGAGCCACCATCCCCTTCTATGGGATCCCAGCCCCAACACGCCCTAGGTTGATGTCAGGCACCCCCGCCCTGCACAGAGACCCCCCTCTATGCTATAGTCCAGCAACAGGGTGCCCTGGAGCAGGATCGATCCTCCCACGTGGCTCAGCTCTACACCAACCCCAGCTCCTTGGAGGGACTCCCAGGACCCTGTCCGTGGAACCTCCTGCAGCCACTCACCCAGACCCCAGCCCCTCAACAGTACTCACGGCTCAGCCGGTCGCGCTGCCGGGTACTGCTGGCTCCTGCAGAGGATGGAGTGGCCGCATGCCTGTCCCATCGCTCCTCATCATCTGCCTCCCCAGCCAGACTAAAGTGGCACCTCGCCCTGTCCACCCTGCCCGGGGTTCCAGGCAAGGCGCCTGGCCCAGCAGGCACGGGGACCAAGAGCAGCGGCCTGTCCCCGACTCAGCCTGGACTCAACACCCCAATCCAGCCCTGCTGCCCTGGTTGCTCCTGCTTCTCCGCTGCCACTGCCTCTGCCGCTAGGCTTACTCTGGGAGGAGGTTGGAGCAGGTCTGATAATGCAGAAGGGGGAGGGAGGAGGGAGGAGGAACAGAGAGGCCCAGACAGAGAGGGAGAGAGGGAGGGAGGGGTAGAGAGAGACTCTGGCTGGGAGAGAGGAAAAGAAAGACACACACAGAGGGAGAGACTGAGAGAGAGAAACAGACAGAGACGGGAAGGGGTAGAGAAACACATGAAGGAGAGGAGAGAGGGATCAAAGCCCCATAGTGATCAAGATGGAAATACAAAAGATCAGAGAGGCATAGGGAAAACACACACACAGAGGAACAAAGACCGGGGGGCGGGTAGGCAGGGGGGGGGGAAGACATGGAAATGGAGAGACAGAGAGAGAGAGAAAGCTGATAGAGGAGCCCAGGGAGAGAAATGTGAGGATAAGGGATTTTGAGGCATTTTCAATGCTTGTGAGCTTAGCATGGGATCTGGGTATGAGGGGCAGGTAGACAGAACCCAGACCCTCAGGGCAAGGGGACACTCCCATGCCCTCCTCAAGTATGGAAGGGCCATAGAGCCTCCTGGTAGAACTGGATTCTCTGGCCTCCCTTACTGGGATTGTATCATGTCCTAGGGTGCATCCTCAGCATGGAGTTGGGTACACAGGGGGCTCAGGGGGCTTTTGCTGATGGTCTTTGGACTCAAAAGCCTCATCACAGAGTCTACCTCTTGGTGGCTCTATTTAGCTTGGACACTGTGGGAGATGATGCATGAGCATGGAATTCTACTAGGAGTTGTGGCACCCAGGCCACAGCACACCCCACATGGCTTCACTGTCCAGACTATAGGCATAGGGGAGGGCCTGCTTCACCTCTGCCATGTGCCTGAGGGCAGACAGACTCCTGACTCCTGAGGAGGAAGCATTAACCCAATGGAATATGGGCATTTCAGGCAATGGGACATGTAGGAAACTGTCTCAGCAAAGCTCCTGTTGGACAGAGGAGAGGAAGCTCCACACCTGGTGGCAGGAAATGGGGGTTCAAGTCCTGGTTCCACCACTAACTTCCTCATTCATTCATTCATTCATTCAGGAACACCTACTATTGGCCAACCTCGTCAGATATGACTCAACCGTGCCTTGCCTTGGAACAGCACCCAGGCAAGGGGAAGGGGGTACTTGCTGTGTGACAGAGGGGAGCACAGGGTCTGTGGTGCCCAGAGGGAGCCCAGCAGTTGGCAAGCATTTCTAGAAGAGAGGATATCAGCTGGGTTTTTTAAGGCAAGGAGGGGGCCCCAGGAAAAGGGGGTGCATTCAGGATAGAGGAGCTACACATAACCCTCACTAGTAACCCCACCTCTCTGAGCTGTGGCGGGGAGTAACCCCTGCCGCACACACCGAGCTCCAGGCAGAAAAGCCCATGAGGCTGAGTGGAAACCTGACCCTGCTGAGGGGTGTGGGTGCGTCCAGGGAAGGGGGTGCACAGGAATGACCAAGCTTGTGCGGGAGCCCTGCCCAGGCCGAGGGCTACAGAAAGCAGTTGTCTGTGACTTAGGAAGCGTTAGGAAAGAAAATGTGAGGGAGCCTTTGCTTCCCACTGTGGCGCCAGAAGGTGGAATTTTAGATCTCTGAAAGCTCTGGGCAAACTGTTTCCTCAACCTGGCCCATGCCTAGGACCTCGCCCCTCCATGCCTGCTAGCTAGGAAGACATTCTATGGGCTCAGAAAGCCAAGGCCCTGGACCACGTCCAGTTTGGGCCTTTCACAGCTCCCTTTCATGCCCTGAGGAGCCTAGTGGTCAGAAGCTGAGTCAGAGGAGTTCAAAGGAGGGTGCCTCCTGGGCACGAAGGGGAGCAGGTGCATTGAGGCCTTACTTGCCTCTCAGCCTTCTTTCTCCTCTCCTGCTCTGGAAATGATGGTAGAGGTCTCATCCTCAAAAATCTCCCAGGATTATGCTCAAACAAGTCAGGGGGGAGGGAGGGTCTCCTGCCCTGCCCACCCCACTGCCACACCAGCCTCTACAGTTGCCCCGGAAGTAAGGAGTCTGTAGGAATGAGGTGCAAGATCCAGGACTATGCACACTCCAGGACTTAGAGCCAGGCAGGTATAAGTTCAAATCCCAGCTCTGCCATGTGCTCTGGGAGAGTTATTTAACCTCTCTGAACTTCAATTTAGTGTTCTCATCTGAAAGATGGGTGACAAATTCCAAACTCAAAGAGTTGTGAGGTTTGGGTAATGTCCATAAAGCTCCTGGTACATAGTGCGTTCCTCCCCTTCCCCCTCCAAAGAGGTTGAATTGATGGCGCCAAGGAAGTAACAGCCCCAAATGTTGGGGTAAGGGTTCCTGCAAGGCAGTGTCGGGAGGGGACAGGTGCCGAAAAGAGAGAAGGCCTGAGACTGTCCAGGCCTGCTCTTCACTCCTCCAACCGGCCTGCAAAACCAGCCAGTGCGGGAACCAAAGGCCCTGTTAGATTACGGCGAAGCCCCGCCCACCCCAGGCCCCGCCCCCTGCCGCTCTCCAGGGTGCTGACCAGCTTGCACCGCTTTCACACGCCCTGGCCCACTGCCCCGCACCCGGCCAGCAGACATAATTTTTTTGCTCGTTGGGGAGCTGGAGGGAAGCAGGATGTTCCTGGGAGGCGGGTGGCTGCCAAAGGCGACGAGAGGATGCAGCCTCTGGGATCCGGACTCCGCTCCGCGCCCACCGCCTCGCGAGGACCGCAGGCTCCAGCTACCTCCTCATTGCCAAAGAAGGCGGCTTCTTCTCATTGTCCTCCCCGGCCCCTCCCAGGCGGCTGTTTCATTCGCACCTTCCAGATGGCCGCTCCTTTGTCTCCCTCACTGATTCTTCTTATTTTTGCCCCCTCACTGGAGGACCGGACCCTGTTTCCCCTCATTATCCACCCCACCCCCACGGAGCATGGAGTGCTCCCCCAACACCCCAACTCCCGAGTGCCCCCTTGGGCCAGCTCTCTCTCTGGAGCTCCAGCTGTCCAGTACAGGCTACCTCCTCACCTCTGGGAACATCTCACAGGCCCCTCACACTCAAATATTCAACATCAACACATCTTTTGTCTTTATCAAAGGCATCAGCAAACGTCTAATCCCCAATCTGGAAACTTCAAGGTTGCCTTGACTCTTCGCTCTCCTTCACTTCCTCTGTCAAACCTGTCATAAAGGCTTGTCAATTCTCCCTCTGTAATTCTCTCACATTTATCCACTCCCTCCTTTTGCTGAGCCCCAGCTTACGTCCCCCTTCCCTGGTCATTCTCCAGCCCCTTACTCCAACTCAATCCCTTTATTCCATCTCCATCCTGCCTCTAGCACTGACTTTCTAAGACATCTAGCTGGTCATGTTAACTCCTCCTCAAAACCTTTGCTTGGTTCCCAGTGCTCTCAGGATAAAGGCCAAGCTCCTCAGCCTGGCATTTGACGTTTCTCATGATCGACCCTGGCCGACCTCTCCACTCTCTGCTCCAGGTGGAGCAGGGTCTAGTCCCTAAGCACATGCTAGTCTTTTCCTCCTCCTTGACTTGGTATAGTCTGTTTCCTTTCCTAGGCTGACTTCCCTCTGTCTTCCTGGCCCAGCTTTCCTAGGCCAATTCAACACACACGTGCCCCCACCCACCAGGGACAGGGTAGGCAGGAGGGGTCACTGGATTCTGGGCGGAGCACGCCTGGCGGTCTCTCCCCTCCCTAACTTGCCACCTGTCCCAACCCCTCATCCCCCTGCTCAGGTCCATCTCCTTTCTCCTACTGGATCACATTTTCCTCAAGGACAGGCTGAAGTCCTATTCACCTCAGCTCCAGGCCCCAGCCTTTGGGCAGCCTCACCAGGTACAAGTGAGAAATGTTGAGGTAGGAAAGTAGGAAGGAGACACAGGTGAGCATGGAAATGAGATGGGGGCACTTCAGAGCTCAGTCCAGGACACACTGGAGCAAGCCCTCAATAAGAGGCTGCAGGTGGATGTGAGGACACAGGTGGTGCAGGTCCTACCGATCTGCTGTGGGAATTCTCCTCCCCTGTAGGGAAAAGACTGAGGCTCTGGAGCGTGAAACAGCCCACTGCTCTCCAGGGGGAAGGCTGGTTATTGGCAGAACACTGGTTTCACGGAGGGCTGGCCCGAAAACTCCTGGGTGACTCCCTCTGGCTGGGCGCCAGGATGTCTACATCTGGGTCTTGGCAACGAGACCCCAGCAGGGAGGTGGGGGAAGGCATCAGAGGGAGCCATCTCACAGTGCTTCTCCCTCTCCTCCTCAGCCAGAAGCTGCCAACTGTGGCTCCACGGACAACAGCTAGAGGAGCACCACGTCCTTGGCAGGGGCCTGGCATACTTCCCTGTATTTCCACATTAAGCACAGACCCCACCACACCATGGTTGACAAGGCCTTTGCTGAAAGGAACAAAAGGCCACCACTGCCTCCAGAATGGCTTCTTCCATATCTCAGGAAGGTGGCTTTGGGGATGCAGAAACCGAGGGCTGAGGCATTGTGGGCCTACTTCAGGTTCCAGGATCAGCCAGAGCTGCCCTTTGGGGGAAGGGGTGACCTCAGGTGGGGGCAGTGGGCTCCCTGTTCCTGCTGGGCAGGGGGATGAAGTGGTGGTACAGACGGCAAGTTCAGGGAGGGGAGAGAAAGCCCCTCAGCTCAGAATCCTATCATTTTACCTACACTGCCCCATGGATGGGGTGGGAGTGCTGAACCGGCCCAGGGAAGATGGGCTGACTTAGGGTGGGCACAGAAAAGAGGAGAGGGATGTCAGCCTAGGATGGGGCTGGACCAGACACTTGGAAGTGCCTTCTGCCCAAGGTCGAGGTCATCTCCTGGGATACGGATCAGGCAGCATAAGGTGCTAGAGCCAGTAGAGTCCAATCCCTCATTGTACAGATGGGGAAACAGGTGAGAGAGGGCAGAAACACACCCAGGTCACACAGTGAGCAAAGGACAGGGCTGGGCCTATGACCAAGGACTCCTGGTCACTGCCCCACTGGACTAGCTCCTCCTCTTGTAATCTTTCACCTCTCCTCCTCCCCTCGTCCAGCTGGACAGAGGGCTGGGCGGGAAATCTGCAGATACAGCTTGTAACCCTGGGAAGGGATCCCCAGGAATGTGTAATTTCAGCAGGACAGGTCAGAAAAGAAGTGACTCTGTGGCTTCCAACTCTGGGAAAGGTTTTACCCTCCTTGGCGCCCTGGCCCAGCTCCCTCACCTCCACCTCCCTCCAATCCAGCACACTAGGATCCTCCTTACCAGGAGGCCCGAGCCACCCACTCAGCCCTAATCTACCTCTTCCCCCTTAACTCCCTGCACCTGAGTGGGGGGGCAGGAGGGGGTGTGACTCAGTGGGATAAAGGCAGCTGCTATATTTGAATGATTATATAAGCCAGCAGGGAAGCAGCTGCAACGTGACTCCATCAAGGTCGGGAAAGAAGTTGCGTCTGGGTCCAGGAGGGAGGATCTCCTCCCTCCATCCTGAGGCTCCAGACTGGGTTCAGACAAGACTCTATAAGAACCTGGAGATTGCGAACTAGAACTAGGTTATACATTGCCGGACTGCAAGGTAGGTTTTCCCTAGGACTAAACATGCTGTTCCCTCTCCATCACCTTAGAAACCTCCTGACTTCTGGAAACCCTAAGGCCAGACCTAGACTAAGCCCCAGATCGTCTCCCAGGAACTCTCTCCAGAAGGAAAGACAGAACGGAAAACACAGTTTGTCACCAATTTAGAAGAGTGACTGCTGGGGAGGGAACCAGGCATAAAGCCTTGGCTTGCCCGCGCCAGCTGGGGAAGACCTGTGTTCCTGTTCCAGCTCTACCATTTACTAGTCATTTGACACTGGCAAGTCTATGCCTCAGTTTCTTCATGGATAAAATGAGAACAAAGAGTAACTTTTTTATAGGGTTTGTAACAAGGATTAAATAAACTGACACATGCAAAGGCTTAGCCCAGCAGGTGGTGGGTGCTTCATAAGGGCTTATCAGCATCATCATTTGCATGTCATTACTGCCAACACGAAGGACTGGCTAGAGACCTCCCAGGTGGCTGAACTGACCCCTTCGCCCTACTGACAGCTGATCTGAGTGGAAGGTGGGAGGCCAGAGGAGAGAACTGAGATCTAAGAGTCAGGAGCTCCGCCAGACGTGCTGTGTGCCCCTGGGCAAACCCCTGCCCTCTCTGGCCCTCAGTCTATAAATGAGCCCTCGGGGTCCCCAGCTCTGGAGTTCATGTTTGCAAAAAGATTTTACCCCACTGGGATTAGTGACCTGTGGTAGTGGAAGCTGCAGGAGAGCTGGTCAGGATGGGGGTGATCTGGGGGTGGTATGAGCTGGAGGCGGGCACGGCAGCCAGTGCTGGGCACCAGCACGAGGCCCACCTCCTCAGGGCCTCTTGGCAGCTCCTCCTAGGGGGGTTCTGGGGGCCTCCGGAGGAGGAAGGCTGTGCCCACTGGGCTTTGTTGCCATGACGCTGGTCTCCATGGTGTTAGGCACACAGCCCTCCTCTCACCCAGGAGGAGGGACTGGAAGTGACAGAAGCTGAGGAGGCTCAGGCCCTGGGCTCCCCTGGCCTGTCCCTCTGTCGCCATCAGTGCCTGTGGGGTCCCCATCCTGTGCCCCTCAGGAGGGAGGGCAGGGAGGAAGGACAGCTTCCACCTCAGAGGGTCAAAAGAGTGACACATAGAGGACTCAGAGTGACTGAGGTGAAGGGAGAGACATGCCGGAGTGCAGAGGAGTGGCAGAGAGAAGGGGAGGGTAGCGGGGAGCTGGGGAGCCGCAGAAGCGGGGAGGGCAGGGCGGTGGGGAAGAACACACTGCAGTCACGGAGGGGGAAGGGCCTCCCAAGCTGACAAGTGGTGGGAGGCACCATCCAGCCCATCTCTTAGGTCTCAGTGTTTTGAGGTGGATGGTGGTGGGAGGACAGAATGGAGGAGGAGGAGCGGGAGGGAGGGGGGCAATTTTCCTAGAGAGCTTTGTATGCAGGGGCGTTCATACACGTGCAGCCTGTGTGTGTATATGTGTGTGTGTGTGTGTGTGTGTGTGTGTGTAAGTTCAGGAGAAAGTGTGCAGGCACCACGTGTGCAGGGCATGAGTGTGTGTGGCATGTGTGTGCCTGTGCCACTGTGTCTCCAGGGTGATAAATACAGCAGTAGGAGCTGTAACCATGGCAGAGAAAATGCGGAAATTTCCACAGGCTGAAAGTGGCGTGGGAGAGGGGAATACGCTGGGGTTGAACCAGCTTGGTCTGACCAAGGAACCCTGTCCCTGACAGCTCTTCCCTGGGCCAGTCTCCAGCTGGACCCAAGTGGCCAGGGCACGCACATGCACACACACACATCCTAAGTGCACCCTAAGTTCTTCTGGATGGAAGAACAATCCAGAAGAGCTTCCTGAAGGAGGGGTCATATTGGAAGAGAGGTTGGGAGGTTCATGCCAGCTATCCTTCTATGTATATGAGAGACAGACACACCCCAGATCAAAGTCTGGGTCACTTAGGTCACAGAGCTGACCAAAGGAAGCTGGCTGGGGAAGACCTCAACACCAGAGGCATGGGGGACAGGCCCTGGAGTGACAGTGGCGCACTAAGCTCCAACCACAACAGGCTGCTCGCTTCAGGGCCACATCACCTTGCCTGTGGCTCCTGACATTCTCTCTCCCAGAAACATCTCCCTCTCAACTCCACCTGCAGAAACACTGCTTGTCCTTCCAAGCTCACCTCCTCTTTAGAGTCTTTCTTGATCAATTCCCCCAACCAGAAAAGCTCCTCCTCCCCCCACGCCACTTATTCATCTGCTCTGGCTCATTGTTCAGTGAAGCCCTGAACACACTGTAGGTGTTCAAGAAATGCTTGTTGAATGAAAATATATTGGGCCTGGAAAGGACTCTGGATGCCATGATGCCTCCCCAGACATATTTGGGAAGGGGGTTATCGAGGGACAGTGCCAGGTACTTCACACGTATTAGCTCATTTAATCCTCCCATTAGTGGGTGCTATTAATACCTCCAAAGTACAGAAGAGAACACTGAGGATCAGAGACCTCAGGAACTCAGCCAAATCTAGTTTGCAGATGGGAGTGTCGGCATCTGCCCAGTTGGCATCCACACCACTGCTTTTCAAAAACAACCAGTGGTGGGCAGGGGGCTTAGGAGCCATGAGAGCATGGGGCCAGGAAAGGTCTCAGCTCCAGGCCCCCCTTCCAATCCCCGGGCTCAGGGGAAAGCGGAGAGGAGGCAGGGCCCATCTTCCCTTCCCCAGCCTCATTGATTTCTTGTGGAGCCCAGGGGTCTCCTGAGGCCCAGCCCTCGAGGGCTGGATGGCTGCTGAATGCTTTGCAGGGTAGGCAGGTTGAGCAGGAAGGAGGTGGAAGAGAGACAGACACCCCAACCCACCTCCCAGCCCCCACTCCCCGCCCGGCTCAGCCTCCTCTCCATCCACGATGCCTTCACCCCCAAGCTCTGACTTGCCATAGCCTCCTCTCCCAGGCCTCCTCATGCTCCCCTGCCATTAGGCCCCGACTTGGGTTGACCCTGGAAGCCCTGTCCTCCTCCCCCAACACTTCAACCCACCCTCACCCCAACGTGCACCCCCTCCTTACCATGTACAGCTGGAAAGGCTTCCAGTCTTCAAGGCCAACTCAGGGGCACCTCCTCCTCCAGGAAGCCTCCTCCCTCTCCAAGAGCTGCTGCCCACACCTCGGCAGGTCTGTTTCCAGGTTCTTTATCCATCCCCCTCAACCCAACCTCAAATAATATGTGAACAAACCACCCAAGGTCCCAAGAGACCCCATATCTACAAATCTTTGTGACAAAGACCAGCAGAGCCTCCTGCCCTAATCCACCCAACACTGCTGTCTTTACCATAATTCATTAAGGTTGAGGCCCCGAAGACTCCTGTTGGGATGTCATCCCTGATCCCCAGGAAAAGCACTTTAAGCATCATTAACTCTTGACAGTTCAGATCCCCTTCCTCAGGGGACAAATGGGGCCACTTATGAGAGGAGACAGCAGAATTGAAATCAGGAAGGAGAACCCCCCCAAAATGGAGCAGTGGAAATGGACCTCAACCCTGATTCAGAAGAGCTGTATGACCTTGGGCAAGTCGCTTCCCTTCTCTGGCCTTTCTTCCTCTGCCAGGAAACAGTAAGTAGAGTACACAGGCACTGACCCACAAAGGCCTTTCCTCCCTCCTTCGGGTTCCAATGGCCTGGGAGTCCAAAGCACTTCTTGTATTGTGCTGCCTTCCAGAGTATCACCAGCCCTGGGGTCAAAGGCAGGGAGGACCAGGTCTCACCCCACACTCCAACAGAAGACGCGGGGTCCTCCAGAACCTGTTCTGGGACCCAGCAATGTTGAGTTGTCTGTGGCTGCCCCCTGGTGGCCCAATACGGTCATTGCAGCCTGTCCCTGAGCTGGAGCAAGGGACACTTGGCAGCCTAGCAGGGGAGCGCCTCCAGTCTCACCCACCCTCTCTCTGGGCCTCAGGGTTAGCTGGTCAGATCCAGGGAAGAATTCCAGGCCCTGAGCACTTGAACAAGGGTCTTCTCCTGGCTGCAGGTGGAATGGTCAGCCTGGCCTGGAGCAGCCCACCTAGGGCAGGACAAAAGTGGTAGACTCGGGGTTGGGGGGGGCTTAGTCCCAGCCTATGAAGCCAGCCAGAGAACCCATTCCAGTCTGGCATCTACCTCCCCTTCCTGAGAGACAGGAACAAGGAACCTGGAGTCCAGGCCACCAAGACCCCCACCTGCATCCAGGCCTCCCCACTGAACTGGATCAGTGAGAAGTCAGGGGACCAGCCCCCATCCACCTTGCCCAGCTCCAGTGGCTGATGCTGAGGCTGGGAGGTCAGCCTGTCTGCCCGCTGGGCCCCTGGAGAGAGGCTGGTAATGAGGCTCTAGGCAGAGGCGGAATGTGGTATCTGGCACCTTCCCAGGGAGTCCCAAATTTGTCTCTGAACAGCTTATCGCCGCCCCCCCCCCCCACTTGCCAGGGCCTTGTCTTCTTGGAGGTGGCCAGGCAGTGGCCAGTGACGGCAACTTCCTGGTCCAAGGCAGGGCACCTCTGAAGGGGTGTGCACAGGAGCCAAGGGTAACCTGAGGACCTTCTTCCTAATTTAATAAAGCTCCTGTCACTCCCTCCGTGACCCTGCGTCTCTAGAAGGGCTGATGACGAGCTACCCTGAGTCACTCACATGCCACACAACCAGCCTCTGGCTCAGAATCAGACTGCAGCAGGGAGAGGGACTCAGTCTAGCTGGGGTCTGTCCTGGTCAGAGTCAGGACCAGCAATCCCCACGCCAGCTGCACAGGAGTACAATGAGGACAGCTTGGAGGGGCTCTGTCTGGGGCAGGGGGAGAGTATCTGAACAGCTGAGGGCCTGGAGACAGCAGGGTCAGGTCCCCATCTTCAGGGTCCAAGGCACTCACTTCTGGAGTGCCTGTCCTCCTGTCCCCTCTTACCCTGGGGCACCTGAAAGCCCCAATCAATCATAGACCTCAGCACCAGGGGATAAAATATACAGATATATTTATATTATCAAAAGGTCCCCAAAGTGGGGAAGGGGCACCGGGCAGCCTAGGCCCTCCCAGTAAGCCCAGACCAGAAGGGGGGCTAAAGTCCCCCAAGTCCAGTTCTCAGCCCTGTGTACATTTACCCAAGAGCTCCCTCCCCACCCCAGCTGAGTGCTCCTTTAGAGCTGTTCTGGAGTCTGTGGCAAAGGGGTGGGCTCCCTTCCAGCGGGGGCCCCAGGGCCTTGAGACTCTGAAAGGATGGCAGTCCGCCAGAGTGCCTCACTGATGCCCATCTCTCCAACCCCTTAAACTCAGGGTGTGTGACCTGGGCGGGGAGCAGGCCAGGCCAGGAGGGCTGAGCACCTGGTCAGAGCAGGTAAGGGATTCCTCCTCAGGCAGACCCTGCTGCCTGCCCCCCATGTCCTGGCCAGGGAACCCCATGCTGCAGTCGGGATGAGGGGTCTGGGGGTATGGCTTCCTCATGCGCCCCCTGCTGGCTCACACCAGGCATGCAGGGCATGAGGGTGTCTTGCCCACGAAGGCTTCACGGTGGCCGAGTCCCACCTGCGATCAGACGTTTCGGAGGAGCTGTGGGAAGGCACAGAAGTCCAGATTCCATGAGCACGTTGTGAAGATTCACAGGGAGCAGGGGCCAGGGGCCAGCAGAGAGGGGTCTCCCGGGAGCCAGGTGAACCCAAGGGGCCTGTCAGGACTCCCACTGAGGATGGAGGGACAGGGCCGAAGGGCACTCAGAGAGGAGAAGCAGTGGTGAGTCAGGTGGAAGGCAGGCTCCAGCCAGGTCCCCAGCCGCCTGTCCACAGGGATGGAGAGCCACTCACAGAAAGGGGGTCCGCAGTAAAGGCAGCCACGCTCCGGCGCATCTCATTCTCACTGCCGCGCAGGGGGATCAGCGAAACGCTGCCCAGCCGGACCTCAGGCACCGCCCGGGACACGCGTGAGGGCTCTGAGGGCCACACCAGGCCGTCGTGCTGGGCAGCAGGGTAGAGGAGGGGTGTTGGGGTCTGGGCTCGGTTCGCTGGCCTAGACACTCAGCTCCGGATCCACCCACCCTTCCCAGAAACGCCTCCAGCTATGATCTGAGGCGAAACCCTCAGCTTTGATCTGAGCCGATATGAGAAACAGCTGTTAGGAGAACATGACTGTATTCCCCCCACCCCGCCAAAGCCCAGCCAATTACATTACTCAACAGCCCTCATTTCTAGGTCCACAAACAAACCGCTCCAAGAAAGCAGTGCCAAGAAAACAGTTCTAGAGGAACATGTCTGCTTCCTTTCACCAGGAACCAAGAAAACTCTAGAATCTGCTCTGTTTCCCTTTAGACTTTGACTACCAGGAAGCTCAGGGCTAAAAGCTCAGCCCAAGCCCTGGTACAGTTTTGTCTCCCTTCTCCCCAAACAATTCTGACCTCTCATTTTAAAAAACTGTTTTGGGATTTCCTTGGTGGCCCAGTGGTTAAGAGTCTGTGCTCCCACTGCATGGGGCACGGGTTCAATCCCTGGTTGGGGAACTAAGATCCTGCATGCTGCACGGCCAAAAGACAAACAAACAAACACCTATTTTAAGTCCAACCCACCCCTCTAGGCCTGCTCTGGCTTCGAGTCCTTCCCAGCCTGTTCCCACCTGGCCCACTGCAGCAACTACCTCACCGGCCTCCTCACCTCCAGGTTCGGCCCTTCAGCCCATCCTCCCCTGCATGCCGCACCCAGAATGAACCCTCAGACTCAGACTCAACCCTGCGCACCACTCTTGCTTAAAACTCTCCCTTCAAACTGCCGACTAGGTCAAGTTCAGCTTCCTTGGCGTGGCCTTCAAGACTGAGATTTTACTCCCAACTTCGTTTCCAGTGCCAACTTCTAGCATGCCTGGCTTCTCCCTTTACACCCTGTCGGCAATCCTGCTACGCCTGTGTGCAAACTGTTCCCTTTGCCTCGAAGCCGCCCCACCCCCGCCTTTGCTTGGTGAACGCTCCCTCATCCCCAAAGATTCAGCATCCACGATACCCCCTCCCTGCTGCCTTCCCCACCTCACCCAACACCTCCATGATGTAGGGTCCCTGGCTTCCCTCTGTCACCACAGCACTGGGCTCTAACAGGCGCCTTCTGAGTCTGTTTTCCTTTCCACAGGGGGCGTGAGTGCCCCAGGGTAGGGGTCTGCACCCTCTGTCTCTAGCATGCCTGGCTCAGGGCTGGACCAGAGCAGGTACCAGGAAGGGTTTAATGTGAGAATGAACGAACAAGTGGATTAAAAGCAACTCAACATCCTGAAGCAATCGGTGGCCTGAACAGTGAAGAAGCACTCATACCCCTTCTCTGTAATGGAGGTCTCCAGGGACCCACCGCGCACCCCACGCCTGGTACCTGCATGAAGAGGAAAGTGGCGAACCACTCCCGGAGCTCCATCTGTGTCTCACAGCACAGGTACCTACAGGGTGGGGCATAGGTCTGGATGCCGCCAGGGTCTGGCTGAGCAAGGATACCCTACCCTGTTCCACCACCCAGGGTCTCGTGGGCAGGGCCCAGATCTGGACAGTGAGGGGGCCCAACCAAGGGAGACATGCTACCATCTCTCCTCGGCCTGGGGCCCTCACTCACCACTGCTGCTTCTCGTGTTTCTCCGTCTCGTGCACCACCGTGAAGCCCCAGCTGCAGAGAAGGGGCAGGTGGGGGTCACTTGATAGCTCAGAGAGGTCTCACAGCCCCAGTGAGAGCCTAGGACAGAGCCCAGAAGCCTGGGCCAGGGCTGGGGGCAGAGTTCAAGTCCTTCTGCGGGCACAGCACATCCCGGCCGCTGCCTCTTCTTCTCACAGCCCTGCCAGCCTCCCAGGGCCTTGGCTCCCCCACCCCCCAGCCCTATCCTCCAGAGAGAAGCAGGCACAGCCAGCGGGTAAAAGGAGAATGCCAGAAACCCCAGCCTAGTGATTGCAGTTAATAACAGTGATAGTGGCTATGCATCACTTTTCAACTTTTAAAACATACCACCTTATCAATTATACTTCAATTAAAAAAAAGAAGAAGAATAAAAAACCATACAACCACCCTTTGGAACAGGCGTGCCATTATTTTCCCCATTCCTCAGATGTGGGAAGTGAGGCACAGAAAGGTCCCGGAGCTAGTCAGTGACTAACTGGATTTCAACCCAGGCCAATGGTTCTTAAACATCAGCAAGCATCAGAGTCCCTTAGGTGGCTTGTGACAGCACAGACTGCTGGCCCCACCCCCAGAGTCCACGATTTAGCAGATCTGGGGTGGTACCCAAGAATTTGGGCTTCTAATGTGTTTCCAGGTGATGCTGATGCTGCTGGTCTGGGAGACCACACCCTGAGAAGGATGAGCCAGCCCCTGTCAAGTTCACAGCCCTCAGCTGTGCCTCCCCCATCAGTTCTGAGCCCCAAAGGCCCTAGTCCGTGGACCCACCTCCCCCGCCCCAGCTCACCAGGTGGGTGGCCGGAGTTTCTTCTTCACTCCCAGGTAGACTTTGAGACTCCTGATGGGCCACTCCTTCTCAGGCCTGTGACTCTGGGTGGGGAAGGGAGAAGGAGCAGGAACTTCAGTCAGTCAGGGTGGGCACTGGGGCAGACCTCCCAACTGGGTGCCTCCCTCCCCCCTCTCCCCAGCCCCTCTACATCCCAGCCCAGGAGCCCTCCTCCAGGAAGCCTTCCTGACAAAGCCCTCGCTGCTCACAATCTAGCTCGACAGAGCCCCCAGGCCTCTCTCCCTGCCCCAGCGTCAGACAGTCAACCCTTGTCCCCGAGGCAGCTGGACGTCCACAGCAGTTGATTCCCAATCCCTCCCTGCTGCCCCGCAAATCGAGAACTGATCTGTATCAATATCATCGGCTGATGCAGATTGTCTGCAGAGGGACAAGTCTGCACATTGCACATCATGAGTGTACAGGAGCTGAGAGCCTCGGCTGTCTGTTTGTCTCAGGTTATTTATTCTTCACCCTTCCCTGCCCCATGGAGGCTCCAGGGTTGACTGTGTGAACAGAAGGTGAGCAGTTACTGGCTCTTTGGTCCCACAAAGTGAAGGCAAATGACAAGCTGAAGCAGAATGGCCATTCGGTAGACCACTGGCAAGAACTTCCCAGTGGTCTAGGGCAGGAAGCGACAGACCAATGTATTGGGGAGGAGCACCAGATCACTGACATGCTCATCTCTAGTCCCCACCTCTGCATATGGGTCTGGGCTTGGAAGGAGCAGGCTGGCTCAGAGGCAGGGGGATGGGAGCAATGACCTCCCGTGAAGAAGCGGGTTGGAGGTCAAGCTAATGAGCCTTCCTCCTGCTCTGGGAGCCACTTGCTTGAAACCCTGCCCCCACCAGGCACCCCTGGTGCCAACGGGGACACCAGGGTGGATGGCAGGGGAGGGGGACTCACTTACAACCAAAACTGGGGGTCACAGATTGAGCCACCTCTACTGTTCCCCACCATTGCTCCCAGCCACCCCCAGGCATGGCTCCTCAGCAAGAACAAAAAGAGGGGACTAGGGGATGGCCAGGGAGATGGAGAATTTCGGGAATTGGTGGCCTTCCCTGTGAGGTCACAATAGGATGGGCTGCCTAGGGAATCAGTGGAGACTTTGGTGCTGTCACAGGGGGTGTAGTTTAAGAAGGGCTTATTAGGAAACTTCACCCTGCTTTCACCCCAAGTCCTCCTAATGACCAAGCCCCTGATGCGGGAGCCCCACATCTCCTGCACATAGCAGGACAACGGCTATGTGCCCAAAAGGGCCAGAACAAGGTGAGCTGCGGGCACAGGATGATCAGGGCTGCAGGCAGGGAGGAAACTGGGCAGAGATAAGGAAATCAGGCTGCTGATATGGGAGAAACAACGTCTAGGGAGAATACAAGAAAGAAGAGGCCTGCATGCAAGCAGGGAAGACATAAGGCTGAGAGCACTGAAGAAATCAGACTGCAGTTGGAAGAAACCAGGCAGCAGGAACGGAAAGACTGAGACAGAGGCGGTAAAAGAAGTTAGGCTGCAGGCGTGGAAAACATCCGGCTCTGAGCATGATAGGAGAAAGGATGTGGGGGAAACTGAGCTGCAGGTACAGAAGGAATCAGGGTGAGGGAATGAAAAGCAGACAGTGGGCTTGGAAGAAGTCGGGCTGTGGGTGTGAGGGGAAGAGAACTAAAAGCAAGGAGTAAAGTGAATCCATAGTGGGAGGAGCCGGCCCAGGAGTGTGACAGGAACAGTGGTTGCAGTCAGGGCATAGAGAGGATTAAGGGAATGGAGGCAGTCAAGCCAGGCTGTGGCTCCTTCAGAATCAGAAAAAACAACCCTCAAGCTGCTACTTCCTCAGGTACTGGTGCATGTGGCGTGTACGTGGCAGGCTGATGATGTGAGTATGGCCAAGACAAGAAGGTTGAGGGGGACTTTGGGGGGCAAGGGGAGCGTCAGTCAATGTAATCTTCATTTCTGATCAAACAGCTCATGTTGCCAGCATCTCTGAGGTATAAGGTCACTGGCAGGGAATGAAGTTCACTCCTTGACGCTCAAAGACCTCTGCTGGAACCAAGATCTTTGTAGAATGTGCTTTTCCCAGGGGCCTCAGTGTCTTTACCAATGGGAGACTCCAGGACGAGGCTCGGGTGTACACATAGCCTGAACTGCCAGGGACTGTCCCAATTTCAAATCTGTCCTGTTGCCCCATAAACTAGCAAATACCAGAATCACCAACACCTCAGTAGCCAAAACACACCTTCCCAGGGCTCCTGTGAGACCAGGTGCCGGCTGCCACTGGGGAGAGCACCATCTAGCCCTGCGCTGACCAGCCCTTGCTATGAGGGCTTGATTCCTGTATTTCAAGGAATAAAAAGTTGAAGCTTTTTGAGGCTGACAAGTTTGGGTTCGAGTCCCAGGCTACCACCTAGAGATGGCCTTGGGCAAGTCACCTGAAGCCTGCTTTCTCACCTGTGAAAAATGGACAATATCCCTCCACACAGGACAGTAGTGAGGTTACATGTCCCAGTATGTGAAAGGCTGGGCACCAAGCCTGGTTCGATAAACATTAGATCTTCTTTCTAGCTCTCCTGCCTCCTCTCCTCCATGTCAAGGGACCAGCAGCTGCTTTTCCAGGTGCCTCAGCCATTCTCCCTCCTCTCTGCCCACATTGATGGTCTGGTTCTATTCCAAGGGGCTAAGCACCCCTAGAGGGAGAGGGCCAGGGAAATAGCATCCAGAACCAAGGGGAACTGACTGGACGGGTGGATGGGCCCAGAAGTAAGGATGTGATCACAGAGGGAGGCAAAGGAGAGAAGAGGAGGCATTCCCCACAAGGGTCAGCAGGAGCCCAGGCTGCATAAATAGAGGTATAATGTGCAAAGAGAGGGAGGTGAGGGTCCTGCTCTATCTGCTGGGCTCCCGCGGCAGCCAGGCCTGTCCAGATGTCCTCAGGAGATGCAAGGGGCAGAAAGGGCGGGAGACACTGGTAGGAGCTCAGGCTGGACCCCTGGGCTTAGAAACACGTTTCTGTTTCCTGTCTCTTCAGAGCATCTATACTCTGTGGCACCCAAGGCACAGCTGAGATCCACAGGGGTGTCATGGGAGGCAGATCTCAGCTGAACCTGAACAGTGATACTCAGTATCATTCTAGGGATGGAGCAGCACCAAGGGAGGAGAGGATGAACTCCCCTCTCCCAGGGTGTGCAAACAAAGGCTGACAACCAGCTAAGGAGGCTACTACAGCTGGGGAATACACCACAAGCCTCTGTAGTCCTGTTCTTCTGTTTTAAGATAAGGGCAGTAGCAAGGACATTCTAATAGCCCTGGAACTCTCTCCAGGGCTGGAAAGAGGGTGGTTCCAGGGGTGACAGGAGGTGAAGATCAGAGCTCTAATTCAAACCTAGGGGCTTCCATTAACTGGCTCCACAGCCTCCACCCTGAATCTTTTGGAAAAGTCTAGAGCATTGCACTGATGGGGGACCTTACCTTGGGGGAAGGACTCTGGGATAGGGTTGGGGATGAAGAGAAGCAGACTAGGCCACAAGCTAGGGCGGAGGCCAGGAAACCATGCCTGGAGACGGCCAGGAGCTCTGGCTGTGTCCCCATGCTCCCACTAGGCTCACTTGGCCCCCAGGAGGTGTAAGGCAGCTGGCAGTTGACCCACAGCTACTCACGGTCTCAGGGACCCCGCTCCATGGCCTCTGGCTCTGTTTGATAGAGGATCAGGGTTACAGAAGAAGGAGGCCCAGGTCCAGAGCTAGGACAGTGTGTGTAGTGGTGCATGGCGGGACGTGGCTTGTATGCTGGGGCAGCGGGGGCAGCGCTAGGACGGAGATGGTGTTTGGTCTGGGAGGACGCCCGGCATATGGACAGCATGGGCACGGAGTGGGCTGGGATGGGGTATGGCCTATGAAGCAACAAGGCATGCACAGGCCACAACTTGGGGCTGTCACCACGTAGCATGTTCTTGTGGGTGCCATGACCAGGCACAGGTGAGAAGCACACGCCTGATGTGATGGCATCTAGGTACCAGGGCCTAGTAGGGCTCCAGGGCAAAGCCATGTGATCACCGAGAGCCACAGCAGGAGGGTCTCTGAGAGTCCACAGCTCCCCCCAACTGCTGTGCACCCCAAGACCCTGCGATGGGGATGCTCCCATTGTTAGGCCCAGGGGGACATCTGTGCTCGGGTGTCTGAGCACACTTGGGTGCAGGTGCCCACCTCGGGGCAGGACCCAGCAGAATCACGTACCCGAACCTCCTTGTAGAGCCGCAGGCAGCTGCTGTTGAGGATGAAGTAGCGATCGTGGAAGCCACCAGAGGGCAGGCCCAGGCCCAGGAGGCTGCGGTCCTCTCGGAACTTCATCATGCCGTGCTTGGTTTCGCCCACGTGGCTGGCTGGGGGAGGAGTGGAGTGGGCACGGGCTGCACCAACCCCCTGCCCACAGACACAGACACCCTGGGCAGGGTCCCAGGTTGAAGGAAACTGCTCCATCCTGCCCCAGCCTCCGAAGAGGCCTGCCCGCCTGGCGCCCTCTGCCTGAGGTGTTCCTGCCTGGCACCACCAGATCTCACCCCAGTTCTGGATGGAGGGACCCACCACCAGGTTGCCCGACCCTGTAGGCACCACCCATCCAGGGACACCACCTACCTAGGTACAGCAGCATGGCCTCCATGGACTGGTGCTTCTTCACCACCAGGTAGCTGTCCATGCCCAGCCCATGCAGGATGGGCAGCACCTTCTCCGCAAAGTGCAGGGGGCGCTCTGGGGAGAGGGCACAGCGTCACCAGGGCCACTTGGTCTGACAGAACTGAGGGCTGGCCCATGGACACACATCACCTACGTGCCCAAGGGCACCGTCCACTCCCTCTGCCTCCTAGCGCCACGTCGCTGCCCTGACCACTTCCCACACCCAACACATGTGGTTGGGACCAAACCTGCTCCAACCCAACATGTCCAAAGCCAAGCCGGTGATCTTCCCTGTGTGTCCTCATCAGGGAAACTGGCACCACCCCCCAGGCCACCCAGGCCAGAAACAAACCCTCCTCCCTCTCAGCCTCCATGTGTCTAATCTCTGCTTCTGTCCATCTCCTTGCAGCTACTCTGGCCCATGATCCCATCTTCTTGGACCAATACTGTGGCCTCTGAAGCAGTCTCTGCTGTGTGCTCTCATCCCCTCTCCCCATGTCTCTCTACCCAGCAGTAAGGAGCAATCTTTTCAAGCTCCCAACCACTAACCCTTCAATGGACTTACATTGTTGTCAGGCCCTGAGGGTGGCCTCCGCCTCTATCTCCAACCCCATCCCATGCCACAACCTCTCACTGCCCTTATCTTAAGCTCCTTGAAAGGATGGTGTCCCCAGCCACCACAGGGCCTTTGCCCATGATGTTCTCACTGCCTTGAAGTACTTTCCCCTCTTCTTCACCAAGGAACCCCTACCCTTCCTTAACCTCCTAACCCAGGGACTCCAAAGCCAAAGACCCTGTTATATGCTCTGGTGACGGACTTCCCTGGTGGCTCAGTGGTTAAGAATCCACCTGCCAATGCAGGAGACATGGGTTTGATCCCTGGTCTGGGAAGATCCCACATGCCATGAAGCAACTGAGCCCATGCGCCACAACTACTGAGCCTGCACTCTACAGTCAGTGCTCCGCAAGAAACAGAAGCCACCGCAATGAGGAGCCCGTGCACTGCAAAGAAGAGTAGCCCTCCGCTCACCGCCCGCCACAACTAGGGAAAGCCCGCGCGCAGCAACAAGGACCCAATGCAGCAAAAATAAATAAATAATAAAATTTTTTAAAAAGCTCTGGTGGCATTGTGGCCCTTTCCTTCACAGCAGTTAACATGGTTGTAGTTGTGCGTTTACCAGTGTGATCATGGGACAGTGTCTCTATTCCATACCAGACTACCCCCAAGAGGGTAGGGACTGTGTGTCTGGCTCCCCTGCCCAGTGCCTGGCACTCAACAAATAACGGTAAAACAAATGAACAGATACGGCCTCATCCTCCACTGCCACTGAGACCATCCTTCACCCTAAAATGCCTTTATCACTCCCCTTCACCACGATGGCGCCTTCACAACACCCCACCCCACTCCTTCTGCATGCTCATCACCACCCACTACCCCCCTCACCACCAATGCTGTCACTCACAATCCCATTATCAAATTCAGCATCTCCACCCTTGCAAGCAACACCATTCTCACCGACACCTGAGAAAGCGCCGTAGCCGACACCATCTACCCCTTCATGGTCCCTTCCTTCAGCCACATCACCTGAATCCCTGCCAGCACATCACCACCACCATCACTGAGATCACAGCATGACAGCAACATCCATCATCTAAAACCCCCTTTACCACCACTGTCAGCACACTGTGGGGTACAGGAGGACAGACTGGCGCCACCCCATTTCCTGCACCAATCCTGTGGTCACCCACCTGCCTCCTCCCTCTCGTTGACCTCGAAGCAGGTCCAATAGTCCTTCTCCCTGATGCCCACATTCCTGCGATCCAAGATCTCCAGGGTGAGCTCCTCAGCTGTCATGGATGCTGGGATCTGTGGGGACCCAGGATGAGGAGGCTGATCAGCCTACCCCAGCCCCAGCCCCTGCTCTGCCACAACCCTGCTGTGTGATCCAGGGGCCGAGCCCATCCCTCTCAGGGTCCTCTGGAGTCCTGGAATACAGGGGGGTGTCTGAGTGGTCCTGATGAGCTGGGTGGGGAGAAGGGAAAGAGACAGGCCCTGGCACCAGCCAGATACAGGTCCCAAACCAGGGCTCCCCTTAGCATGGAAGCTGTTCTCCCTTGGTCATCTGAGCCTGTGCCCAGCCCAGCCTGACTCTCCCGGCCCCTGAGCTTCTAGGTCCCTGGCCTTCACCTTGACATGTTGCTCTGTCTCCTCCTTCTTTTCCTCCAGGTACACAGTGCAGATGAAGTCACCGGCGTGCTGTGGAGAGACAGGGCTCAGCTGGAGGCCTGGGGAGCAGGTGCAGGAGGCTGGTCTGAGCCCCCCACCCCAGGCCCTGTCCTTCACCTGAGTCCCACTAGCAGTGCCAGCCACACGCATCTTCACAATGGCAGTGATCTCCTCCCGCTGCTTCCTCAACTCCTCCTCATCCACCTGGGAAAGGGAGAGGGACAGGGACAGATGGTCACTGCTGCCCAGGGGCTAAGTTCTGCCTTCCACTGCCCACTGGCTGGGGACGCACACTAAACACCATCACATAGTGGCTGATGAGGTCTTCCACCACGCGGCCGGCCTTGTAGTCCTGCCCATCTGTCTGGAAGAGTGTGGGCCCAAACACAATAGCCAGGTTGTGCGTGTTCATCTGGTTCGTGTCTGAGAAGCACTGGACACTGGACAGGGAAGGATGGAAGCCTTGAGGAGTCAGCCCAGAACTTCCCCACCTCACCTTCCCAATTCCTGACAAGTCCATGAATGGCCCCTGAGAGGCCAGGGAAGGTCCCAGTCAGAGAGGACAAGTAGTTAAGGAGACGAGGGGACAGACTTTCTGGCCGTATCTTGGGTCCTGGGGAGAAGTAGGGCTGGGAAACTGAGAGATCTGTCCACCAGCTGAAACCGCCTCTATTCTCCCACCCTGCAGGAAGTAAGCTGGGAGACAAAGTGTCCAAGACCAGGGCACATCATAAGGCAACATTCAGTTCCCAGGCCCACCTGGTTCCCAGGGGAGAAGAGTCAGCCAGACTGGGAACAGAAGAGTCTTTTCTACCCCAGCCCTCCAGTAGTGCTACTTCTCACCAGTACAAGTGGCTGATAAGGGCCTTCACTGTGGCCCGGTTGACTGGGGGCAGACGCGCCAGTAGCTCTCGGTACCTGGAGACCTTCTCCTCTTCATCCTCAATCCCTGGGTTGGGGGAGATGGATCAGGTCAGGAACCCTCTTGTAACCACCTCCCCTGTCCCACCCCTCTGGTTGCCCTGCCTCTCATCCTAGGTGATACCACTCCCTGCCCCCCTCCAAGTCAAATCAGGCCAGCCATGCAGCAAAGATAAAGAATTCTCCAAGGGACCCTGGTTCTGTATAGAGTGACAATGGGAGTAAGAAGAAAGGAGGGAGAAGAACTGGAGCCCACCACTGGGGCATGCCTAGTCCAAGTGCATGATGGGGAAGGGAGGGAAAACTGAGATCAGAGTGTACAAGTCAGCAGCACTGGCCTGGTCTCAGGCTGGGCACGGGCTGCAGGGCCCACCTGAGGCCTCCAGCCAGGCTAGGCGCTGGACTCGAGTGAAGAGCCCATCGGGCAGATCTCGCAAGAAGCGCTTGAGCGCCGAGGAGACGTCGTCCACGTGCTGCTCGCCCTCCTTGAGGCGCACAGAGCGAGCGTCCAGCCGCAGGCTCTCCAGCAGCCGCTGTGTCTTTGATGTCTGCCCACACTTGCGGTAGATGCCCTCCGACGTCAGGCCTGGAGAGGGGTGGGGCTGAGCTGGGGGCGGAGCCAAACGTGAGGGGCCAGGAGCATTGGTCAAGGGGAGGACCTCACGGCTTTCAGAGAGATCCCAGGAAGGCGAGGCTTGGCCTCTGGGGCAGGAGGTAAAAGTCTCTCGGGGTGGGGAGGGGCGGGGCCTGTGCCACGGGGGCGGGGCTCACCGCACTGGGTAATGTAGTCCACACAGCGGTACACAATCACCGGGATATCCGAGTCTCCAAGCTGCTGCTCCGACAGCGTGTCCCCTGAGCTGGCCGCTGCTTTCTGGATGGCCCCCAGCCAGCCCGTGAAGTCCAGCCGCCGCTCCCCCTGGATGTACAGCGTCCTGGGCCGGGGAGTCAGTCACTTGGGGACCTACCCCTGCCCCACCCCTCCCAGGCCTGTCAGACTTTTCAGGTTTCTCAGAGCCCTTCAGGATGGCCAGAGCTCACCTCCGTCGCTCCACCAGCACCAGCACCGGGTTCTCGCTGTCCCCTTGGACGGCTGTGGAGGGGTGGGTTGACGTGAGGCCCAGGCCTTGTTCATGGTCCCCAGCCTGCTCCCTGCTGAGGCTCTCTGGGTCCACACACCCCTGGGACACACCCACCAACCCCCAGGGTGGCTGAGATGCACCCCAAGGCCAGGAGAGGACATGAGAGGGCAGGCTGGCTCCTTTGGCCAGGCTAGGGTAGAGTTCAAACTTCTGGGGAGGGGCTGGGGCCTGGGAGCCCAGGATAGGGTGCCCCGGAGATTGGGGCCCAGGTCCAGGTGCACGCACAAAGCTCCTGTAGTTTCCGAAGCTGCAGCGGCTCCTCGCAGGGCCCCTCTGGGAAGACAGCATGGAGCTCGGAGCTGATGAGGGCGAACCAGCCCTCCTGGGCCCGCTGTAGGCTCAGGCCAGCTTTGTAGGGTAGGCGCCCAAGCCTCTCAAAATCCCGGGCCAGCAGATCCTCAGCCAGGGGAGGCACGAATGCCTGGTAGGGAGGCCAGGGAAAGGGGAGATGGCCAGGGAGGCTGCATCAGCCAACAGCACTGCCCACCCTGGATACCCTAGCTCTTTGGCTTGTGGCATGTACTTGTTTTCCACCCATCTGTCTCCTCTCTCTCCCCCAGGGCAGAACCCAGCACAGTGAACTAAGTTGGGTATCATATCCCACTTCATACTCAGATATGCCCTCCTCTGGAACACCTTCCCAGACACCATTAGGGATGTCCCTTCTCTGGGGCCCCACGGCACCAAGGCATTCTTGCCCTCAGTTGTAGCACCAATTACAGTTTTTGCTGTATGGACCCCATCTGTCTCCCCTGGCTCCCAAGCCACTGAGGAGCTGGAATCAAGACTGGTTCATCTGGATCCCTGGGGCTCTGAGGATTGACTGTCAGGAGGCTCACAGATGACTGGTCGATGAACAAGAGAATGAGAGTCACAGGCCCTCATGGCACAGGAGAGCCAGAGGGCACCTGATTCTAATCCCCAGGGCAGAGCTCTCCTCTGCAGCCTTCCTGCCTCCTTCCCCCAGGACAAGGCGCTCCCCCTGGAGGCAGCACTGTCCATCCTAGGATGGCTCTGCTGTCATTCATTATTAAACATATATTGAGCACCTAGGGAATGCAAGGCCCACGGCCCTCCTTCCACATAGTTGAGATAGGTCTCCTGACCTCCCCTACCACCTGGGAGCTGCAGATCACATCAGGGCCTTGGCTCTGTGTCTGCTGCCCTCCATCAGCCTCTGATCCATGCGGTGGGAAAGCTGGGATACAGGGGATTGGCCAGGAGGTCCTACCCTGGGCCCTGACAGACTCCTCCCACACCCGCCTGCTCACCCAGGCCCACCTTAGCAATGCACTTGACCCATTCACGAGCCAGCTCTGCGCTCTCCAGCCCAAACAGGTACAGCCGCTCTCCTTCTGTGTACACCTCAAAGGTGTGCTCAAAACTGTAGATACACAGGCCAGGATTCAGGCCCACTCTATCCAGCACTACCCCCTCACCCGCCACACTGCCCTCATGACTACCCTTCCCCTGGTCCCCTACGAGGTGGGAGAAAAGCCTTAGGCTAGGGCCTCGGGAAACCTGGTTTAGCCCCTGCACAGCCCCAGCATGCTGTCCAACCCTGGGGAGGTCCTGCCCCTCTCTGGGCCTGTTTCCCTGTCTCCCCAATGGAGGGTTGGACTTTACATCAATAACAGTCTGTGATTCTGCCCAGGGGTGCTCACCCATGGGTGTCGGGAGTGGGCACTGCCAGACACACAATCTCGCTGGCCCGAATCTCCCCGTTGGGGGTCACTGCCCGCTCATTCTCATAGTAGCTCAGGACCCCGTCGCTAAGCACACACCAGCGTCGGCTGAATTCTGGGGAGAAGTTGGGCAGGGGAACCATGAGGGAGCCTTTCACCCTCACCTGAACACTACCTCTGCATCCTCCCTGGGCCTCCACTCCCACCTGACCCATGTCCTCTCCATTCTAGCTCACAAGCTTCCCCCAAATCCATCCTCCTCCCTGTAGCTCCACCAACCCAGCCCAGCCCACACCTCTCCCCTGGACCTGCCAGGTCTGCCCCTGCCCACCTCCCTGACCACTCCTGCACACACACCCCACACTCCCTGCTTTTGCTCACCCTGTTCCCTTCACCCACACCCTCTATCCTTCAAGGCCAGCCCAAATGCCATAGGAAGCCTTTCATACCATAGCCCCCTGTGCCCCACCCTTCCTTTGCCAGCAGGACCCATTGTTCTATATGCTGCTTCCTCCTACAGTGACTCTGAGGAGACTGACAAGATCCCATAAAGGAAGAGAAATGGGAATCTGGACCAGGAAAGTAGGAGAAAGAACAGATTGTCAAGGCCATGCAGGCTCGTATAGTTCACAGCATTGAGCATCCCACTGGCTCAGAGCTTCCTGGCACCCAGGCTGAAAAAAGGATGACCCATTTATATGACCCATGTCATATAAATGACATGATCAGGCAGAGGAAGGTAGACTAGGGGCAGTGCCCCAGGGGCAGTGAGGTGGTAACAGAGTTCCAAAGAAATCTGTTTGGGAGTTGGAGGGCTTCATCCGGGGGTGCTGAAGGATGCGGTGAGCAACGGCCTCAACAATGCTCACACAGCAGATACTGTCTCTCATCCTGGCTACGAGGACATGACATTTGCCCTCTGAAGGCAGTGCGTCCCAGAGCCTGCCTCCCAGGCTGGGTTCCCTCCAGGAGTGCCAGCCCTGCCTCAGTCACTCCTCATCCTGCAGACATTTGCAAGGGCCCACTGTGTGCTAGACACTGTTCTAGGTGCTGAGGGCTACAGCGCTGGCCAAGAGAAGTTTATATTCCAGTAGGGCACAGAGAATCAATAAATAGACCCATAAATAATGTCAGATAAGTAGTGTGAAAGTAGGGCTTGCTATTTTGGATTAAGTGGTGGGGAATGAAGTCTTCGAGGAGTGACATTTAAACAGAGGCCTGTTTGAAGTGAGAGACTAACCATACAGATATTTAGGGAAAAGCATTTTGGGCAGAGGGCACAGCAAGTACAAAGGGTCTGGTGAGCATGAATGTTATGTTTGAGAAACAGCAAGGAGGACAGTAAAGCTGGAGCAGAGTGAGTGAGGGAAGAGGAGTCAGAGAGGTAATGGGGTGGGGCGGCTGATGTGCAGGTCCTTGTGGGACATAGTAATAAGGATTGTGGATTTTACTCAGAGTTGGGAGCAAATGGAAGGCTGAGGTGATAGACAGACTGACCTTTAAGCTTAGTCCTCAAACTTACTAGCATCCACGTGCTCCAAATACCAGATGCCCAAAACAGGGCCCACACCTAATAGGTACTCAATAAAGTCTTCTTTGTTTTAAAGGAAACTGGCAGTGACTTGCTCTGCAGTGCCATGCTCTACTCCCACCCCGATCAGCCCATTTATTAAGCACCAACTGTGGACCCGAGACCACACCCAGGAAGCCCTGCAGGGTGACTGCCAGAGTGCACTTGGCGCCCTCATGGACCCCCCAGCCTGGGAAGCTCTGGCTTCTCTGGCCCTGCCACCATGCCAGAATGCCATGGCCAGAGTGGGCTCTGGCCCGACACCCACCTTCCCGGGCCCGGCGGTCCTGTAGCAGCTTCCCGGCGGAAGCGGTCTTGTAGAGGAAGCCACTGTGGCTCACAGTTGGCAGGACAATTGAGTAGTGCTTTTCTGGGGGCCTCACTGAATCCAGCCGAGGTACCTCTTTTGGGAAGGGGGGGAAAGAGTGGCTGGTCATGCTCACCATCCAAGGGTGTCCCCCTCGCCCCCACCTAGGCTGGGTATTCAAGCTGGGTATTTAAGTCACCTGCCCCTCCTTCCCCAGCACCATTCCCTGACTAGCACTCCCGGGCTCCTACTGCCACATTCAGAATTTTGCCTAAGCCATTCCCCACCTTTCCCCACTTATGCGAATTCCATCCCACTCACAAGGCCTGGCTCCAGTACCTCTCCTTCCAGGGAGCTCCCCTGAATCCCCAGCCCAGCTCTTCCTGTTGCAGGCATAGGACCAGCACACTAGAATGAGGGGTGGCCCTCGAGCAAACTCACCAACAATCCCCAGAGGGAGCGTGTCTCAGACAATGCAAAGCCTAAGGAAGCAGCCTGGCTCCAGCCCTGCTCCCAGCAGTCCCAAAGCCCAAGCCAGCTGGGTGGTCTCCTGTGCCTTCCCCGGACACCTGGGCTCTCTCCAGCCCGGCGCACCCCACCCACCCATGGCCCTGAGCCCAGAGTCCTGGCCGCAGATCTCCACCCTCAGTCCTAGGATGTGGCCCCAGAGGCTAGCGCTGGGCCATGACCAGCAGCGCTCACCCCCACCACCCCCTCCTCAGCTACCCTGAGAGCAGGAGCCAAACAGGACCCAACCCGTCTGCAACAGAGCCCCACCCAGACAGAACCCCACCCAGGGCTGCTGTGGCGAGTCCCCCGCACACAGAGAAATGCAGCACCTCCCCCCCCCCCACAGCAGCGCAGACACGCTCTGCACACGCACAAACCCCAACACCCTCGACACTCCCAGGGGCAAGGAAGCAGAGCCACAGCAACTCAGAGACACACGGACACCAGCACACGGATGCCACCCGAGGTCCCACACTGTGGGTCAGGGAGGAACCCACAAATACACAAAGAGATGCAGAGACGGAGAAACAAAGGGTGATACAAACAAACACACGTGTGAAGGGGAAGCCAGAGGCACAAATGTACACTGACGTGCAAACCCGAAACGTCACACACACTCTTGCAGCAGGGCCCCTGGAGGAGTTGTAAGTATAGCTCAAGTGGTATGTAAATCAAACCTCACAGGACAATACCCAGCCCCTAGCACCCAATAACTGGCATCCCCTCCAAAGGGCCAGACCCTGGCAGCAGGGAGGCCCCATCCCTCGAGGAGGATGGTCCCACCAGCCACCCACCTGTGGTCCGGTTGTTTCGAAGGAATTCCATCTGCAGCGTCTGTCCTGCCTGCTCAGCGAGAGCCAGGGGCGTGGGGACTTCAGGGTCCCCCGAGAAGCAGTTGACCCCAGCCCCACAGCCCAGGAGCGCCTGGGTCTCAGCCAGGTCTGAGGTTGTGACTGCGGCACACAGGGCCTGGGAGGAGGTGAGAGGAGCGGGGAGGGTCAGCCTAAGCCAGAGTGAGGGGCAAGTGGGCCGGGGGTTGTGCTGTGGCGGGGTCGGGGTCGGGAAGAGGAAGGAGTCACCCAGGTTAGGGGCCCACCCTCAGGGTGACAGAGAAGAAAGGGAGGAAGAAAGACAGGAGGAGGAAAAGAAAGGCCAAGAGGAGTGAGGGGGGGCAGGGGCATCCCCACAGAGGCCAGGGGTCCTAGCAGTCCAGGCCTCACCCTGCTGACAGCCCTCTGGGAGCCTGTCAGCCACCAGGCGTGTTCTCTAGGGGATCTCAAGCTCCCTCTGCCTTGTGGAAGGCCAGAGGGGGTGCTTTGTAGCTCATTCCTCCCACATTTGAATTCCTCACTGCCTGCCCATCCCTCCCAACCAATGGGAGCTGCCGCCCCTCCTGGCTGGCGGGCTAGACTGGGCTGGGCTGGGCTAGGGGCTGGACGCCTGGGTTCCTGGGATGTGGAGGCCTGGCTCCCACTGGGCTTCTAGCTGGACTGAGCCTGACTGGGTGGGGCTGCTTGGGGGAGGGGCTGAAGGTTGACCAGAAGTCACAAGTGGCATCCCTCTGCCTCGGAGCAGGCAACCTCCCACTCAGGCCAGGCCAGACCAGGGACAGGGCTTGGCTCCTGGCCTGTCAGGGCCTGGGGCCCATGAGGGGCCTCATCTTGAGTGGGGTGTGGATGGGGATGGGTTGGAGCAGCCAGCTGTTTTTCATGAGCCTGACAGGAAATAGCATCCCCATCAAGTTCACTCCTTTTGGCAGGATTCAGAAGGAGCAGGATGGGGTGAGGAGACAGAGGAATCAGGAGGGGAGGGAGGCAGACAGATGCTGGGGACGTGGCCTTGGCCCAAGGGTCAGGCCTGGCTCCTCCCTGCTTTGTCCCAACTGTCCCTGTGGCTTAGGCAGGGTCCTTCTGCCCTCTGGGCCTCAGTTTCCCTAGAGGGCCACTCATCACTCTGAGCTAGTGGAAAAGATGGGCTGAAACAGAGGAATGTGGGGGGGGGCATGAATAATGGGGGTGTTTTAGGAGGCCTCACAGGCCCAGTGCCCTGACCTTGTCCAGCTCCTCCTGGTTGCCAAAGAGCGGATGGTAGCGTCGGTACTTGCCCTCACGGTACTTGGCCTCTAGGTGGTACCGCCGGGCACCAGGGCTGCTGCCGGGCTGCAGAGCCTCACTGGGCGGCACGTTGGCTGCCCAGAAGCGGTTCCCAGCAGCATTGCCCAGCTGTAAGAAGAGCTGCGGGCGTGGGCAAGAGGTTAGAAGGGAGCCTACAGCCAGGGGCCCACGCCCAGCAAAATGTTGGTTTTGAGGTTGTTAGGTGAGGGGCTGGAAGAGCCAGGCCACACGCCCACTTTTCCATCAGGGAAGCTGGGGGACAGCCGGGCCTGCTGGCGGCCATGGGTGCTCCCCCACCAACCCTGGCCTGAGCCCAGTCCCCAGGACAAGAGGCAGGCAGTCTGACAGGCGGACGCCCCAGGCCTGGTGCCTGGCTGGGGGCCTTGCTACTTTCCCACCCAGTCCCACATCTGGAACTCTGCATTCCTGAGACTATCACAGCTGGGGGTGGGGTGTCGGGGGGTGGCAGCTAACCCGTCAGCCAACTGGGTGGACAGGGATTTTGGAAACATCTCCTGTCCCTGACATTCCTCTCTGGGCTCAGGGGAAGAGAGGTGAGGGCAGACTGTGCACAAGAGTCTGGCATTCGGAGGACTAGTTTATTCATTCTGCCGATCATTCACTCCACAGCCATTTCCTGGGCCTCCCACCTTGTCTGTTTGTCAGGGCCTGCGTGGGGTGCTAGGGTCAGAGCAGAGAACAAAGAGGAAACAGTCCCAGGCGTCACTGACTCACTCTGTGACTTTGGGCAAGTCATTTTCTCTCCCCGGGCCTCAACGTCCTCATCTGTAAACTGGGGATTCTAACCCTAACTCACAGGGGATATGACACCCAAATTACTCTGAAGTCTGCAGTTTGGCTGGGGCTGTCAGGAAGGCCATGTGTGGTCGGGCCCTGGTCCAGCCTCCTGTTGCAGGTTCTCCCCTGTAACTACCACATGTATCAGTACCTGGCAACCCCAAGTACACAGGCACAAATGTACACGTGTGAGCGTCCCCCAAATGGACATACTCATACCCACTGGTGCACATGAGTAGAGATAAAATGAAGTAAATATTTTAGGCTTTGCAGGACACAGTCTCTGTGGCATATTCCTCTTGGTGGTTTTGTTTGTTTGTTTGTTTGTTTGTGGTATGCGGGCCTCTCACTGCTGTGGCCTCTCCCGTTGTGGAGCACAGGCTCCGGATACGCAGGCTCAGCAGCCACGGCTCACGGGCCCAGCCGCTCCGCGGCATGTGGGATCTTCCCGGACCGGGGCAAGAACCCGTGTCCCCTGCTTCGGCAGGCGGACTCTCAACCACTGCGCCACCAGGGAAGCCCTGTTTGTTTGTTATTTTAAGCAATCTTTTAAAATTGTAAAAACATTCTTAGCTCACTGGCCACTTTGTTGACTTTGCCAAAAATCAGCTTTTCCAAAATCCCACCCCCTTGATGATCCCAAAGGTCTCTCCTAGCTCCAGGGTTCTGGGGTTGGTGAGATGGGGAGATGGGGTTGGAAGACCCAGGCAGCAGCTGAGAGGGGCAGACCCCAAACATAGCTGGTTCCCCACCTCGATGAGTGTTTCTGTCCACACCTTCCTGTCCATCTTCAGACTCCGCACCTTGGAGACACCAGCGCCCAGGCCACGGTGCTCCCCTGTAGACAGAGGGCCAGACACGGGGTCATCTGGGCCCTCTCCTTTACATGAGCACTCCCTCCACACCCCAACCCCAGTGCCCATGGGGGCAGACAGGGAGAGGCCATGGGCAGGACCCAGGGGCTAGGCCTGCAGCTCCATCTCCCACACACTCCTGCCCAGGGCACCCCAAAATGGAGCCCTGTAACTGACACCTAGGTTCCTGCAGTAGTCCCCCAGCTGGTTCCCTACAGCCATGCTTGGCCCACTGCAGGCCACTCTCCACACAACCCAGCCAGAGTGATCTCTTTAAAATGCAAACCTCTTACTTCAAACCCCTGCTTTAGACTCTCTTAATTCTCCCCAGAATTAGATCAAAATTCCTTACCTGCTTCTTCTCCTCATCTCATGCCTCTCCTCCTCCCCTTCCCCCCAACACGCAAATTCTCCTCCCTCTTCTAATCATCCATGTTCATTCCTACCTCAGGGCCTTTGCACTCACTGTTCTTTCTGCCGCGATTCTCTTCCCCCATTTCCCCAAGGTTAGCTCCCTCCTGACATTCAGATCTCAGTTGACCTGTCACCTCCTCAGAGAGGGCTTCTCGGCCAACACGTTCTCTACCTAGCACTTGTTATTGCCTGACAATTCTACTGGTTTGTGTATGTATTTTCTGCTTCTCCCCAACAGAATGTAAGCTGCCCTAGAGAAGGAATGTTGACTGCCTGCTTTAGGGTCTAGCCTCAGTGCCTGGAACAAAGCCCAGCACACAGTGAGTGCTTAATAAATCTCTGTGAAATGAAAGGGGAGGGGGGAGTTGGGCTTGGAAGGATGCAGCCTTGCTCAGCTACAGATTCCACAAGGGACCCCTGGAGCAGGGATTGGGCTGGGGGCACCATGAGTGCCTGGCACTGCCTGGCTCTGGCTTAGGCCTCACCTCGCTCTGCAACCTCTTATGGAGCATCTCATCCACTCTGGATGAGATGATTGCTCACTCCTTCCATGAGCTGATGCCTTCCTAATCTGGTCTCCAATGGAGTCATCGCTTTCCACACCCATCCCTCATAGCCCAAGGCCTCCTAGACATTTGACCTGGACGTCCCACAGCAACTTCCCAGAACTGTTCCACCTCTGGGTCCCCACCTCCAGCCACCCAAGACTGTTCCCAGTGGGGCCGAATTCCCAGCACTCGGCACAGTGCCCAGCACAGACCCTCAATAAACGCTGGTTGAATAGATGAATGCATCTTAGGCTTCACCCTCTTTCTCTCTCATCCTCCGCGTATGATCTGGGACTCTTCCTCCATAGATCGAAACGCCTCTCAAATGCTCACTTTCTGGGACCAGGCTCCACCTCCTCTCTCTCGTGGATCCGGCAGCAGTCTCCTCGCTAGCCTCCAGTCTCACCAGCTCTGACGCAGCTTCCACCCATCAGCCAGAGTCGGATGCACAAATCTGACCATGTCCCTCCCACCCCTGCCTCCCATCCCCCTCTGGATAAAACACCAGCTCCTCCCTCTGCTTGCAAAGCCCTGCCAGACCTGGCCTACTTCCGCTCTTCTGATGTGACAGCCGTGCTAGACTCCAACAGGCCTGGGCTCAAATCCAGACTCACTTACTTGCCAGGTGACAATAAATCTTAATAAAGTGATTCATTAAGATGTGCGAAGTGACCACGAAGGAGCCATTTTCCCTCTCTGTGCCTCGGTGTCCCCACTCATAATGTGAGAAGCTGAATCCCTGCCGTGCAGGTTAATCACGGTGGGAAAGGCTTGACACAGAGGTGCAACTTCATAAACGATACTCTCTGATACTGCCTTCGCTCCAGCCCCACCAGCCAGACAGACCACCTGCCTTCTCAACACCCCAGCCCTGTCCTGCCCTGGTTTGGCACCCCAACCCCCCTACACACCTGCACAGCGCTTGCAGATGACAACGCAGAGGTTGATGGAGGCCCAGTCAGGCTGGGCAGCTCCGCAGTCAGCACAGAATCTGTTGGGGGCCACGGCCCAGATGCGCTCGGCCACCTCCCAGGTAGACAGGGCCTCAGCAATGGCTCTCTGCATGGCCTCCAGCCACTGCTCCTTCTCCAGCTCTGATTCGGCCGAGAAGCTGGGGACACAGGAGTGGGGTAGAGGACTGGTGGGAAAGGACTCAGAGGGATTTGGGGGCAGCATGAGGGCGCACAGCAAGAAGGGGGGTGAATAATGCACTGAGAGCTGACTGTCGGAGGAGGGAGGTGCCCAGGGTCTGTGAGGAGGGTGGGTGTGGACAAAGGCAAGGACACCCCAAACGTGAAAGACATGTGAATGAGGGCTGGGGGTGGAGGGGCCAGGGGAGGCTCTGCCCTGCCCAGGGAGTAGAAAATGCTGCTGGGAAGAAATGGTGCTCGAGCTAAGCCTTGACAGATGAGGAGGGCTTACCCAGGTGAAGAGGTAGAAAGGTGTTCTAGACAGAGGGAACAGCATGTGCGAAGGGACAGGAGGGCACACAGGGCATTCCAGGGCCTGTGGGCAGGATGTGGGTACTGGCAGAAAAGAAGCTGGGAGACAGAGCAGGCAAGCCTGTGCCATGCAGAGGAGGTCAGAGGGCACCCAGAGGACATTAGTGAAGGTGTAGATGGTTTCAGTGGGGTGAGGGACACAGAGATGTTTTCCCTCTAGCTCCTTCTTTCCCTGCTGCCACCAAGTCACATGTGTGCATTCAAGATTCGGCTCCACCACTGCCATGGCTGAGGAGGGCATTGTTGCTGGAGATGGAATGGATGTCAACGCTGCTTTATGAGAGGTGCTGAGACCACCCTCGCCCACGAAGGCTGAATCTGCCAAGCTGCCAAGGCCCCAGCCAAGCGCTAAGCCCGTCTCTGCATGCTTGCGTCCAACTGGGGGAACCCACGCATGCCAGGCTGGTGGAGGTCCTTGGAGCCAAACACCAAATCAACCTGATTAAGGTCCACGACAACAAGGATCTAGGGAAATGGTCAGGGCTCTGGAAAGCTGACAGAGAAGGAAAACTCCAGAGAAAGTGGCTGGTTAGAGTTGTGTGGTAGTTAAGGAGGATGGCAAAGAATCTCAGGCCATAGACGTCAATCAAAGATTACTACGGGGCTTCCCTGGTGGCTCAGTGGTTGACAGTCCTCCTGCCGATGCAGGGGACACGGGTTCGTGCCCCGGTCCGGGAAGATCCCACATGCCACGGAGCAGATGGGCCCGTGAGCCATGGCCGCTGATCCTGCGCGTCCGGAGCCTGTGCTCCGCAATGGGAGAGGCCACGACAGTGAGAGGCCCATGTAGCACCAAAAAAAAAAAAAAAAGATTACTACGAATCTAAGAAATGAACAAATACAAACTTGGCTTTCAACAAAAAGGAAGAAAAAGGATCTCTGACAGTCACAGATAAGCAGCCCAAGGGCAAAGAGGCAGGCGCCAGGCCAGAGGGCCCACAGGCCTAGGGCCTGCAGGAAAGGGGCCAGACGGAGGTGAGGGAGTGATGGAGGCAAGACAGGAGCAGTGATGGGTTTGCACAGGGGTGAGTAGGAGAGGTGGGGTCCCTGTGGGAGGAGATGGGGCCCAAGGAGGAACAGTGAGCTGGGGAGGAATATAAGAGGGAAAATGTCCACAGAACCATTAGACGTGCAGCTCTAGAGCTCAGGAGAAAGACCCTGAAGGCAGAGATCTGAGCTAAGGGCAAAGGAGATGATGCTAGAGGAGGGGTGACACCGTTTAGACTGAGCAGTCACTGCACACTGTATCAGATACAGCTTTACAGAGACTGCCTCACAGACGAGGAAACTGAGGCACAGAGAGGCCAAGTGATTTGCCCAGGTCATGCAGTGACCCAGGGATGGACCCCAGATGTTACAGATTGAATCGTGTCCCCCTGAAATTCACAGGTTGAAGCCTCAAAGCCCCGTGTGACTGTATCTGGAAATACGGCCATTAGGGAGGTAACTAAGGTTAAATAATGTCCTAAGAGCAGGTTTCTTTATAAAGAGAGGAAGGGACACCAGACATCTCTCTCTCTCTCCATGTGTACAGAGGAAAGGCCGTGTGAGGACACAGTGAGGCAGCGGCCACTTACAAGCCAGGAAGAGAGACCTCGCCAGAAACTAACCCTGACAGAATCTTGACCTTGGACTTCCAGCCTCCAGAACTGTGAGAAAATAAACTTCTGTTGTTTAAGACCCTGGGTCTGTGGTATTCCATCACGGCAGCTGAGCTGATACACAGAATTTGAACCCAGGCATGGCACAGTGCCTCAGAGGCAGTGGCTGAAGGCCTGGGAGTTGGCGAGTCCGTCCAGGTAGAAGACAGAGGACAGAGACAGACCACTGAGGGACGGCTGAGGTCAGAGGAAACCAAGATAGTAGAGTCTCGGAGGCTCAGGGAGAAGCACCCAGGATGGGCATGAGATAGGGAGTGAAGAGCAGCCTTTGATCGCAAGCAACTATTATTGACAGACAAGCACTTTTGAGGGAGCAGGGCAGGCTGGAGGGGATAGCGGGCGAGTGGGCGGTGCAGAAAGCCCATATGGGAGCACTGTGGCAGGGAAGGGGGGACGGTGATGGACAGAGGGAAGGTGTATAAGGGAGATTTCTTAGAAGGAAGGGATCAGAGCAGGTTAGCAAGTGAAGGTAAAGGCCCAGCAGGGTGGGTAGGGCTGGGAAGAGAGGGGAGAAATCCATCCTAGAAGAAGGGGAAGCTTCCTACATATGCAAGAAGAAAATACTGGGAGGGAGTGAGGATGCAGGTGAACAATGAGGGAGGCTCACCTGAAGATGCGGTAGGGGGTGGTGAGGTCGAAGCCGCGTCGGTCCGCTGCTTCCTTCACGTTGCCCACGCTCATGTCAATGAAGGTGATGCCGATGCCCAGGTGGTACTCCTGGCAGTAGGTGGGAAGGGGTGAGGGCAAGGCTTGAGGGGTGGGGCTCAAGACCCAGGGAGGGGGCAGAGAGGAGGGGGAGGTGGTACTTTAGGGACTAGAAAGTGCCCAGGAAGGAGATAAGGGAGGGCTCAGGAATCTGGGCATGGGTAAATGGACCTTGATCAGAGGCCATGTAGCAATAAGTAAGAGGTGCAAGAGCCAGGGTGGTGATGGGGAGGGTAATGCTCAGGGACCAGGCAGGAGAGGGGTCAGAACTAGGGGCAGGAAGGGGGGCAGGCAAAGAGCTGGGTCATGGGAAAGGGGAAAGGCAAAGGGTGGGGCTGAGGGACCAGGTGGGCGGGGCTGAGGGGCTGAGGAACCAGGTGGGTGGGGTAGAGGGACCAGGTGGGTGGGGTTGAGGGAACAGGTGGGCAGGGGTTGGGGCTGAAGGACAAGGTGGGTGGGGGGCAGGGCTAAGGGACTAGGTGGGCAGGGGGCACGGGAGAGGTTCAGCAGCCTGGCTGACCAGTCACACCTCCAGATTCTTGTAAAGCTGCACTTTGTCCCCAACCACAGCCACATAGAGTTTATTCTTGAAGCCACGTAGTTCCAGGCTGCCGGCGCGGTCAGGGGGCTCTGAGCCTTGAACACCCAACGGATAAGCACTAGAAAGTCGGGCCCGGGCACGCTGCTCAGCCACCGCCTGCTGCAGGGCCTGCATCCACTCCTTCCGCTCCGCTGCAGGCAAAGGGGAAGGGGTAAGCCCCAGCTCAGCCTGGTAGGGATCCCCCTAAGGGTTCCCCATTCCAGGCTCCTCAGGCAACACCTCTGCCAGAAAGCCCGCCCAGACTGGCCCACCTCTCTAAGTTCTCTGACTTGGACAAGCTCAGGCTCCAATCCCAGCTGTGCCACTTAGGGTGGGCAAGGCGCTTGGCCTCTCTGAGTCTGCTTCTCCCCTGTGAATGGGGATGTGTGGTTCTGAGGACTCAGCACAAAGCTGGTCAGAGGGGGCACTCCCCTTCCCCACCTCACAGAGGGTAGACTCCTCTCTCGGTTTGATGTGGGGGGAGCAGATGTGCCCTGGTTCTCCTCCCCCACTTATCAAGCCAAACTGCCAGTCTTCCTCCTGCCCCCCTCCCTACCATCACTCTCCGCCCGGAAGGTAAAGGTCCGATTGTTTGTGATCACTTCAAACTTTTGGTCCCCAATGGCAGCCACTCGGGAGATGCAGGCCACAGGGACAAAGCGCTTTGAGTAGGCATCCTGGAGGACAGAGAGGAGCTAACTGTGGGGTGAGGCTCACAGGGGCCCAGCCCCTCCTTGACTCCCTCAACCTCTGTTGAAATGAAGGTTGCAGCCCCACCTCCCACAGGTGGTGACAGCCCCTACACCAACCCTGGCAAAGGCCAAGGCCAAGGCTGGCCAATGGGCCAGGAGGACACAGTTCAAGGAGTCACACTACAGCTCTGGTGAGGACTCATCTAGGGACGGACTCCGCCTGGGTCCAGTGTCGGGGTTCAACCCAAGACCAGGCTGAAGCAGGGTCATATCACGGACTAACATGGGCCTCACCTTGTTACTATCAAAGTATCGCAGGTGATCGGTATCCAGTCTCACCCATCGCTTCTGATAGATATAAGATCTGGAGAGGCAGAGGCAGAGGGACAACAGAGCAAAGGACTGGGAATTAGGGAAAGGCTCCGGGATCACCCTAGCCCCCTCTGGAAGCCACATACAAAGTTAGAAACAGCCAGGTCCAAGGGAAGAAGGATCCCAAGTGGTCACTGAGAAGATGAACTTTACCTACAGCAAGAGTGATTGGAGTCAGAATCAAAGTAGGACTTCCCAGTTTGGGGATTTATTTATTTTTTATTTATTTTTTGGCTGCTCTGTGCAGCATGAGGGATCTTAGTTCTCCAGCCAGGGATCAAACCCATGTCCCCTGCATTGGGAGTGCAGAGTCTTAACCACTGGACCGCCAGAGAAAGGACTTCTCAGTTTTAAGGGTAATAAAGCATAGGTCTGGTGGGGATGATCGGCAGTTACAGACTGCCTGGAGGGAGACCTGCTCCAATAACCTTGTCTCCTCTGGTTTCCTGATCCGCGATACCAGTATACTAGAGCCCACACCATGCAGAGCACCAGTAGGACCCAAAAGGCCTCACTCACCCTTGCGGTGGGTTCTTGTCCAGCCAGCCAGCCTTGATGACTGGTGGGCTGGGGGTGGGGCCCACAGGCAGCCCGTCCATGGGGTGTGGTGGGAGATCAGGGATCAGGAGGCTGCTGGGCAAGGATGAGCTCAGGCTGCTGGTGTGCCATCCACCACTGGGGGGAGAAGAGAGAGAATGAGAAGGCCAGAGTGGGGGCTCCCATGGGGTAGGGGCGGAGGAGATGGAGAGGCTGGGCTGGGCTTGGGGAAGGAGGATAGCTGGGTGGGAGAACCACCCGAGAGAAGAGGACGCTTACTTGGGGATGCCCTCGTAGGCATGGTCATCCTCATCTTCATCCCCTTGGTCGTCCCCGGACAGTTCCTCCCCCTCGCTCAGCAGACTGGCCACGCGCACGGCCCGAGGGACTTGGCTCACTGGGGGGGGCTCCTCCTGCTCCCCAGACCCGCTCAGTGTCATGCTCCCCTTCAAGCCCCAGATCACACCCAACTAGGGGCTGCCACATCCCCCTCTGTCCACTCCATCCTGGACCCACACAACTCTGCACATTTACTTCTCTTTCCTCACACTCCTCTCCTCCCCAGCCCCCAGCAGTCTGCACAGGGACCCAGGGAGACAGCGTCACAGGGACAGAGAAAACCAGTGCAGCCACGGGCCCAGGTGAGAGACAAAGACAGGAAGAGAAAGGGAGAGAGGAAAAGACACATGGATGGAGAGTTAAGGCACTCAGAGAGAGGGTGACACGGGGACATAGAAAGTGAAACAGAGACAGAGGGACAGACACCCCAAGACAGATGTGCTCCAAACACCAAGGGAGAGAAGGGGCCACACAGCCATCCAGATGCAGCTGAAGACTGGATCTGGAGCCACAAACTAGAGCCCCCAGACCCCCACAGAGCAAGACAGTGAAGGGGAAGGAAACTCTCCAGGGAGCCAACTACCTACTCTCTATCTGGTGGTCCCCAAGGTCTGAAAGGCACCTGGGTAGCCCGCCCTCCACGCTGACAGGCAGACAGCCCGAACCCTAACCACTGGCTGACCCACCTTCTTGGTCATCACGGCAGCTGGGGCCCTCGGCCCCTCCTCTGGGACCTCATCGTAGTCAGGGTCATCTGGGGAGATAGAGGGGAGGGGGAGACTCAGAGGCAAAGAGGCCTGGCCTCCCCCAGCCTAAGAAAGACCCTGCTCCACCCTGGCTTGGCTTTCAAAAAATGGCACAAAGGACAGGAAGTGGTATTTATATTCTCGGGGCTTCACAGGACAGCACTAGGGGGCGGCCAAAGGAGAGGCCAGGCCATCACAGGGAGGTCTGACTGGGCAGCAAGCTTGGGGGTCATGGTAGGGACTGTCTTAAAAAGGCTAAAAAAAAGCAACAAGAATCGAGACAAGAAAAAATGGACAATCCAAGGAAAAGCAAACTGCCCATGACCATGGAAAACAGTCCCACACTTTAAGCCATGGGCAAATCAAGTAGTCAGCCATCTGCCCACACCTAACAGTCAATAGGTCAGAGGGCTGGGTGCTGTCTCCATTCTGAGGAGGAAGGGAAGGATGCTCACCTGTCCAGGGCCACATAGTGGGTCAGTGGCAGGGCCCAACAGAAAGGGGAGCACGATCCTTATGCCCTTGCAGACTCTCCAGCCCTGATCCCAGGCCACCCACCCAGAGCCCCATGCTTTGCTACGGCACTCACCAAACTCCGGGAGCAGGCGGAGAGGCTTCAGGGGAATCTCTGGGCGGGTGGGAGGTGGAGATGGGGGCTGGGGAGGCCCCCGGGGGAAGGTGGCCGGGGGCTCCTCAGGCTCTGGCTGGGGAGGGAATGATGGTGGCGGTGACAGTAACTCTTCTTCCTTGGCAGGAAGGCTGGGAACAGACCAAAAGTTGGCCATCAAGTTCAGTGCGGCTGAGTCACTGCGCCAGCGACACTGCGACAGAACCAGAACTCAAACCCACTGTGCCCCCCAGCTCACATGAACAGCAGCACAACTCATTTGTTCCACACACTCAGCCAGAGCCCTCCTTGCCTCACTCCCCTGTCCCAAACCCTCCCAGCTCTCCAGAGCAGGTACCTTCTTTGGCTTCATGAGCTGGCCCTGCCTTGCTGGGACAGGGTCACCTGTCCCCAAAGTGCTAACTTTTAGCCACATGTACCCACTGGGTCTCCACTCTAAAAGAGAGATGAAGACCAGAAAGGGGTGGGGGGTGGTTTGCATCATAGCCTGGGAGTCAGGGAAGGCTGGACCTGAGCTTTTATTTATTTATATTTTATTTATTTATTTATTTTTATTTTTGGCTGCATTAGGTCTTTGTTGCTGCGTATGGGCTTTCTCTAGTTGCAGCGAGCAGGGGCTACTCTTCGTTGTGATGCGTGGGCTTCTCATTGCAGTGGCTTCTCTTGTTGCAGAGCACGGGCTCTAGGCACACGGGCTTCAGTAGCTGTGGCATGCAGGCTCAGTAGCTGTGGCTCACGGCCTCTAGAGCACAGGCTCAGTAGTTGTGGCGCATGGACTTAGTTGCTCCGTGGCATGTGGGATCTTCCCGGACCAGTGACCGAACCCATGTCCCCTGCATTGGCAGGTGGATTCTTAACCACTGTGCCACCAGGGAAGTCCCTGGACCTGAACTTTTAAGGATAAAAAGGCGTTTGTTGGAGAATGGATGGCGCAGGACTGAAATGGGCATCGAGGCCAAGGGCACAGACCAGAGCCTTAGAAACCAAGTCCTGAGGCCATGAGCCATGGGTCTCTGGATCAAGACCATCTTCTCTGTTGTCTTGAATATTCACCATCCCCTGGGACATCTCAAACTCACCTGAACCCACCACACTTCTCATCTCTGCTATCACTCCCCCCAGAAGCCTTCTCTGACTCCAAGGCCAGGTTCAAGGTGCCTGAACTCCCACGGCCACAGTGCTCCTGTCTGTCTGTCTCCGCACAGATTGCACTGCTTCCTGCAGGCTGTGTCTCCAAAGGACATCAGAGACGTGGGTTTCAACCTTGCCTCAGTCTCAGTTCCCGTGTGTCCTGGGGCAAGCACCTAGCCTTTCTGAGCCTCAGTTTCCTCTTCTGTAAAATGAGGACTACAAAACTGTTGTGGCAGGGTGGCTGGAGGATCAACCAAGACAAGGCGTGTCGTGCGTCAGCACACAGGATGCACAGAGACCACCAGCCGCAACAGGTGCCCGAGCTCTAGAAGCGTGGCCCCAACTGCTGGCTCTGCCAGAGTCCAGCAGGGGCTGAGGAGGAGCATCGAGCAGATGGGCAACTTTCTTCACTGGTGATTTCAGCCTGGTCTACTGCCCCAGTGTTCCTGGCAGTGGCTGACAGTGTGTGACCACCGAGAAAGCAAGGAAGGGCTGGGGCATGACCACGATGCCAGGCCTTTGCTCCTGCTGTTGCCTCCTGCAGGAATACCTTGCTCCCTGGTCTCTGATCAGAGAACATCTACTCATTCTTTAACTTCTTACTCAAGTGCCCCTTCTCTGAAAGTTTTTCCTGACCCCTCCCCTTCCTGCTCCTCCAGGCCCTGCCCATGTTCCCCTCTGATATGAGCCTTAGATGAATTATTCCAAGTAACTTTTGCTTTTTAGTACCTCCCTCCTTTGTGCCAGGTACTGCGCTAGCATCTAAGCCAGGACCTGAACCCTGACTCCACAGTCTGGGTGCTTCTTAGGACACCTGGCTACTTCCACATTACCCTGCACCCTATCTTATTCCTCTCCAAGGGTAAAGAATGAACAAAAAAACTCTTTCTCCCTAGAAACCTGCTAAAAGTGGTATGTCAGCCATGCTTTGAGCCAACAGTGCCTTTGGCAAAAGTGGCCTGATTTTGTGGCACTGCACCTGGACTAGGAGAAACTGTAAGTGGTCTCTTGACCTGGGGGAGAAGTCGGAGCTTTGGACTTCCCAGAGTGTGGTGGCTCGTAACCGGGCACAGCCTGTGCAGGGACCTGAAACCACACTTGTGCGGTTGTTAGAAGACATATTGGCCCCTTGAGGCAATAGTTCTCTAAGCCAGGGTGGCGCCCACACCTGTTGGCTGTGAGTCTCATCCCTCATCCCTGAGCTGCACCCTGGAGGACCACAGAGAACAGCTCCTGGACAGATGTGTGGACAGTGACACTGACTGCCACAAGGACCCCACAGCAGAGGAAGACCTGCTGCTGTCCTAGTGGCCAGTTATTCCCTCTATATATGCTTCTCAGGGAATCTGATGCCAAGTGGGCTGAGGCCTGGCTCCCCAGCATGTGGGTTCCCTAAGACAAGTTCCACACCCACCTTCTTCACTACTGTATGCCCAGCACTCAGCAGGGATGAATAAATAAATGAAGACTGGATTAATTAATTCTTGTTAATTATGTGTGTGTGTGTTTTCCCAGCTGTCTTCTAGGTGCTTTACGTGGATTCATTCATTCAATAACGTATGGCTTATTGTTATTCCCACTTTACAGATGAGGAAACGGAGGCACAGAGACACGAAGTAATTTGTCCTTGGTCCCACAGCTGGGATTTGCACCCAGGAAGTCCAGCACCACAGCTGAAAGCTCAACCACCAGTGGCAAATGAGGAGGCCACAGCCAGGATCTGAGGGCTTCTCTGGGGCCCCTCTCCTCACACTGGCCACCCAACTCAGGATCTAGGCAGCTCTAGGGTTGATGTTCCATCCAAAAGGAAATGTGATCACAGCTCTGATGGCCGTGTTACCACGGTAAGAAAGGAGAGGGGAACAGACGCTAAGGGCTCCTCTCCCAGTAAAGCCTTTGCAGGAAGAGGGCTATGTGCCAAGAAGGTGGGAGCAAGGGGGCCCCATGGGCCTCCCAACCTCATTCTAGACGCCTCCTCCAGGAAGCCTCCAAGCTGATCCCCTGCCTGCCTACCACAGGGGACCAGGGTCATGCTGAGTCAGAGCCAGGCCCAGGAAAGGAGAAGTGGTATCAGGAAGGCACGGATGTGGGAAAATCCCAGGGGAAGGGGCAGTGCCCACAGAATGACCCTAACCCAGCCAGAGTCCTGGCCACTCAGTGCCTGCACCCCTTAGAGCAGCCCCAGCTCCAGTCTGTGGCTAAGGTCCAGCTGGGATGTTCCCCACTGATCTCTGACCCCACAAGACCAGAAGATCAGCCCCAAACCTGAGCAGGGATTCAGTGGTCCCTCCTATGAGCCTTCGCTCACACCACTTCCTCCTGCCTGCATCTCCCTGCCCTCTCCTTACATCTCAGTCCATGGAAAGCCTATCTGTACCTAATATGGCTCAATGGGCCTCTTCTAGGTAGCCTCCAAGATGCCCACACAGAGCTGCTCACCCCCTGCCCCTCATTCCTGGCTCCTCTGCTCCTTCAGCCCCTTTCTCCTCTATCCAAGTGACATATGGATCTGGGCACTCCTGGGCAGGGCCCACTCCAGCCTGGGCCCTCAGCCTAAGAAGGTTTGTTTTATTGGTTTAGGGCAAATACACACAGCCAACCTTGTATCTGGGGGTTGAGGGATATATGAGGGCCCCGAGCCAGAATGGGTGAGAGTAGAGTGACCATATAATTAATCATATATACCAGAACATTTCTGAGAGTTAAAAGAGGCCCTATTAATAACTATGTCAGGGCAACAGGTGTAAGCAGGCCTGTCCTGGACGAAATGAGATTTGTGGTCACTGTAGGTAAGAGACAGAGCTTTGCAGCCAGGTGGGTCTGGGCTTGCATCCCAGCTAGACCTCACATCAGTTTGTGTCCTTACAAAGCAGGTCACTTTACCTCTGAGCCTCAGGTTCCTCTCTGGTCTGCTTCCAGGTTCACTGATAATTCAGAAAGGACCGTCAACTGCCACACATCACCAGCACTACTTTCTCACCCTGCCTGTGGCTGAAGGAGGCTCAGGCCCCACAGGATGGGCCAGGAACCTGTCCCGTAGCCCTCTCCTCTAGGGTGGCCCCTGGGTCTCCCTTCACTCCTTTCTATTTATGTCAATCACCATAAGGGCATATGGGCAGGGCTGCAGAGTGGGGCAGCCTGAATATCTCAGGCTGGCCTTGCACTGATACACTCTTACATTCCAGCCATCCTTGACTGAGCTGCATTCCATAAATGCATACTTCCAGGCTTTTGCATATGTTGTTCCTTCCGCCAGGAACGCAACTCCATCTGGCCATCTCCTACTCCTCCTTCCAAAGGTGCAAATCATACATCTTCCCCCTCCACTTTGCACCTCCCTTGATGCCCCAGGGGCCTCCTGACGCTTCTCCAGTCCCCACACTTCTGAGCACTCAGCATAGTTGTATCTGTCAATGTTTGCTTCACTGAACTGACCTCAGGGGACCAAGGACCCAGGTCTATACCCTGTCCTGGAATCAGGACTTTCCCCCTACAGAGTCACACAGGCCTTGGAGGGACCCAGCCCAAACCCAGCTCCTGGATTTTCACCAGCAGGGCCAAGAGGTGGGATCAGACTCTGGTTTGGACACATCTGCCTCCTCTTCTGACCTCCTCTTCCCACAGGGGCAATCTTTCCCAACTGCCCACTTCCTCTTCCTACTTGGGGCCCAGGCCTCAGCCCTGTGTTTCTTTCTTCCTCCGTGGCTGCCCTCGTCCCTCCTTCTCTATCGTGAGGCCCAAGGGTCAGCCCCTCTAGCGCTTTCCAGGCTCTGTCCTATTTACTTCTGCCCAAGCTGCAGCAGGGAAAGCCCTTCTTGGGGTCTCACTTTCTTAGATGTGATGTTTGCAGTGTGCTTCTCAGCTTTTGCATATGCTGTGAGTCCCCTCAGGCCAATCCCTCTCCATGCCACAGCATCACCCAAAACAGAGGGGGCTTCCTTGACTGTGTTCTGAATGAATGAATGACCATTGCCCCACTCACATACTGATTACTGGAGGTCAGCAGCTCTCCATCCCTCCATACAGCAGTGCCTGACTGACCTGGCATCCTGCCTCAAAACCAAGGTTTCACCCAGCTCTTTGTACTTCACCCTGGAACAATATAGCTACCACTTGCTAAGTGCCCCCTATGTGCCAGACATCCTGCTGGGAGTCTTTTTTTGTTTAATCCCCAGATGACCCGGATCATCGACTCCCCTGTGCTCAGGACATGCCTCCTTCACCAGGAAGTCCACCCAAACTGCTCCCTCCTCTAAGCTCACACAGTTGGGAGTCTTGCTGTCATGGGCAGGAAAGGGCTGAGGCCCAGGTCTCCCATGGCAGCTCTTCCTGCTTCCCAGGCCTGACCCTCTGCTGGCTTGTGAAGGCAGTGGGGGGAGGAAATTCACCCTTCAGGTGGCTCGCAACTGTACTAGCCCCTCTCCCCCCATCCCAGGGCTAGCCTGGCTGGAGGAGAAGGTGCAGGTATCTGCTGGGCCCTATGGAAAGATGAGCCAAGGGCACAGGGCAGGGCCAGGTACACAGACAGGACCTGGTTAGAGGAATCTCTATGTTCCCAGTGGCCCAAGCAAAGGGTTATTGAGCTCATTAGGGATCACAGCAATTGGGGGGAGCCCCCCAATGACACAGCCACCCCCACCACACCACCAGCCCTGGAAGGAGGGATAGGAAGTCGCCAGCTAAGTGCCAGCCCTTGGCAGGCCTTCCTATCACCTGGACTGGGGGGAGGGCAAGGAGGCTCTGGTAGGAGCTGCCCAGAGCCACAGCACCCTTGAATTTGACCCTGAGAGAAGTCACCTAAGCCTCTGGAGGCAATCCTCAGTGGGGCGCAGGGAGCCAGAACCGAGATCAGCACCAGATCCCTGAAGGGCAGAGACCCCACAGAGGAGCAGTCTGTGCAGCCCAGAAAACAGGCCCCGGGGGGCTCCCAGCAGACCCGGGAGAGAGGTTTATGGGGAGATGGAGACCTGGAAAGCCCAGGGCAGAGAGGGGAGAAAAGGAAAAGGCAGGAGAAAAATAGAAAATGTAGAGAAAGTGAAAGAAGACAGAAAACTCTGAGAGTAAAAAAGGGAGGGGGAGGAGACCAGCACAGAAAACCCAGCCTGTGGAGAGGTGGCAGACAGACAGACAGGGATTCCTGCTCTCGCAGGCCCGCCAGAGGAGCCTCCCCTACCTTCCCTTGGCCGACAGCCCAGCCCAAGGCGGCCCCTCACTCACCCTCTGACGCCCTCTGGGTCCGGGGCCCGAGGACTCCTGTGGCTCTGGTCAGCCGGGCCCAGCGTGTGCCGTTCCCTGCCTGTGCAGTCTGTGTCCGACCTGGGCTGGTCTCACAGACAGCCCAGCCCCACTCCCTGGGTATGTGTGAGGCCACGTCTGGGTCCAGGCGTGGCTCTGTGCACCCGTGATTTGGGTCTGAGTGTCTGTGATCACTTGTCTGAGTGTGTGTTCCTGTGTGTAACTGTGGGTCTGTCCGAGACAATGAGTGAGTGTGTGTACGTGTACGTGTATGTCTGTGTCTGAATCCAACTCTGGTCTCCTCTAGCTTCCTGCTCTCCGCCTCCCCCCGCCCCCCTGCAGCCCTGGCCAACACACACACTTCCTGAAAACACAGACTGAGACAGAGAGAAAAGTCACCCAGAATCCTCCGGGACAGACACTTCCTCTCCACCCCCAGGCTGCCCCCCCCACCCAGCTGGAGTGAGTGGACAAGCCACCCCAGTGCCATCTAGCAGGACCTTACAGAGTGGACACCCAGAAGGCCCTGGCCCTGGCTGGCCCCTCCCCATGCCCACAAGGAGGCCCAGAGAAGCTGGGAAAGAGGCTCTCTAAAGGGAGCAAGTTCTGCCCTGGCAACAAGTGATCAGTCTTCAGGAAAATCAGGGATTGGCTGGGCTGCAGGGTGGTCGAAGGCACAGGTGGGAGGCCTTGCACTGTGACTCTAGCTGGTAGCTGTCCCGTCTGGACAAATACTCCGTCTTCCCAAGATATCTCCAGATGTCCAGGTATCAGAGGAGGAAACAGAGGCCCAGAGCAGCCTAGGAGGGACTCTGCAGGGTGACCCTGGAGCCCTGGATCAGCAATGACCTCTCTGCCATGCTCAGGGAAGCAGGCTCAGAGGGTTCACATCTATGAGACTTAAAGCTGAGTAGACAGTCTCAGGCCAGGAGGCAGGGTTTGAACATCAGCTTCCCCTGCACTGGGCTGTGTGACTTTGAACAAGTTTCTGGTTAGAGGAATCTCTATGTTCCCAGTGGCCCAAGCAAAGGGTTATTGAGCTCATTAGGGATCACAGCAATTGGGGGGAGCCCCCCAATGACACAGCCACCCCCACCACACCATCAGCCCTGGAAGGAGGGATAGGAAGTCGCCAGCTAAGTGCCAGCCCTTGGCAGGCCTTCCTATCACCTGGACTGGGGGGAGGGCAAGGAGGCTCTGGTAGGAGCTGCCTAGAGCCCAGATGCCCAGCATCTCTGGACTTGTCAGCTAGTTCCCTATGACAGGTGTAAGTGATGGTGGGTGTGCAGACCCTTTGAGGGTGCAGTGGGGTCCTCCCAGGCCATGCAGAACAATGAACCTGGTTCTGAGAGTACTGACCCAGCTGGCGCAGAGGGGAGAGGACCCCATCCCTGCTCCTCTTCTGCCTGCCTCCCTGGAAGTCTCTCCCTTTCTAAGAGGCCTGGGGTGACCGAGATTGGGTAGTGGGAAGGCATTTGGGACTGTCCAGGGTCCACTAGGGGCTGAGTCAGCGCGGTAGCACATGTGCTCAGCACCTGGCAGCACAGAAGCTCAAATAGATGCAGGCCTCATCTATTTACTAACACAGCAAACACTTGCTGAGTGCCTATTAGGCACCTGGCACTGTTTCAGATGTTGGGGATTCAGTCGTAGATGAAACTGACAAGCATCTGAGCACTAATGGAGCTGACATTCTAGGGGGCTCAGCCTCTTGGCAGCACGTGCAAACACAGCACAAGCACACACTGGCTCACACCTGACAGTACACAAATAACACACATGCCAATTCACCACCCACATCACACGCACTCACAAATACACTCATGCTGTTGGAGCCCCCACAATACCAGTACGCATGGGCACGTGTACGTATGCACACAGGCCTTGATAAATTTGCACACACTACAGCAAGTCACCACTGAAACTGTATAAATCCCCACCTGCGTGCATGTTAGGATCATACATCGCCTCCCTTAGATCATGTGCGGATGCAAAAATACACAGACACGCTACTACCCTGACAGACACGTGCCTATGGGTGCACACACACAAACTGGCCAGGCATGCCCTCATGTGGAGTTACTAAATCCCGAATTCTGCTGGGGAGCCCAGTGATGGTCCGGAGCGAGGCAAAAATGCTCCTTCAGTCACCACCTGATCTGGTGTAAGAGGCCCTATGATTGAGAGGGTGAGACCCTCATCACTCAAGGGTGCAGGCAAGGACAGGAAGGCCACATCAGGAAGCGGGGACTCCTGCAAGGGGGGCAGGAGCAGGCCACGCTGAGCAGTCTTCCACTGTGCACCACGGAGCCTGGAGTCATAGAAAGGGGCTATGAGGGGACAGGGTAGCCAGTCAGGCTCCAACGTCGCCCCAAACCTGCCCAGCCTTCGCCTGTTACACATATGTGAGGCTCTGTCCACCCTTAGTTTTTCTCCCTCTGGGCTTTAAAGACTCTACACCTTGCGAGCCCAGGATGCTAGGACTGTAGATGCCCACAATTCCAAATGTCAAAGACCCCAGGACACAGGAAGCCAGGCTTGGCAGCTCACCTGCCACTCTGCCCTAAGGAACAGCCCCAAATTGCAAAGAGTAATTGCCTACAAATTCTGTGAGCACAGAATGAATTTTGGGTCCTCTAGCTACAAGGGGTCGGACTCCTGACCATGGGAGTCTGGCCTCTCCCAGGCGTTGGCTAAGTTCAGACTGAGGATCTGAGAGTGTGGCCTGGTACCATGGGGTGAAGATAGGACCTTTGCTCTACCCAGAAAGTCTCCTGAATTCAGATGTCAGTACCAGGAGGGCCATGGAGGGCCAAGGAGGACACCTGAGGGGAAACAGGCCCAGAGGGGCAGCTCCTAATCAGAGTCATGGAGCCAGCTGGACCTGCTCAGGTATTCTGCCTTCTAGGCAGGAACCCAGGCCTCCACTCCTCGACTGGGGTTTTTGCCTCCTCAGCCTTCGTGAACTTCCTATGGACAGGGCCCTGCCTCCTGCCCTTGTTCACCCACTCCAAACCTCCAGAGACAAGCAAATAGACAGAGAGACACACAGACACACATTCCATCCTAATGATGGAGTTAAAGGAAATAGAAATTACTCCTACATGCAGGAAAGTGGCCACTAGAGGGTGCAGTGGCACCAGGAAACTCCAGTCCAGGCTATAAGCCAGGCTCCTGTGGGACCCCAGTGCTGCTCCCAGTTTTGTGAACCCAGGAAAGGCACAATAAACTTTTTGTGCTTTCACCCGTCAAATCTCAAAACACCACAGCTCTGGCTTGGCTTTGAAGATCCCTTTACTTTATGCCCCTCTCTGGGTGAGGAAAACCTCCCAGACCCTCCCCACCGGGGGCTCCCCTAGCATATACTTGGCATGAATCCAGCCAGTGACCCCCTCCCTTCTCTGAGCCTTAGTTTCTCTGCTTGAAAACAGGACACAAATGCCCCGGAGCACTTGAGCAGGGATCAAACGAGAGCATGTGAGCAAAGCACCCAGCACAGTGCCCAACAGTAACAGGGACCAGGAGACCTCTCTCTGCACATCTCTTCCTCCTCCAAGAAGCCTTCCCAGATTAGGCTGACTAGGTCAAGCGCTGCAATAAAGCTCCATTACACCCCACATATCCAGCCATACTTCGGGATGCTCCTCCAAGCTGGGCAAATGGCAGGAAGGGAGGGCATATGTAAAGGAGGTTAAATGGCGTGTCCACAGAATTAGGAGGAAACTCAAGAAAACAAGGAGTACCAGGAGCTAGGAGGGGAGAAAACAGTTCTGGGGAGCAGGGAGGGTGAGTAGGATGTGGCCTGAGAAGTGTCTCCAGGATCGGGTGACATTTGGCAGAGCAGTGTGAAATGGGAAGACAGGAGCACCAGCACCAGGCCCAGGGCAGTTGCTGCGTCCCCCAGCAGAATGAGTTCTTCATTCTAGACTTCCCATTTCCTCCACACGCTACCTCCTGACTTGAGAAACGCACTCTGGTCTCCCAGTATCTCACACTCACCAGGCCCCAAACTGAACTCCAGACTTTCTCCCAAACTCCCTCCTGTGGCCAGGTCCCAGATCAGGGACTGCACCACCATCTACCCAAGATGGGAACCTGGATGCCATGCGCCTCCTTTCTCCCTCTCTGCTCATTCCCAGGCCGTCCCCAAGTCCTGTCCATACCAGGGCCGACCTCTCACTCCAGTCTGCCTACTTCTCTCCAGTCTCACTAGCACAGCCTGAGCAGGGGCCTCCCACCTGGCCCTGTGCCCTCTCACTAGTCTCCCATCCTCCTCCCCCATCAACCTTACCAGCAGCCGGGGTCATCCTTTCCATACTCAGCTTTCATCCGATCGCTCTGCCTAAAACCTCCCTGGGCTCCCCACTTGGCCTTCACAGCATGTCCCACCAGCGCCATCCACGAACCGACCCTTGCTCACACAACAGTTCAGCCACACTGTCTACTCAGAGCACCTGAGGACGGTGCTTCCCACCTCTGAGCTTTGCACATGCTGTTCCCTCCACCAAGGTGCCTTTCTTACCCTAGAGGCAAAGGCCACAGACTCCCCCTCAACCCTCTAGATCCTCTGCCCATGTTCCTCCATTCTGGACGGCATCCACTCACCTCACCAGCAGGCGGGGGGGCCCAGTGCGGGGGGGCACAGGCGGAACACTGAGCTCTGTCAAATGCCGCTTGGCAGGCAGTGGGGGCAGCACAGGGTCTGGGGCAGATGTGGATCGGGGGGAGAAGCAGGCGGGTGGAAGGCAGTTCCTCCGGGGAGGGATGGGTGGGGCAGTGGGTAGCCCCTCGTCCTCTCCAGCTGTGGGCAGTGGCTCCGATGGAGTGGTGGGCACAGGTGGTGAGCGGAAGACATGACGTTTCATGGGCACGGGCCGTGGGGTCAGGCGGGGTGCAGGGGCTGGGGGTGTGTGGGCACGGAGCAGGCCAGCCAGGATGCGGCGGCGGTGGCCAGGGAGCAGCATGCCCATGTCCACCAGGCGGGCATCGCTGAGGCCTTGGCACTCTGTGGCCCACACCAGACCGTGCTGCTCAAAGAGCCTGGTGTACTGCTCCAGGTGCAGTGCCCGCAGCCACTCGGCCACCGATAGGGCCCCATCCCCAGCCTCTGCCATGGTTCCTGTCAGCAGAAGCCAACCAGCAGGACTCTGTCCAGACCTGGAAGAGATACATGGGCACAGGTCAGAGGCATGGTTGCCCAGGTATAGGTCCCCAGTCAACAATTCTCTGTGGTTTTCCCATGCCATGGGGTGAGCTCTGTGTTTAAGCTCTCTCCCCTGTGTCCCATGTGCCAGGCAAGGCCAGGTACTGCCTGGTCTCTGAACATGGAGGCTTCTCCCACTGCCTGAAACCTGACACCCCACCCCTGTGGCCTCCTAGCATCCAGCTCCTCTAGGAAGCCCTCCAGGACCTTCAGAGTTGGTACTACCCGAACCCCCATCCACAGCCTTGGCCACTGCCGTGGCTATGTCTGCACACACATTCCCTCCCGCCCGCTGCAAGACCCAGGCAAGGACCCAATTCCTTCTGAGGTGCCAGTTTCCAGCTGAGGGCCAGGCCCAGGGGTTAGCAAGTATAGGTGGGATTGAGGGATACCACTGCTGGCCCCCTGCAGGCCCAGTCTGTGGGTTGAGCCTTACCCCCACCTCCATGCCCCTGGAGGAAGCAGAATACTCCAGGAGATGAGGCAACCCAGCATCACACAGCCTCTGGGGTCCTGGTCCTGTGAGTGAGCAACCCCTCCCACCCCCAAGGAGGGACAGTGGGGAATGTATAGGAAAGGCCATTCATTCATTTGTTCTTTCAAAATAGCCTTGCACTAGGCAATGGGGACTAAGGTCCCCCACCAATACTCAAGAACTCCTGACCTGGCAAGAGTCAAGGAACAGATGATGCAAAGCAGTGATTAACAGATCAAAAGAAAAAAGTTATCTGTTCATCTTCATAGATACTAAAGAGACATATGATAAAACTCCATATCCAGCATACTTAAACAAAAACTGCAGTATCAGTAAAATGGAAATGGATCAACACTTCCTTAAAATGAAAACCAGCACTTTGCTTAATGGAAAAACAGTAGAAAAACTTCCATCATCATAAAAGTTCTAGACAACAAAAATATATCATTGGTATAAAAATTGGGAAAGAAGAGTTAATCTATTACTTAACAATAATATGAGTTTTGAGTTGGAAAACCCGAGAAGCTCAGCTGAGAAACTATTACAAACAATAAAAGAATTTAGTAAGATAGCTGGGTTCAAAATTAATATAACAGAATCGATATTTATAAGCAATAACCAGGGAGAAACCAGGATGAAAGACCTCATTTATAATAGCATCACAAAATAAAAACCACCAAGAATAAACTTAATAAGAAATTGTGTAGGATCGGGCATCCCTGGTGGTGCAGTGGTTAAGAATCTGCCTGCCAATGCAGGGGACGTGGGTTCAAGCCCTGGTCTGGGAAGATCCCACATGCCGCAGAGCAACTAGGCCCGTGTGCCACAACTACTGAGCCTGCGCTCTGAAGTCCGCGAGCCACAACTACTGAGCCCACGTGCCACAACTACTGAAGCCCATGTGCCTAGAGCCCATGCTCCACAAGAGAAGCAAGAGAAGCTCCTGCTACGAGAAGCCTCCACACCACAACAAAGAGTAGCCCCGGCTCACGGCAACTAGAGAAAGCCTGCGCGCAGCAACGAAGCCCCAATGCAGCCATAAATAAATAAATAAATAAAATTTTAAAAAAGAAATGTGCAGGATTTATAGTGAGAAAAATGTGCAATGTTATTTAGGGGCAAAAAGAAGAGCTGGACAGATAGAAAGACATAATATTCTCCTGGATAAAGAACATCATAAATATGTTAATTTATAAATATGCACTATCCTGCTAAGCACACACACAGAATTGGTGGGTCGGGGGGTGGGTGGTGGCTAGACAAGTTTATTTGAAAGTTCATGTGGAAAAACAAACAAGCAGGAAGAGCCAGGAAAATTCTGGAAGTGAGGGAGTGGGGCAAAGGAAGGGTAGAGTGAGAATCAGCCTCACCACATATTAAAACATAAAACCATGGCAATTAAAACAGTACAGGTTACCAGCACTTGAACAGATAGATCAATTAAACAGAACAGAAAGTTCAAAAATAGACCCAAATAAATCTAAGAATTTAGTATACAACAAAAGTAACATCTCAAACTAGTGGGGAAGAGATGGATTATTAAATTGTCAGGACAACTGTGGAGCAAGCTACAAAGTTGGACCTCTACACCTTACAACAGGATAAATTACAGACAAATCAAAGATTTCATTATAATAAATAAAACCATGAAAGGACTTAAAAAACCCTTGTCTCAGAGAGGCAAAAGCCTTCTGGAAATGATACAAATCCAGAGGATAAAGAAAAGAGTAAAATACTCAACTATATACAAATCAAACATTCCTGTCTGATTAAAAAAAATAAAAAGGCACCATAAGCAAGGCCAAAAGATAAATGACAAACTAGGGGCTGTCACTCATACCCCAAACATAGACTAATTTTCCTAAAAAGTGAAAAACACCTAGAAATAAGACACAGACCAGTAACCTAACAGAAAAATAGGCAAAGAATATGAACAGAGAAATTCACAGAAAGACAAGTATAAATGGTTCTTAAACACAGGAAAAGGAACTTAACCTCCCCACACTGAGTGGTGACAGGGCAAGGCATTCCCCTCCCTGGCCGGGCCAGTGCCTCTGGGAAGGGCAATGCCACCATAGATTTGAAACCCCGATGCTTCTGTGCCCTTTGATCCAGCCACCCATAGGCACTTACCCTGCAGTCTTCCTGATGCACGTCCAAAATGATGTGCATAGGTTATTGGTTACAGCATTGTGTATAACAACAAAAGGTTGGAAGTAACCAAAATACCCATAAATTGGGGAATGGTTAACTAAATTATAGTGTAGTCATACGGGAGAATACTGAGCCACAGAAAATGAGGAAACGTTTTACATATTAGTGTGAGATGACCTCCAAGATGTGTTGCTAAATAACTAAAGAAAAATGAGGAAACTCTGTAAAAAAGGGGGAAACTCCTTACATGTTAATGAGGGATGACCTCCAGTATGTATTAAGTGACCAAAGAAAGGTTCAAAACAGTATAGAGAACATTCTGCCTTTCACATGGGAAAAAAAAGGGGGTGGGGGGAGAGGATAGATCAGTATGTGTCTACCACTAAATGCATAAGATATCTCTGAAAAGATACATAAGAGACAGGTGACGCTGGTTGCCTCTAAGCAGGAAAACTGAGGGTTGAGGGGGACAGGAGGGAGCAGAAGCAGAACCAGACTTCACAGGGCCTGAAGCTTCCCCCAAATTTCCCTCTTTCAGAAAAAGAGTACAAGAGTACTCATTTTCCAATATATACAAATATCAAATCATTATGTTGTACACCTGAAACTAATATAATGTTATATGTCAATTACATCTCAATTTAAAAAAATTTTTTTAATTAAAAAAAAAAGAACATCTTACTTTTGTAAGAATTTACAAAAACACACGACCACATGCACACACTGCCTGGGCCCTCCCTGGGCCCCATCAGCTTCACTGGAAACCCACCTCCATGTGGAGGGAAACTTTTCACTCTACATTTTTTTCTATCATCCAAATATTGAACTATGTGAATTTTTCTAAAAGGCTCCTGAGGGACTTCCCTGGTGGTACAATGCAGGGGACGCGGGTTTGATCCCTGGTCAGGGAACTAAGATCACACATGCCACGGGGCAACTCTAGAGCCCGCGCACCACAACTAGAGAGCCCACGTGCTGCAACTACTGAGCCCACGCGTAAAACTAGAGAGAAGGCTGCACGATGCAACAAAGAGCCTGTGTGCCGCAACTAAGACCCGCAGCACCCAAATAAATAGACACTTTTTTAAAAAATAAAAGGCTCCTGGGGGTCCCAAAGGAAGACACGAATGAACAGAAATACATTTGATGTTCTTAAATAAGTTGACATCAGTTCTTCCAGGGTTAAGCTAAAGCTACCACAATCCCAACTAAAATTACCCACAGGCAGATTCTGAAGTTCATATTCAATGATATTAGAGATTTATTGTTGGGTGGGAAAGCAAGGTGCAAAACACTGTTTTATTATGTAAAAATCTGGGTTAAAGAAAAACAAAACACATACATATACACATATGCACACATTATACACAGAATACTCTGATGGGTATACAAGAAACTGCCTTTGGGGAGGAGACCCACAGCTGGCAGGACAAGAGAGGGAGGGTTACCTTTCACTGTATCCTCTGTATCTTTTTAATTTTATACCATTTTCCAACAAATTACAATTTAAAAGATAACACAATCATCTGAGAGTAAGAAAGAGACCATAACTCACCAGGCATGGAAGGAAATCAAGTAAGCAGGTACACACCCCACCCGACCCACTGGTCCCTCCCTGCCTGGCCCCATCCCTTGAAAGCCCGCTTGGGGGGCTCGTCACAAGGTCTCTGGCCTCACCCTCTCTCTGCCTCTCAATCTCAGTTTTCAAAATGGAAAACGGGACCTTAGGTCTCACCTTCATGAAGTCTCCTCCACCTCAATGTCAGGACTTGGCCTGCCACACTCAGCCCAGTGCCCCCCATTCCTCCCTGACTCACCACCAGCTGGGCTGCCCAGAATGCCAGGGTCCCCCGGAGGTGGCAGCTACTCTGAACGGCTCCTCATCTTGGCCTGAGGTGGAAGCTGCAAGGACAGGGGTAAATGAGAAAGCCTATGAGACAAGGCCAGTTTGGGCAGCTGGATGCCAGGAGGAAGAAGAGGAAGGGGGAAGGGGGAGGGGGTGAGGGATGGGGAAAAGGAAAGAGATGTAAGAAAGCGAGAGACGGGGAAGAGGGTAGAAAGAGAAGAGAGGGAAGGGTTCAGGGAACCTAATGGAAACCAGGCGATGGTTAAAGGGAGGAAGCCTTCCAGCGGGGGTGAGGAGGGGGTGACGAGGCAGACCAACAATAGGCCTGCCCAGAGGTGGAGGTCACACCAGCGGGAGAGGGGAGTCAGGACACCCCGTTCTCTGGCCCTCCCCCAGGACCAGTAGCTGTAGCAGGGATGTAGGGCCTGGCCAGGAGGCTGGACTGCCCCAGGGAAGACATGGGGAGGGGGTAGATGCAGCTGCATGACTGAGGCAGGGCCCCCACAATGCAGAGCGTCAGGGGGAACCTGGGGAGACCCAGGGAGACAGGAACCTCTCCACTAAGCCTGAGAGCTGGGGGGTGGAGGGGTGAGGCAAGGGCGTGAGACCCCAGGGGCCCTGCTCCTAAATGTGTATGGGGACCAAAAGAAGGTGTTTTCCAGGCAGGAGAAAGAAGTGGCCATCCCTGAGGGCAGGCCACCAGCAAGCTCAGATGGCCCGGGCTCTGCTCCGGAGGGTGGGTCGAAGGGCCAGGTCTTGGGCAGAGCCACGTTTCCTGCTATTAGGGCAGGGTCAACCACAAACTGCTGGTCTCTGCAGGATGACTTTAGGGGGTATGGGTGAACATGTAAAATTAACTAGTTAGGTATTTATCTTAAGTAGACTTCACAGTTATTTCTTAGGATGGGGCTAAAATAGGTATGGTTTAAAAGTGAATATTTCAAAAATAAATCTTAAGTAATTAGTACTTCATAAAGAGTTGGCAAAAAATGGCAGTGCTACTCAAATGACGATTTTTTTAAAAGAATTTAATAAGACAATGTAAATAGTCTTTACTATATGCCAGGCACCTAAAAATCTTATTAACTTGTTTAAGTCTCATAGCAACCCTATGAGGTAATACCTCACAATTTAAGATGAAGAAACTGAGGCACAGAGAGGTTAAGCAACTTGCCCAAAGTCACACAGCTGGGAAGGGGCAATTTGAATATAGTCTATACCTGCTTTGTCCAATACTAGTAGTAGCCACATATAGCTACTGAAACTCCAAAAGTGGCCACATAATGAAGTGTGCTCTATACAATACACACTGGATTCTGAAGTCTTAGTACAAAGAAATAAGAATATAAAATATCTCAATAATTTTTTCTATTTATTACATAATGAAATAGTATTTTGGATATTTGGATAAAATATACTATTAAAATTAATTTCACCTGTTTCTTTATAATGTGACTACTCGAGAATTTCAAGTTGCACTTGTGGCTCGCATTACATCTCTACTGGACGGTGCAGCTCCAGACTCTTAACCAGTTTGCTCACTGCCTCTCGACAGTAACAACAAGCTCTAACTGAGCAGCTGCTACAGGTCAGGCAGTATTCTCAAGATTCAATATGGAATGATGGATGATGGCCCAACCAGGCTACTGGAATGATGAGAGCTGGGAAACAGGAAACCACCTCTGTCCCTGAGAAGGGCCCAGCCCCTCTTGGGCCTCTCTCAAGTTCCTAATCCTACGCTGAAGGCTTCAGGCCAAGGTCAGACTCGGGACTCTGAGCTGACACCCCTCTAGGACAACCTCATTCGAGGCATTAGAAGCACGAGCCAGACCTCAGACGTGTACCCACCCTCCAGGAATCTCAGGCTGGAGGGTGTCAGATACCACCCAGCCGGCGAAAATAGCCCACATGGCCTCACCAGGCAGGGGTCAGGGAAGGCTTCCTGGAGGAGGCAGCTGCTTGAAAAAAGAAGTTTGGAGCAGTGCCCTGCTAAGCCATGCTAGAGCCTGAGGCAAACAAAAGAAATAAGCAATACTGAATCTCTTTATTTAAATTTTTGATATTTTGTTTATCTTGGATTTTTTTTCATTAATTTTGATTTTTAAAAAAATATTGCGGGCTTCTCTGGTGGCGCAGTGGTTGAGAGTCCACCTGCTGATGCAGGGGACACGGGTTTGTGCCCCGGTCCGGGAGGATCCCACATGCCGCGGAGCGGCTGAGCCCGTGAGCCGTGGCCACTGGGCCTGCGCATGCAGAGCCTGCGCTCCGTGAAGGGAGACCACAACAGTGAGAGGCCCACGTACCGCAAAAAAAAAAAAAAAAAAAAAAAAAATTGCTTAGGGCTTCTCTGGTGGTGCAGTGGTTAAGAATCTGCCTGCCAATGCAGGGGACACGGGTTCGAGCCCTGGTCCAGGAAGATCCCACATGCCGCGTAGCAACTAAGCCTGTGTGCCTCAACTACTGAGCCTGGGCTCTAGAGCCCACAAGCCACAACTACCGAGCTCACACGCCGCAGCTACTGAAGCCTGCGCATCTAGAGCCCGTGCTCCGCAACAAGAGAAGCCATTGCAATGAGAACCCCACGCACTGCAATGAAGAGCAGCCCCCACTCGCCGCAACTAAAAGAAAGCCTGTGCGCAGCAACGAAGACCCAGCGCAGCCAAAAAAAAAAAAAAATTTTTAAATATTTCCTAAAATTATTATTTACCTTGATTACTGAGCTTTTTGGTCACCCCCTCCCTCATATTTTGCACTCACTTATTTTGCCTCACTTGCTCCACCCTAATCCTGGCCGAGTTTGGAGGTTTAAGCCCTTCGGCTGCTATGACACATCAATCTCCAACCACAAGGAAGCAGGGACCAGCAGAGGAGAGTGTCATCCTGTTAAGACAGCAATGGCCACAAGTTGGGGGGTTCCTCTCTCCCCCAACCCTAAGGGCCCAGCTCAGGCTTCACCATCACACCAGCCCACCCTGCCCCTGCTTCTACCCTGTCTCCCTCCAGCCCCTCTCCACTGGGCCAACCACCATCCCACGCCTGCTCAAAGCCCCTTCCATGTTTCCCAGTGTCCTCAAGTCCAGCTCCTCCGACCATCCTTCGACTGGCTCCAGCCCTGCCATTTACAGATGAAGAAACAAACACCCACAGAGAGGAAGTGACTTGCCCAAGTGGTCAGGACATGCCCCAAGCCCCGGCCGGGCTCAGCTGGCCCACCACTCCCTCCATTTCACTTTTTGCACCAGGCACCAGCTTGACACGTGGAAGCCCCTAAAACTGTCTGTTGTCAATGAGTAAATGAACCACATCCTCCCACCTTCAGGTGCTGATTCCAGGCTGCCTCCTCCAGAAAGTCCTCCCTGACCGCCCCCTTGGGCTCCTAAGCCTCAGAGGCTGAGTCATGCAGCTCAGTGCTGCTCCTGCTCTGTTCCTGGTTGTCTCATTTGTAGGGGGTCCATCTCTACCCAACCCCCAACCTGGCCTGAGGTATCCTGAGAGCCTATACCCCTTCTTGTCTCCCCTGCCCTCACAGTAGAGCCCAGGACCTGGCTGTGCTCACAAGGGCACTAAGTCCAGGGGTAAGTAAGGGTTGTCTGGAATCTCCCTAATCCTTGCCAACCAGTCCTTCTGCAGGTCTGGCCTGAGTCCCTCTTGCTGGAGCCAAAACTTTCATCCTTCTGTTCTTTAACTACCTTTCCAACACCCAAGGGCAGAGTTTAAATCTCATCGCCCCTTCTCTGTCCCAGCGCGGCACCTCTCTCACGCCATCCCTACCCACTACTGACTAGGGACACCAGTACTGCCAGTCCAGCAGAAAGGCAGCCCTGAGCTTTAGCTAAGGACAAACACACTCCCACTTCCTTGGTTTCCTAAATATCCACTGCATGCCCAGCCTCTGCCAGATTTCCACCTTCACCTGAATCAGCCCTGGTACAGTCCCAAGGTCTGGGATTTTTACCCCATTTCATGGAGGCTGTGTGAAGTGGAAACTTGCCCAGGTCACTTGCTAGAGCCAACAGGGCCTTCACAGGATGTGACTGTCTGGCAGAGGCAGTGAGGCTTCCGGAGGGCACTCCTGAGCTGGGCCTTGGAGCATAAGTAGGAGGTTGCACTTCTAGACAAAGGGAACTGAGTGTGCAGGGCCCAGGGATGGAAAAGGAGCTAGCAGATCCAGAGATGGGGAGAGTTCAGTGGGGCAGGAACACGAGATGTGAAAGGACGGTAGTGACACCCAGAGAGGTTTAGGGATCTGCCCTTGGTCGCCCATGTGGGTGTGAGCCTCCTTTGCATTCTGATTTGCATGAATGAGTCAGGCCTGGATCCGGTAGCCTTGATAGTCCTAGCTCCTTCCCCACTCAGCTCTGGAGTGCCCTCAGTGAGGACCCTTCCCCAACTGCATCTTCAAAGCCCCCCCTCTGCACAGAGCTGTGCTCTGGATTCAAGAGAAGGCCCAACAGTGGGGGTAGCGGAAGGGGAGGAAGGCAGGCCTACAGCTTCAGACCTGTGGCCTGTGCTCGTCCACCCCTCAACCCCCACCCTCCCCCTCGCAGCACTCCACCCCATCCTAGGCAGGCTGGGCAGGGACCCCAGCGCCCAGACCTCAGGAGAGCCCTCAGAGCTCCCCACAAAGGAACTAAGAGCACTACATATCCAGCTAGGCCTGGGTCTATATGCACACCCCACGCATAGCACAAATGCATACCTCACACAGCCTCCAGGTGCACACACCGCCCACCCGCCTAGCAGCCACACACACAGCCTTCAGTCCCCATACTCACTACCAACAACCGGACTGTGTACGACTGCCCAGAGCCCCACGCTGCCCACACCCCTTGACCCCAGTCCCCCCAGCCCAATCACCAGGTCGTACCTGGGGGCAGGGCCACCCTGGTTTGCTGCCCTCCTGGCTGTTCTCAGGGCTCTGTTAACACAGGCAAGAGGACTTGGAGACACTTCCCTCAGATATGAGGAACTAGGTGGGGGCTGGGTACCTGGCCCAGAGGGAGCAGAAGTGGCCCCCGCCCCTCTGCAGAAGCCAGCTCCCTCCAGCCCTGCCAGGCAAGGCAGCGGGTGCGGCCCTCAGGCAGGCAGCTGACTATAACCCCCGGACTGAGAAGCCTATTTTCTGTCTCTCAGGGACTGGTGGCCACGGCATACGGATGCCAAGGAGGCACACTGGGGTCTCCTGCCCTAACCCCAGCCCCGGACCTCTGCCCCATCACTTGCCCAGGCACCAGATTTCTGCCCCATCCCATCTGTGATGTGGCCTGACAGGAGTGGTGAGGGCTGACAAGGTACAGCCCTCAGAGCAGAGGAATGACTGAGTCCAGGCCCCAGGGCTTGCCTCAGCCGTCTGGTGGGGAACTGGGGGCCACTGGCTCCAGGCCAGAACCCCATCCCCCCCAGGACGCCAGGCAAGACCAGGTTCCAGTGCTGGCTCCATCACTTCTTGCCTGAAGCCCTGGGCAAGTCATGTCACATTCTGAGCCTCAGTTTCCCCCTCCACAGAACAGAGCTGTCACCCAGATGACCATGTGTGTACTAGAGGCCACACTCATTCGGCATCTGCTCACTCCTCTGCTGCTAAGACAGACACTTCCTGTTTCGAGCCCCAAGGCCTTGGCCGGGCCCATCCAGAGGGGCTCTTGGTGCTGGCCCTGTAGCCAGGCTCTAGTCTGGATGCCTTCAGCACCCTGAAATTCTCAGTTCCCCAGATACCAGTGATCCCCACACCCTGCCTCCAACCACATCCCCCAGCAGGGCTCCAGGCTGGATACACCATGGCCTCCTGGACCTCCTCCTGGGGGGCCCCAGGCACTGCACATGCCCCGCCCCACAGTGAACTCACCCACTCGCCTCTTCTGGGGAAAGCAGGGTTGCCTCCAACCTAGGTGGGACCATTGAGCAAATTAGAAAAAAATGCCTCTTTCTTCAGGAGCCCCACAGCAGGGCATGCAGCTCAGCCAAGAGGACAGGCTGAGTTTCAGTCCTCCTCTCCCGGCTCTCCCTGCCCCCAGCCAGGGACCCTTGGGCAGTGTGCAACACGCACATCCACACCCAGTGGACTAGGTGAGAGGTAGGATATTTTAACAACAACCTCCTTAGGGAAGCCCCCTCAGCATCGCCCTAATAAAATGTACAACTAGTTTTAATAATGATCAATGGACATTTAAGACTAAAGGACAGTAGACAGCCCTGACCTAACTTTCAGGCATACTCCTAACTCCCACCCCAAATCTTGAAAGACTAATCACTTCCTACAACCTCCATGTCTGTACTGTTTAAAGTTTTTACAGTTGCATATCACTTTCATAATTAGAATGAAAAATGATAAAAGCATTTTAAGTCTATCAGAAATGAGTTTGTCCCAGTTTCTTCCCCAACACCATCATTGTAAAGTAGCTTTGTGATTTTCAATATAACATGCACAGAATACCAAGAGAACTATCATAGATGAAACTGATTTCCTGGGCCATCTGGACTGGAGGATGAGAAACTGAGCCCCAAAGCTCACCCCCTCCCTCACTGTCTTATCCTCCCGAAGGTTTAAGACACAGTTTATCAAATGACATCCCCCCTTCCCCACCAACCACAGATCCGGAGGCCAGACTGAAGCCCACAGTCTTTCAAATGAGAAATGGACTGAGGGTCACTATGAACATGAGATGCCAGGGTCCCTGTGGTTTGTCCTCTAAACAGCATCTGACTCCACCCTAGCCCTGCCCCTCACCCACATTCCCCCAAACCTCACCGGGGGCCCCCCTCATGCCCAAGCCCCTCTCCACCCTGGACAGGATGAAGTGTGAATGTCTGAAGTACCTCAACTCACAATAAATGAAGCTGATAGTTAAAAGGTTTGGTTTTCAGGCCCTGTCAAAAAGTCTGTGACGGATAAACAACAAAGTCCTACTGCATAGCACAAAGAACTATATTCAATATCCTGTGATAAACCATAACGGAGGGACTTCCCTGGTGGCGCAGTGGTTAAGAATCCGCCTGCCAATGCAGGGGACACGGGTTCAAGCCCTGGTCTGGGAAGATACCATGTGCCACGGAGCAACTAAGCCCGTAAACCATAGTTACTGAGCCTGCGCTCTAGAGCCTGTGAGCCACAACTACTGAGCCCATGTGCCACAAATACAGAAACCCGCGTGCCTAGAGCCTGTGCTCCAAAACAGAAACCACTGCAATGAAGAGTAGCCCCCACTCGCCGCAACTAGAGAAAGCCCGCGTGCAGCAATGAAGACCCAACACAGCCATAAATAAATAAATAAATAAGCATTTCTAATAAATAAAATGGTTACAATGATCAATTTTATTAAAAAAACATAATGGAAAAGAATATGAAAAAGTATATGCATAACTGAATCACTTTGCTGTACAGCAGAAATTAACACAACACTGTAAATCAACTATAATTCAATTTTAAAAAAAAAGTCCAAGACACACTGACCTCCTGGGCCCTACCAGTACCCCCACCTCCAAACGGATCACTCTGGACCATGCCCTCTCCTTCCTCTAACTGCCTCCTCATCACCTCGCTTTTGACTCATCCCTCCTCTCCATCCCCACTGCCCCTCCCCAGCCTGCCTGACCCCTGGGCCCTCCTCCCTGCCCTTCCAGCCCCCACACCTTCAACCACAGCACCCTCTACCTGCTCCTCTAACCATCCCCCCCACAAGACAGAGCTCCTCCAAACCTGAACCCCCCAGCCCAGACCCACATCCACCTGCTCTATGCCCCCAACCCTTCACTCTTCAGGTCCCAGCTCAGGCCCTTCTCACCTGGAAGGGGGCCCAGTCAGCCACACAGCACCTGTGGAGACCTGGTGCCCTCTCACCGGGAAAGCACGGTCTCTGGCCTGGCCCCCTGGCCCCTCAGTCACAGACACGCCCTCCTGGGCTGGGGACTCCCCAGGCAGGGCAGGGAGCACCTCTCCCACCAAAGGTGCTGGGTGAGGGGGAGGCCTGAGGTACCACAGGGTGACTCCAGGATGATCCTCCTCTGTGACGACTGCCCGCCATGCGGGAGCTGGCAGCGGGGGAGCTCTTAACACTGCAAATGAGGCAGAAACAGGAGGAAACAGGGCTAACCACAGGGAGGGTGGGAGTGCACAGGGCACACGACGGACTCCCTGGCAGCAGGAGTGGACAGAACCAGAGTAACGTCAGTCAGAGCCTCACTACACGCCAGAGGGGTTGAGGACAGCCCTGGCCTGATGGGGGAGGGGAAGGGAAGGCTGCTTGACTCCCTCCTCTCTGAGGCAACTGGGCACCTGATGTGCCTGCCCGCGCACAAGGAGAGACTGGGGCTCCTCTGCACCCAGAACTAGCAGCCCAGGAGAACAGGGACCTGGCACTGCCCTCTCCCTAGGCAGCCCCTGCAATGGAAAGCCAGTGATCAGCAGGCCCCTTGCTGCTGGCACCTGAAAAGAGGAAGCTCCTGTGTTGGTGGCTGGAGGTGACCAGATGGGCGGGGCAGGGGCTGGAAAGGAAAGAGAGAGAGAGAGAGAGAGACAGACGGGGGACCAGCCTCATAGGCTCTGGCCTCCAGTTTGATGTGGGACCTCAGTCTCCCCAACTCTATAACCAGACAACAGAAAGGAAAGACTCTCCTTTCTCACTCACAGAGAACATTCTAACCCACTTATCTGACCCTGCCATCCCTGCTTAAAAAGACAAAAGGCCATGGTTATGGAGTGCTTCCCATCTACCAGGCGCTGTGCCAAACCTGCTACATGGATTGTTTCATATAATCCTCATGACAATCTGGAAAGTGGATGGTTTTAGCCTGACTTTACAGATGAGGAAGAAACTGAGTCTCAGAGAGGTTCAGTAAGTTGCCCAAGATCACAGGACCCCCTCCTTCCACTCCGTCTCCTCAGAGGGGAGAGTGTGGAGACCAGGAGCAGGGAAGTCAGGCAGGAGGGAGAGGGAAGATGAGCGTGGGCCGAGAAGGGCCTTGAAGGCCACACTAAGACACTCAGCCTTACTGTCCAGACAAGAGGAAGCCACGAAGGGCAGCAGGGTGCATGGGGCGGCAGGGAGGCAGGCTGACAGGGGTCCTACTGCTGTGAGACTTGAGAATTCACATACCTTCTCTGAGTCTCAGTTTCATCATCTGTATAATGGGCTGGTGGGGAATAAATGTATGCCTTCAAAACAGATCCCAGGGACTTCCCTGGTTGCGCAGTGGGTAAGAATCTGCCTGCCAATGCAGAAGGCAGGGGTTTGATCCCTGGTCCGGGAAGATACCACATGCCGCGAAGCAACTAAGCCCGTGCGCCACAACTACTGAGCCTGCGCTCTAAAGCCTGCGAGCCACAACTACTGAGCCTGCGTGCCACAATTACTGAAGCCTGCTCACCTACAGCCCATGCTCCGCAACAAGAGAAGCCACTGCAATGAGAAGCTGGTGCACCACGACGAAGAGTAGCCCCCGCTCACCGCAACTAGAGAAAGCCCGTTTGCAGCAACGAAGACCCAACTCAGCCAAAAACAAATAAATAAGTAAATTTTAAAAAACAAAAACAGATCCCAACCTACCAGTTCTCACCCTCCAGTGACTTCCAACCTCCCTCAGAGTAAAGCCAAAGCCAGAACAAGGCCTGCCAGGCCTGCATGGTCTGTCCCTGCCTTGCTGTTATTCCAACCCACTCCGAGTGCTCCTGCCTCAGGGCTGGGCCCGGAGCTCCCCTTGCCTGAAATGTTCTTCCAGACACCTGCATGACTCACTCCCATACTTTTTCCAGTGCCCTCTCAAATGCACGGCACGGCCTTCCTTCCTGACCACTCTGCCTAAAGAGGTGCCCCCCATCAGTCCCTCTCTCCTGACCCCACATCATTTTTCGACACCCCCCTTATTTCTAGCGGACACTGTATTATATGTTTATTTGTTCATTGTCAGTCTCCTCAACCAGAGGACGGGGCACTGTCTCATTCATAGCTCTATCCCCAGTGGTAGAAGTGTCTGGCCATTGGGGGCATGGATGAAAGGACGTCTACAGAGGCATGGCTCGCCCTGGTCAGGAGCTTGAGACAGGGCCCGTGACACGGGTAGGGTGAGGGACAATTGGGTAAGGCAGATGCCAAGGTTCAAGGTTCATGTCCAGAGGTCTAGGAGCAAAAGCTTCAACTCTGAGACTCCCTGGCACCCTCCGTGGCTGGGCCTGCCCCTTCTCTCCACCTCTGTGGCTACCCCTGCCACTTCCTGCTGTGCTGGCCCGATAAACACTGCTGGGGAGGCCCTCACCCACACAGGGGAAGTCCTGTTCTCCGGAGCAGGTGAGAACCACCCCAGACTTCCAGAAATCTCTGAGACCAATCCCCCCCTCCCTGGCCTGCTTAACCCTTCCACGGCTCCCCATTACCCAGTGGGGCTCAAAGGGCCTCCACCCTCTGGGTCCCGCCACTAACTACCCCTTTCCAGGTTCATTCCCTCCACTCTCACGGCTGGACACCTGACCTCCAGGACTTTGCTTATCAGGTTCCCTCCGCCTGGAATATCTTTCTCTACCTCGCCCTTCACGTTCAAGCGTCACCTGCTCTAGGCAGCAGTTTCTGACTCCCACGGTCACAGCCTGGGTCACACTGGTATGTCACTACCTGTTGCTGTGTCACATATACACACACATTCTTTCTCGCCCCAGCCTTGGCTGGATGCTCCCTGAAGGCAGGACCAGGGTCTGATTTCCCTGCATCCCCAGCTACCAGCCCAGGGTTGGCAGACAGTGAATATCTACTGCTTGAATGAAATCTCCCAATTTTACACATGGAAAGCAAGGAGCCCAAGCAAGTGATGACTTGTCCAAGGTCACACTGCAATCAGTGACCAGAGCGTGGCTAGAACCTGGCCTCTAGCCCCCCAGGACCATGCCCACCAGTTACAGCTCCAGCCTCCTGCCTGCCAGACATCAGCCCCGCCTTCTCCTAGCTCTCCACATGTCCAAGCACCTGCTCCTTAGGCATTTTGGAACCTCCTAATCCAATCCTCCCGCTTCCAGAAGGGGAAAGTGAGCCCCAGAAAGGGATAAGAACCCAACCAGGGCCACACGAGTCAGGACAGGACCCAGGCCCCCCAGCCTGAGCACCCCATCCCCTTCCTCTAGCTTATTCCTTGAAAGAACTATGAGGTCCCCTCAGGTGACCTCAGAGACACTGGAGTAACCCCCCATCTCCAAGTGGCTAGGCCAGCCCTGCATTGAGAAAGGCGGGTTTTCAGGTCACAGGCAGTAAAGGCAGGGGAGTGTTTTGGTTCACGTCCTGGAACAGAACCACTAGAACCATTAGATACTCCCTGGATCTTTGGCCTCCCTAGACTTAGCTATCCATCTTTAGAGCTAAGAAGGAGACAGCAAGAGGAACAGCCCCAGTCTGAGGGAAAAGGTAGGACTTTAGCTGAGGCTCTGGCACCCCTTTACCAAGCAAGAGAGACTCTACCCCAAACCTGTCTTGCTGTCATCTGGCAAAGCTCAGGGAGGCCCTTTCTCCCCATCAGGCTAGGGGCTCTGGAAACACACATTTTAGCTGCAGAACCACACCACGGCCCACTCAGGTGAAGGTCCCCATTCAAGTGGGTAAAAGCCTCACCCAGCTCACACATCAAGGGGTGCCGAGCCAGGTACCTCTTACCCCAACCCACTGGGGCATGGAATGCTGATCACACCCAAACAAAGGCAAAAGCACGGGTCCTCCAAGGAGGTGCCTGGGCCTGAGAGCACACACATGCGCACACAGGAACACGCACGGTGCCCCCCCAGAGGAATGTGCAGCAGAAAGGAGCTCACCCAGCCAGGAAGTCTTCCAAGAGGAGGGCACTTCCCTCGTGGGGAGGGAACAGCCCTCTTCCCCATGAGGCAGCTCCCGATCCCATGCCCAGGGCCCTTTGAGGGCAACTGCTGTGCCCACAGGCCCACATGGGCACTGGAAGGACCTGGGGAGGCACTGTGAATTATTAGAAGGCCCTCAGCCAAGGTCCAGTCTCCTTGTCCCCTGAGGAGGGTCAGGGCCTCCCCTGGGGCTCCCGGGCCCAGGTCTCTGTCCACCACCCCTCAGAGTCCTTGAGCCTGGCTTTGACATTCCAAAGCTGGACCTGGGCCTGCTGAGCCACATTCCATGCCGGCCCTGAGAGGAACTGGTTCGCCCCGCAGTATGGCCCAGGCTTTGCTCTGTGACCCAGTCAGCCACCAGCCCTCCCTGGGCCTCCTCTCAATCCCATCCTGGCATCCAGGACAGCCCCACCCCCAATGAATGAAGAGGAGGCCTGGCCCCTGTCTGTCTCCTCCCCACCCCCATTAAGTTGGCTATCTCTTCTGCTACCACCTAGTCCATTCCAGAACCTGGTTCTCAGATTTCTTGAAAGGTCTGTGTCAACTGGGTGTCTGCTGGGAGTGGTGGGTGCAAAGGGCATCAAGAGCCTCCCCCCCGCACCACCACAAAGCAGCCCCAAGAAACTCTCCAGGCCTTGTCTGTCTGGCACCAGCTGGCCAAGGTGTGGCACAGGGCTCAGCCTCAACTCAGGATCCATGCAGCCCAATCGGAAGCTTTGCAGGTTCTTGGCATCTAGAATTTCGGAAATTTGGAAGCTGGGGATCTTTGGCACGTAAAACCCTAGAATCCTTGATCCCCAATGCCCACAGTCTCAAGACTCAGAATCCTAAAATCCCAGCTGCTCATGTGGGGAGAGGGAGTGTGGGAGGGGAGAGGGATGGAGAAGCCCTTCCCCCGACCCCCCTTACCTGCGCTGTTTGGTTTCTGTCCTGACCTGTCCATACCTGGGGGCTGGGGGCTTGGGATGTCCCAGGTGCTGCTGCTTCCTGCTCCTTCCCTGAAGCTCCAGGGAAGCTGAGTCCATGACCAACCCAAGGCCTCTCATTGAACTAGAGGCTGGGGACAGACCATGAGCCCCTGACTCCAGGCCTGATTATAGGCAGAGCCCTGGCCCCAGCATTATGGTGGGAAGGAGGGGAGGGAAGGAGAGAAGGGGATGCCCAGGGGCAGCACAGCGTCCTCTGGGGCTGGAAGGAAGGTGGCAGAGGAGACCCAGGCACCTGTGGGGGAGGGGAGCAACACGAAGCGGTAGCTTAGCCCTGCTACTGCTCCCGCTGTCCTAGGGCTTGACCCACCCCAGCACTGGCCTGGCCAGAAGGAAGGAGGGTGGGGCCAGGTTCCCCAAAGGCCCTGGGAAGCTGAGATTCCAGGTGTGACCTCCAGTTCCCTGCCCTGGGAATGGGGACAGAGGAGTGGCTGTGAGAGGTCCCAATCCTCCTCTCCCTCCCCCTTGCCCTCACAATCTTTTGCTCTCACAACAATGAAAACAATGAGGAGGAGGAAGCTTTTGCCACATTTCTCCCTCCCAGTGGGGCGGGGGGATGCTCTCTGACCCCTGAATCCTCCTCTGGACCCCACTGGCCATGAGCATCACACGCTTGACCACAGCTGGTCTCTGCTTCTTGGCCTCTTAGCTCTGAAACCATGTTCCCCAGGTTTGTTCATTCAGTCACCGACACCCAGCTGTACCAAACCCCAGGCACCTTGAGAGGAATCAGTTTCCTGGCTTGGCCAGAGAGAAAGACTTGGACACTGTGACAAGGCAGGTGGGCAGTATCTGAAGGAAGCCCAGGGCTTCAGAGGCCCAGGAGGCACTGACCAGGCAGGGAGGTAGAGTGCAGGCCTCAGAGCCCCCTGCCTGGGTGCCAGTCCCAGCTCTCCCTTTCCTCAGCTGAAAGACTCTAGGCAAGTCACTTAACTTCTACTGACCTCAGTTTCCTCAGCAGTAAAAAGGAGAACCACTCAACAAAGTACAAACTGGACAGGACAGGACAAGAACAGTGAGCAGGAGCTGCTGGGCCCCTGGGGGCTAAGACTTGACAGCAGCCAGTCCAGCCTGCGAGCAGGCATCCCATCCCCACAGAGCATCACCAGTAATGTCACCTGCCCAGGCGGCCCTCCAGTCCCTGCCTGCCACCCTGACTGGGAGTTGCCAGAGAAGGACAGGGTTTGGATCTTGTCTGCCTGCAGTGTCTCCCAGTACTCAGGGTTCTCACTGTGAAGCTAGAGAAATTCAGACTCCCAGTTCTTCTATATAATAAATGAGCTCAGGAAAATTACTTAACTTCTCGAGGCCTCAGTTTCTTCATCTGTAAAATGGGAATAGTGCCTACCTCATAGGACTATTGTTGAGGATTAAATGAAATCAGTACATAAAATGTTTAGCACAGTGTCTGGCACATAGTAAGCTTCCAAAAACCAGTAGCTACTGCTACTATTATTACTACTATTAAATAATAATTTTGTTATTGAATTGGTCACTTAACTCCACATCTCCTCCCAGCGACTCTGATTGTCTCAATGATCTGGGACAGACGCCCTGTTTATGGGACAGAATTTTATTTCCCTTCTGAACTATGTTCCAAAGGATGAGACAGAGAGAAATTCCACAGGAAGGTCATGTGGAAGACCAGCCATGCACTGCCCTCCCTCCCCGCCACCCCAGGCCATCCCTGAACCTGAGGTCACCTGCCTTTTGGGGCTGAGACTGTCCTCTCCAGAACCCCGATTGGAATCTACAGGTCTGGGGGCCTGACAGTGGTAGTAGGGGGGTGGAGCGGGGCTAGGTGAACAAGATGTCCTCTCTGATCAGGGCTGGGGATACTGGTGTTGAGCCCCTGAGCTCCACTGGGACTGTACTTGTAGGGGATCTCTGAGGGCCTCCCCACACCCTCCTGCTGTTCAGACCCTTGGTGCAGAGCCCCTTCCTGAAACATGAAGTGCCCCTCCATGCAGGGCTATGGAGGGGGAAGAGTCCAGCCTGACAGAGACCAGAGGAGGGGGTGACGGGCCGCCCAAAGGAGTGTACTCTGCTCCTAAGGGAGGGCCGGGTCTGCATGGCTGGGGTCACACTCTACTCGAGGCTGCCTTGGCTACCACCCAGGGGAAAGCCCCTAACTGAGTGGGACCCTGGACTGAGCTCAAGGAGTGACGTCAGGCTGGGGAAGGGAAAATCAGGCCAAAGGAGGCAAACAAATGCCTGGGTCCTGATCCTGCCTCTACCACTTATTTGCCGTGATCTTAGGCAAGTTACTTAACGTCTCTGTGCCTCAGTTCCCTTATCTGTAGAATGGTGCCTAACTTCTAGGCTTGTTGGGAGGACGAAACTGGTTAACATACGTAATAGTGCCCACAAAGGTGCTGTGTGCATGTTTGCTGGCGTCATTCTCGCTGATATTATTACTCAGCTCTCTCTGAGGCTGTTTCTTCCCCTGTCTTACTGGAGGATGACCCTTGTCTCACGGAATGATGTAATGTTAAATAAAGTAACAAATGTGCAGTGTCGGGCACACAGCAGGTATTCAAATCAAGTACAGGTCCCTCCCTCTCCCTTTCTTCTCCCCAAGAGGGCCCAGACTAGGAGTCGGGTCAGTCCTGACCCCCACTAGGGCTTGCTGTGTGATCCTGGTCTGATCTCTGGTCCCTGGCCTCAGTCTCCTCATCTATGAAACAAGCTGCTGGGCCAAGTGATCTCTGTCCATGGCCATATCTGTTTCAGCCTCCTTCCCACCTCCATTCCCTCCTTTCTTTCTCCATTTCCAATTCATGTACTAGCGCACTCCCTCCTGCTGCAACAGAACCCTTGGGACCCTAAAGTGGGGTGGAGGGGACAGTTGGTGGGTAAGGGATACCAGCCTTCAAGCAGTCCAGGACCCATCTCAGGCCCCCAAGGGTTAAGATCCAGAGTGTAGGGCGGGGGGCCAGGGTCAGTGCTGGACAGACAGGCCTGCAGCCCAGGCCCTGCAGCCCAGGTCCTGCCTCCCCTCCCCCCATCCTGGGAACAGAGGCCACTTGTTTGGGCATCAGCTGGCTGGCTTTGAGCTTGGCCAAAGGGAGAGTGGGGTGGGGAGGGGAGAGGGCCGCCGGAGAGTGGAGGGGACTCCCCTCTGTCCTAGGGCTTTGTACTAGTCTAGTCCACAACTAGCCCCTAGGACTCTCAGAGGCCCCTTACCCCTCTGAAGTGACCCCTTCCCCCCAGGTTCTCCCTTTTCTTCATTCAAACACTCACTACTGGGGGAAGGAATTAGACTCAGGCCCAATTCTTGCTCCAGCAGAGTCTCTCTTTGGAGCATGGGGCCAGGGCTTATCACCCAACCCAGCAGATGGGGAAATGGAGAGGTTTGGGAACTTACAGAGTCACGTAGTGTTTGGTGGCTGCACAGGGACTGTCCCAGGTCCCAGTCATCCCCACGGTTCTGCAGTCCCCTTCTCCACAGAGCTCCAAGGAGACACTTCCTAAGTTGTGCCCTACACAGCACTGAAAGGCTAGGCAGGAGAAGGTCCACCTCTTAAGTCCCAAAGGACCTGGGAGGTTTGGAAGAGGAGAAAACTTCTGTAGGGTAGGGGGGAGGACAAGCAACCTGCACAAAGGGCTGAGGCATGATGTGTGGAAAGGCATGGCTGGAGTCCAGGAGATGGTGGGGGTGAGGCTGGGGCTGACTGGGGAGGCCTGAATGCCCCAACGAAGCCTGGGAGCAATCTGCCCACTTCCACCTCACAGTTGTCAGGATTCTGCCTGGGACAACCCCCTCTTGTCCTATTCCAGTGAGCAAGCAGCAAATGGGAAGACAGGATTCCCCAAGCCAGGGTCTGGACAACCCTCAACCAGCCACGGGACTGGGGGATTGGCTCTCTCTACACTCTACCCCTGCTACCCATTCCAGCCACTTCCATCTCCTTGCCATTCCTCAAACACACCATGCAAGTTCCTGCCTCTGCACAAGCTTTACCCTCCTCTGAGGGTCCTTATCCTTGTGAATTACCACTTAACTGCCAAGGCCCATTCCAACCATCTCCTCCTTCCTAAGCCTCCAAGAGTCCCAGTGCCTGATTCCATCCCAGTACCTGTCTGCACCTGTCTTCTGACTCCGCAGGGCTCCTTCTACCCTGTAATGAGCCTGCTGGGAGGTCTCTCCTAGCCTGGACACTCTGCTCTTCGAGGACAGATATCCTGGGTGCCTCTGTCTGGATGTTGCTCGGTAAACAGTCAAATCCTTCTCTGAGTACCTCCATATATCTGTCCAACCCTGCAGCCCTGGGGATTGGGGAAGGCTCGCAGGACAGGAGCTTTGGAGGAGTAAGGGTGCATATGCCAGATACCGACCAGAGTTCCCCAGCACTAAAAACCACCCCTCGAGATCTGGGACCAAACGCCCACTCCATGCCCTCAGGCTGCACTCGGAGTCTGCTCTCTCCAGTCCCAATAACCCACTCCTGGCTTGACCCCATTCAGTGAACACACACCTTCTTTTTCCAGCAACTGGGCCAGGTAGGGGCTCTTGGGAAGCCATGCCCCCATTTACCGGTGGGGAATTGAGGCGCAGAGCCCGGAAGTAGTCTGCCCAAGATCAGTGGAGCCCCAGGTCCAGCGCATAAGGTCATACGAACTTGCAGACCGGTAAGGGTCTCCGCAGTCAACGAAGTGGGAGCCTTCATTTCACAGATGAGAAAATCAAGGTGCCCGAGGGCGGGTTGGCTCCGGAACGTCGGAGACTTCACGCCAAAGGGCCGAAGGCTGGAAGCCCCCTGTCCCGCCGGTTCGCCCTCCTCCCTACCGTCTCTAGCCCGACCGCGCATCCTCCGGAGGCGACCCCATCACCACCACCAGTCAGAACAGCCGACGTGACCCAGAGAAACGCCAGCGGAAGTAGTCGCCGGGCGCAGAGTCGCCGCGCGGCCTCGGCGTTCCCTTCTGAGGAATGGGGAAACTCCTGGCCACACTTGGCCAAGGGGCAGCGGACAGGGAGGGCCCGGCAGCCGCACTGACCTGTTCTGAGCGAAGACTCCACGCGGGGACGCGGGGACCCGGGGTTCCGGGGCCACCACTGACGCCGGTGCAGCCAACTCGCGGTCGAAGGCCGGGCGCGCCCACCCTGCCAGGCGCTTCCGCCTGCCCCACGTGACGCCCCGGGGAGTGGAGGACGGGGAAGGGGCAGGGACACGCCCCCTTCCCAGGGACCCGCCCCCTTCCCGGCCACGCCTCGTCACGGTCTCCGAATCCTCTGGCTTGGCCCGCCTTGCGGACAGGTTGATTTTGCGTCTCTCCTCTCCCTCTCGCTGCTCACAGGTCCGTCTCCGTCTCCTGAGGCTCCGGTCTACCTCCACCACCCCCGCCCTCTGAGTCTTCATCTCCTCCTGAGTCTCTTTGCCTCTTGCCGCCCCTCTCCCTGGGAGGGACAAGCCACAAACCGCCCCACCCACAGAGCGGAAAGGGGCAGTTAGAACCTGGAAGACAAAAGTCCCAGACCTCCTCCTCCAGGAAGTCCTTACCACTTCATTCTTCGAGAATATCCTACTTCTCTCCCTGGGCCCACATCTCTCAGGAGCAGGGTGGTGGGGAAGATTCTAGTCAGAGGGCCCAAGGATTCCTTGGCTTTATAAAGGCTGCAGCCTGAGGTCCTGGCTGCCAGGCAACTTCGCTGGCCTAGAGAACGGGAGATTTCCACCCATCCTGCCAGCATACACACAGATGAGGGTCGAGGGTCTGGGGTTTGGCAGGCATTCCCAGGTCCTGTGTCCAGGGCTGAGATTGGGTGTCATTAATTTGAGCACCTACTACATGCCAAGCCCAGTGCTGGGCAACTTATTCCTTTCATCTCAATCTGCCTGAAGGTGAAAAATCATCACCCCAGGATATAGATTAGGAAATGAGGCTCCAAAGAAGTTCCAGGGCTTGCCCAAAGTTACAAAGCCAGTATTGGGTAAACTGGCCAAGTCCTGGCGAGTTACAGACTGTCCTGCCTACCCCTACTGGACATTCACCCTGCCCCTCTAGGAAAAAGTGGACTCCAAGTATCTTCCTGACAGTCAAAAGTTAAGTTGCTTCCCGGGAGAGGGTAAGGCCAGACCTTGGGGAGAACTTCCGGCTCAAAATTCATATGGGGTACAAAAATACTGGAGAGGGGTGGAGCACTGGGCCCTCCTCCCGACCTGATAGCAGGGCTGACCCTCAGGCAGCAGAGGGCACCTGTGGGCTACAGAGAACAGGACAGGCCCAGGCATCCCTCTAGACTTCAAAGCCTAGACATCAAAGCAGCCAGGTGGAACACAGACAGGATCAGGGAACTGGCATCTGACCACTGGCAAAGGGTTGGAAGCCCCGCCCTTTCTGTTAACACAGGCCTGAGGTCTTCTAAATGATCTAGGGAGGGCTCAAATCACAGAACCTGGTCCCTCCACTGCACTGGAGTCTGATGACACTCACCTCAACCCCCAAACTCCCTGCAGAACATGCTGCCCCCAAGGACCTCTCCCCCTCCTTCTGTCACAACTGGAGGGTGTCAGACCCCCAGTCCATAGGCTGGACCCAGAGGGCCTTAGGCTGAAGGTCTTACAATAGAAGCCCACTCTCTGACCCCTGACCCCGGGCCTCTGGCCAGACCTGCTCCTTCTCTTAGAGCAGCAAAAGGTAGCCAAACAGCCTGCAGTGAATGGCCGAATGAACACACAACAAGGACAGGTGGATGGATGAAGAGTGAACTAATGAATGGATGCAAGGATAGTGAACACAGCAGGGACAGGAGGGGTGTGTTCCGAGCTGCACATCGGGAAATGAGGGGATATCTAAAGGAGCAAAGTCCAGGTGATCAATAATAAAATTAACAAAATGAACTGTAGAATAGAGGGACTGAGGGCAGCGCCTGTGCCCTGAGCAAGTGGGAAGCAGGCACAGTGATGAGCCGGCTGAGTCTGTGGGACCGTTTATTGGGGCTGTGTCCCGTCACGCCGCAGCGCCAGCCTGGGCCGGAGCCCACCGTCCCCAGGAGGCGCAAGGAGTGGGGGAGGGGAGAAAGCACGGGAGCATCCGCCACCCCTGGGCTCCGTCTGCCCCGTCTTGTCTTGGTCCCTGCTGTGGTGCCGTGCTCAGGTGAGCGAAGTGTCATCATCACTGCCCTCGCCGCCCGCGCTGCCCATGCGCTCCTCCCGGCTCTCTGCCACCGCACTCTCGTCGATGTTCTCCAGCGAGTCCGCGTGCTGCACAGACAGCTCCGACAGCGCCAGGCTCGGCAACGGGCTCTGTTCTGGGTGTAGCCACGGCTTGAAGTGCGGTTGATGCTTCTGCTTCCACTCAGGGTATTTGACGCACGCCTTGTACATCTTCTTCATGGCCTGCGGAGCCGCCGCACCACCGAGTAAGGGGTGAGCTGGGAGCGGACTGTCTTCACCACATCCCCTCCCGCGCCCTCCAGCGGCTCAGTCCGCAGCTCCCAGGTTCCTGACTCTTGATCCAGTTTCCATAACTCCGCCCCTCAGACCTAGCTCCGCCCCTGACCCCACCCCCTCACCCTGGAACCCTCTCCCCCAACCTCCACACCTGCAAAGTCCCAAGCCTCCTCACCTTGGGAGCCAGGAACTGAGAAGATTTATTCACCACCCACTTGGGTAAGGAGCCTATGAGGGCAGGAATGGATAGTGAGGAGAAAAGGGAAGCAGCAACCTCAGGAAACCAGCCCCCCACAAACACACATACCAGCCCCCTCACTCCAGCCTGGGGCTTCCAGAGAGGACACACTCTTCTCCTTAGGGAGGGGGCGCTGTGAGGCAAGTCCTATAAGACTTCATCATCTTCACCCCCTCTTTCTACCTCAGACCATGGTCCTCAGGCTCAACTCTGTTAACCCCCCACCTCCACCACCCCTGCCTCTGCCCTCTGCTCAGCCCAAGGGCTACACAAAAGAAAACCACAGGTCTTAGGTGACCCAGGCAACACCTGGGTTGAAATCCTGGCCAGTCGAGCTCCCACGTGCTACCTCCCCTCTACTCACACTGACCTCCCTTTTCTCATACCCAGTCCCTCTACCTTGAATGGCCCTGGTGCTCATCCGCTGCTCTGCCTGTCCTTCCAAGCCCCCTGGCCCAGGAAGCCTAGCTGCTACATAGACCTCTTGGCTAAGCACTCCAGCCTGGCCTAACCTAGAATCCACAGCCCAGCTCTCCACCCTGTCTGATTCCCAAGTGTCTGCTCTGCCTCTGACACACAATAAACTCACTCAGTGACGTGCTGGGGAGCTCTGGGCCTGGGCCAGTGGGCCCTCGGTGGTACTGGGGGCATACCCAAGCAAAGATGCTCAAGGCTTACCCCTCCTCTAGTCATTCATCCATTCCTTCACTCACTCCACATTCACTCAGGGATACCCACCCTGGACCAGCCCTGGGGACCGAGAGAGGAACTCACTGCCTGGGGGGCCCCAACAGTATGCCAAATACTCTGCTAGAGGGGGATGGGTCCACAGGGCAGGGAGCCAGTGACTCCTCTGGGTATCAGGGATAGAGGTGGTGAAGCAGCCCTGGAGGGATGAGTAAGGGCAGAGAGGTGTTTCTAGGCCGAGGGAAAGGGCTGCCTAGATAGGTAGGAAGGTAGGTGTAAGCTATGAGGAGGGACTGGGAAACCTGGGGAGGGGGCTTGGACTTTACTCTGAGGGCAATGGAAAGTCACAAAAGGACTTTAAGCAGAAGAGAGTCACAAGGAAATAAGTACTTTGGAAAAATCCCTCTGGTAGCTGTATGGACAGACAAGGTCGCTGAGTATGGAAAGAAATGACAGATTCAGGAGCTATTTAGGAGGTAAAATCAATAATTAGTGACTAGATTTGGGAGCTGAGAAGAGGGGACCCCAGACAACCACCAGGTTTTTGGCATGAGTGACTGGAGGGAAGAGACTTAGGAGAAGGGGCAAGTTAGGAAGGGAGACAGTAAGTTCAGCATCGGACACAGGGAGCCTCAGGTCCTAAGAGACACTCTGAAGGACACGTCCAAGAGGCCAATGGCCACAGGGATCTGGATCTCAGCAAAGAGAGACATGTGGTCAACCTAGCCACAGAAGCCTGGGGAGTAGCTGAGCCCTCCCAAGGCAAAAAGGACTGGGGCCTAGGAAACCCAGACCTTCAGGATGGAAGCCAACAAGACAGAGTGGGAGCAGTCAGTGAGCAGGGAGCAAGTCAGAGCATGGGGGAGTGGGAGTCCAAGAAGAGAGCTATAAGCTTCATCACGGAGCAGCGGCTACCACCTTGGCCCTTGCTTTTCAAACCACTGTAAAGTCTCAAACTTTGGTTCAAAGAATGTTTTGGGTGCACATGCCCCCAAATACAAAACACCTCCTAACAGAGGCCCTTCTGGATCCCAGTAGATCAAGTAGATCAAGCCCCATCCCCTGCGGTATACAGAAGGATCCCATGATGGGCTTCCAGGGCCAAGCCCTCACCTTTGGGGTCCACCTGAGCCAGGTAGGTGATGACGCAGCTCTTGGGCCCCGTGCTCTGGATGAGGTAGCCCGTCTGGATGGACACAGCTCGGACCAAGTCTTTCCGAGGTGGGTATTTCTGGGGATGGAAGGCACAGGGAGGTGAGACTCAAGGTGTGGGAAAAGAAGGTGTCTTTGTAAGTACACTTAACACACACAGACAGAGTTGGTTCACATCCCCTAGCATCTACTCCAGGCCAGGCCTGATATTGGGGTGAGAAGAAAGGGAGGAAGCAGGAGTCATCCTTGCCCTTCTTAAGCTTCCCCTGTTCCCCTCCATAAAGACCCAAGTCTGGGGTCAGGGTTCATGAGCAAACACATGGGCGCGCATGAGCGCGCGCGCACATGCACACGCACACGCACACACCCTTGCCCAGGCCAGCTGCACCTGCCTGTCCTGCCTGCCATGGAGACCCAGACTCAGGGAGGGTCAGAGAACCCTACCTCTCACCTCTTGCTCCCCCTTTCCCAGCCAGTCCATCCCACCCACTTGTCCACAGTGATGGCCCACACCGCCCTCTCCTCATCTGCTTGAAAGCCCCAGCAGGATGACAGGAACCATTATTCTCACTGTATAGGAAGGAAACAGGGACAGAAGGCTTCATGCCTGGCCTGAAGTCACAGAGAAGTCCTGGTAGCAGCCAGGACCACACCACCCAGCAGGGAAGGCAGGTTGACTCACAGGATGTTTGACTGAGTAGTTCATAATGATGTAATCAGTGCCCATGGGAAGCCAGGAGCGGAGGGTGATGACATCACGATTCTTCAGGGGCTTTGGACACCTCCCTGTAGAGGGCAAGGGACAGTTCAGCCAGAGCCCTGGCCTGCCTGCCTGAAAGGGTGTGGCAAAGCCCAGAGACATAGGGATGCCTGGTTAACTGCGAGCTCCCCCTGGTCCAAACAGGCACCCCCCACCACCACCACCAGACCTAGTTTCCGGAACTAGCAAAGAGACAGAACAGAACCCTTTCCCCTCCTGTATCCAGCCATCCCTGCTCCTCACAACCTCACACAGCCCTTACCTTGCTGGCCTGATCTGTTTGTATATGTGAATGTGAGTGTATGAGAAAATAATGGTATCACTGTGAGCGTGTCCATGAAATGTGTGACTGTGAGTAGGTGGCGTGTGGCTGTGGGTTTTGTATATAACTGTGCATGTGTGTTTGTAAGGAATGTGTATACTTGAACATGGGAGTACACATGTGTTTGGGAGTGCACATGTATGTGTGCTCAAGTGTCTGGGAGTGGATAGGGATTCAGGGAGGGCAGCCCTACATCTCTGCACTCAGGTCTCTGAGCAGACTGGCCATGGGAGTGACCCCAAGGAGGGAAGGTGGGAGGAGGAGGCTGGGCTGGAGGCCTGGATGGAGGTGGAGGGGGCTGGGATCGGCATGCTCGCGTCTGCTCACAAGAATAATAGCCCACATCAGCGTTGACTGTCAAGCGGGCAATGTCAAAAGTTTCAATGACATTGCTGTCCCATTTCTTTCGGTATTCAATGTCATGTAGGACGTCGTAGAGCGTCTCTGCTGGCACATCACGGCACTCCATCCGGCACTGCAGACAGACACATGGGTTGTCAGGGTCACACAGGGCTCAAAGTCCTGGTTAGGGGATGGGAGGGCAGACAGGCAAGGAGGGAGGAGGAGAAGGAGGACAGGGAGGAACAGTGACCTCTGAAGCCAGCATGGGCTCACCTCTTGCCATGAGCCCTGTCCAGCCCTCCCAGAAGCCACCTGTGCCAGGAAAAATGCACATGCACCCCTGCATCCAGAGACTATCTTCCCCATCTCAGCCACCACCAAACCTCCCCATTCATCCCAGTCTCCTCCTCTAGGAAGTCTTCCTGAATTACCCAGCCAACTTTCTGGACTGCCATACACTGAATCTCTTTATCTGTGCCCTCCAGGTCTCTGAACTTCATGGGCAGAGGTTCAGTCAATTCAGTACAGAGCCTGGTATGAGTACATGTTAAATGAAATGAAAGCATGAATGAACCAACAAATACCTAAATGGATGATGTCTTTCCTCCATGGTACTTATCACCTGGTACTTATCACCATTTGCCTTCCTTTTTTTCTTTTTCCCGCCATCCAACAAACATCTTTGTTTTTTGTTTGGTTTGGTTTGGTTTGGGGTTTTGTTTTGTTTTGTTTTTGGCCACACCGTGCAGCATGAGGGATCTTAGTTTACCGATCAGGGATCTAACCTATGCCCCCTTCAGTGGAAGCACAGGAGTCCTAACCACTGGACTGCACGGAATTCCCCCAACAAACATCTTTGGATTTCTTACTATTTATTAGCCTTGTTCTCAAAGAGCTTTCCATCTAGGGGAGAAAAGAGCCAAGGACACTTTTTAAAAAAAATTTAACCCCCACAATAACTTTACCAGACAAGAAATCCAAAGAGGAACTTAAGGCTCAGAGAGGTTAAGGAACTTGCCCACAGTCACCCAGCTGGTAAGTAGCAAAGCTGGGATTTAACCTAGATCACATGTCTGGAAAGCAAATAAACAGAACCAGGTTTTACTAGATTTACACTCAGCAAGATGAAACTCAGTCCATATTGTTGTTCTGTGATTTTTTTTCACCCGAAAGCCCAAACCCCAGGGTTATGTTCCCCTCAGCAAGTGGACAAGTTCTATTGTGTAGTTTCAAAAGGTTTCCCAGAACTGGGTGTTCAGATGGTGCCAAGGGAACCACACATTACTTTCTACTAAAAAGTAAACATGCAACCATATGAGGGAGGGGTCACATCACCTTCCCCCTAATCTTGGGTTAGGCCCTGGCACCACTAATGGTGATGAGAGGACACAGGAAGGACACTACCCACTGGGTATTCTAGGCACCAGTGAACTCATCAAGCCCTGGATACGCTTCACTTAACAGAAAATAAAATGGACAGAGGAGCAAGTTCAGTGTCACCATAAGAATACAAGACAAAGCCAGATGGTAAGACATTCTGCAGGGCTACTAGTCCAGTCTCTGCTACAGGTCAATGTCATAAGAAAGGAACTGGGCTAGACTAAGACTTACAGGACAAACAACCAGATAGAAAGTGTGGTCCTGGATTACATACTGGCTTGGACACAACAGCTATAAGGACATATTTGGGACAACAGGAGAAATATGAATATGATCTGAGTAATAATTAGGTGTGCTGAAAATTTACTGAAACAAAATGGTGGAGGCTGCTACCTGAAGAAAAGCAAGTTACAAAATGGAATGCATGATATAATCTCATTTGGGGGGAAAAATATACGCACAGAAAAGACCCGGGAAGCACAATCGCTAAGGTGTTAACAGTGGAAATCTATAAATGATGAGCATATAATAGCTTTATTTTCTTTTTGCTGTCTGTATTTCTAATTTTCTAAAATATATAGTACTGCTTCTGCAATAATGAAAAAAAATTAAATAAAAATGTTTCCCAGAGATACTGAGAGGTGCGCTCACCACAAGCACTATCCTAAGGGCTTTCTACACATTACCAGATTTTATTCCTACAGCAACACTCTGAGAGATTAGCTCCATTTTGGTTAAGAAAACCAAAGTTCAAGGACAGCTCCAGCCTGCAAAGACTCATTGTGTGTCATCCTCCCTCCCTGCCCTCTGTTTGCTTTTCTGCTCCACCAGGTGGTATGACTAGATCCAGTCATTTAACAAGCTTCAGCTCTGTGCAGAGCACAGAAGAGTCAGAGATGAATCTGAGGCCTGTCCTTCAGAGGCTTCCAGTTGAGAGAGGAGACCAACTTGGAAATGGGGAGGTGCCCAAACTGCCCAATGGGGCACAGAGGAGGTAGTCAGCTGTGTGGGGTGAGGCATGTGGGGAATCAGTCTTCATGGAGAAGCTCAGCATGGAAGGTAGGCATCTAGCAAGTGGCCCTGGCAGAGAGAACAGTGTGGCCTGTAGGGAAGCTGAATGAGTTCCATCTGCTCCAGTGCCCATGGTGTGCTGCAGCCTAATACTCAAAGGTCCTGCTTCCAGGTCTTCTTGGAGAAATGCATAATTCCAGGGCTAAGTTGGAGTAAGTATAAGATGTACCTGGAACATCTCACTGTGCCAGAAAGTAAGGACAACGTACTTACAGAATGATAGGGACCTTGCCCAGCAGACACAGGAGCCAGAGTGAAGGGCTCCCGCTGGTTCTATGACCAACTCATCAGGGTTTGCCAGTTTAGCATGGGAAGTCTGTATCCCGAGAAATCCCTCAGTCCCAGGCAAACAGGACAGCAGGTCCCCTACCATGGGCTAAAGCTGGGCCAACTTGTGTATTAAAATAAATAATGATAGTAACAGATTATATTCCACTGAATAAAATAGGAAACCAAAGTATATACAGGTATGAATAAATAAATAAATTTAATGTTTAATGAGGAATAGGGTATTTATATAGTTTCAAAGTTCCTTCCCATCAAATCAGTAATTTCACATTGCCTGGCAGATACCACCTTAATCAAGTGATCAAAGTGAACATCATTAGTGATAGGACAAGTTACAACTGGATGTTTCCTGATAGGATGCAATAAAAAGAATACAGGTACCACTTATGTGATATTTCTGCCAAAGATGCATGGTCTAAATCTAATCATAAGGAGTATCAGACAAACCCAAAATGAGGGACTTTTACAAAATATCTGGCCTCTAAGTGTCAGGGTCATGAAAGTCAAGGAAAGACTCAGGAACTATATCAGACTGAGAGAGACTAATGAAACATGAGTGAATGAATAAATGAGTGATTGAACAAAGTGATGACAAGGATGGGATGGAGAAGACGGCAGAGGCCAGATGTGGCATCATCAGGAGCATACAGACAAACTTCCACTGTGCAGGGACACTGAGGTCTGGGTGTTGCACCTGACATTCAACACACACACTCACTCTTCACCCCCCTGGTGAGCTGTGCTGCAAAATAGAAAGCTGAGGCTCAGGAGAGGAAGCAACCTGTCCAAATCATATGGCAAGAAAGCAGCAGAACTTCAAAACCGGATCTTCCAATACTCTTAACCATGAAGGAGCACTCAAGTGTGGCTTCTGAGGAAACTAGAACTTCTCTAAATCCAAGTAGGGAAGCTGGTTTGGCTTTGCAAGTCCTCAAACGTGTTATTCCAGACATTGACTGTATGAAGGAGTAGTGACAAAAGAATTATGCTTTGTAGGTTAGAATCCAACCTGGGGATTCCTCTTCCCTCAGGCCAGCCTTGGTGCCCCCAGGGCAAGCTGCACCCACCGCTGGGTGCACTCTGAGAAAGGCCTACACTGCCCAGACTGCCTCTTCTCCCTCTGGACTTCTGTGGCTTCAGGACCAGGGGCCTCCCTCTGAGACAGCAGGCAGTGGGAGGAGCACACAGAGCCACAAGACAGACCAGGCACTGAGGTGAGCATAAACTCTGCATAACATTTTATCTTTAAGATAAAGAAGAAACTTCAAAGGGTTCCCAAGCTCAGGGCAGGCTCTTGGGGAGGAAGGTCAGCTGTGAGGCCTGCTGGGAAGGGGAGAACTCAGGCTGTGGAGGCAGCGCTGCAGGTGAGGAAACCGAGGAGGTGCAGGTGGCCAGTCTGGCTTTGGGCCCAGCTCTTTCCACAGCCCCCAGGAGGCTGCGCGCATGAGCCAGGAGGGGTAAATTACATCCAGCATTGTTCCTGTGCACAGCTGCAGCTGCCACATGGGCAAGGTAATTCTAAGAGGCTTCTGGAGGAACAGTAGGGGTAGAGGTGAGTCTCAGGAGAGCACCTGGTGGGCGGGGCTCTGACCAGAATCCACAGCCCTTGGGCCCAGTGCAAGTCACTCACTTTGGCTGGACGCTTGGGAGCTCCTCCTGGAAACCAGAACTGAACGGGCACTGCTGGGGTTGCTCAGCCAAGGAGCAAGCCATGCTTGGCTGCAAAGCCCTTAAGGCCTGGTTTACAGCAGGAAGTCTCACATGCCGCCATTTTACAGCTGAGAAAACTGAGGCCCAGAGGGAGCAGGTGACACCAGAGAAATTAGACTGTATACCCCCTACACTCCACTCTCTCCAAACCCCATGAGGTAGACAACTGGGATTGCCCAGAACCCCATAGAGCCATGGTCAGAAGGGAATGGACAAGCAAGGAAGGCCATCAGGGGTGACTCCTGCAGGCTGTGAATCTGGCAATCCCAGGTTCCAATTCCAGTTCCTCCCCTTAGGCACAAGATTTAACTCACCTGAGTCTTTGTTTCCTCATGTGAAAAATGGGGATAATAAAAGTACCTATCTTGGGGCTTCCCTGGTGGCGCAGTGGTTAAGAATCCACCTGCCAATTCAGGGGACATGGGTTCAAGCCCTGGTCCAGGAAGATCCCACATGCCGCGGAGCAACTAAGCCCATGCACCACAACTACTGAGCCCGTGTGCTACAACTACTGAAGCCCACGTGCCTAGAGCCCTGCTCCACAACAAGAGAAGCCACCGCAGTAAGAAGCCCGCGTACCACAACGAAGAGTAGCCCCCGCTCACCACAACTAGAGAAAGCCTGCACACAGCAACGAAGACCCCATGCAGCCAAAAATAAATAAATTAATTAAAATCTTTAAAAAGTACCTATCTCATGGGGATGTTGTGATTAAATTAAATGAGATAATGTATGCAATATGCCTGGCACATAGATACCCCCAAAACAGAAGCTGTTATTACTTAAGCAGGCTTCCACAAGCAGCCACACACCCTTCCACAGGGCCAGGACCAGGCCGTGTCTGCATGTGCCTCCTTACATTCTGGGCCCCAGGCGCCTCTCTTTTTTTTTTTTTTTTTGGTGGTACGCAGGCCTCTCACTGTTGTGGCCTCTCCCGTTGCGGAGCACAGGCTCCGGACGCACAGGCTCAGTGGCCATGGCTCACGGGCCCAGCTGCTCCACGGCATGTGGGATCTTCCCGGACCGGGGCACGAACCCGTGTCCCGGGTTCTCAACCACTGCGCCACCAGGGAAGCCCCCAGGCGCCTCTCTTGCCTCACCTGGCCCTGCCCTTCCGTCCATCCATTCACTACTGCCCGGAGTCAGCTGTGTGCAAGGGCTGCAACTGGGCAGCAGGGAACTGGGAAGTGAACCAGATTTGGGCCCTAGCAAGTTCCAGACTGCATCTGCAACATCCTCCTGGGCGTCACCCCCTGGACAGCCCATAGGCTCACCCTCACCATATCCATTACTGTTAGATTATCCAACCCCGATGCCTACTACCCTCTGCCCCCCGCCTGTGCCTGGAACCTGGGATTCTGCTTGGCCATGACCTTCCCAACAGCTTCTCTTCGCCAGACCCAGGCAGGCCTCACCATCCTTGCTTGGACCGGTGCAGCCACAGCCTCATCACTGGTCTCCTGGCTCCCAGGCCGATCTGCCACCTGGGGCCAGGGAGCTTTCTAAAACCCAGTGCTGGGAATTCCCTGGTGGTCCAGTGGTTAGGACTCTGAGCTTTCACTCCTGCCAGCCCGGGTTCGATCCCTGGTCAAGGAAATAAGATCCCACAAGCTGTGTGGTGCAACCAAATAAAATACAATAAAAAATAAATAAAAAATAAAACCCAGTGATGATGGTACTGCCCAGCTTGAAAGCCTCTGCTGCCTCTCTCTGCCCTCAAGATCAAATCCTAACCAAAACGTCCTCCCCACGCTGGCTCTGCCTCCTCTCCTTCCTCACCCTTAGTCTGCACTGCACCCACCAAGACCTTCTCAGCCTGCCACCTGACTCCTGATGGGCCCCACAGGTCCCACCCAAATGCCACTGCTCCCCACCACGTGGTCAGCCACGTCTCCCTCGACCTGAGTCCTCACGAAGGGCTGTCACCATCTCCATCAGTCTCCCCACTAGGCCTTAAGAGCAGGGCCCAGGTCTGATCCATCTCCAGGTCCCCAGCAGCAGCACAGTGGCTGGCAGAGTGGGTGGGAGACACGAGAAGAGGTTTGTTGAATGAATAAATAACCAGGGCAGATTAGCAAAAAGGAGGAAACGGAACAAGTAGAGACGTAAAGGCAGAGGCAGTAACCATTAGAGACAGGGATAGAAAACACACCCCAAGGGGAGAAAACACACCCCAAGGGGAGAAAACACACCCCAAGGGGAGACTCTGAGACCCAGAGACAGGCCCAGAGGCAAAGACAGGAGGCTGCAGGGAAGCAAGGAGGGGAAAACTGAGGCAGAGCCAGAGCTGAGCTGGGGGGCGGAAGCCACTGGGAGACAGCTGAGGAGACATAATTGAATCAGAGACAACTCTGCTGCAGTGAGGGGGTGTGACTCACACACACAAAGTAATGCCAGACACAGAAACACACACAGAGTCTCACATTCAGAGGCACACCCAACCTTAGGCACGTGTACACACACACACACACACACACACACACATACTCAATATGGATTTAATGACCTTTGTCAGGTGCTCTGCCCCTGAGGGGCTCACAATCTACCCAACTAAGGACCAGATCACACACACAGGCACATACACTCCAGCTCCACACACGGAAGGCCCAAATATAGAAGGCCAGACAACTCCCATCACATCATCCTGCCCTCATAACACACAACAACCATCTGGTATCTTATTTAGTTATTTGCTTCTATTTTGCTTGTCTCCCCCTCAGGATGTAAACTCATGACAACAGGGTCTGATCTGTCTGGTTTGCCACTAAATTCCTGGATATACTTGGTATACAGTATGTGAACAATAAATATGTGTTGAATGAATGAATGTTGGAGACACACAAGGGAACTCCATCCCCTCTGGCTGTCGGGCCTCTGCCTTAAGACTCATCACTTCCCTGGTCTAGTACAAGGTCCCAGGCAATCTAGAAGGGTCCAAAAACAGGGAGGAGGCAACAAGGAGATGGTAGAGGGATTTCTCAGGAAACCAAGGTTAGATGCAGGCTGTGACAGGGAACTCAAAAGGATGAGATTAAATGGCCCAGGCAATGCAGAGGAGACCAAAGGCAGTATTTACCTGTACTTCCCATTGGGTGGTGGAGGGGAAGGGGAGGGAGGTAAACTTGTAGGCATTGTTCAACTGCCCCAAGACATAAGAATTCTAGAGAGAGGTCAGAGGTAGCAAGTAGCTGCCTTCAGGGAGCCAGGTTGAGAGGCAGGGAGGCAATTATTATGCTAAAACCCCAGAGAACAGCTCCAGCTGCCCAGTGCCACCTGCCCAGTGCCACCTGCCCAGCCTCTCCTTAATGACAGGTGAGAGGAGTCTGTATTTGGTGTGGGACTCATCACTAAGTTCTGGGTCTGATACTTTCTTCCACTCCCTGTGTTTCTACAGCTCCAGGGGTCCCAGAGCATTGAGGCCAGACCAAGCATGCCTAAAGTGAGGCACAGGGAGGAACAGAGACACCTCGAGCCCAATGCATGGTCTGAGCACCTTTCCTCTCACCTGTTGCTGGGAGGGGGCGGGGCGGTGGAGGGTGGATGCTCACCTGCCCAGATCAGGGGTAAAGGTAAGGGAGCAGGGTGGGAATAGAGTTTTAATTCCCATCTATCTCGGTGGCCGCTGGCCCCTCACGAACAGACTGGAGCGGCCCAGCTAAGGTCCCAGAACCCTAAAGAGCACCAGGCCTCTGGGGTCATGGTACCCGCAGCCCTGGCTCCAGGTGGCCCAGCCAGGCACGGAGACACAGGGGAAGAAAGAAAACCCATCTGTCTCCAGGACTGCCTCCTCTCTCTCATCTCCTGAAACTTTAAAGACTCTCGGCTGGAAACTGAGCTGGGGCTCGTTAAAGTTTAAAAGCCAGAGCCTGGGGACCTGGTCATGGAGGAACAGAGCCAGCCTGCGCGCTGAGGGCTCTTCTAGCCCCAGCGTGGATGGACACTGACTGAAGGCACCCACCCCACCAGTCCCTTGCCCCCAGGGGGCTGCACGTCCATACTATCTTACATCCCAGCCTGCACAAGAGTTATGCTGTAACCACCATGTCCCATCCTTTATCCCTCCTAAATCTTTCTGGATGCAATCCCTTGCTCCATTCCCCCACAGTCCCTGCTTTAGTGCAGCCCTTGGCATGTCTGTCCAGACAAATACAGCAGCATCTTCCTCCTACCACCCACCTTGTCTAAAACCCTCCATTGGTACCCTAGAACCTCCAGGACCCAAATCCTAGAGCCTTGGTCTAGCTGTCTAATCACCTCCAGCCCCCTGAGTTCCAAGCCCCACAATGAACCACCTGCAGCTCTCCTAATACACTGCCCTGTTTCCTGCCTCTGGGTCTTTACACAGCTGTTCCTCTGTATGAAATGCTCACAATGCTGTCAAACTTGTACTCCTCATTCTCTACCCAATTCCAAACAGATCACCTGAGAATTCCTCCTCTGTGAAGCCTTCTCTGGCCTCCAAGGCTAGTTCAGAGGCCTGCTCTGGGTCTCTGCAGCTCCTGTGATAAGTGTCTGTCCCAGCATCCAACTGGGAGTTCCTTGAGGGCAGGGTTCGTTTGATTTCTTTCTTTGTCCCCAACCTGAATGAAGTGCTCAAAGACAGGCAGGGCAGCACTACTATTCACATGTGACAGATGAGAAAGCTAAAGCCTAGGCAGGGGCAGCAATCTGCCCAAGGCCACATGGCCAGGACTCTGGACCCTGTGCTCTCCCCCTATAGCCTCAGGCCAACCCAGGCATCTCCAGAAAGACTTCCTTAAAGCCTCCAGCCACCTCTGACCTTTCCTCTCTCTGATTTCCTGCACCTGAAGGTCCAGACCCTGACTCACTGGGGGCATGCTCTCTGGGAGCCTGTCCCCTGAGGACAGCTCTGGACTACTTCCTCCAGCTGTCCTCACACCAAGTCAGAGCTAGAGCCATCTAGGACAGGGGTCTCAGGGCCTCAGCCTGGATTCAGGAGCCCCATCTAGAGACCTCTCAGATGGCACAGACTGTCATGGCCTTAGCTCTCTGTCCTTACTCTGTGTCCAGCAGTGCAGAAGCCTTTACCATGGCCTAAGGCCAGGACAGCCTCTACAAACCACCTGCCCAGCAACTTCCTGTAGAGAAGGGAGTTCTTCCTGTAGAGAAGGGAAACTGAGCCCCAGAGGCGGCAGAGGCCCAGCCTGAACCTGAACTCACTGAATCCAAACCCCTAAAACACAATTAACTCCTGCCTCTGCCACCACAGATAAGAAGACTGACTCGTAAAGGTGAAATGAGCCCCCAAGGTCACACAGTAAGGACTTGGCTCTTGCTCAGCTGGGACCACTCCAGGGTGCCCTCCGACAATGGCACAGTACAGGGAGACTGAAGGCAGAAGACGGGGGTAGGTTCTGAGCTACACGGTCCAGGAGACAGAAGGGCCCAATGGTGCTGATAAGCAGGCCCAAGGGATTGAAGAGATCTTGGACTTGGAGTCTCAAGGACCTGGGCTGTGATCCTGCCTCAGCTACCTTCTAGCTGTTTGACTGCACAAGTGAATTCTTGCTCTGAACCTCAGCTTTCACATCTGTTCAATGGAGTTCATAAGACTCATGCCACAGGACAGTTGTGAAGACTCAGTGGGACAACATGAAGAAAACAACTGGCCCTGCGACTGTCCCCACTTCCCCCATGACCCTTTTGAGTCCCATGGACCATTAAGAGTGAGAAGGACCCTTGGAGATCCCTGAGATGATCCCAAATTTTATAGGGGAAGAGAATGAGGTGCTGAGAGGGAACAGGCCAGAGCACTGGCTTAAGAGCTTGGAACCCAGGGGGCCTGTGGTGTGGAAGCAGGTGGACAGTGAGACAGGTCAGGGAGGGGTCACTGAAGCTTTCTCCAAAGGGGAAGAGGAGGAGTCGTAGGACAGGAAGTCAGAGGAGATAGGTCCCCACCACCCAGCTTCCTGTGGCAAGAGGAACCTCAGGTTCTCAGCTGCACTCCACCAGGAGACCTCGCACCCCTGCTTCAACCGTCAAGCCCCTCAAGACCCCTACCCACCGGGCCCACTCCAGCTTCTGTGGTCTGCCTATGGACACCTGCCTCATGCGGTGGGCAGGGGGTCACCTGGAATTGTCAGTCTTCTCTCCACCAAGGTCTGGACACCTGGACAGGGGCCAGGTCTCCTCTGCCTCTCAGGTGGTTAGGTACACAGCAGCATCAGAGAGCCCGAGCACATGAGCATCCAGGGCAGGGCTGGGCAGGCCATGTCATCTCCTGCTTTCTGTCCCCCGTGCCTCATCCTTCTCCATGGGCCTCAGCCCAGGCATTGGGTTTAGAGGCCCTTGGAGCCAGGAGAGCCCCATGGCACAGATGGAGACATAACCCAGAGAGGGCAGGGATGTGCCCACAGTCACAAACACAGCAAAAGAATACCATAGCCAGGACTAGACCTCAGCCTCTTCCCCAGCTGGCCCTGCTTGAATAAATGACAGACCCACTGGTTTCCCATTTCTCTACTGCTACAGGAGCTGTGGGGAAGCCTGGCCTGGGCACTGAGAGACCTGTATTCAGGTTCCAAGCTTCCCTCTGCCTTGGACCCAGGATCCATGTTCAGCGTCTGCCTTTGGGATGAAGTCTGACCTCTCAGGAGGTGGTATCTGCCTCCTCTCCAGTGCCCGGAGCACAGTGCAGGCTTGGGACAAGACCAGGCCGGAGGCCAGGAGGGAGGGAAAGGGAAGAGGTGGCCTCCAGCAGCCCTGTCCCTTTGTCCTGGCTCCAAATGTTGGGCCAGAGCCACAGTGTCTTCCAGGAACCTCTGGACACAGGGGCAGGGAGAAGATAAGTCTGGGGGAAAAGGGGGTGAGGTGGAGGAAATCAATCAGGTAGGCAGATAGGTGGACCTGCTCCCCCAACCTGGGATCATGCACACAGGGCATGTACAGGAGGCAGCTGGCTTTTCCAGCTCAGAGGGCAGGCCCAGAACAGGCTGTGGTGAGCGGGAAGCTCAACAAATACCTGTGGTTGAGTCACAGCCTCCCGGAGTGACCCAATCATCCCTGGGGACTCTGGCTTCAGACCTGCTGTGTGACCTTGACAAGCCACTCCCCTTTCTGGGCCTCAGCTTTCTCATTTATCAAACAAGAATGGGATGATGAGAACACCATGTCCTTCAAAGAGTTATTGATGGGGTCAAATGCCAGAACGTTGACTAAGATGTGAGCCCAAGCTGAGACAGGCAGGGGCTCTGGAGCCAGGCTGGCCTGGGTTCTACTCCTGCCTCAGCTGATATGACCTTAGGCAAGTGACATCACCTCTCTCAGCCTCAGTTTCTTTGTCTGTAGCATGGAGACAAGCCTACTACTGCCCAGGACTGGCCTGAGGGTAAATTAGACCATGGAGAGAAATGCTTGGCTCAGAGCAGGGGCTCTTACCAGAAATGGATTCCTGGAATCTTGGGGATGGGGAGCTCAGAGACCTCTGCCTGTCCCGAGGGGATCAGAGATCTCGGGATGCCTGTAACCAAGGCCCCAGCCTCCTCCTTAGACCCTAGCTCTGCTCACCTCCTGGCCCCAGCCCCCCTCCACTGTGGGGAGCACAACAGAGAGAACTAGGCAGGGAGGCTAAAGGTCTGGGTGCCAAGTCTGGCTCTGCTGGGACTTGGTTGTGTGAGCCTGGGCTGGCCCCTGTTCCTCTCTGGACCTCGGTGTCCATACTTGCACCCCAGTGAGGGGTGAGTATGAAACTGGGGTTGTAAAGGCACCTCCAACTTCTGCTGAGTCTGAGAGGGAAGGAAGGTCATGTGTATGCCCTGACCACAAGCCCACAATACCCCCGTTTTTCCAAGTCCCCTCCACTCCCATGGAAGAACACCTGACAAATCTGATCTGGCCACAAGGGGTCCGTTGTGGCACTCTGGCCCCCAGAACTGCCAACTCCAGTCCTGGACTAGGCTGGGTTTATTCATTAACCAAGCCAGATGGAGGAGGCAGCTCCGCCCTGTTGACACAGAGGGTGGGAGTACTGGTCTCAGTTCAGACTTTCCCCTCCTCTTCTTTCTGGAGAGCCAGCTCGGTGGGGAAATTACACTTCCCCACCCCACTGCACAGCCCAGCCTTGAGCCTTTCCTAGGTCACAGTCAGGAAAACAACCTTGTTCTCACAGCAACTTTGCTCACCTTTCATTCAGTTTGCTCCTTCGTTCCTTCCTTCCTTCCATCCTTCATTCAACCAACATCCCTGCTCTGTCTGTGTTGGAGGCTGAGGACGCAAAGAAGGATAGGACCTGTCCCTGTCCTCAGAGAGCACTAAGCTGGAACATACCAGCTGCCCTTCCCTTCCCTGCTCCTCAGGCTCAGACACAGGTCAGGCCTCCGGGAAGGCCCCAGCCCACGGGCCTGAGGCCTGGGTCCTCAGGCCTGGGTAGAGAGTCCCAGGAGGGGACACACACATGGAAACCCAGAGAGAAAGAGACAGTCAGATAGCCAGGGTGCAGACAGAGAATTATAGAAGGGAGAAGGGAAGACAGAATGGGTGAGCCAGAAGACCACACGGGGACAGGTGGACAAAGGTCTAAATAACTAAGACAAAGTGAGGCAGAAAGGCACAAGGTCAGACATCTCTGGCCCTGGTATGAGGCCATGGTGCCAGAGCTAAATCCAAATCCAAGAGCAGGTCCCAGGCAAGAGGGGCTGAAGTAGGGGGAGGGCAGGAGTGTCCTCTGAGTTCAGTGTCCTGCTTCCATCTCTGCCCCCCCTCACCACAGGAATACACTCCTCCACATGTTCCAGAAGGACAGCAGGAAGGGTGAGGCAAGAGAAAGGGAAGGGTACAGTCTACTGCCAGGACTCCACTGAAGGGAGACCTGCCCCCTTGAAAAGTGGCACTCACAGCAATGCCAGATGTGTTGTGTTGGAGGAAGCTACCGAGGCCTTTAATCAGAGTCTTCACCAGCCTATTCCCCATCTAGTTCCCCAGGGCAGGTGGGCTCACGGGGTTCCAAACCCCAAGCTGGCCCTATCTTGGCAAAGAGAAGAAAATCAGGGGGTTGTGAGGAATGGGGTTGATGGCTGTGAGGGAGGCTGAATGTACCTAAATCTTCCCTGCATCTGCTGGTCCTCTCCTCCCCCAGCCCACCCCCAGTCTGGCCTTGTGTAAGGCAGAAACATCTAAGCCCTGCTTTCAGGATCTGCCAGCCAGGATCCTGAGTCCCTGCAGGAGAGACTCAGGGAACACCCAGGAGGGAAGGAGGAAGAGCAGGGCATCTGACAGGAAGGAATCAGGTCCCTGGCACCCAAGGGTGCAGAGAGTGGGGAAAGAGACCCAGCTCAGGCTGAGAGAACCAGGAATTCAGGAGAGAGGGGCTCAGTCTCCCTCCTCAGATGACTCAAGTCAGGACGTGGTGAAGGCTTCCATGGGCAGAGGGCTCCCTGAGGGAGACCATTCTCCTAGGTAGGCCTGACAGCAGCCCACCTCCCGGGATCAGGCAGGGGTGTGCAGAAGCCTGGGTTCTGGCTGAGTGAGCCAGAGGGAGTCACACCCCCTCTCCAGGCCTCAGCTGGCCCATCTGTGAGATAGGGGCTTGCCCAGCAAACTGTGCCTCCTCCTGGTTTCTCACAGGAGAGTCTGAGGTGTACAACCGGATGTCTGTAACCCTTTGGGAGAACCAGGAGACTCCCTGGTCAGAGGAAGTAAGGGTGCAGTGCAGACTACACCTGCTGCAGGGCAACCCTACCTTGATCTTGTGCAGGGTACGATCCATCTCCACAGCCTGCACCCACACAGACACGCCGGCCTTGCTGTAGGTCAGGTTCCAGCCCGCCTCGGCCTCACACTCTGACCGGAAGCTGCAGAAGTCCTGGTCGTCGGGCACCTGGACGCTGTCGCGGCCCAGGACTGGCCGAGGCCCCTGGGGCTCAATTGAGGCAGCTGACTTCTCCATGGGGAGGCCCAGGGCCCTGGTCCTAGTCCCGCTCTTCTGGGTCCTCCGCGGAAGCTCCAACAACGTCGACGCGGCTGCAGATGCTGACGCCACCTTCCAGGGACCTGAAAGACCGGTTTGGGAACCGGAGTCAGTGCGCTGGGGGCGCGGGTGTTGCTGTCCGGGGTCCTGGCGGGTAGAGAGTTAGAGACAGGCAGGGGCTGGCCAGCGCGCACCGCCGGCACAGATCAGTACGCCCCCCGCCCCCTCCGCTAGGAGCGACCCAGACCTCCGGTTTGGGGGCCGGAGTGCGGGCTGCGTATCGGGTGCGGGGTGGGGGGGCGTCGGGACCCGGGGGAGGCCGCGACCCGAGGTGACGGACGGCCCGGCGGGGTCCGCGCAGCGCTGGCCGGACTGGCTCAACTAACTCGGCAGCGGCGCCGGCGCGGGGAGCGCGCGGGGCCCGTGATGGGGGTGGGGTGTTCGCGGGGCCGGCCCGCTCACCTGTGCCAGCTGCTCCGCCGGGGCCCGCCGGCGCCGGAGGTGCGAGCGCCTCTGCCGCCGCCGCGCTGCCCGGGCGACCGGGGCTGCGCGGGGGCTCTGGGGGGAGGAGCAGTGGGTCCCGCCGCCGGCCCCGCCCCGCAGCCCCCCCGCCCCGCGCGCGCCCCCCCCCCGCCCCGCGCGCCCCCCGCCTTCCCGCCCTCCCTCTCCCCGGGCTAGGCTGGGGGCTCCGGGGACTCCGCTCGCCGGCGCTCGGTATTTTCCAGGCTGCGGAGGTACAGCAGATGGGTCTCGGAGCCCCGCCCCGCCCCGCCGGGTCCTAGTGCCCGCCCCACCCTCCTCCGAAGGGGACCTGGCCCGACCAGTCCTCAGGCAGGGGTCGGGGAGGGGCTCAGATAGAGTGGGCTCTGAGAAGAAGGGCGAGGAGGTGCTCGAAGAGGGATTCTGGAAGTTACCTGCGAACCCCTTCTCTCCAACACCCTCCCATACTCACAGGTACACACCTCTGCAACAACCTACTTAGACACAAGGAACCACCCAGAGACCTAAAGATGGGCACACTCCCCCCACCACAATCAAGAGCCCACAGTTTGCATCCCCCAACAACCACTAGCCTCAAGGTTCACAGGCTGGCTAGACGTGGGTAAATCTCCACTCCCATCTCACTCCCGGATGGGAGCTTTAACCAGGGTCTCCTCCAGCCCCAGACTCTGGCCCTTGTCCACCACCATCCCTCCTGAGCACCCCTGCATGTATTCACACACCTCCCATGGATTAGACTAGGCTCTCAAGAGCATCTGGCCCCAGAGCTCTGGGGCTACCCTGTCCTCCCCAGGCAAGGCTGTCCAGAGCTCCACAGCCACAGGGGAGGTAGGTCCACCAGTACTCCAGCCACCCCTTTCAGCCAGGGAGGCTGCTACCTGCCCCCCTGGGTCCTAGTGCCAGCTCTGCCTCCAGCTGCCCCGTGTGAACTGAAGCCAATAGTTCAATTTCTCTGAAGTGAGGCCAGTATGAGTGTGGCAATGGGACCAAGGCTAGCATTCACTGACCCTAGTGACTGGCCCTTGACTACAGAGGACTCGGGAGAGCTAGGGCCCGTGGTGAGCTCCCCTGGATGGGCAGCTAATAGGGCACAAGTGCCCATCACTTGTCCACTACCACACGGTGAGTACATGGCCATCCTTCCCAGAATCCAGATCTCAGCCTCCTCCCACCCCAGGGTTCCTTTCTCTGCTCTGGCTGTCGCCATCATCTTTCTGAGCCTTAGTTTCCCATCTGTAGAATGTGAGCATCAGAACGCATAACCTCCTAGCCTCACCATCCTAGAGCCCTGGGATGGAACAGCTTTTCTTAAAGGTGCTCGAGAAAGATAAGGAGTTGTCACGGTGGGTTCACAAATAGAGGTGTTTCTTCCTGAAGTGCTTAGGGCTCTGAGATGTGTGTGAATCAGGCCCAATTTTAAAAGTGGAGGGGGTGAGCAGGGAGCCCTGGTGGCAGGTGACCCCAAGGTGCATTCTGCAAAGTAAATCTTGTAAAATGAGTTTCAGGTCCCCACGAGGCTTGTGTGATGACCTTAGATCTCTAGTGTGAGGGGCATAGTCAGATAATCACCCTTGCCCCTTCTAACCCACATTCTTTAAAGTGTGTGGAAATGGGTGGCAGGGGGGTTAGGCTGAATCTGGGTTCAGGAGGCCAGGGCTCTGGCTCTCTGCTATGCATGTCCTCTGCCTCCATCCCAACCCTAGGCAATTCACTGCCCCTCCCCTGGCTTCAGTGGTTTTATCTGACAGCCTCATACCCAGGCTAATGGGAGATTCAAAGAGAGGTACACAGAGCCTGCTTTGTGAACTGTAGCCTCTGGGATCTGCCATGAGGAAAAGAGAGAGGAGCACTGGCCTGGCGGCTCCTGCCTTCTTAGAGCCCCAATGACACACATCTCAGCTGACAGCAGGCACCAGGGCAGTACCCCTCTCACGCCTATCACCCAGTCTAGGGTAGAAGAGATAAGGCTGGGGTGACAGCAGGAGATAGCAGTGAGGACAGACTGACAGGACTTCTCCACCCCCCAGAGCACTGCCAGCCTGAGACACACAAACTCAGGGAGGTACACATAGCAGAAATCAAACCAACACTCAAATCCAAATATAGATTAACCAAGAATGAATCTTTTGGGTCTTGGGGCAGTAAAGGTGGATGACCTGGTACCTCTGGGCTCAGATGGCTATGCCCTGGGCTCAACCCTGCCTGGAGGTTTAGGCCAGGCTAGCTGGGGCAACTCTCCTCATCCTATTCATCATTAATTTGCCCTTGCAGGCCCCCCCCAAACCCCAGGAATTTAGGTATCTCTGGCTCAAGGGTTCATGACAGCCTCCACATGCCTGGATCAAAGCAGATTAATATCCTGTCTCAAACACCCCTGAGCAGCAGAGAGAAGGCTAGGAGGGCTGGGATGGATGACCTGGGGGAGGAGTCTGGAGAGGAGTCCTAGGACTTGGCCATCCCTGCTTCCCACAGCCTGGAAGTGCAAAGGGCCTGTGGAACAGGGTTCAAATCCTGTCTATACCATTTCCTAAATGTGTGACCAAGAGCAGGTGACATGTCCTCCCTGAGCCTCAGTTTCTTCATCTAGAATAATAATACTTGCTCTCTGAGAATTATTGCAAGGAAAAGAGTTGTACATATATCAGTTTCACCCCCAAGTAGCTAAAAATATAACTGGAGGGAGAAGGGTAGGGAGGAATAAATGCACTGTCCAAAAATGGCATATTTCCAACAAAAAAGTGTTAAGGTAACATCTTGATATGATGGTTGTTAAGATTCTCAGCAAAGAGTAAACAGTGCAAAAACTTGGCAAAGCATGACCCTGCTCTGCCCCCTGCAGCCCCTGCACCAGCCACAGGGCCCCTTGACGGAAAGTGGATTGGGTGAGGTTCCTCTCTGGGCCCCAGCCCAAGAAGGGGGCAACACCAAGCAGGAGTCAGAGTGGGAGTGGAAGGCGGAGAGTGTAAGAGAAAGAGAAGGTGCTTAGCAAAGGGAGAGGCATCATGAGAATGTGAGGAATCATTACCCAGGGTGCTGAGCAAGTGCTGCGTCTTACACATGCCCCTCACGGAGAGAGCAGCTGAGGTGTGGGAGGCATGGGGACGCCCCTGAATCAAAGTAAGACAGAACCCATCTAGGGACCTCCAGTACCTCAGGACTCTTAGAATGGGGGTAGGGGGTCGTTTGGAGATATCCACACCAGTCCTTGCTCACTGCCCCCTGACAGCTGTTGGAATAGGGTCAGGGCACCTCCCTGGAGCCATCCATGACCTGTTCCCTCACATTCCCCTCAACTCCCCTCGCTGAGTCCCCATCAGGACTAAAGACCCACAGACTGACATCATATGGCCACAGCCCCTAACTGTACAGATGGAGAAACAAAGGCCCCGCCAGCAGGGACAAAGCAGAGATAAGATCCTAGGTCTCCCAAGGGTCTGTCCCTGTTCCCCATTATACACCACTACTTTCACTACCCTAGGGGTGACCTTGGGGTAGTCACCACCCTCTCTCTGCTTCAAGATTCATCCTCTGCCCAAGGGCCCCACCCTGTCCAGTGTCCTGGACAATGAGGGGCTACCAGGTTTGACTTGCTCTGGGGTGCTCCCTCCAACTCATCATCTAGTCAGACGGATGGCTACCTCGATCCTCCCTCTGGGAGATGAGGAGAAGGCCCCCCTGACCCCTTCTCCCCCCACTCCCTCTCCTCAGGGGTAACTGGCCCTGCCAGTTTGGTCGGAGAAAACTCCCAGGTTGCCTAGGGTAATGAGGCAGTATCCTGGGGGCACTGTTCTAGAAGACTGGGCAATAATGTCTGTGATGTCACCAGGAAGGAGCAGAGTAGACAGGTGATTCCTGAGACCCCTCTGGAAGGGCCTAGGACAGAGCACCCTGAGGCCCCCAGGGCTGGCTCGGCCTTGAGACGGACATGTCCTTTACAGTTTGATGCAGGTGGCAATAGGCTTGGCACCCCAATCCCAACTGGACCTGGATCTAAGTGTTTGCCCAGAGTGGGTCTCCTATCCCTGCTGGGCCTCCCTGAGCAAACAGCCCAAGCACTGCCCTGAGGGAGCTGCTAGAGCCTGAGGGAGTCACAGAAAGGCACACAATCAGAGTTGCCTACATCCCCTCTCCTCCTGGTGACACAGCCATGTGCCATCACACTGATGTCCTGTCACAGACCCACACAGCCACGTACAATTTCAGTCTCATGCGTGGGAGCCCAACATGGGTACACTGGCTTGGGTGCACCAGGTCACCAAAGCAGAATTGCCAGATAAAACACAGGACACCTTGTGAAATTTGATTTTTCAGATAAGGAAAATCATTTTTAGTATGAGCATGTAGCAAATATTTGCTAAATCTGGCAACCTTATACCTGAGGCCCTGTGCCACACCCACATCACAAAGCCTCAGAGAGCTACACCAGTCCCTCACCTGCCCTGGGAAGGTACAGTCAGCACCCGGGTCACAGCTGTTGCACACACGTGCACACACACACACGCACACACACACACGAACGGCCTTACACATCCTCTCTGTGAAGAGGCCCTGGCCAGAGTAAGAGTCTGCCACACTCATTTTGTCTAACCTTCACAATAACCTTAGGTGGAAGTTCATACAGAGACTCTTAGCATCATTTGACAAAGGAGAAAAATAAGGCCCAGCAAGAAACAGAACCTTCCTTCGTATCCTCATGTGTGGTCCCCTGGCAGGGACAGAAGGGGTGTGAGGGAAGTCATGTTATACCTGGGCTGGGCTGTGTCCCTGGGCAGGTCTGAGGTCCTCAAACAGGCCTCTTAGAGGAGTCTCTCCCCGGTAGGAACAATAGCCTAGAGGTTTGGGGGGTGGACCCTCTGCCCCTTCCCCCATCCAACAGGTGATCCTAACTGCTCCCCAGAGGCCCCTCTAGTCCCAGGAGGTGGAAACTGTCCTGTCAGGGCATGGAGGGCCAAGCTTTGAGATTAAAAAATACGAAGAAACCGAAAGAAGGAAGTTGCGCAGGCTTCCAGAAAAGAGGCTGTCGTCCCAAAGCTGGAGTTCTTGCCCTGGTAAAAGGGCCAGAAAACCTCGTCCTCCCCAGAGACACACAAAGACACCTCCACTCTCACTGCCACCCAGCCTGAGCACATAGCCGAGGGGAGGGCCAGGCAGATGGATCAGGAGCCTCTGACAGGAAACTTGAGGGCTTTTGGAAGGCTGCATCGACCCAGCAATTGAACTGGGTTGCTGCAGGTGGCAGTGCCCAAAAGACATCATCAGCAGAAGGACCCAGCCTGCAGAGGGGGCGCTGGCCATCTGGGCCTGGGGCCCTCCCAAAGAGGAGTCTCCATGGTTCCATCCTGGGCCCTGCCGACCTTGGGCAAGGCCCCGCACCTCTCTGGTCTGTCTTCCTGTCGAAGTGGTGGTGGTGCTCAAGATGCCTCTCCACCAGCCTGGGGCAGGTGGATGGGCTGTGTAAATTGTGAAGTCCTGCATGGTGGGGGGTGGTGCAGTGGAGCTGCGTTAGTCTCTTCTTTCCCCCAAGCCTGGGATACCCTGGGCAGCAAGACCCCGCAAGGCCCAGAGAGAAGCTCCCAGGACTCTAGGGTACAGGGACTGGAAGATGCGGAGGGAAGGACAGAAGAGGAGGGGGAATAGACAGGGTGAAATACCCTGCTCAGCAGTGTACCACAATTGTTAAGAGCTTGGGCTATGGAGCCAGGCTGTCTGGGTTAAAACCGCTTACTATATGATCTAGAACAAGTTACTTAACTTCTCTGTGTCTCAGTACTCCCATTTCTAGAATGAGTAGGCTAGTAGGACTTACACCATTGCCACGCACGTGGAGAGCTCAGCACGGTGCCGAGCAAGCAATGAGGACTCAATAAACGCCACAGCTGCTATCAGTTCTTGTCTCCTGAGGCCCCTTAACCCCCGTCTGGCAGCTGTCCCCAAGGCATGGCCTCTTTCCTAAGCCTCTGCTCCTTGACCTGGAGGCAGTGCCTCCCTCTTCTGACATGAAGGAAAAGAAATAGTCTGGGTTCACTTGGAGCCAGGAGGGCTGAGAATAAATCAGAAGTGAGTGCTATGACATCTTGTCCCCCTCCCTCACCCCAATTCCAAACAGCTACAAAGGCCTGGACGGGTTCCCTTTGGAAGGCCTTTGCTCAATGGCATGAGCTCCTTGCATCCACACAGCCCCGTCCTCAGTGTCTGACAGCTGGATGCTAGGACAGCAGCAGGACCCAGGGAGCCTGGCTATGCCCAGCCAGCGGGCAGGACAGTACTGAGACGTCCACACTCCCGGGGCTGGTTCCTAGGACCCTGTGAAGGGCTGGTGTGGGGAAGGCTTGCTAGGAGCTCCATCAGTGAGTGGGGCTGAAGGCTCTGCCTTGGGTCGGGGTTCATTCTGGGGCCAAAATTCACACCTGGAACAGGCCTAGAACAGACCCAGTTTCCATGGGGCACTGCTGTGCAGGGGACTCCTGCCAACCTCTACCCCCTGCCCTGAGGCCCTGGTGCCCCAGGTTAGCGGGCATCTCCACAGTGCTCTCCCGGGGGCGGCTGCCTCCTTCAGCACCTTCTAAATTTAGGGCTTGGGCTCTGTGACTCATTCCTGAATCTGCTTTGCTCCCCTCCTCCAGGAGTGTGCTCCCGTGGTAGTTTTATCTTCTGCTGCCTCAGACTGATTAACAAGGCCCTAGAATCCTACAGCAGCCGCGCACACCAAGGAGAGCTCCCCAGTCCACCTGCCCCAGCTCGGCTCTGGGCTTCTCTCTGACCAGGTCCTGTGCTCCCCCTTCCCTTTACCTATCCATGCACCCACCCCTACCCTGCCACTCCCCGACCACAACCCACCCAGGTGGCTGCATTTGCGGCTGGCTCCAAGCAGGACTGTGATGGCCGTGGGGAAGGAGATGGAGCCAAGCCCTGCCCCCTCCAAACTAGCTGCCAGGCAGAGCCCTGGCCTAACATCAGGACACCTGAGTTCTGGCTCAGACGCACTCCCACCTTACTGTGGGGCTCTTGGTGAGTTCCTGGCCTCTCCGGGCTTCTCTTTCTTCCTCTATGAATAAGGGGTTTGAACCTGACCTCCACTAGGGAGTCCTGGACCAGAGCTGAATTTACCACTGAGCCAGACTGCCATCTTCAAACAGGATGGGCTGGCGGCTGGGTTATCTGATGTTGGGCCCTGTCTCCCACCCAGGCTCCTCTCTCCCCGTGGCTCCTGCTCTGTTCAGGGGACACACAAGTCAAGGCCCTGCTGTCAGCCTTTTGGGACTTCTGTCCTGCCGGGAGAAAGGGTTGTGGTTCTGGTCTCACTGTCCAGAGCTGTGAGCTTTGGGTAAGAATCACCCTTATTCTGGACCCAGGTTGTGGGAAAATGAACCACGTGCATGTAGAGGTGTAAATGCTCCCTGACAGGTTCCCAGTGCCAGAGGGGGAAATGGGGATGTGAGTGCCTGGGGGAAATGGGGATGTGAGTGCCCCCCTTGACTTCCAGAAATGCAGGCTCCCTGGGCACAGAGTGGAGGTATCTGGGAGATGGAAAGACATGGGGCTGCAACATCTCTGCCTCTGCTGGGCTCTGGAAGAACCCTATCTGCAGCTGGCCTCCACCTGTGTTCATAAGTAACAAAGAGTGGCTAATGTTTACTGAGCATGTACCACGTGCCTGGTGGTGTTCTATACACGTAACAGTTCTTAACTCATTTATTTCATAGTTATACCTCAAAACAGCTGTTGAATAAGGCTTACCACCCCACTCTACAGACAGTGACGCTCAGAGTGAGGTAGTGACTTGCCAAGGATCCCAGCATTAAGTCACTGGGAGGGCTAGTTAACAGCCAGGTCTGACTGCACTCCTGGCTTCTGTTTGTACCCTAAGGTAGCTCTTCTCAGCGTATACATTAGACACTCAATAAATGTTTGATGAAGATGTTTGATCACTGCCATGTAATGGAAAGATCCCTGTCCTAGTCCAATTTTACGCCAGCTCCTTGTGTGTCCTGAAGAAAAGTTCTTTCTTCCTTTAGCCTCGGTTTCCCCTGCTGAAAACAGAGATGATAAGTGAAGGCCCAGAGAATTAGATACTTGGAGGTGGGGAGGATCTTGAATTTCTATTTCTACAAACACCTGCCTTTCATGACTTGCCTGAGGAGGCCCCATCTGCAACCAGAACTTAGGGTCTCCTAGCCCCTCCTATACCTATGTCCAGAACCTCTAAGACCACTCCAGAGACAAACAATTGGGTATAGCCCAGCTCCAAGGGACAGAGAAAAGTTTATTTCCCTGGCAGGCAGCTGCCTGATCTTGGGGGCTGGTAAGGTGTGCCTATGGTGCCACCTGACTGCTCCACCTGATTGGAGGAGTGGCTCCTACAGCCTCCCAGATCAACTGGCATCACTTCCTCTCCTTAGCATCCACGCCAGCCCGGGTACCACCTCCAGCTGTCGCTGGCCCCAACTGGAATCACCTGAGCACCCAATTCCTCCCAGGCTCAGAAACAGAGCCAACTCTTTTCCATTCAGGGTCTGTCCCCTTCACATTACCCCTTCATCTGTCACACTTGAGTTCCTTCCTTCACCTGGGCCGCTCTCCTGAGAAGCAGGGTCTGTATAGCTCCAGCAACACTGTCCTCTGTCTTCAGGATTCTCCAGTTCCTCCTCAGTTTCTGGCCTTTGGTAGTCATCTCAACAGAGCAGGGCCTTTCTCCACTAGGCCCAGGTTGGGTAGGAGAAGTATGAGGAATAGGGACTCCTCCAGACTCCGTCTCTCTAAGCCTGTATCCAACAAAGACACTAATCCTTGTGGTGCAGGGAAAGGCTCCAAGCCCAAACGCAGGAATCCTGGGCGTTAGCCCTTGCTCACAAACTGCTGAGACCTGGGGCAAGCTCCTGCCCGTCTTGGGGCCCTCAGTTTTGCAATTTGTATAATGAGGAAATAGCTCCTCAATCTGCAATTACCCGATTATAATAATCTTTTGCCTTTATACATTGCTTGGCAACTTAGTTTCACTTCCGGATCTTATTCAATCCTTCCAATAACCTACTTCCATTTACAAATGAGAAAGCTTAGGTCCTCGGGGGCACAGAACTATCAAGGTCACACAGCAACTCTGAGGTAGAGCCTGGACTACAGTCCTTGAATCCTGAACCATCTGTGGTCTTCCACACTCTTAAGATGTTAGGACTCTGGCTGTATGACTTTCTCTGACCCGTTGCCCCACTGGTAAAATGACTGTTCTAAGGATCAAATTAAGAGAGGCAATGAAGGGGGCTGTGCTTTGCAAACCATAAGAAAAAGGACAACAGAAAAACAACAGAACTGTTACGTTACTATTTATTACTCTTTACCTTTGCTAAGGCGCCCCCTCGTGTCCATCCCGAGGCGCTCCGTTTGCGCAGGCGCTCTTTGGTGTTTACGGAAGCTTTGAGGCCCAGCATTTGCGCGTGCGCTCCGCGTAAGGGGCCGTCCAACGGCCTTCTGGCTGCTCGCTGTTGGACGCTGCCTTCAAGTACCGTAGTGGTTGTGGGCCGCCCAGTTACTACGGTTCCCTGGGGCCGTGTCTGTTCTGCTTCGGTTGAGGCGTTTGTACAACTCCGGAGCGGCGGAGACCTAAGGAATGGCAGGGAGAGGCACAGCGCGGTCTCCCAGAACTCCATCTCAGTTACCGCTGTACTAAACCTCGGGTGCCGTCTTTGGCGCCCCTCACGGCAGATATGGCGGCCGCGGTGAACTGGACAGGAACGGCCCATGCACTGCCTCTTGGGAGCCTCTATTCGCTGCTAGAACCTTTCCGGAGTTGGAAAGCTGTTAAAACTACATTTCCCAGAAGGCCAAGAGCCAGAGTCGCAGGAGAAGGGCCTGGGGCATGTTGGGAGATGGAGTGTGGGGATTGTAGTGAGTTTGTGCAGGCAGTGAAACGCGATGAAGTGGTGGAGCCTCGCTCTCTGAGCCTGGATTGTGGGTTCGAGGTACGCACGAGTTACACGGTAGCTGTCATAGGGAGAGAGTAGCACTGTTGGACTGAGTTTTAGAAAGAATACTACGCACTACGTGTCTGCACCTCCCACAGGGCTTCCACCCCCTTCACTCTTAGGAGACTGCACTCCCAGGGGTCACCGTCGCCTGGGACTCTTGAGTTCTCTTACTGCTGTTCAAAAGAACTGTTTGTAATAATGGAAATATTCTATAGCTGCATTGTCCAATAGGGTAGCGACTAGTCTGTGGCTACTGGACATTTGACATGAGGCTAAGTGCCATGGAGGAAGAAAAACTTTTATTTAATTGAGTTTATTTTAAAAATCCAATTAATTACTTTAAATTACATTTAAATAGCCACCTATGGCTAATGGCTACCATATTTGACAGTGGCACACTATACTAGACTAGACCTCTTAGTGTTCAATACCAACAATCACCTTCCTGCTTTATGAGACCTAACAATTTAGTTTTCTTCCTACTGTTGACTAAAAATAAGTACACCACCTAAAAGTTGAGAACTTTGTTTTATTCTCAGCCTTACTGAGGACTATAGCCAGGGATGGCAGCCTCTCAGATAGCTCTGAAGGACTGTTCCAAAGAGGTAAGGGAGGAGCAAGGAGTTTTTCCTGAAAAAAAAAAACATGTAGTGAACATCCAAAGATTACTGCTAATCACACACAAGAAACCAGACATCTCCAGTTAATTGTTTTAGTGCCTAGGCATGGGAAGATGCAAGAGTCTGGGCTCATTGAAATTATTCCTTTGGTATGCATCTTAACTATCTAGGGCTACTATCCTGTTTTTCTCCATCCAGAATTCCCCTCAGGGTGCACCGTTCAGGGGTGGCTGCAGTGCCTGATGGCTGGATGGCAGGAAACATTCTTTGTTTACTGACTTGTCAGGCAACATTTTTTTGTCCACACTGCCTACTCACTACACTTCGGCTTTAAAGATTCCACCTCCATTGTGTGTCCCTTTGAAAACCTAAAAATTAGTTCAGACTAAAAATCTGCTGTGGTGTTCATCAGGCTGGAATAACGGGCACAGATAAAGCCAGCTGCAAAATTAATAAGAATATTTTCCCCAAGGATATACTGCACTATAAAATGTCATAACAACCCCCTCCTTTGAGTGACTACTTCTTTCTTACCGAGCAGCTTTGTTTTCTAAAATCATTGACTGTCAGAAATTTTGTTGTTTGAAATTATATAAGTAGGAATGAAACTCTTGCCTGGAGGTGTTAAATCACTAAAAGGACAGGATTTACAACCCAGGTGCAGAGACTCAGATAAAGGATTTCTATACATATATTCCACATCTGCCTTAACTTTATTGTTTCCAAGGAAACAGGACCCTGAGTCCAGTGAGCAGTCCAATTGCAGTTCTGCTTTGCTTTGAGCCATGAAAATATTGCCTCATGTAAATTTCACCTAATTCCACCTCTCTCTCAAATCCTATAAGAACTCTCTCTATTCCTTTGTGTTTGGTAGGACACCTCATTTTTCCTCTGGTGTGTTGTCTTCCTCCTAGCAATGGGTCAATAAACCTGACTTCATTGGACTATGGATTTGTCCCTGGTGATCTTTGGGTTAGGACACGCTGAAATACTGGTGTCTTCCAGGTTCTATCACAGGCCCTCTCTTCACTCTGCATACTCTTTGGATGACCTCATTCACTTCCATCCATAAGCTGATTCCCCAATTTATGGTTTAGGCCTTTCTCTGGCCTCTGGGATGTCTGCTTCTGGTTCTTTAAACTCAGCTTATTTATTTATTTTTTGAAATTCATTTACGTATTTATTTTTGGCTGCGTTGGGTCTTCGTTGTGGTGCGCGAGCTTCTCATTGCGGTGGCTTCTCTTGTGGAGCACGGGCTCTAGGCGCACGGGCTTCAGTAGCTGTGGCTCACGGGCTCCAGAGCACAGGCTCAGTAGTTGTAGCGCACAGGCTTAGTTGCTCCACGGCATGTGTGATCTTCCCAGACCAGGGCTCGAACCTGTCTCCTGCATTGGCAGGTGGATTCTTAACCACTGCACCACCAGGGAAGCCCAAACTCAGTGTATTTAACACTGAATCTTTTTTTTTTTTTTTGGCAACCACTCTTCACTGCTGTGTTCCAAGTAAGAACTAGGCACTGACCACCTCTGACCATGAGATGGTGGGGACACTCCTCACCTGGGTCAGGTACCTCTTCACTCACTGTCTTCAAACGGCATCACACTGGATCAGCTGCTTTTCACATAGGTCAGCAGCCTAAAACTTTAGAAAGTTGGAAGGAATGGTGGGCTGCAAGTGAAAAGCCGGTCTCAATTACTCTGCCCCTTCCCCCCACCCCAGCCCTAGATAATGGCTGGGGCCTCACAAAGGAGGCTGCAGAGGCGATCCCACCTGTCTCCCCCTCATCTCTCATGGTCTCCTCCCTTGGAGCTCTTCCAGTTGTGTCACCAGCTCATCCAGTCCCTAGTCCCTGCTAGTGCCTTGGGAATTTCATAGCCACCTATTTTCGCTGAGCCTGGTGGCTTTGCATAGCGTCGAGCTGTGCCTGCCTGCTGCCCAGAGGGAGGGCGAGTACTGTGGGAAGAAGCTTCCTCTTGGGCTGTGCTTGGTTTTCTCTTGAACACGGCTAAAACCAAATATACTTCAACATCTTGAGGATTTAAGTTCCTTGTGAAGGACCCTCTTGCCACTTTATTCCACCCCACCTCTGCCACATCTCAAATACCAAAGAATTTTCTATTCCTCTTATTCATATAACTTTGACCTAACTTTTTGGAAAATGAGAAGGGGTCATCTTTCCTGCCCATTTCAAAGCATTGTTCACATTCACCCATATTGAATGATGCCCAAATCACAAGTTTCTCTCCTTCGTGGGTGTAGTTTCAGTTCATCCCATTCTAAACGCTATTTTCACTTTAATGCAATAGTCAACGGTGCGTGCACGTGGTGTGTAGGCAAGGTTGAGGGTCCCAGGACCCCTTTAGCTACAGATGAACTCACTTCTCTCAAACCCCAAGCATTTTGACCATTTCATGCTTTTAAAATGTTTAATTTTTTAGTTCTGTATTATTGAATTTATAATCTTTGGTGGTCCATTGGTTATAGACATAAACAACTATTTAAAGAGAAGCATAGGGCTTCCCTGGTGGCTCAGTGGTTGAGAGTCCACCTGCTGATGCAGGGGACACGGGTTCGTGCTCCGGTCCGGGAAGATCCCACATGCCGTGGAGCAGCTGAGCCCGAGAGCCATGGCCGCTGAGCCTGCGCGTCCGGAGCCTGTGCTCCGCAACGGGAGAAAAAAAAAAAAAGAGAGAGAGAAGCATAAAAATAAACCTGTAAAGTTGTCTAAAGATGATTGTTGCCAGATTCTTGCATTTATCCAATCAAAATTTATACACAGCACATCCAGATGTCACTAAGACTGCAAAGCTACAGCTAGAAAAAAGAAAAAGAAAGTGGATGTGATGATCATACTTCATTTGGCTTTTCATGTACCGAGAATAAAGCCAGCCCGCTCTCCCCGGTGTCATTTGTGAAAACTGCTTGCAAACAGCAGTCTGAACATTTAATCTCATCATTTAGAAACAAAACATAAACATTAGAAAAAAAAATAAACCTGTTGGATTTTTAAAAGTATTATGATTACTGTTATTTTATTTTTGGCCGAGGCTCGAGACTTGCAGGATCTTAGTTCCCTGACCAGGGATCAAACTGGGCCGCCTGTGGTGGAAGGGCAGAGTCCTAACCACTGGACCTCCAGGGACGTCTAAAAAGTATTACGAAGTATTTCAGACATATATTTCCAATGTTAGGACACACAGATCCAGCTTCTTCTTTGGATTGCATTGAATTCCACCTCGTGGATATACCATATACGTAACTATTCATCCTGTCATATACTGGAGTGCAACTGCTGGGGCCAAGGGTGTGTTCGAATGTGTGTGTGCGTAGTATGACCAAAGTGCCTTCCCAAGAGGTTAGCCCTGTTACGTGCCCACCAGCAGGAATGATGGTTCCATTTCCCCTCACCTCTAAATATTAATAAGTTTCTTAATTTTTACCAATCTGATGAGTGAAACTTGACCTCTCAGTCATACTTTAACTTACATTTCACGAGTTTTGCATAGTTTTATTTTTTTGTGGACCATTTGTTTTTCTTCTTCTGATAAAAGTCATTGCCCATTTTTATATTGGGTTTTCTGTTCTTTAGTTGACTTGTGTAAGTTCTTTGTATCTTCTGGATTTTACTAATTTGTTATACATGTTGCAAGTATTTTCTCCTCATCCATCTATCTGCCTCTCTTTTTACTTTGTGTATAGTGTCTTTTTACTTTGTATATAGTGTCCTTTCACTTTGTGTATACTATCCTCTCTATCTGTTTTCTCTTTTTACTTTGTGTATATAACATAAAAATGACCACTTTAACCATTTTTAAGTGTATAGTAATTCAGTGGTACATTCACAATGTTGTACAGCCATCACCACTATTTCCAAAACTGTTTCATCATCTCAAATTCTGTAAACATTAAGTAATAACTACCTATTTCCTCTACACAGCCCCAGTAACCTCTAATCTACATTGTCTCCATGAATTTGACTATTCTATATATTTTATATAAGTGGAATCATAAAATATTTGTCCTTTGGTATCTGACTTATTTCATGTAGTATAAGTTTTCAAGGTTCATATAAGTTGTAGCGTGTATCAGAACTTCATTCCTTTTTATAGCTGAATAACATTCCATTGTAGGTATAAACCACATTTTGTTTATCCATTCATCTGTTGATGGATACCAATTGTCTCCACCTTTTGTCTATTATGAATAATGTTACTATGAAATGGGTATATAACTATCTCTTTGAGTCCTTGCCTTCAGTAAATCTAGCAGTGGAATTGCTGGGTCATACAGTAGTTTACATGTTTAACCTTTTGAGAAACCATCAAATTTTTCCACAGCAGCTCTACCATTTTTTTAAAAAAAAAAATTTATTTATTTATTTACTTTTGGCTGTGTTGGGTCTTTGTTGCTGCACACGGGCTTTCTCTAGTTGTGGGGAGTGGGGGCTACTCTTCGTTGTGGTGCACGGGCTTCTCATTGCAGTGGCTTCTCTCATCGTGAAGCATGGTCTCTAGGTGTGCGGGCTTCAGTAGTTGCGGCACGCGGGCTCAGTAGTTGTGGCTCACGGGCTCCAGAGCATAGGCTCAGCAGTTGTGGCACACAAGCTGAGTTGCTCCGCAGCATGTGGGATCTTCCTGGGCCAGGGATCGAACCCGTGTCCCCTGCATTGGCAGGCGGATTCTCAACCACTGTGCCACTGGGGAAGCCCAGCTGTACCATTTTACATTCCCACCAGCAATGCCCAAAGGTTGTTCCAATTTCTCTTTCTTTTTTTTTAAAATTAATTTTATTGGGTACAGTTGCTTTACAATGTTGTGTTAGTTTCTACTGTACAGCAAAGTGAATCAGCTATACATATACATATATCCCCACTTTTGGATTTCCTTCTCATTTAAGTCACCACAGAGCACTGAGTAGAGTTCCCTGTGCTATACAGTAGGTTCTCATTAGTTATCTGTTTTATACAGAATATCAGTAATGTATATATGTCCATCCATATCTCCCAATTCATCCAATTTCTTAACATCCTTGCCAATGTGTATTATTTTCCATTAAAACAATTTTAAAAAAATTATAGCCATTCTAGTAGGCATATGGTGGTATCTTGTGGTTTTGACTTGCATTTCCCTAATGAGTAATAACACTGAGCACCTTTTCATGTGTTTATTGGCCTTTTGTATACCTTCTTTGGAGAAATGTCTATTCAAATCCTTTGCTTATTTTTTGAATTGGGTTATTTTTGTTGTTGAGTTTTAGGAGTTCTTTATATATTCTGGACACTGGACCCTTATCAGATATATATCTGCAAATATTTTCTCCTATTCTGTAGGTTGTCTTCTCACTTTCTTGACCATCTCCTTTGATGCACAAAAGCTCTTTTTTTCCTTTGTTGCTTGTGCTTTTGGTATCATACTCACGAAATAATAGTCATTGAAGATTTTCCGCAATGCTTCTTCAAAGATTTTAAAAATAATTTCAGCTCGTAAGTTTAGGTCTCAGATCCATTTTGAGTTAGTTTTTTGTATATGGTGTGAGGTAAGGGTCTCACTTTATTCTTTTGCATATAGAAATCCAGTTGTCCAAGCGCCATTTGTTGAAGAAACAATTATTTCTCAATTGAATTGACTTGGCATCCTTGTCAAAAAACAAATGGCCATAGATGTATGGCTTTATTTCTGGATCTCAGTTCTATTCTAATGTAATGGTCTATGTGTCTATCTGTATGCCAGTACCACTCTGTTTTCACTATTGTAGATTTGTAGTATATCTTTAAGTGTGAAGTCCTCCAACTTTGTCCTTTTTCAAGATTGTTTTGGCTATTCAGGGCTCCTTGCAATTCCATGTGAATTTGAGGATTGGCATTTCCATTTCTGCAAGAAAGGCTCCTGGAATTTTATAGGGCATGGTGTCTTTTATTATCCAGAAATTTTACATTTTGATGTGGTTAAATTGTCTATCTTTTCCCTAATGATTTTTGTGCTATGAATGTTGTTTAGGAAGGTCTTCCATATCCCAAGGTTATCGATAAACTGTCCTACTTGTTTCTGATATCTTTATCATTTTATGATTATAAGTTATAATGTAATATAATCCATCTGGAATTTACTTTTGCATATAGTGTGAAGAAAAAATTTTAACTATATTTTTCTCTAGCTGGATAACTAATTGTCCTTACATAAATTATTGAAGAGATTACTTTTTTCCACTTACCTGAAACGCCACCTTCATCTTATATTAAATTCCTAAATGGGAGGATCTATTTCTGTTCTCTGTTCGGTTACTAATTTCCCTATTTTTTCTAAAGTTTTTTCTTTCTTTCTTTTTTTTTTTTTTTTGCGGTACACGGGCCTCTCACTGTTGTGGCCTCTCCCGTTGCGGAGCACAGGCTTTGGACGCGCAGGCTCAGCGGCCATGGCTCACGGACCCAGCCGCTCCGCGTCACGTGGGATCCTCCCGGACCGGGGCATGAACCCGTGTCCCCTGCATCAGCAGGTGGACTCTCAACCACTGCGCCACCAGGGAAGCCCAAAAGTTTGTTTTTTTAAAAAAATACATTATTTATTTACTTTTGGCTGAGCTGTGCCTTTGTTGCTGTGCCTGGGCTTTCTCTAGTTGCAGCGAGCAGGGCTACTCTGTGTTGCAGGGCGTGGGCTTCTCATTGCGGTGGCTTCTCTTGCTGCGGAGCATGGGCTCTAGGCACGTGGGCTTCAGTAGTTGTGGCTCGCGGGCTCTAGAACGCAGGCTCAGTTGTTGTGGCGCATGGGCTTAGCTGCTCCGTGGCATGTGGGATCTTCCCAGACCAGGGCTCAAACCCGTGTCCCCTGCATTGGCACGTGGATTCTTAACCACTGTGCCACCAGGGAAGTCCCTGTTTTTGTATATTTTTGATAACAGCAACAGCAGTAAATATTTACTGATCACCTAGTCAGTTGATGCCAGGCCCTGTTCTAGGTGTTTGAAGACAGAGCTGGGATCAAGGCTGACTTGGTCCTGGCTCTACTGAAGCTTCCAGCCTGATAGGAGAGAGAGATCATACACGACAAAACAAACACAGAAACATGATCCTTTCTGAGAGTGATAAGTGCTCTGAAAGGAACAACAACTAATTTGTAGACATTAATTGGGATGGGAGCTATTTCACATTGGGTGAACAGGGAAGGTCTTCTGAAATCTGACTTGTGGGCAGGAGTCAGCCCCTGAAAGTTTGGGAGGAAGAGCACCAGGAATAGGGAATAGCTAGGGCAAAGGTTCCACAGTGGGACTGAGTTTGGCAGTGATTTCAGTGTTGTGAATAAGGTTTGATCAAAGAGTAGAAAGAGGTAAGGTCAGACGTGAGCAGGAGCCAGACCAAGCAGGGCCTTGAAGGCCACAGAAAAGGTTTAGGTATTTGCTTTGAATATGCTGAAAAGCCTTCGGAGGGTTTTAAGTAGAGTAATAAGAACTGATTTAGGCTTTTAAATCATCACTTTGCCTGCTGGGAGATGCCTAACCCAGGTGCAAGTTTCAAACTACATTCTAAAAAATATTAGGCCTTTAGGGCTTCCCTCGTGGCGCAGTGGTTAAGAATCTGCCTGCCAATGCAGTGGACACGCGTTCGAGCCCTAGTCTGGGAAGATCCCAAATGCCATGGAGCAATTGAGCCTGCGCTCTGGAGCCCGTAAGCCACAACTACTGAGCCCATGTGCTGCGACTACTGAAGCCCACGATCCTGGAGCCTGTGCTCTGCAACAAGAGAAGCCACCGCAATGAGAAGCCTGTGCACCGCAACACTCGCCGCAACTAGAGAAAGCCTGTGCGCGCAGCAATGAAGACACAAGGCAGCCAAACATTAAAAAATAAATTAAAAAAAAGAAATTTGCCTTCATATATTACCTAAAATTTTTAAAAGCGAATTTTATAATACAACTTTTCATATTTTTTCTTTTCTTTCTTTATTTATTTAATTTATTTATTTGGCTGCGTTGGGTCTTCATTGCTGCGCATGGGCTTTCTGTAGCTGCGGCAAGCGGGGGCTACTCTTCGTTGGGCTGCCGGGGCTTCTCATTGTGGCGGCTTCTCTTGTTGAGGAGCACAGGCTCTAGGCGCGTCGGCTTCAGTAGTTGTGGTGCGTGGGCTCAGTAGTTGTGGCTTGTGGGCTCCACAGCGCAGGCTCAGTAGTTGTGGTGCATGGGCTTAGTTGCTCTGTGGCGCATGGGCTTAGTTGCTCCACGGCACATGGGATCTTCCCGGATCAGGGCTCGAACCTGTGTCCCCTGCATTGGCAGGAGGATTCTTAACCACTGCGCTAGCAGGGACGTCCCAACTTTTCATATTCTAAAAATAAAAAATAAATATTTTTAGCCAAAATCAAATACTTCTTTATCATATACTATTGAAAAATGACAAAATTATTTTAAATTTCCTAGGAGTGTTCTGTGAGTCAGAAAAGGGTTAGGAAACCCTTACCCCAATATGACTCTCCAACTGAGAGAAATAACACCTCTGTGCCTCACAGCAATAATATACCCTTCAATGTGCACAACCTCAGCTCCTATGATGGTGTCCCCGGGCACCTGCAAGTCAGTCAGTCCTAAAGGGAATTTATCACTGTCATCAACTGGCCCTGAGCCTCCAGTGGGTACCATGCCCTTCTCCTGGGCACACCTTCTAGTTAATGTTAACACCCACCACCCACTCCTTCAACAGACAAGCTAGGCTTGGGCTGGGGCTGCGGTCAGAAGGCTTAACGCAGTGCAGGTGCAACATAGTTTTTCTGGAGGAGGTGACCTATGAGTAGGAGCCAGGCCCACTAGAGGGAAAGATGTTCCAAACTGCAGGCATAGCATGTGCAAAGGAAATGAGGGTCAAAGACAGTGGCACAGGGGGTACTGAGCTCAAATTATTGTGGTTTCAAAGCAGAGAAGGGTACACTCTGCCGCAGTGTCACTGGCATTTACAGCTTTCCAAGACCTGTGACCCATCCCCATCTGCATTTCAACAAACCTGTCACCTCCATGGCCTGTATGGCTCCAGCTAATCTCTCCTTTCATTCTTCACACCAGCCTGTCTACAGAGCTCTGCACAGGGGTCTTGCAGGAGACAGTTTTGTCACAGTTCCCTGCAAACCCACGATTCACTATCACGTGTACCCGTGAGAGATGCTGCTGCTCTTCCAGAGGCCACCCAAATAGAGTGATCGGTTGAGCCCTGAGTCAGGGTTGCTGATACTGGGTTGCAGGCCAGCTCAGCCATCCACTCCTGCGCAATCTCAGGCAAGTCTTTTCTCCCCTCTAGGCCAGGGGTTTGCTGGATGAAATCAGCTGCACTCCTTCACTCTCAAGTTCCTAAATTTTCTGCGACGAACTGGACCCTAAAACCTTGCTCCCCACAAGTGCAGTTCTGCCTCCCGTCCTTCCAGGCTCGAATCTGCTGGAAGTTTTTATGCCCTCGAACCTCTGCATTTGTTCTTCCAGCTGCCTGGAATCCGTTTCTCTCTCCTCCTGGCCAATGCCTATTGCCTCCCTTACGACCAACTCAGTGCCATCACCTCCGCAAAGCAGGGCCTCCTCCCTTCAGTCCCTTCCTCTTCCGTGCTTTCTTATCTCGCTGTCATACATTGTCTTCTTTGTGTCTGTGTCGCCTCCCCTCACGGATCTTGAGGACCTCGAGGGCAGGGTCCGGGTGTGAGGGAGGCTCCAGGTCCCCGGCTTAGAGAGCCGCCTGGTTCTGAGTGTCTGTTACTGTTGACTTCAGTCCGGGCGCGGTGGGGTTAAGTAACACAGGCCCCGGAGGCCCCGCCTGCGGAACGCGCCAACAGGCGAGGGGGAAGCCGCCCCAGAGGCTCCGATCTCGCTCCTCGCTCTCTGCGCAGACAGAGATAGGAGACCCCATTCATGTGAGAGTTTTTGTGGGATCCGGGTAGTCTAAACCCTGGGGCCCCCCACGTTTTCGTTCTGTTCCCCCCCCCCAGACCACTCTTAGTACAATCCGGGGATTCCCCTGCCGCTGCCCTCCCCCTGACGTCACGGAGTCCCCTTGGAGCCCCGCCCCTGCCCGGCCGCGCCTCCTTGGGCGGGGGCAGCGCGCGGTGCAGGCGGGAGAGGGCGGCCATGGCGGGGCCCAGCGACCCCGGCGTCCCTGCTGCCCGCTGGAAACGCCACATCGTGCGGCAGCTTCGACAGCGAGACCGAACGCAAAAGGCCCTCTTCCTGGAGCTGGTGCCGGCCTGTGAGTGCAATGCGTCCCGGGGCCGTCGAGGGGATAGGGCTCCGGCGCGGGGAAGGATTTGTCTGGGCCCTCCGGCTGTGACCCAAGTGCCCCGACGCCTTTTCGCCTCCGAAGCCTGGGGCCTTCTGGACTCGCTGTCTCTTACGCGCTATCTCCGACTAGCCAGCATTCCTGTCCTTTCCCGTCCAGGCTTTGCTCAGAGCCCCCTCCTGGACGGAGCTCCCTCCTAGTGCTCCTGCTGTTCCTCGCCCCTCTGGGCCTGGCTCTGCCTTCCACTGGCTGGGCTTCCTCTGCATGGGTTCATAAGCGAATGTTGGATTTTTAGGGTCTTTTAGACCTTCCCTTCTTGGGCCGTCCCCGGGGTAGAGCCTGGTCAGTCCATTTGGTCCCCATAAGCACAGTGAAAGATCTCGGGGCTGTCTAGAGCAGCTACTTTTAAACTCTGAATCTCTAGGGAGGCAGTTCAGAGTCTGAGGCTCTGCCACTGATAGGTGATCCTGGCTCAGGTTTTTGGAGCATCTCTGTGCCCAACCAACCCCAGCCTGAGGGAGAAGCAGGGGGATCCAGGCTGCGGAGGGAGGTGGCTGAGCTTGGGGAAGTCAGATTCTCAGCTTGTTTCTGGGGAGCTGCTCAGGAAGGGGTATGGCAGTTCAAGCCAGGATGAACAGGTGTGCACCTGTGTGTAGCACCTCTAGTCATCTGAGATTGTATGTCTGGGGTTGAAAGTCTAATCACAGTCCCTCCAGCTCCATCATTGGTCCTAATCTTGGCTGCTGCTTAACCATCTCCCCCCAGTCCCACAACTGAATTTGTTGCTCTTGTCCTGGGAGATTTCTTTGCAGGCTTCTGGGCTGCAGGTCCTCTCCGTTCAGGTATATGAGGCCAGCCCCCTGCCTCTAGGTAGCCTCCTTTCTCCACTGCTCTGATGGACAATGGAACAGTCCAATTTGAGGGAGTCACTCCCCATCCCCTGGGAGCTGCAAATCTGTGGGACTGGAGTGATCCTGGAGGGCTGAACTCAGAGACACTGGAAGTCCAGTCTTCTCTGTGGTCTTGGGCAGGTCATACCCCTAAGCCTCCTATTTCTCACTCATAAACTGGACAAAATGGCATCTTCTTTAGATTTGCTGGGGGTGAGGGTGGGGCAGAGCAATTCCTTGAGGGTTGGGGTGGGGTTTTGTGTGAGAACAAGGCCAGCAACCTAGGTGACTGACCTAGGTGACCTAGGTGACTGGTAGGGGACAGGAAGAGGGAAAGGAGCTGAGGAGTTAGGCTTGGCCTTACCATCTCTACCCTACCTGGACCTGGTGAGAAAAGAGGAAGTGACCATGGGTGGGGCTGGAGAGGCTATATTCCAGGGTCTGTAGCAGAAACTACCAAACTCAGGGACTTTCTGTTCTGGCCTGGGGGGAGCCTTACACCAACCCTGGGGAAGTCAGGGTTTTTTAGCCCAGAAAGAGCCCCTGGAAGGGAAGTATCTTGCCAAAGGCCACAGGCTAGTGGACCTCAGTTTGTTTCATCGCTCTCTGGGGACAGGCCCCACCCTGGGGATCAACCCTTGGCCCCTTCCTTCCCTTGCAAACCTCAGCAGACAGTACCCAGCCATCTCCTTCCCCTGCAGTGGCCGTCCTTCTCTGTCCCTGGGAGAGCAAGTCTTCTCCTGGGAGGGCCTGGGGACTATGCTCTTAAAGGGTGTGGAGGTCCTGATGGAGCTGCACAGACACCCCTCAGGCAAGGGCAGAGCCCCACCTGCCAGGAGCTCCCCCTTCTGCATCCCTCGGCTCCTGCAGCCCTCCCAGCCTGAGAGGTAACTTGTATGCCTAGAGTCTGCTGGAAAGTGTCTGTCTGTGCTCCAGGCTCACTTTTTTGCACCTGCAGATAACCGTCTCCTAGAGAAAGCGGAGCTGCTGGTCCAGTTCTCAGAGAAGCTGCAGCCAGAGCCCACCGATGTCACTCGGGCTCTCCACCAGGGCGCCTGGTGAGTGTTTGTGTTTGTGGTCACAATGGGCTTCCTGTGCCTGGGCCCTGCCCCCACCGCCTATGCGGGGTTCATTCTCTCCCCGGCACCTCATTGGCCCTTGGCTGCTGCCCAGGGGAGGGGGAGGCAGGCTCTTGAGCCTTCCCCGGGGCCAGCTGATGAGAATGTCTGTCTCTTTGCATTTGTCCTCCCATGCCCACACACCTCTGTCTTTTTCTGTTTGCTCATCACCTGATGCCTATAGAAAGGGCACGATGCCACCTATTACAAAGAGGGAGTGAAGATGAGAACCAGGAATGGGTTGGGGCTCAGAGTTGGGAGGTGCTTCTTGAGGGGGGTCCTGGCCTGGGAACTCAAGGCCTGGGGGAATCCAAGAGCAGAGGTTCACGGGCAGCTCTAGTTTCTGGAGACTTGCTCTTTCCTCTACTGACTTTCTGGCTCCCACCTTCCTCAGGAGAAAGTTCATGGCTCTGGTTTCAAACTGTTCGTGTGTATCCTCTGGGTGAATGGAGGGACAATGAACACCACTCTCTGATTGGTTGACAGGGAGGAGGAGTCAGGGTCTGACTCATACCAAGTCCCATCACCAGCAGCTCTGAGGGTGAAGTGGCAAGAGGAGGAGGAGGGGCTCCGGTTGGTGTGTGGAGAGGTAGGCTGGGCAGGGGTCTGAGAGAGAGTGGGGTGGGCCCAGGATCCAGGACTGGGACATGTCATCCAAGGGAGCCAGCAAGTGAGGGAGATTCCAAAGTCCAGTGCCTTGAGGCCAGACAGGGGTCAGAGTGCTCTCTAGCTTGGCCCTGGCAGCCCAAGATGAAGTGTGCTCCAACAGCAGCTGGAGGAAGTGCAGTGAGAGCTCAGGGAGGAGTGTGAGGGGTGCAGGAAACAGGCAGCCTCTGTTCCCCCTTCTGGATGGTCCAGCCTGCTCTGCTCACCACCTGCCCTGCAAACCTCAGGGCCCAGTACCAGTTGACACTCAATACACATTTGCAGACCAAAAGTAAGGTGGTCCACCTCCATGGCAGGGTGTGCTATAGCTCCACCTGACACTGCTTCCCCCTGCCCCTGCCCCATGGTGTCTCTTGGCTTCTGTTTCACCACACTCCCCTGGTTTTCCTCTCGCTTCTGTAGCTGTTGCTTCTGAAATTCCTTCTCTGGCTACTTTCCCTCCTTTTTATCCCCTTCCCTTCAGCTGTGGGTGTTCTTTGGAGCTTGGGTGGGTTAACTGACTCCCAAGGACTTCCTGTTTGCTAACTCCCAGACCCATCTCTAGCTCAGCCTTCTCTTATGAGCTCCAGACTCTCTTGCTCAGCTGCTTTTTGGACTTCACATCTAAAATCAGACTAACCATCGCCCCTGTCATTATATGGTCAACACCACGTTGAGAACGCTGGGCTAAGCGTTACTTCAGCTAATCCTCCACAACTTTATATTTCAGAGGAAACGAAGGCTTAGAGAGCTGAAGCCAGGATTTGAACTCTCTCCCGCACAAATCCCCTTTCTGTGATCTCTATTCATTCTTTAAACCAATATCTATTGACAATCTCTATATCCAAGGCATAGGCAATGCATCAGTAAACAAGACCTGGCCCCATGGAGCTTCCAGTCCACTGGAGGAGGCTGATGGGCCAGTAAACACCTACCTAGTTACTGTGTGCCAAGTCCCTTGCTCAACTAATGTGTATTTGGGGCTATGAACCTAGTGGTAGCCTCTCCCTCAGAGCCCCTGTTGTAGTTGCAACTCTACATTTGAGAGGTGATTCTCAAAATCTGAGCCCCATTCTGGGCTGTGAGAACCCCGAGAACTGGGATGCCTTTGGTTTGCCTCCATCGTATCCCTGGGCCTTGTCTCCACAGTCCATGCTAATGAATATTTGTAGACTAGGTGATAAATGAGATAGATCATCCCCCCCTTGATTGGTAGTCACCAGGCTGGAAACCCAGGGACACCTCTAACCCCTAGCAGCCCTCCATCCTGAGCTAGTCACCAGCTCATGGATCCTGCCTCCCAATCCATCAACTTCCATTTTTTGTGCCCTGTCTGACTGGTCCAAGTTACTCTCATTCCTCGCTGGACCACTCCTCTTTTGGCACCCCCATCCATTCTCCATTCTGTACTCAGAGTGATATATTTTAATAATAAAAATGATCTCCATTAAAAAAAAGACAAGTAATATACAAATACATGCTTGTTGTGAACATTTCAAGAGAACAGAAGCCCATAGAGTAAAAAAGTAGAAGCCCCTTTCACCACCTCTCCCCATGATCAGTTTGGTACATATTTTCCAAAGCTCCTTAGCCTGGCTCCCAAGTTGAGTCCTCCGGCCTCAGTGTTGCATTTCCTGCCACTCTCTTGTCCCTGAGCTCATGGTTCCCTTTGTCTGGGATACTTCCATGCACCCTTGCCTCAGCATTCCCTCCTCATGTCCTCAGACACAAACCAGTCAGTTCCCATTGGATATGCCAAGGGATGGGGAGGGGCTTTTTCTTTAATTCTTAGAACTGTTTCACGTATCACAACAGGCATGTATTATTGGTTGTTTTAACTTTTTATTGAAATAATTATAGATCCACAGGAAGTTGCAAAGACAGTACAGAGAGGTCCTGTGCACCCTTTACCCCAATATCCCAATATCCCCCATTGGTTACATCTTACGTAACTATAGTACACACAACCAGGAAATTGATATTGGTATGACGTGTATATAGTTCTTTGCCATTTTGTCACCTGTGTAGATTTGCATGCCCATCAGGATACAGCAGTATTTCATCACCACAAAGATCTCCCTCTTGCTACCCTGTTTTAGTCACAACTCGCCCCTCTCCTCCAATCATCCCTAACTCCTAACCACTAATCTGTTTTCCATCTCTATTATTTGGATTTTGAAAAGCATCAAAAAAATACTGAATGCCAAAACATCAGTGAAAGTATATGACAGGTGAGGAAGTGGAAGTGATGATCAGATTGTTTAATGGTGGAAGGAATTATAAATGTTATAAACTGGGCCAGCCATGAACCCTGAATGTGCAGGGTCCCTAACCCTGGCGCACTCACAGCAGGAGTCAGTGCAGGTGGACACCAACTTTGCTCCTCAGCCCATCTCTCACCAGGCCCATGTGAGAAAGAACACAGGGACAGGTCAGCAGCAAGAGCTCCCAGCCTTGGTTATTTCATATTCCTCTTGCCACAGTGGTGGGAACTGCTTTGCTTAGCATCTGTCTCTCACACTGACCCCTCAGCTCTGTGGTTTCCCCAGCTCTTGGCTCTCAGATGAAGGACTGTTCAGTGGGATGGGGGACAGATGAGATGACGCTCACCCCCACTCTGGGGCTGGGGGCAGCTCTGGTATTCAGTCTGGGCCCCGCGCTCCCATAGTCCATTCCTGTTAGCCTGTGTGCCTCTGCTCAGAGCTCCTTCTTGCTCTCTGGGATCTACGCTTGGGTAGGCCAGGGCTTGGAGAGGTGGGGAAAAGAACACACATCCCTTGAACCTTCCTATACACCAGCGCTTTACTTGGAGCACGTTAGGTGGCCTGGGTTCAGGTCTCAGGTCTTCCACTTAGCTGTGTGACTTAGGGCAAGACACTGAACCTCTCTGTGTCAATGTCCTCATGTGTAAAATAGGGAGAATGGCAGTTCCTACCGGATTAAAAGAGTTAATACTGTAGAGTGCTCGGAATAAGACCTAGCACACTTAAGTGCTATATAACCAATCATCATTATTTGAGAGTACTGTTCCTTATAGTAATTCCGTGTTACCCAATGAGGTAAGCACAACCATTCCCACTGGACAGGTGAAGAAACAGAGCTGGTTTAGAGCGGTTAAATGACTACCCCAGGTCACAGAGACTGTAAGTGGCGCTGCCAGAATTGAAACTCGGGTGTTAGGCTTCAGAGCCTAAGGCCCTTCCGTTGATCCCTGAAACAGCAGTGCATTCCTGTGCTTCGTGCAACGCCTGTCTGCGCCTCAGCTTTCTCTTGAGCTAGGGGCTGGGTGAGAGGAGAGGCAGACCCCGTCTTACCAGCCTCTCGGCCAGAGAGGGGCTGGAGGCCCTGCCCAGAGGCACCCATGCCTACCTGTCCGGCCCCTCCGCCGCTGCAGATGGCCTACCAGGTGGTGGAGAAGAGCGCGGCCCTGGGCACCCTGGAGTCACAGCTGGAGGAGCGGCAAAGCAGGTGAGGCGCGGGCGGTGCGAGAGGGGTACCCCCCGCGCATCCTGGGGAGGCTCGGAGCCATCACTGCCAGGGGGAGGGGACAGGTTCACTCCGCGGGTCTCCAGAAGGGCCCGACAGCTTTCCCCACGTCCTCAAACGCCCCCCAGGCCTGTGGCTGGTCGCAGAGGCCAGGAACTGCAGGACTCCGAAGGCTTGGTTGGAGACGTGGCTTAGCCGGCTGGCTGGCCGCGTGGCCAGGGGCAAGTTTGTCCCAGCTCCGAGACCGGTTCCCCCAGGGCGGTGACGGAGGTTCTCCGCGTTCTCCAGGCTGGCTGCTCTGGAGGCCCACGTGGCGCAGCTGCAGGAGGCGCGGGAGAAGGAGGCGGGACAGGTGGGTGCGCGGCGCGCACTGAACGCGGCACAGCGGGAGGCCTACGAGGCGCTGCGCGTGCACGTCGGGCACCAGGAGGCGGCTCTGCGCAGGCTCGAGGAGGAGGCACGCGACCTGCTGGATCGGCTGGTGCGGCGCAAGGCGCGCGCCGCAGCCGAGCGCAACCTGCGCAACGAGCGCCGCGAGAGGTGAGAGCGCTGGGCCCGCCCTTCGGGGACGTGAGCGGTGGCGTGTCCTGGGGTGGGGGTGCCCACGGGGGGCCCAGCCCCGCCTTCCGGGCACCGGAGCGACCAGACTCTCAGGAGGCTTTTCTATCCCAGGGCCAAGCAGGCGCGGGTGTCCCAGGAGCTGAAGAAGGCAGCCAAGCGGACAGTGAGCATAAGCGAGTAAGAATCAGGATGCGCTGGGCTTCCCTGGTGACGCAGTGGTTGAGAGTCCGCCTGCCGATGCAGGGGACACGGGTTCGTGCCCTGGTCCGGGAGGATCCCGCGTGCCGCGGAGCGGCTGGGCCCGTGAGCCATGGCCGCTGAGCCTGCGCGTCCGCAGCCTGTGCTCCAAAAAAAAGAATGAGGATGCGCCGAGACATGGCTGTGGAGCGGGCTCTGGCCCGCGACCTCTGCAGCGCCCTGCCCCGGGACCGCTACGGTTCTACCCCGCCCCCACCTGCCTGCGGCTACCGGCTACCGGTGCACACGAGGTCCCCAGGCAGAACGGGCCCAGGACACGTGCAGACGCCACACGTGCGTCCACAGGGACACCCTCATCTCTGGGTCTGCACATCCTCACCATGGTGCGGAGGGGCTGGCCTGGTCCCTTAGCCATTCTGAGCTTAATTCTCTCCCCCAGGAGCCCAGACACATTAGGCGATGGGATTAGAGAAGAAGCAGACACTCTGGCTCTGGCAGCTGAGCCAGCGTTCCTGGAGAGTGAGGCTGCTGAGAAATGGAAGAGACCCTTCAGGTGAGCACTGTCCCACAGCTCTGAGCTGGGTCCCATCCCAGAGTCTTCCTCCAGGACCTTGGGCCAGCTCTTGGGTTGAGAGGGGGCTTAAGAAGAGACTGGGGTATAGCTTGGACCCCAGGACAGATCTGACCTCCAGTGCCTGGAATCACTTGGGGTCAGTGCCACCTCCAGGACCCCAACCTCTGTCCTCACCCCCTTTTTCCTCCTTCCCAGGACCAGAGCTCTGGGGGTGGGATGTCAGGCTGGTGAAAGGGTGTGACCAGGAGGGAACCTGTTGACAAGGTCTAGGGTTCAGCTGTCACAGGCATGTGTGTGCATACACAGGGACATCAGAGCATATGTGTGTACAAGCTTAGGTAAGCGTACCTGAATGCCTGTGAAGCATGTGTAGATGTGAGTTCATATGGGTGGGACCTGATTGAGGCTTCAGTCCTTGGATGCCCCTCACCCCCAGTCTCCCCCATCTGTCTTGATTTGCCTGGCATTGAGACTGCCCTCCCCCCATTCCCCAGCCTGTAAGCTCTCCTCCAGCCCTTTCTTTCTTTCTTTTTTTGCGGTACACGGGCCTCTCACTGTTGTGGCCTCTCCCGTTGTGGAGCACAGGCTGCGGACGCGCAGGCTCAGCGGCCATGGCTCACGGGCCCAGCCGCTCCACGGCACGTGGGATCTTCCTGGACCGGGCCATGAACCCGTATCCCCTGCATCGGCAGGAGGACTCTCAACCACTGCGCCACCAGGGAAGCCCCCTTTCTTTTTTTAAAATTTATTTTTTATTTAAAAAATTTTTTAAAATATTTATTTATTTTTGGCTGCATTGGGTCTTTATTGCTGCGCGCGGGTTTTCTCTAGTTGCGGCGAGTGAGGGCTTCTCTTGTTGCAGAGCATGGCCTCCAGGTGCGTGGGCTTCAGTAGCTGTGGCACATGGGCTCAGTAGTTGTGGCTCGCGACCTCTAGAGCACAGCCTCAGTAGTTGTGGCGCACGGGCTTAGTTGCTCCACAGCATGTGGGATCTTCCCATACTAGGGCTTGAACCCGTGTCCCCTGCATTGGCAGGCGGATTCTTTACCACTGCGCCACTAGGGAAGCCCCTCCAGCCCTCTTTTGCAGGTCGCTGGTGTCCAGGCCTCAGGGTAGTGAAGGAACCATGGAGAGGGGCATGAGATGCAGTCCCCAAAGCCTTAGCCCTGGTGGACCAGGTCATCTCAGGACACATGCTCTCCTGGGTATTTTTGGGATCTAGGTTTCCCAGCCCCCTGCTCCCAGCCTTGTGCTTTCTCAGCCTGGGGGCACCTTCACCCTCCTCCATACACCCCAGCTCAGCCTCCCATGAAATTTTCTTGGGGGGCACTTGGGTGGTGAGGCAGCTCTTAACCATCATGGTGAAACTGGGAGACTTCATTTCAAATCCCTCCCTTCCTCCACCTTCCTGGGACTCCTCTGGATCATCCTGCTCTCCTGGCCTTGGAGGAGCAAAGTTCTTGTCCTGGCTCAAGAGTGTAGGGATGAGTGACTGCTGTCTGCATAGCCACTGGCCAGTGCCTTAGCACATCTCTCTCGATTCTGCCCCAGGTCTGCCTCCGCCACCTCCCTGACGTTGTCCCGCTGTGTGGATGTGGTGAAGGGGCTTCTGGAGTAAGTGTGTGTGCACCGACATGTGTGTAAAGGTGTTGGGCCCCTTGGATGCGTGTGTCAGGCTCCTGGAGCCCAGGCTTGGGCTGTGTATGTGTTTCAATTTGTCCTTCCGTACGTTGCCCAGCATTCTGTGTGTGATTCTCTGCTGAGTTCCAGAGGCAGGAGCTGGGTGCATGGCCTCATTCCCAGCCCCTGCCTGGCTATCTTCCAGGCTCTGTGCCTCATCCAGGGTCGTCACAGGGGACCAAAAGCTTCAGCCTGGAGTAGTAGCTCCAGAAAGGAGCTACTACTCATTTGGGAAATGGAGGCTCAAAAATGTCAGGGATTCGTTCAGGGTCACAGTGCCAAGCAGTGGCCAGGCCAGGACTGAAACCCTGCTCCAAGGTTTGTCTGCATCCACCAACCCTGCCCTGCCTCTGTGCCTGTCTTGGTGCCCCTACTGTCTCTACATTGACCCCTGGGGTCAGAGGCTGGTGGGGACTGTGCCTGCTGCACCTCCTGGCCATGTTCTGCTGCCTTCCATTTCTGCTTCCTGTTGTTGCTGCTTCAGGAGAGCTTGAGGCTCCCATGTCATAAGGCCTTGCTGAATGCCCTCCTGACCCCCTCCTGCAGTTTCAAGAAGAGGAGAGGCCACTCAGTTGGGGGAGCCCCTGAGCAGCGATACCAGAGCATCCCTGTGTGCGTGGCCGCCCGACTTCCTACCCGAGCTCAGGATGTGCTGGTAAGGAGGAGCTGGACCAAGTGCATGGGGTATGATATGGGAGTGCAGGTCCCAGGAGTGGGCCAAGGAGGCTGGGCAAGCAAGGATGGGCCCCTCACCGGGAGCAGGAGTTTTCCTCCCACAGCTTGTGGTGGGAGCCCTTCGGCATTTTATAATGAGAGGGAGAGACAGGAGGCCGGGAGACCAGGAGGCCGGGAGACCAGGAGGCCGGGTAGTGGAGTATTGGGAACATGGCGGGAGGCTGCTGCAGGGGTCCAGTCAGAGGTGATGAGCCCTGGTGGGGCTAAGTTTGAAACTCTTAGTGTTCAAACAGAGACCTGATGTGTGCAAGGATGCGTGACAGCTGTGTGCATGAGCAAAGAGGCGTGTGTGGTGAGGACTAGGGCCACCGACCTCCCCTTTTCCCCACAGGATGCCCACCTCTCCGAGGTCAATGCTGTTCGTTTTGGCCCCAATAGCAGCCTCCTGGCCACCGGAGGGGCTGACCGCCTCATCCTCCTCTGGAATGTCGTGGGAGGTGAAGGTCCCTGCCCACAGACCAGCCTAATCCTTTCTCTCCAGACCTCACCTTCAGCTTGCTCCTTGGTGGGAAGGGTCTTGAGTCTCTTTGTGTTTCCTCACCTGGGACATCCTTGTGGGCAGCGGCCAGAGTTCTGGCCACTCTTGGCAAGAGTTCTGGGCTCACTGCTCCTAAGGGCAGAGCCTCCCACTTCCTGAAGTCGAGGCCTGCAGGGTGGGGAGGGCTAAACTCAGATGGTCCCTGTTCGGGTGGTGGAGGTACCATGTCATGAGGTTCTACAGGGACAGGCCCTTGAGGAGCAGGTCCCTTGGGCCCACCAGGCCACCTCCTCTTCTCGTGTCACTGAGCTCTCAGAACTCAGTTGTGAGACAAATGTTAGCTATCTACTCTGTGTTCTGCAGTGGGGGGTGTACTGGGGAGTGAGAGCTGGCTCCCAGAGTCTTCCTGGAGGAGGTGAGTCTCCAGCTTGCCTGGCTCTAGCTTGCCGTGTGACCTAGGGACAGTCCCTTCTCTCTGGTCTTTTCCAGACATCCGCGAGATGACCTGCAGCCCCCCGGGGCCCTCTGCTGGCAGTTCAGGAAGGTGCAGCCTCCAGCTAGATCCCCCACCTCCCAACCCCGGCTGCTCCCCCAAGAACAGGCCCAGCACTTCTGTACTCTAATTTAGGAGAGATTCATCTTCCCACTCACAGTCTAGCCTCCTCTGTTTCGTGAGATTAGTGACTTCATTTCACTTGTCCCTTCTCCTGATCCCCCCAGGGCGCCTGGAGGCCAACCAGACCCTTGAAGGAGCTGGCGGCAGCATCACCAGCGTGGACTTTGACCCCTCGGTGAGAGGACCTGGGGGGCATAGGATGTCCCTCCCCCAGTCTCCACACTGGGCAGGTGGGGGCTTTGGGGCCTGAGGGGACATCACGGGTATCCTAGAGCTCCTACACAATCCTCCTCCCTGGATCTTGATTCTCCTCTGCCTACCTGGGTGACCTGGGCTGGGGGAAGCTCTGAGGCAGCCCTGGCCCCAGCTCTCTGGCCTGCAGTTGCTTCTAGCCAGGCCCAGGTTCAGGACCTATCCTTTCCCCTCCCATCTCCCCAGGGCTCCCAGGTACTGGCAGCTACTTACAATAAGGCCGCCCAGCTTTGGAAGGTTGGGGAGGCACAGTCCAAGGTGAGGCCTGACTGGGGAGGCAGCCTGGGGGTCAGGGGTCATGCCTTGGGCCTGGAGGGGTTTGTTATGGGGTCTTGGCCATACCCTTGATGCATATCTGGGATGGTGGCAGGAGACACTATCTGGACACACAGACAAGGTGACGGCTGCCAAATTCAAGCTAACGAGGCATCAGGCGGTGACCGGGAGCCGGGACCGGACAGTGAAGGAGTGGCACCTTGGCCGAGCCTACTGTGAGGCCCAACCCTCCCCTTTCCCAACCGCCAGGACCCTGCCAGGCTATGGGGGACCTCAGCCTGCTCTCTGGGAGTGGCTCCAAGATTTACAGGCATTTGGGATGAAACCTCCCAAGGCCCCTCTTCTATCCCCCATCGATGATGCTTTCCCTGGTTTCTAGGTGACCTCAGGCTTTGGGCTGGGAAACGGGGGACCTGGGTTCTAGTTTTGGGAGGACACCTTACCTCGGGTTTCTGGGCCTCAGCTTCTCCATACATCCAGTGGGTTGGCTCCTGATAACCCTTCCTTGAGGCTGGGGCTCTTCTCCTTGTTCCCTAGGTTCCAGGACCATCAATGTCCTTTCCTACTGTAACGATGTGGTGTGTGGGGACCATGTCATCATTAGTGGTCACAATGACCAGAAGATCCGGTTCTGGGACAGCAGGTGATAGGCGCAGGCTGTGGGTGGTGGAGGTGGGGGCAGGGCTCCTGTATTCTCTTCCTTTTTCTAGCCATGGAGCTGCTGAGGGTACCTTGGGGAAGCGAGGCTCTGGTGGCCTCTGTGCTGGGCTTGGCCCCTTGAAGGCTCAGCTGCCCTTGGAGACCTGTGCCTCCTTCTTATTGGCCCTCGGTCCAACCAAGGGACCCTGCCTGGGTCTTGCCAACTAAGATAGAGAATCTCTTTTTTCCCATGTAATCACCACTTTTTAGTCAAAAGGAACAATAGTTACATTGTTTTTTGAGCCTAAGAGCCCAGCATTAGGCTTGAATGGTTTATAAAAGCCAGTGCTGGAACCAGTGCCAGAGCCAGTGCCAGGCCTGCCTCAGGCTGCTTCTTACTCATCTGCAGAGATTGCCTTTTGAAACCCTTTGCTCTCTCTTTCACATATTTAAAGACAGACTTTCATTGCTTCCCTGCCCCCGCCCCCAGCACTTATTTTTAGTGACCCAAGGGTTTAGTAAGTTCCCGTTGGAAGGGGCTGGCTGCAGTGGGAGATTAGTTGTCAGCCTTGGCCTTAGTGGCCTGAGACCAGGGGCGCCTCTGGACTTTGTTAAGTCTGTCAGGAGCAGCCTTGTCAGGGTGGCTGCTCCTTATCCTCGCCTTTGTCCCTGCTCCTCAGGGGACCCCGCTGCACCCAGGTCATCCCTGTGCAGGGCCGGGTCACCTCCCTGAGCCTCAGCCACGACCAGCTGCATCTGCTCAGCTGCTCCCGAGACGACACGCTCAAGGTCATCGACCTGCGTGTCAGCAATATCCGCCAGGTGTTCAGGTACCTGCCTTGTGCCCACTGATCCTGTGGCTTTGGCTGTGGCAGCTGGGCCTTGTCCCCTGTAAAAGTCCTGTCAGCGGGGCCCTCCCTGGAGGCCCCTCTGGACCAGGGCCTGGTGAGGTGGCCAAGCCCTTGACGGAGAGAGGACACTCTTAAAGTTCCTGGCTGAGCCACCTCCATTCTGACCTGACCTTGTCTGTTCTCAGGGCTGATGGCTTCAGGTGCGGTTCTGACTGGACCAAAGCTGTGTTCAGGTGTGTCCATGAGAGCACAGCACCCATGCCTGAGTGTGTCCCATCTGTCTGTGTCCTTACCTCTAATCTCTCTGTTGCTGTGCTATGGCCCCTGCAGCCCAGACAGAAGCTACGCACTGGCAGGTTCCTGGGATGGAGCCCTTTACATCTGGGATGTAGACACTGGGAAACTGGAGAGTAGCCTTCGGGGACCCCATTGGTGAGCACGGCCACTGCCCACCCACCTGCCCACCCCAGCACCAGTACCCCACCCCCCGCCCTGCCCCAGTCCTGCTAAGCTGATTCCAGGTCCTGACCTGCTGGGCATCCTGGAACCCCCAGCCCTTGTCCCGTACCTTCCATTCCCTGCCCCCACACCCGAGCCCTTCACAGTTCACAAGGTGTCTTCCCATGTGCACTTGGGTCTGCTCTCACCACAGCCCTCTGAGCCCATTTTACAGGTGAGGAGATGGGCTCAGAGAGGGCTTCAGAATGCCCAGGTCCAGTAATGAGGGGCAGAGCCCAGCTGCGGACGCCCCCTGAAGCCTGCCTCTCCCTCTCCTCAGCGCTGCCGTCAATGCCGTGGCCTGGTGCTACTCTGGGAGCCACGTGGTGAGCGTGGACCAGGCCAGGAAGGTTGTGCTCTGGCACTAGTGCCACAACTCCCCTGCCTGAGCTGGAGCTTTAGTCCAAAGCCTGAAGCTGGAGGACAGCTTCCCACTGCCTCAGAGGCTCCAGGGCCAGTAGGGGTGCAGGGATGGGGGTGGCATTTAGTGGGTAAGAGGGCCTGGCAGGACCTGGCCTGTTTGTTTAAAAACAAAAGTGTGGGTTCTGGGGGGATTACTGTATTGTTTTGTTTTTTATCTCCGTTTCCTCACTTTCTCTGGCAAAAGTGGAAAAAAATTACATTTAAACTGGTGTCTGCTTGCCTCTTTGCAGCATTCAGGGAACAGGGAAGCCTTTGGGTGGAGGCTCAAGGAGACCCAGGCTTGGCTCCCTTTCCTCCTCCCGCACAGAGCTGGGCAGAGCTGGCCCGCCTTCTGTGCTGCCAGCATGAAGAAAGGCCCAGAGGCAGCAAAGGGCAGTGGCTTTTGGAGCAGTGGAAATTTCACCCTTGGTCTAAGCTGGTCTTGGTCCTTGGGCCCTTCTGTTTCAGGCACCCAGGGTAGAACGAGGCTGAGGAGGGGCCACGTGAATTCTGAGGAGGGAGCAGGGGAGACAGCCGAGAGGGGCCCTGTGGAAAGGATCCTGAAAAACCAGAGTGATGTCAAGTACTCGGTACAACAGGCCTGCCTTTAGACTGGGGCCACGTTCTTGCCCCAGAGGCAGACCCCTTGGGTGTTGGGGAGGATATCCGTGGGCTGGGCCTGGGCCTCGCTTACATCAGCGTCAGATTTAATCCACACAACAAGCATCTGGAGTACATGGCAGATCCAATAGCGTGGAACCCGAGCACTCCATTTCCTTCCCCAACCTAGGGTGTGGAGGAGGGTCAGCGGGACAGCCATTGCCAGTCACAAGGCATCGAAGGGGACTTCTGTCCCTGAGTGATAGGGGCTGACCTCTGGGGGTCCGCTCACTTGAGATTCAAGGCTTTACTCTAGAACTTTCAGCCTCCTTTATTACCTTACAGTGTCTCTCCTGAGTCCCAGGGTTTTGGAAACTATTTCCAGGATGGGCAGGAGAGAGCTAAGAGCCAGGACTCTGCAGCTAGACTATCTGGGTTTGAAGTTCTGCCCTACTATTTAGTAGCTGAGTGATTTTGAACAAGTTACTTAATGCCTTTGTGCCTTAGTTTCCTCCTGTGTAAAATGGGAAAAGAGTAGTATCTACCTCAAAGACTGTTGTAAGGACTCGATGCATTAGTATTTGTAAAGTTCCTGGCACATGACAAAGGCTGTGTAAGTGTTGGCTAAATACCCAAATCTACACTCAGCTGATCCCAGCTCACTCACTGCCCTCTGCCCAGCTGTCCCCTGAGCTCTGGGTGACATACCCAGCTGCCTCCTAGGCATCATCTATCCCTGTCATAAGCGTCTCTTCCCCTCACACCCCACTTCTTGGGCACCAAGGTGTGGGGTTGTTGCGTCTAACTCTCCATTCCTGCTGCCACTGCAGGCCACCTTGTCCTCGACCTGCTGTCTCCACCTAGTCCCCTCCTTGCCACGGCCAAAGTGACTTTCTAAGGTGTTGTGGTCATACAGCCAACCCTTTGAAGTTCTGCACTGCCTGCAGAGAAACTCCTTACCCTCAGGATGTGGCCCTGCTGGCCTCAGCTGCATCTTCACTTTGTTGCTCTTCTGAATGGGTCTTGCATGTGATTTTTCTCTCTGCCCAGAATGTTCTTCCCTCCCAGCTCCTAATTCAAATTTGTCCTTCAGGATCCCCTCACTTGAGAGCCTCTCCTCACCTGCCAGGCTGGCTAGGAGCCTCCTCCATCTCTATGCCCACCCCCCCCATTTGTGTCTGCCTCCCTCCATCTCAGTCAGGAAACTCTTAGAAGAGGCCAGGATGGGAGCAAAGTATTCCCTGGGATCAGGCCTTAGAGCCATAGAGAAAGCCTCAGGAAATGTTCGTAAGTGACTAAATTCTCTTATTTGAGGACTCAGCAAGTCTAATAGTCAAAGACTCTAGGAGTCCAGGATCTTTTGAATCTAAGACTGCTGAAGGTCTGGCCCTCACGCCCTGGCTCTCAGCGGCCACCAGGAGTCACCAGCTGCCTAGGTCTGCCAAGGCCATTCTCCCGCCTCCTGGGATTCACGGCCAGGAAGACCAAAGCTTCCAGTAGCCACCGTTACTGAGCTGCGTCCGGCCCTGTTCCCTGTGCTATCCAGTATCTTGTTCCTCCCAACCACCTTGTGATGTAGGTGTCTCTTTCACAGATGAGAAAATTGAGGCTCAGAGGGTAAGTGATATGAGAGCATCACAGCTGGCACAGCGGGATTGTGACTCTTGTCATACTTTTTTTTTTTTTTTTTTTTTTTTTAACAAAATGTCAGAGAATCTGGGCTCCCAATTAGGGAGAGCTGCAGGGCATTACCCACTGTGCTCCAGCAGTGTGCCCACTGCCTCCATCGGGTAGGTGATTCTAGCTTTCTGTCTAAACTAAATCCCTCCCTGCTTCTCTTTTTTCATTCTGGTCCTGGGTGCCTAGGCCTGAGCCTGGGGGTTGGGGGGTGTTAGTGTCCTTTGAACTGAGGGACATGCAGGGCTGCAGGAGGGAGGTGAACTTGAATCCTGGGAGGCTGTTAAACCAGCTACATCATCTGGGGCAAGTACCTCACAGGACTGCAGTGAAGACTGCTTAGAGAATGCAGAAAAGGAGCTCGGGAAATTATCTGACTCAACTGGGACAGTGACCCCTTTACTCCCCTTAAGCCTTCCTTTCTTCATGGGGCAGATCTGCTAGCACATGCCTGCCTTACTTCAGGGAGCACATGTACACCTTAACTTACTTGGAGGGAATGCTTCCTGGAGGAGCAAGTCTGGAAGGCCAGAGACAGGCTGGGCATTCCAGGAAATGAGGCAAGTGTGGGGAAAAGGGTTGGCAAAGGCCAGGCAGGGGAAGAGCTCAGAGGGGCTGCCAGCTGGGAAGGCTGCACCTCTAGTCTTTGCAGTCCCGGGCAGCAGAGGGGGCAGCGATAGAACCCTGTGCTTAAAACCGCTCTGATATGGGGACACGTGTATGCATATGGCTGATTCGCTTTGTTGTGCAACAGAAACTAACATGGTATTGTGAAGCAATTATACTCCAACAAAGATGTATTAAAAAAAAAAAAAAAAAAAACAATGCTCTGAGCTTCCAGTTCTCTCCAAGTTTTCAGTAGTTGCTACTCAGGTGTTCAGTACACAGGGGCTGCCTGCCTGAGTTTGTTCCCTCATGTCAAAAGTGTCACCCTTGCTGTGCATATGGACTGAGGGCCAGAGAGGGACCAGGGTCACACAGCAGAGCAGGGATAAGAATCCAGGCCCCCGATTCCCTCTTTTCTAAAAACTGGACTTCGGTTCTGCAGAGAGGTGCTGGCCTGGTCTTCTGGAGGCCAGGTTCTAGGTTCTACTCCCAGTTATCTTCCTGAGAGAACTTGGGCAAATCACAGTGGGTAGAGTTTCCCCATATGTGAGACTCTTCCTGCTCCATGGCTCTGGGCCTCACCAATGGTGATCCGGGCTCTTCCCTGGGGCTGTTGTACAGGCATGGCTACCACCTCCTCTGCCTGCCTGAAGCTTGAGAGGGAGAAATGACAGAGGCTCTTGCTCTGGGCTCCTACTGACCCTTGGTCATCTCCCTGTCCTGGGAGGGGCACCTTGGCTTGAAACTGCTGTTCCCATGTCACCCCCACCAGATGGGAGCCCGTTGGTGACGGGCATGGGAACTGAGTCACTTGTGTCTCATTGCCCAGAACGTGGCCTGGGGCAGTAAGTTTGCTGACTGAACAAATAGAGGTGGTCCTGGCCCATCGTTCTCTGGAGGGATCCTGGTGGTACTAGGTGTGGACCCATCTGTGAGATGTGATATGATGTGTCTGGTACAGGTGGTTTTCTTCTTACAGATGCACATCCGCTAGTCAAAAATATTTTCGGCTTATCTGTACATTATCTTATTTGATCCCCCTGGGTCTTATGAAGTTTGTATTGTCTTCTTGTTCCCACTTTAGAGATAAGAAGAGCAAAGCCCAGAAGGGTGAAGGGATGACCCTAAGGACACAGGTAATCGGAGGCAGCCCAGGGACCTGAATATAGGCCTCTTGACCAGGCTCTTCCCCTGCCCCTCATAGGAGCAAGTGGGTGACAGAAAGCATGCTTATGTGTTTAGCACACAGTGTGGAAGAGGTGTGAACCCTAAGAGGTGTGTTCATTCATTTCCAGGAAAATATTCCCAGACCAGGGCTCTCTGACACAGACATGGCAGAAATGCTGCATTTGTTTTTTTGGCCAGTGGGACCAGGGGAAAATGGTCCAGAAACAAGATGCTCTTTGGCATTCACGGGGTTCTTGGCAGATCAAGCAGTAACAGCAAACACAGGGAGCATCTAGGAGGAAACTTATACTGGTTAAGTTGTAGGATTTCAGGACAAATTACAATTCTCTCCTTTCTAAACTAAAATTTCTGTAACGTGGTTGTATTTTAGTCATGAAAAAGAGCTTCATAACGAGCATTAAATGCAAAGATTCAGCCAGATTTTGTTTTAAGGCCTCTCAGAGGGTTAGGAAATAACTGGCTTCACAACCGAAAGCTTTGGCCGGGCTCCTTGGGCAGTGAGTGAATAGTGCAGCCCGGGTGTGACCACAACCCAGAGGACAGTTTGCTCTGTCCCAGTGGAGAGTCCAGTGGCTAGAATTTTCAACTTTTGGCCATCCTGAGAAGTCTCTGTGTTCGTAAAGTCTATTCTCAAATGTTGTGACCTTTTTGTGTGATGTTCTCACTCTGCATCTAGAAGCTGAACTTACCTAGAACATAAGAGTTGGATAAGCCCTTGGAAATCATCTCATTCTACTTCTTTTAAAGCCGGGGTTGTGGCAGCCCAGTGGAAAGGGTGTCCATCAAGCGGTGGCAGGGCTAAAGCCAGAGGATATCCTCCCAGTTGCTTCTGTCTGCCTGTGGATGTGGGCTGGGGTGGTGGGTCATAGAGGAAAGGGATCTAGGTGATGTGCTGCGAATCTGGTTCAGCTGCCTTACCTTTAGTTCCTGTGATGAAGGAGGCCCCAGTATAGCTATGATACAGGGGTGGGATGATTAGCTTAATTCCATCCGCTGGTCACAGACCAGGCCTCTGGGGCCAACAGTACTCTTGAATGCGAGCAGCTTTCATTAGCAGGGGAAGGCAAAAGATGGAAGTGATATTAAATGTGCACTGATAGTCCTTACCATATTTATGGTGAAGCACTTTCACACCCACTCTTTCCATTGGGCCTCATGACAGCCCTGTGTTACTGGGAGGCTGGAAGGATAGCAAGGAGCAGTTCTGTAGGGGAGGCCACTGAAGGTGGGGGAAGTGATGGTGAGGAATGCTTGTGGTGACCACCCTGTGCTGCACACTTTACATGTCCTTCTTGGATCCACAGCATTATTCTCATGTTTCCGATGGGGACACTGAAGCTGGGTTCCACAGCTGTCAAGTGGGAGGCAGGATTTAACTCAGACCTTCCAGCTCCAAAGTCCATGTTGTCTTCTACGCTGTTGGTGGGAGTGTCAATGGATACGGTCATTTTGGAGGCCAATTTGGCAACACCTAACAAAATTAAATACATACATACCTTTTTGACTCTCAAATTACATATTTAGGAATTTACCCAATATTTTTACTGGAACAAATTTTTAAAGAATTATGTACAAAGGTGTTAATTTCAACTTTCGAATAGCAAATGGATGGATACAACCTCATCATCCATCACTGTAGGAATATTTAAATTATGATATATCTGAACAGTGGAATATGATGCAGCCTTCAAAAAGAATGAGGTAAACCTAAATGTATTATATAATCTCACATATAAAAAGGCAGTGTGTGCATATGAGTTCTATGCACAGAAAACGTCTGGAAGAATACGTATAGCACATGCGCAGCTCTGGAAGAGGAGGGCTGTGGGGCCCCTCCCCAAACAGGCTGACCTCTGGTCCTCACTGGGCCGGCTGGCAGCCAGAGGGACTTGGCTTTTCACCTGGAATCCTCTAGCCACCCCCGAGACCAGTAAAATCTCCTTCCCTTGACTCATTACTCAGGGTGGAGGTTTAGGAAAGGACAGAGTAGTCCAGAGTACCCACTTCCTAGAAGCCAGCAGTCACATCCTCTGAGGGGACTCAGTGGCCCTCCTCTCGCCCTTGCAGCTGCAGAATCAGAGCTCCCTCCTCAGCTCCCTCAGCCCACTCTCTGCCTCTCCCTTCCAGCACCTCACACAGTACTGTCCTCATGTGTATACCTTTTTTCTCCACTGGGAAAGAACCTTGAGAGCCAAGACCACAACTTATTTATTTTTATCTCTAGCATTCAGGGTATTACACCTGGCAGGTGGGTGGCATGTGGGACTGTTTGTCCCATGGATGGATTAATTTATTTCCCCCTCTCTGTATCTGTTGTAGGGTTTAAAGGAGGGCCTAGAAGTGTCTTTATAAGAAGCACTGGGTATTTGGAAAAGCCTGCTTACCCAAATCTTTTTATAAGTAAAACTTAGAAAACTTAATTCCATTTTTTTATTATTCAACATTTTATACATAATAAATACAAAGTTTTTACAGCCACCGTAAAGAAAGCACATCTGCACAGAGGCGCTTCCTCTGAGCCCAGCCATGTGCACTGTGACACTGGATTACATGTCCTGGAGGGAGGGGTTCTTTTTAAAAAGGAGGCATATTTTTTACAACTTTGTTTTTTTAAAATAAAATTAGCAGCTCTTCCAAAAAATATTTTAAAATATAACAAAAGATTTCAAATAACCCTCTGAGAATGTGGAAAACCCAGATTCAAGGACAATTTTGCTAGCTAAAGAGAGAATACAAGACTGGGTGGCAAGAACTGCCTGATTTCAGCACTTTGAAGATTTCTAAAGTGCTTTGAAGATTTTAAACTTGTCAACAAACTTTAAAATCTTAAAAAAACCCCACCCTTTAAATTTTTTTTAAACTTAAGAATAAGTTTGATAAACACAAAAAGACCTCAAATAGATCAACAGGTTAAGAAGCAAAAAACAAAAACAAAAATCCTCAAATCATGGAGAAGATTCATCAATGGGTACTGTCACTGAAGTGATCAAATGACTAACTGAAAATTTCTTCAGCTCTGACCTTTTGGTCAAAAATCCCATGGGGACATTTGGCGAGCATTTCAAGTTTTTAGATTCTTAGGAGGGATGGCGTTTTCAAAGCGTAAAACAACTTTCGAATTAAATTCTCCAAATTTGATTTAAAAAAAAAAAAAAAAAAGCAACTGGCAAATATCCCTTAGTCCCTAAGTAATGCACTCCCTATCTTCCATAGGAGGTGGAGGGCCGCCAGAGGCCTACTCTGGGACACCTTCTGCTATGGGTTTGTTAGCCTGCAGAGAAGGCTACTCCCTGCTCTCCCTGTGACATGGAGAACCTGTCAATTTGCACCTGTGGAATCCTTTAGTCCTTCACAGGAAGCTGGTTTCCATGAGCTACAGGTTCTTCCTTCCAAGGAAATGTCAGGTCAGTTGGACCTGGGAAGCTTCATTTTATGTGGTGGGTGGCTGCCTGGGCTAGTGGACTGGCTTGGGAATAAAATAATGCTAGAGGCCTCCCCAGTAGAGAAGCTCGACAAGGCAAGTATGTGTCCCCAGTTTATCTAGACATTCAGATTCTAAGGATACTGGTCAGAATAGTATACGCTGCAAAAATTAAAATGAAAAATACCCAAATATAAAAAGAACATTAAATTGGCTCATTTCAGATCTGGAAGCTCCATTTCTGCTTTCGCCACAGCCTCCTTTCTATTAGTCTATGTGATGGGATGAGATTTGGCTACTAGTTCAGCCCCTCCTTGTTAGCTCCACTAATACTAAATGAATGGCATAAATATTAATACAAAGGACACTGTTAACTGTTTTAAATGTTAGTTGTGGAAGAGATGTGCATTAATGCAATTGGTGCTAAACTCAGGGCAGTCCATTTTTTTCCAATACGGTTTCAGTTTCTCAATTTGGGGACTAACTGCGGGGAGGAGCCAGCCTCTCCTGAAATCCCTCCTTCTGCTTCCTTATGTAGCCAACATGATCTGATTAAACTCAATCAGATAAGCAAAAGCCACTTGAAGAAAGATGAGAATCTTTGCCACATCCTTGTGGCCACAGTAATATACTGTACGAGTGCACATGATCAGTATCTCTGTGACTATGCCCTGATCGAGGCCTGGTCTTGAGTCTCATACAAAAATGGGCCACTGTTAGGCAAGAGGGCTGTTCCCTCTGTGCTTCTAGGGCCCTCTAGGATTTGTGCTGTGGTAGGAGAGATGACATAGAAAATGACAACAAAAAAAGGCACAAAATATTCAAAACATGGGAGGAGTCTACCAGGCCACCCAGTCACATATAATAATCCTCCTTGTTTTTGCTCTGTTCGAGTCATCATGCAAAGGTGCCTAAAAAACAAGACTGGCCAAACTCTAAGCCTGGCCTTGATTGTAGCAGTAACGGACGGGCAAAGCCATCATCACACCAGTGTGATTTCCACATCCTCGATCTTCTCTGCTGGCCTTCGGTGGTTCTGCGTAGGTGGAGGGGGAGCTGCCCGGACCTGAGCAGGAAACCATCACATGGATTGTCAGTCAGCTTCCCGATTCAGTGCCTGAAGCATCCAAACCCCAACTAGTCATTTATCCAAGGACATGGGCACCCCAGGGCTCTCAGAAATGCTCTAAGCATGTGCTTTCAACTTAATTTTCACTATTTCTTACACTGAGAAGGACCTACTGTTCTGGATGAAATGTGAAACTCATGATTCAGGTTCTTGCCTAGGCTGAAATCCTCATGGGCACAAGAGTCTTTGTAGCCCTAAAAGCCTCGTCCAAAGCAAAGGCCTAGAGTTGAAAGCGAGAGAGCAATGCTTAGAGAACTGAAAACCTTTCAACATGTCTTGGAAGGAGGGTTGCAAGAGAGAAGACTAGAGAGGTAGGCTGGGGTAAGTCATGAAGGGCCTCATTAAGCCATATTTTAAAATTGGAGCTTTATTCTGTAGGCAAAGAGGAATCTTTGGTGGATTTTAAACAGCAGTATCAGATGTGTAAAAAGATGACTCAGGTAAAAGTTTGAAGAAAACTGGTGGTGGGCGAGAATACAGGTGACAGTTTTGGAGACTCCTGTGGTGGTCTGAAAGAAAGCTGATGTTGGCTTGCACTAGGGTACCGGCAGTGGGGGAGCAGAGGGTGGAAAAACTTGACAGTTGTCTCCAAGGTAAACCTGGCAGGACTTGTGATGACTCTTTGTGGAAGGCAGGGTCAGGGAGGTGTCACGAGTGATGGCAGAGCACTGGCAGGATGGGGGTACCACTCACCAGGACAGGAAATATGGAAGGAGTATGTCTGGGAGGGAAGATAATTAACTCATGTTTTGCTGAGTTTTGGGGGTTTTGGTATATACACAGAGATTTCCACAAGTCTGAAGCTCAGGGAAGAGACTGGAATGGCAGTTATAAATCTGGGAGTTGTCAGTAAATAAATGGTTATCAAAGCCTTGGGAGTAGATGAGATTACTCAGAGAGTGACTTTAATGACTTTCAGAGAAGCAGCCTGTGGAAAGAACCCTGAGAAGCATCAAAAGAGATGGATAGAGGCAGAGAAGCCCACAAAGGTCAATGAAAATGTAACAGGGAAGAGCCAATTCTGACTCTGTTGGATCTGTTTCTTTGACTTTAACCTTTGCTTTTTGTTGCTTTTGTTATTATAATCATACATAGTGGCCTGCCTCAGGGAACCCTGCCCCTCTCCCTGAATGTTAAACTAAAGTGCCTTTGTTCAGCTCACTGGGAGACAATCTGACCCTGCCCACCTGTGAATGGCTGCAGAAAAGAAGAAATTAACAAATCCCCTCCCTATGCTGGCCAAGCAGGCAAAACTAATGGCCTTTTAACTTTACTTCCTCACCTCCTCCCCGCCCCCCTCTGTTCTATAAAAGAAACAGGCATCCAGACCCCATAAGATGTTTTTTTGGGGACCCTAGTTTGCCATCTGCCGGCTTTCCAAATAAAGTCGCTATTCTTCGCCTCAATACCTCGTCTCCCGATTTATTGGCCTGTCATGGGGTGAGAAGAGTGAGCTTGGACTCAGTAACAAAAAGGAAGGGCCAGGAAGTAGAAAGCAGACCAGGAAAGTGTGGTAGAACAAATAGGTCCACTTCTCTCCATTCCCGCTCTTACCCACTAGTCCACACTACTGTCCCTTATTGCTTGGACCACTGCTCCAGCCCCTACGGCTCCCTGTGTCCGTTCTGTCACCTTCCATTCATCCTCCACTTGGCTGCCATAGTAGTGTTTTAAAAATGCACAACTGGTCATATCACTGTCCTGCTTACAATCTTACAATAGCTTCCTAAACTTTTAGGATCAAGAACCAAGTCCTTAACAAGGCACTCAATGAGTATCTGCTGAATGAACAAAGCCAAAGGTAGTGAATGGTTCAAAGAACTGTGTCAAATGCTGATAAGGGGGTCTAGGAAAATAAAATTGCAAATATGCACTAGATGAGCATGCGAAAGTTATGACCTTGGAAGAGCTGTTTCACAGTGAGGTGGTGGGGTGGAGTCCTTGGCAGCAGAGTGAGGGGTGAGTAAGAGGTGATTATTTGTAAGAACAGATTCTTTTGAGAATAGAAGCTCTCAAACCTCAAAATGCATGTATCTTATTTCATCTCAGTGTCCCATCAAAGAGGCAGTTAGAGGCCTGGAAAATAGGTTCTTATTAAATGCCTGCTGGAAAAAAAAATGCTTCTGTTTCACAATTAGACCACTTTAATGCTCACAGAGCTTGTTATAATTTAAATACACTTTCATAGCTGTCATCTTGCAACCTCACCATGGCTCAGTGAGGAAAGCACCAGTGTAAGCTAGACCTTCCAAGATGTGTTCATTTTTATAGCCTTCCTTTTCCAGAGCTCTTTTTAACTTCCCAAATCCATCTTAGCCTGGCATGGAGGGAATTAGTAACAACACAGGGGTCATGGAGATATGTTAATTTCTAACTTTCAATTTGGAGAAACTACGCATTCTGTAACCCTGCCAGATAAGAGACTTACAGGTCGTAGTTTCCCATATGAGGTCTCAGGAGTATGTCGGGATGCCTGTGAGAATCCTGGTGATTCCGCATGGAAGCTGTTTTCTAAGGGAGGGAATCAAAGAAGCTCTATTTATTTGTGTTGTTGAGCAATAAAAATGCTAATGCAGATCTGTTTGCTCTTCAGGTGAACGTGTAGATTTCTGAATGAAAGTGTTATGTAGACCCATGCCCAGGAGAACCCTTACCATTTGCTGAAGGAGAGCGGGGGAAGTACTGGGAGCTCCTCTTATCTGGGCTGGGGTAAGGGCTACTAGGAGGCTGGTCATACAGCGGCAGTGGAGGCAGGGAGCCGGGCAGCTTGGGGGAGGGAGAGATCTGCAGGAAAGGAAGAGAGGTTACGAAGTGCTCACTTGAGGAAGGAGAGACTAGCAGGCTGCTCTGACTACTCCTGGCAAATTACTTTTCTTTGGAGCTAAATTACGATTATTAACTTTCTTGGTCAGCCTCATTAGGAGCAAATGAGCCTAGAATAACCACCCCAACCCCCAGTTTTGTGTTGCATTTAACTTTTCCTTCCACAGATCTCATTATACTACTGATTTTAGTTTATCTTAAACAGTTACCAAGTCAAACCATTCTCTAGAATTCTACTGAAAACATACCAAATTAGTCAGTTCAGTGAAGAACAAAAAAAGGGACAAGATGTATTTTTCAGTGAGGATAAAATAATTGGCTGAGTTTCTGACTTCCCCAGGTTCTGTAAATATCATGCTAAGTGGTCACAATACCACACAAGCAAGATGGACAGACATGTTCCTTGTGGTCCTGGACCTGCCAGGCGTGCCTGTGACTGATCCGAATTAGAAGTGTCCCGTAAAGACAAGATTTGCTATGATGAGTTAAGCCTATGGAGCTCTGGCAGGCTCATCAGTTCTCTGAAAAGGACTAGCAGGACCTGGACTGGGCAGGGAGGCTCTGACAGTGTGAGGGAGAAAAAGAGCAAGCTAATATTTTTACTGCATAAACTAACCACAGAGACAATACATTCCCTCTCTGGTTTCTTTCTTTCTCTCCACCAAACCATTCTTTTGTATGTCACACACAATTTAGTATTTTGGTTCCCCAATTCACAGAACAGAATGTGGGAGAAGTGAGCTGTCATACAGCCATTGCACAAGAGCCTGACTGACAAGTCTTTGCTTCCCAAATTCAGTTTTGCAGAAACCTGGCAACCAAGGGATTGGAGTGATGAGGGTGAGGCCGAGACCACAGCCCACTTTTGCGTGGGTCAGCAGACTCCTTGGGAGTCATTTTCTTTAAACATCTTTTAATTCAGCTTTCTCCCCCTGTTGTGCACCTGAATCTCCTGCATCCATGGAGTGTCACCGTTTTCTGAGGCTGAAAGTTCTTCCACTAGCACTGATGGGAAAACTCCAATCCGCCCATTGAATTCCCCCTCCCAGAAGCCATCGTCATCCTGGTTTTCTTTGTTCAAGATTCGGATGATTGCTCCCTCAGGAAAAGATAATTCATCATCTGTCTGGCCCTCGTAGTCATAAAGTGCTTTCACAAAACAGACTAGGTAGCAAGAGAGAGAAAAATGCAGTAAGAACACCAACAACCAGGTTACTTTTGCAGCCACCCCATGCACAAGTGACAACTAAAAGGCCATTGTACAGCTATAATTCTGTACTCACTGAAGATCAACTTTAGGGTTCTACTGTACAGGATAAATGTGACCAAATAAACATATTACCGAAAAGGAATAAAGTTGTGCTTTTTAACCTACTGAAGGCTGACTCCAGGCTAATACAGTTTAGGCCAAATGTGACCAAATAAAGAGTGCCTTGTTTCAGTCTTTACCACTGGCATCTCCGTTGAGGCTGCCTGAAACGAGTTCGGCCTCCGTGGAATTGCTGGATGTGTGTGACCGACTGTCCAAAGCAGCCAAGGACTGCAGCATGCTCAGCAGACTGTTCGAGGTGGGAAACTGTAGGTACTTTTCTGGTACATAACCCACTTGGCCGACTTTATTTCGAGCCTGAGTAAAAGACATGTGACAAAACAGGTTTGCACACACAATTTGGACAGGGTACAACAAGAACCAAAACAAACTCCTGAAAATGTCACAAGAAGGGGCGATATGAGCAAAGGAATATACCTTTACCCAGTCTTCCATATCTCCATCTTCAATCACTTCTAACACCTCATGTTCCTCAATGGTCAACTCATCTGGTTGAGAAGCCTGCAATGTAGGATGTTCATGGACAAAATTAAAAAGGTTAGATAAAGAGCAGATGTGAACTGATCATAACAAAAACTGGGGATCAAAATATTGAAATGATTTTGAAAAACGTATTGAACATAAAAATTTGAGTGTTGTAAAACTATCATGAGGTGAAGTTTTACTTTAAAAAACTAAACAAAATAAAGCCACAACGAAAACTGGAGAAACGGAATCCTCAAGAGGCAATCAGGTTCAGTGAACACAGCACTCTGCTGGAAGTAGAGGACCTGGGTTCTAGCTCCAGCTTATGTATCTATTGGTAAGTTATTCAACTTTTTGATGCCTCCATTTCTTCAAAATGACAATCCTGCCATTCTCGGGAAGATGGGGGCGTCATTGTGGGATGAATAAGCACAGAACCAAGATGATTTGGGAAGCACAAGCAAAGGAGAAAGCCGTGAATTAGAACTACGCCAGAGGGCTACCATGGAGGTGCAGGCTGTGAAAATGCAAAGAGCTATGTACATGGATTGACTGATAGCTTGAGCAGTGCCTGGAATTCATCTGGAATCACCATAAAACAGTGGCCAAGAGAAGAAAGTTGTAGGAGAGAAATGATTGAGGTTGGTCAAAGTTTGGATTTATTATGCTCCAACTTAACTGTAGAGGCTAGGCTGATCCACTTGAGTGCTTCTGCAGAAGTGATGTTTTTATTTATTTTTTAATCCCTAACAGCAGGAGTCCACTAGTACCAGACACCTAAATACTACCCCTGAGGCAGTAGAATCTGAGAGCAAGCTCTCAGGGACTCTGCAGGGGGTTTGTAGAGAGAGACTTTGTGGCTTTGTTTCCTAAAGAGACTTGCCTGTCACGTGTAACAGGAGGGTCTGCGGACATCTTCTGGCTCTTAGTGAACAGCCTTAAAAGCTTTCCCCAAGTCCCAAGATTAGTTAAAACTACTGCTTTAGACCATATAGTTTTTGAGATCTCACAGTGTCAAAGTGTAAAATATCTCCAAATTACACAAGCGAAAGTAAGGCAAGACTCATTTCCAAAGACTCATTTCCCATTTCATGTACATTTCATCAAACCCAGATTCTGGATATTGCTATAATAGCAACTTGACACAGAAAAATAGTATTAAAAATGGCTGACCAATCACAGAATTACTCCAGGACCAGAATTTTAAGTAGATTACCTCTGATCTCAAAATGAGAAAAAAAAAAAGCTCACTGACTTTTGATAGCTTTTCCAATGGAATTTTTTAAAAAAATTAATTAATATATTTTTATACAGCAGGTTCTTATTAGTTATCTATTTTATACATATTAGTGTATATATGTCAATGCCAATCTCCTAATTCATCCCACCACCACCACCAACCCCCTCCAATGGAGTTTTTTCACTAATCTGAAACCACACTATGCCTTGAATATACCAGCAAAAGGCACCTACATAACAAATTCTGTGGCAAAACTTAAAAAGTTATCAACACAACCAGATTTCACTGTGTGTGACAGCAAAGCAGGAGGGTTAAGAACACCTTTAAATATAATGCTGCCCTTGTAAAAAAAAGTCATGAAGGTCCATGCAAGTTGTCCAACATTGTTATATAAGCAGACACTAGCTTGATCATACCACACCTAAGCAGTGACCAGTTCTTCCACTTGACAAGGTCAAGTCCTTTGCATGACACTCAAAACCCTGTGGTCTCTTGATGCTTTGGCCCCAGCAAACTATTCCCTATTCTCTGAACATACCACGTTCTTTATTGCCTCTGCTTTTATCAGGCTGTTCCTTCTTTCCAGCAGGCCCTGCTCCCTCTTTCCCATCTGGTGACTAGATTTAGATTACTGTGAGTTCAAGTCCAGCTTCAGTCTGTTTCTACAGGCAAGTGACCATAAGACCTTTTAGAGCCTCAGTTTTCTTTTTTATTCCTATTACAATGTAAGCTCCAAGAGGGCAGAGATTTTTGTCTGTGTTCATCAATGCTATACCCCCAAGCCTAGAAAAGAGCACAGCATGGTATATGGAAGGTGCTCATGTACTGATATTTGTTGAATTAATGGGTTGGTTGATATCTTCCTTATAGAGTTATTGAAGGGATTAGAAAAAACAAATATATATATATATATGTATGATACCGGGCACACAGGACTTCATAAATGGTAGCTATTATTATTACTCATGATTTGATGCCCACCTTATGTTTTCCAAGACCACCCACAATAAGCTGTTCGCTTTTTCCTCCTTTTATTCTTACAAGGCTTTGAGCATCCCTGTAACACCGACTACTGTGGCACTCAAGTTAGTTGTTTGCACTTGTGTGCTTCCTATTAGAATGACTTACTTAAGGCAGGGAATGTAATTCTTATCACTTATCCCAACTAAAGACAGCAAGTAGTCAGGAAATAGTTATTAAATAAACACATGGTCTGGTCTCACACTACCTCATGAAGTCCTAATATGCAGTGGCAGCCAGGACCTCAGAAGCAGCCATGCCCTCCATTCCCACCACCATCTCTCTAAATTTCCTGTTTTCTTTTAAAACAATATGATTTCTCCTGATTACATAGGTAATACATGTTCACTGTAGAAAAGCTAGAAATATGTATAATTAAGACCTTAAGGTAATACAATTTGGTATCTTACTTTTTGGACATATGTCTTCTTACATAAAAAACTCTAATATAATTTTCAATTATCTTCATAAAATTTTGTTATGGTTACATTATATGAATGGTTAATTTATTTAACTATTTCCTTATTGGACTGCCAACTTTGCTATTATAAAGTAGTACTATGATGAAAGAGCATTTTGTATTCAGAATGTTTTTCTATATTGTGGGTCGCTTTCTTAGGATATATAGTAGTAGGGTCAAAGTTATGAGCATTATTATTATTATTATTATTATTTTATTTTATTTTATTTTTGCGGTACGCGGGCCTCTCACTTCTGTGGCCTCTCCTGCTGCGGAGCACAGGTTCCGGACGCGCAGGCTCAGCGGCCATGGCTCACGGGCCCAGCCGCTCCGCGGCATGTGGGATTTTCCCGGACCAGGGCACGAACCTGTGTCCCTGCATTGGCAGATGGACTCTCAACCACTGCGCCACCAGGGAAGCCCCAATGAGCATTTTTAAGGCTTTTGAAACTACTCCTTAAATTTAGCTTTTCTTTGTTCTCACCAGATTAATTTAGGCCTTCTTTCCTGGTCTGGACCATAGGAATCACAACTAGGCTTATAGTTAGTCTCTCTCCACTCTAATCTACCCTCTCTGGAATATCTATACCACGACCAGGGTTACCTTATTTAAAAGCCCAGTCTGATTTTAGGACACCCAATGGCTTCCTTCAGCCAGGATAAAAGCCAAACTCAGTCTGATCTACAGGTCTATCTGACATCTTTACTTCCAGCTGCTCTATTTCCCACACTTGATGCTCACACAACACTGAGTTTAACATTTCCTGAACACCCTTTTATCTCATCAAACTGTGTCTCTGTATCTGCTGTTTGCTTATAAGGCTCTTTCCCTTCCCTTCCTTATCACTGTAACTAGAAAGATCTTATTCATGACCCCATTGAAATGCTACCTCATCTGTAAAATTCCTCAGATGTAATAATCACTCAGATACCTAGGACCCTCTCTGTTTAAGGACCTTAAATTTTAATTCTGGAACTTCAAAGTAAATATAATACTGAGACGGAATATAGGGAAACAATCCCAACCAAGTTTTATAATATTTTAAAACACAAGTATCTCGGAAGATGACTTCAAATATTCAAAAGGTTATCAAAACAGTTTACATTGGGAAAAAAAAATCCCAACCCTTTTAGAAAAGAGGAAGTATTGTTAACTTAAACATATAATAAAAGGATGTTAAAGGAAAAAAAGTCTGGTAATCACTGATATTGAGGAGTAAATAATATCAGCTTTTGGCTCTCCAGGGATGGTGGTGGTAGGAGTGAGACTGTTCCATGTATGATTTAGATTCTCTTCAGACCCTTCCTCTGCTGTTGTCCCTTAAGCATGGCATTAACATGAAAGGAATTCATTTAAATTAATGCCATTCATTAAAATGAAAGGGATTCATTTGTTCATGCCTTCCTTACATCATTCATTTATTCATTCCACAATTATTTCCTGAGGACCCACTATGTGCCAGGCACTGTCCTAGGTGCTGAAGACACATACACAAGGTACACAAACACAGACAAGGTTTCTGCCTTCATGGACCTTTAGTGGAGAGTCAGATAAAGAAGTATGAAAGCAAACAAGATTCAGTTTGGCTGGTGATAGGTGCTATACAGTAAATAAATGAGGACAAAAGGGCAATGGGATAGAGTTGTGACTGGGGAGTTGGCTGTGCATTTAGGTGGTCAGGGAAACCTGGGGAGGCACTATTTGAGCTGAGCCTATATGAAGAGCAGTGGGCAGCCAAGCAAGATTTGGGAAAAGACAGTTCCAGGTAGGGGAGCAGCAAGTGCAAAGCTGTCAAGTCAGAGGGGCGCATAGTGCTTTTGAAGACGGAAAGGCAGCCAGAGTTGCTAATGTGTAGTGCATGGGTTGGGTGGGTTGGTCTGACACGAAGCTAAGGAGATTTGCAGGGGCCAAATCAATCTGGACATTATAGACCCTTGTGAAGAGTTTATTTTTCTCTGTGTGATGGAAAGCTTATAAAGGGTTTTAGGCAGGGGAATAAAATAATCTCCTATATGTATTAAAGATAATTCTGGCTGCAGAGTGGAAAGTGGACTGTTGGTAGACAAGTATGAAGAAGGGATACCAATTATTAGGGGTTTTTTTCTTTTACAGTAATCAAAGCAATGGCCTAGACCAAGATGCGAAATGTGAATGGATTCAGGATATGTTTTGGAGGTGGACTCAACAGGACTGGCTAGTGATTGACGAAGGGAGTAAGGAAAAGAGGAACCAGGGAACTGAAACTCAATTTACTTTGTTTGAGTAAAAAGTTAATGTGAAAGTAGGGCAGGGGTGAGAGAGATTAAGAACTATTATACCAAATCAGGTTTGGAAGTTCAGGAAGCTATTTATCCATATCCCTTCTTAACCTGGAAACAAGAGGTGGTTATATTAAGGTTAGGAAAGGTAAAGTTTAACAAAACTGCTCTGTCAAGCAATTTTATTTTAATACCAATTTTAAGAACTGTCCTAACGGAGGGTCTTGTGTCAGGCAATTGATAAGGGTAAGAGTTCTATTTATAGAAAATTTACTAGATGTCAGGCATTGTGCTAAATGCTTTGCTATAAAAGTGGTATCTCATGTAGTCTTCAAACTAGCCCTATATTATTATCCCCATAATATAGATAAGAAAACTGAGGCTCACAGAGACCAAGGGACTAGCGCGGTTATGTAGATCGTAAGTGTCAGAGACAGGATTTTAACCGAGGCAGTCTGACATCAGAGCCTGGACTCTTTCCCATTATGTTATATTGCCTCTAATATGAACTGAACACCAATTTTATGATAAGTACACTATAAGAGGCTGGGTAGATACAGTTACTTGTATCTTCAGAGTTGTCACAATTTAATATGAGAAGTATGTTAGAGAAATACAAACCTTATAGGAATAAACAACTTTGCAGGTGAGTGGATAATTTCTTAAGGTGCCAGAAGGGCTGGAACTGCTGTCATCAAAAACATCCATATTGTCTTCAAACTCTTCTCCTTCTTCTCTTTCGGTATCTGCATTAAGCTAGGAAAAATCAGAAGCTATTGGCTAGCTTGCTTACTTCAAGAAAATGGATGAAAGCAGGAAAAACACTTAAAACCTGATTGTTTCAAAATGTTAATTTACTTATTCAACGGCACAAAGAAAAGTATCTGTTCTGTTCTCACTTGCATTTTTCATGTTATGAAAGGACAGAGTTTTTTTTTCTTTTTAAAATCAAGAGTCAGTTAAATACTGATTAATGAAGGCCTCTTACCATTTTAAACTGATCATATTAGGAAACAGTAAAAAGATTTCTAAGTGCTATTAATGATGTGGAGAAACAGGTTTTCAGCTATGGCTGGTAGAAATGTAAACTGGTACATCCTTGAAAAGAACCCCAGCCTACTGAAATTAAAATTAAACGTGACACTTGATCTAGCAATTTCACTTTTGTGAATCTATTATGGAGAAATAAAAGCACCAGGATGGGGCTTCCCTGGTGGCGCAGTGGTTGAGAATCCGCCTGCCGATGCAGGAGACACGGGTTCGTGCCCTGGTCTGGGAAGATCCCACATGCCGCGGAGCAACTAAGCCCGTGAACCATGGCCGCTAGGCCTGCGGAGCAACTAAGCCCGTGAGCCATGGCCGCTAGGCCTGCGCGTCCGGAGCCTGTGCTCCGCAACAGGAGAGGCCACAACAGTGAGAGGCCCGCATACTGGAAAAAAAAAAAAAAAAAAAAAGCACCAGGATGTAAGACTACATATTCTAGGATGTTTACTGCAACACTGCCTGTAGTGGTAAAAGCCTGGACACAACCTATATGTCCATCAGTAGAGGAATGTCTGAATAAACTATGATGTGTCAATATCATAGATAAATAACACCCATTAAAAATGAGTTAGGGGGCTTCCCTGGTGGCGCAGTGGTTGAGAATCTGCCTGCCGATGCAGGGGACACGGGTTTGTGCCCCGGTCCGGGAGGATCCCACGTGCCGCGGAGCGGCTGGGCCCGTGAGCCATGGTCACTGAGCCTGTGCGTCCGGAGCCTGTGCTCCGCAACGGGAGAGGCCACAACAGTGAGAGGCCCGCGTACCACAAAAAAAAAAAAAAAAAAAAAAAAAAAAAAAAAAAGAGTTAGGGACTAGAAAGCCCCAAAATAAATCAGTACATATATGGTTACATGATTTTTGACGAGTCCCAAGACGTTCAATGAGGAAAAGAGAGTCTTTTCCACAAATGGTACTAGGAAAACTGGATATCCACAGGTAAAAGAGTGAAGTTGGACCCTTATCTTACAAAAATTAACTCGGGACTTCCCTGGCAGTCCAGTGTGGTTAAGACGCTGTGCTTCCACTGCAGGGGGTGTGGGTTCGATCCTTGGCCTGGGAACTAAGATCCCATATGCCACATGGTGTGGCCAAGAAAAAAAAAAAAAAAAGATTAACTCAAATGGACAGAAGACCTAAACATAAAAGCTAAAACTATAAAACTTTTAGAAGAAGACAGAGGGGAAAAGCTTCATGACACCAGATATGACAATGATTTCTTGAATATGGAACCAAAAGCATAGGTAACGAGAAAAAAAAAATAGACAAATTGGACTACATCAAATTTAAAACTTTTGTCCATCAAAGGACAACAGAGTAAAAAGGCAACCCACAGAATGGGAGAAAATATCTGCGAATCATATCTGATAAGGAATTGGGACTTCCCTGGTGGTCCAGTGGGTAAGACTCCGTGCTCCCAATGCAGGGGGCCCGGGTTTGATCTCTGGCTGGGGAACTAGACCCTGCATGCAGACCGCAACTAAGAAGCCTGCATGCCGCAACTAAAAGATCCCGCACACTGCAACTAAAGACCCCACATGCCACAATGAAGATCCCATGTGCTGCAACTAAGACCTGGCGCAGCCTAAATAAATTTTTAAAAAAAGATTAAACAAATATCTGATAAGGGATTAATATCCAGAATATACAAAGAATGCCTAAAACTCAGCGACAAAAAACAGCTCAATTAAAAAATGGACAAAGGACTTGAAAAGACATTTCTTCAAAGAAGATATAAGTGGCCAACAAGCATATGAAAAGATGCTCAGCATCACTAATCATTAGGGAAATGCAAATCAAAACCACAATGAGATACCACTTCACACCATTAGGATGGCTATTATAAAAAAAACAGGAATTAAGTGTTGGTAAGGATGTGGAGAAACTGAAACACTCGTGCACGGCTGGTAGTAATGTAAAATGTGTAGCTGCTTTGGAAAATGGTATGATGGTTCCTCAAAAAGTTTAACACAGAATTACCATATAATCCAGCAATTTCACTTCTATTCTTTCAATTCTTTTCAATTTTAATTTCTATTCTATTCTTTCAATCCTTCCTCCCAAATGAGTTTGAAAGCAGGGATATGAACAGTTATTTGATTACCAATCTTCATAGCAGCATTATTCAGAATAGCCAAAAGGTAGAAGCAACCCAAGCATCCACTGAGATGAGGGGATGAACAAAATGTGGTATATGACAACAGAATATTATTCAGCCTTAAAAAGGAAGGACATTTTGACACATGCTACAATGGATGAACCCCAAGGACATTAAGTGAAATAAGCCAGTCACAAAAAAAGATAAACTGTATGACTCTACTTACATGAAGTACCTAAAGTAGTCAAATTTATAGAGACAGAAAGTAGAATGTTGGCTGTCAGGGATTTGGGGGTTGGGGGACAGGGGAGTTATTTTTTAATTTTTTATTTAAATTTATTTATGGCTGTGTTGGGTCTTTGTTGCTGCACGCGGGCTTTCTCTAGTTGCGGCGAACGGGGGCTACTCTTTGTTGCGGTGTGCGGGCTTCTCAGTGCTGTGGCTTCTCTTGTTGTGGAGCACGGGCTTTAGGCACATGGGCTTCAGTAGTTGTGGCACGTGGGCTCAGTAGTTGTGGCTCACGGGCTTTAGAGCGCAGGCTCAGTAGTTGTGGCACACAGGCTTAGTTGCTCCGTGGCATGTGGGATATTCCTGGACCAGGGCTTGAACCTGTGACCCCTGCATTGGCAGGCAGATTCTCAACCACTGTGCCACCAGGGAAGCCCCAGGGGAGTTATTGTTTAATTGGTGTAGAGCTTCACTTTTGCAAGATGAAAAGAGTTCTGGAGATGGATGATAGTTATGGTTGCACAAAAATGTGAATGTACTTAATGCCACTGAACTCTATATTTAAAAATGGTTTAAATGGTAAAGTTTATGTTATGTATATTTTGCCACAGAAAAGGGCACAGTTCCTTTTGAAATGTAGCACAAGGAAAATAATTTAACCCAGTTTCAATGTATATTACCCATCATAGCTAAAAGGCATATATTAATTAAAATTGAATTGAGTGTAAAAAATGTATTTGAGTTGTCAGGCTCAGTATTTGTGACGCACGGGCTTAGTTGCTCTGCGGCATGTGGAATCTTCCTGGACCAGGGATCGAACCTGTATCCCCTGCACTGGCAGGCGGATTCTTAAGCACTGCGCCACCCGGGAAGCCCCTGTTTTACTTTTTAAATTAAAAATCCAATAAAGAAGAAACAGAATAGGCTCAAAGTTTTCTTGGTTTCTAGCTATACATAAACACTTATTTGGCTACTTTTCTCTGTATTTAAACATGCAAAGGCACTAATGCTTACACATTAAGAATATAAGGAATGGAGAGTCAGAACTGGGCCTTACAGTAGAACAATTAATTAAAATACCAAATACCTACTATATGCTGAACACTAAGCTAGGCTCTTAGATATGAAATGAAGGACGCTGTCTGCATTGCAGGAGTTCACAACCTGGAGTGGGAAATGAGCACAACCAAATGCTAAGTGCACAGAGGGCCCTGTGAATATGGAAAGGGTGAACTGAGAAGAAGGTCAGAGATTTCCTGAGATTCAATGAGTCAAAAAGTATTAGCTGCCTATAATGTCAAGTTCTACTCTTTATTGAGCTAATGTGATTTCTCTTGTGTAATTATCACTGACATTTTAAAAGACTCTCTTCAACTGCTATTTACCTAATAAAATTCTAAAGAACTGGGGGGAGGAGAGGGTTCCTGAAGAATAAATAGTAAATATTTCTTGTCACATTTATTGCCTCCATTTCAAAGCCCCTGTAATAGTCTCATTTATAACTATTAGTGAAAATTCTCTACAGCTGAGTGCCTCACGTGCCTCATCTTAGAAATATTCATATATGGTCAGTCAGATCAATGACAAAATAGACTCAAATCTTGACCTTTCAAATTATCTCAGGCTTATGATTCTATTATTTTCCAATAGGGTGTCATATAAAAGATGAGGTTCACATGCTGGAAACTGCTGTAAAACTAACTTAAACATATTTATATATACTTGGAAGACATTGCCTTTATATTCTAGTAAAGGTATAGACATTAAAAACAAACTAGGCATTACAAAAAACAAAACACCCATACATCTATAAAAACTAAAATTAAAGCCAATGTGGGTAGAACATGTTTCCAAAAATATAGCATAAGGAATGTTAATTATGTACTGTGCTTTAGCACTGGGAATCAATCCAATACGTTTCATTTTGGCAACGTTAAACATTCCTTTCTTTCTCCTTCATTTTGAGTTCATTTTTTAGTTCTCACGGAAGGGACTGAAAGGTTGCAGTGCCACCAATAGGGGACACTGCCACATGCTTTTGCATTGCTCTAGCAGCTTTCCAAAGTATGTCATCTCAGGACAATTTCTTCCTTTTTCCTCTTCCACCCTCTGTAACTTAGCTGTTGCAATGCCTTCTTGACCCAGCATTTCTAAAATCACATTCTTCCTGTTTCTTAACAACTGCTCACTTATCCCTTTTCCTTCCTGTCATCTGACAGGATTTTAATCAAAACTATTCTTTCTAGCTGTATTAATATTTTTCCTTTCTTAGATGTTATAAAATGCTTACTCATATTGCAAGGGCAGAAAAGAACTCTTCCAAGTTGGTTTTAGTAGCTGACCTCCTGTATTCAGCAAAATTATCTCTGAAGGGTTTCATCAGCTTTATGGTCTCTGGATCTGACAGACTTGGGTTTGAATGCTGACTATGCCATTTACTTGCTATATGACCTTGGGCAAATTATTTGACTTCTCAACTTCAATGACCTCATCTCTATAATGAAGACAATTACTTCTTAACAAGGTTATCATAAGGATTGAGGCAATACTTAAACCCTTAACACATGCTTGGTACATAGGAGGTACTTAATACATCATTATTGTTTTTATGAGAAAAGGAGAATACAGATTAAAAAAATCTGGTGATATCCAGCATAGAGGAAGGCAGCTCCCTATAACTGGCTAGCAGAACCTCTGAATTCCATCTAGACAGAAAAGTGATCACAGTGAACATCATTCCAGACACAACACAAGTATATTATAATAAATGATGTTGAAAATATCAGGAAAATGGATTTCTGTTTCTAGGCAAGATGGAATATTAGGGACCAGATTTAAACTCCTTCCAGAAACAACTAAAAAACTGTTCAAAATATATGAAAGAACAGTTTTCAAGACACTGGACATCATGTGATGAAAGTTAGTTATCCTTGGTGGATGGGAAACAATTTCCCCAACTTACTGTATGAAAAAAGTTTCCAAGCTGAGCTATAGCAGGAGGGAACCCAAGATAAGGATGGTGGTCTGCCTGAATTGAGGATATGGAACTGGGAATTCAGGAAGGTCAAAGTGGCTAGAGTTTGCTGGGTAGAGTAATGAAGAAATGCATAGGGAGAACTCTGGAAATCTGCAGAGGGTCTCCCTCAAGTCTTCAGCTAAGCACTGATCAGCACATATATCTCAAGAACTACCTGAAGCCAGCAATAGAACCACCCAAAGGATTAGAGGGAACAATCCTCAGCATTCACATAGGTCTGGGAATATTTCCTATTCCCTCTTAACAGAGCAGAAATCCTCATAAGGCACAGGGCATCATGTAGAGAATTGAGAAAATCAGTAAGGATACAGAAGACTTGAACAACACTACAAACCCACTTGACTTAATTGACATTTATAGAACATAACAGCTAACACCAGCAGATTATATATTCTTTTCAAGTACACATGGAACATTTACCGAGATATACCATATAATGGGCCACAAAACAAGTCTCAATAAATTTAACATGATTCAACTATGTTATCTGACCACAGTGGAAATAAGTGTCATTAATAGAAAGGTATCTGTAAAATTCCCAAATATTTGGAAATTCAATAATACTTCTAAACAACCCATGAAACAAAGAAGAAATTAAAAGGCCAATTAGAAAATATTTAAAACTGAATGAAAATAATAACACAGTGTATCTGAATTTGTGTGGTATCTGAATTTGTGTGGTGGCGCTTAAGCAACATGTAGAGGGAAATGTTTGTACCAAATACCTATATTGGAAAAGAAGGAAAGTCTCACATCAGTGACCTTAGCTTCCACCTTAAAAAATTAGGAAAGAGCAGATTAAATCTAAATTAATCAGAAGAAAGGAAATAATAAAAACCAGAGCAGAAATCAATAAAATAAAAAATGGAAAAACAACAGGCAAAAAAGTCAATGAAATCAAAAGCTGTTTTTTTTGTGTGAAGATACATCAAATTGATAAACCTCTAGTAGGATGATCAGGGGAAAAAAATGAGACACAAATAAACAATATCAGGAATAAAAGAGAAGTGATGTCACTACAGATTTTCCAGACAATCAAAGAATAATAAAAAATATTATGAGCAACTTTATGCCAATAAATTTGGCAGCTTAAATGGAATTGACAAATTCTTTGGAAGATACCTATGATCAAAGTCCATTCAAGAAGAATAAGTTGAATAACCCTATCTCTATTAAAGAAATTGCATTTGTTGTTTTAAAAACTCCCACAGGGGACTCCCCTGGTGGTCCAGTGGGTAAGACTCTGAGCTCCCAATGCAGGGGGCCTGGGTTCAATCCCTGATCAAGGAACAAGATCCCACATGCATGCCTCAATTAAGGAGTCCGCATGCCACAACTAAAGATCCCACATGCCGCAACTAAGACCTGCTGCAGCCTAAATTAATAAAACTCTCAACAAAAACTCCTCCAGGTCCAGGTAACTGTTGTGGTGACTTCTACTAAACATTTAAGGAAGAAAAAAATTCTACATAAGCTTCCAGAAAATTGAAGAGGAGGGGATTCAAATTATTTTATGAGACAAGCATTATTCCAAAACCAGACAAAAACATTATAAGAGAACTATAGACTAATAAAGTATCTGCCATAAATAGACATAGAAAAATGCCTATCAAAATTTTAACAAGTTAATTCCAATCAATATATAAAAAGGACAATATACCAAGATCCAAGTAGAGTTTATCAGGAATGCAAAGTTGGTTTAATATTTTAAAAATCATCAATGCACTTCATGGTATTAACAAACTAATAAAGAAAAATATCATTTGACAAGATCCAACATCCATTCCTATCAGCAAACTAAACAAAAATAGAGGAAACTTCCTTGACATGGTAAAGGGCATCTACAAAAGTCCTACTGTGAACATCATACTTAATGGTGAAAGACCAAATGCTTTCTCCCTAAGTTTGGGAACAAGGAAAGAACATCTGTTGGCTCTTACCACTTCTATTCAAGCATTGTACTGGAGATTGCAGTTGTTACAGGAAGGGAAAAAAGCAAGCATGGAAGGAAGTAAAACTATCTTTATATATAGGTGACATGATTATCTATAGAGAAAATCTACATAAAAGCTACAACAACTAATAAATGAGTTTAGCGATGTTGTAGGATACAAAATCAATATACAACAAGCAATTGTATTTCTATATGTTAGCAATGAACAATCAGAAATTGAAATTAAAAAATCATTACAATAGCACTATGAAATAGAGATAAGCCTGACAAAAGATGTGCAACACCTATACACTGAAAACTATAAAACACTGCTGAGAGAAATTAAAGACGATTGGAAGACTCAATATTGTTAAGATGTCAAATATCTTCAAGCTGATTTACAGATTCACTGCAATCCTAATGAAAAAATCCTGGTAGATTTTCTGGTAGAAAACTGATTTTTAAATTCATATGGAAATGCGAAGGAATGAGAATATCCAAAACAATTTTGAGAAAGAAGAAAGTTGGAAGATTTACAATCTGACTTCAGGACTTTAAAGTTATAATAACTAAGACAGAGTAGTACTGTCAACAAGCTAGACAAATAGATGAGTGAAACAGAATAGGAAGTCCAAAAATAGACCCACACATACATGGTTAGTTGATTTTTTGACAAAGATGTGAAAGCAATTCAGTGCAGAAAGGACAGTCTTTTCAACAACAACAAGAAAAAAGAATTTTACTCACTCTTCTTATGTAACCTACACTGAATCACAGATTTAAATGTAAAACCTAAAACTATAAAGCATAGAAGAAAATCTTTATGCCCTTGGGTTAGGCAAAGATTTCTTAGTTATCATACCACACTATGATCCATGAAAGAGAAAAAAGTAAGTTGGACTTCATCAAGAAAATTTCTGCTCTTTGAAAGGCATTGTTAAGAAAATGAAAAGACAAGCCACAGACTGGGAGAAAATTATGTAAATCATCTATCTGATAAAGGATTTGTATCCAGAATATAAAAAGAACTCTCAAAATGCAATAAAAAGAAAACAAACAACCTAATAAATATGGTTGAAAGATCTGAACAGACACTTCACTGAAGATATACAGATGGCAAATAAACATATAAGAAGATGCTCAACATTACTAGTGAAATGCAAATTAAGACTAAAATGATACACTACTGCACACCTATTAGAATATCTAAAATTAAATAGATTGACCATACTAAGTATTGGCAAGGAACTGGAACACTAGTACTCTATTGAAGGGAATGTAAAATGGTACAACCACTTTGGAAAACAGCCTGACAGTTCTTAAAATGTTAAACATATAGCCACTGTATGACCCAACCAAACATACATTGGTAGCAGTTTTATTTGTAATAGCTCCAGACAGCTCAAATGCCCATCATCAGGGTGAATGGATAATCATATTGTGGTATATTCATGCAATAGAATACTACTCAGCAATTAAAAGAAATGAACTATTGATACATGCAACAACATGGATGATACTCAAAATAATCATGCTGAGTGAAAGAAGCCAGACAAAACAAATTGTACACTTTTAAATATGTGTAATCTATTGTATGTCAAATATACCTCAGCAAAACTGTTAAAAATATCAGTAAAGCTTGGGAATTTTAATGACAACTGGCCACACAGTATTTGAAGATGCTATAAGACCATTAATTATATCAAAATAGGGCAGTGATTCACCAGATGCTTAAAAGAAAAAAAAGGAAAAAATGCACAGCAATTGAAATGAATCATGATAAAGGTTAGAGGAATAAAGGGTCATCCACAGAATAAGAAAGTATAGTAAAGAGCAGCGCTTTAGAGGCAGGCATATCTGGGTTCTAATCCCAGCTCTCTCCACTTACTAGCTGTGTGCTGTTGGGTGAGACAGTTAATTCTTCTAAATCTATCTTCTCATCTGTAAATACATCCAGGATGGTTGTGATCATTAACTGAAATAATGTATGAATGTGCCTGACATGGAATCTGGTACAGAATAGATGCTTTACCAATGTGAATTCCCTCCTTTTGGCAGTATTTTAAGCTTAGTTGGTAGAACTGGAGTAGACAACTTAACTGGAGGTTCAAATTAATATTTCTGAACATGTAATATATGTAAGGATCTGTTGTCAGGTACTTTACTTGTTATTATGGCTATGGAGAAAGTCAAAGAACATAACACAGCTAGAGACACTTCTCTTAGAAGTGAAATGCTCTACATTTTTTCAATGCCCTACTTTGGTCTTGGCTGTCAGTGAGAGTGGTTCCCTCAATCTGTGGATACCAATTCAACAGACATTATAGGTAATTCCCAGCACCTGGCAAAGGGTCTCATGAGCAGTGCAGGCTCAATACATGCTTACTGAATTGAATTAAACTGATGTTACTGGGAATTTGAAATGTTAGTTTCATTAAAAGTGTGGACATTTTGAGTATGGAGTTTAGTCCAATAAAAAGATGACTGCCCATTTGGAAATACAGTAAATATAAAAGCAATTGGAAGATTGTTGCAGGTGTGTTCCATTATTTTCTACAATTTACATTTATTTCATTACAAAAATCCATTGTTTCTTTCTTTGGGATTTAGCTCAAGCCAACAAACAGATTTTTGTATTACAAAAACAAAGCCCGTTGGATGCAAGGACTATAAGGCATTATTGAGGCAGATGGGAACCAAACTAGCATCCTAAAGGTTTAAAATCTTTATTCTTGTCTTTCAAACACATATTCAACAGGGTCTTCATAATGAGTAGAGTTAGAACTTATTTTATTTTTTTTAAATGATTTTTTAAAAAAAATTTATTTATTTAATTATTTGGCTGCGCTGGGTCTTAGTTGCGGCACACGGGATCTTCAACCTTTGTTGCGCAATGCAGGTTCTTTAGTTGCGGCACGCAAACTCTTAGCTGCGGTCTGCAAACTCTTAGTTGCAGCATGTATGTGGGATCTAGTTCCCTGACCAGGGATCGAAGCTGGGCCCCCTGCGCTGGGAGCACAGAGCCTTAGCCACTGGACCACCAGGGAAGTCCCCTAGAATTTACTTCTGTGCAACTCTGCAAAATGCTCATATACTTAGGGAGGCTACACAACAGAGTAATTGTCTGGATGCCTTGGCATGGTAGTTGGGGAAGTGGCTGAAGACAAGGAAGTTATGTAAACACTGTCAGCTATAGTTTGAGAATCTAAGGGGGAAAAAAAGAGCAGAAAGAACAAAAATAAACCAACCTCAAACTAAAAATCTCTGACTCAGTAGTTCTACTTCTAAGAGTGTATCTTACAGAAAAAAATCCCCAACATGAAAAAAAATGCATACAAATGTTTTAAAGAGTATTACTTAGAATATGCGGAGGCAATCTAATATTAAACCTAAAGAGAACAGTTAAGAGAACTTAACTGTTCACAGTTAAGTGAACACATTCTTGATGGAATACTATACAGACATGAAAAGGATGATTATGAAGATCAACCATCAATATGGAATATTAAATAAATATATACAAAATTAACTTTATTATGATTAATATGTTAAAAAGGAATAGTAGAAAGAGGAAGGAATTCAATCAAGTTGCTAACAATGGTGTTATAAGGATGGAGCTTTTGTCATTTTTTTCTCTACTGTACTTCCTAATTTTTTTATTATCTAGTTATATAATTCTTTCTACTCTACAATATAATTTCAAAATTAGGTTATAAACTGGGTATGGGTTTTTGAGTAAGAGAAGGCAAGAAAATAAGAGAAGGAAAGGCCCAGAGACCAACCTGGGTGCAGGGGCAACGTCAGTTATGCAGCGGAGGGGTCACCCCCACACCCCAAATCTCAGTAGGGGCAGGTCAGAGTTGCACAGCATGAAGGGTCACCCCCAAATCTCAGGTTCAGGGTCAGTGCAGGGCCTGTTTTCATCAGTGAGAGAAAGAAGGGGTCCTCCACTGACAGAACTGGTTAGAGGCCCGGCAAGAAGAAATGATTTCAAAACCAAGACTTAAAAAAAAAAAAAAGCAACCAAAAAACGTTAGAAGATGGATAGGAATGGCCGGAGGTGAAGGAACGAGGGCAAGTTCTTCACCCAGAAGCCCCACGAGATTCTGTTGAATGAAAAACCGTGTTGATCACCAAGCAACTAACTCAGGTTCACGTAAACCAGCTCCCAAACTTGTTTTGAACTTGCACTGCACCCGCATTCGCTGTACAACTAAAACAGCCCTATCAGTATTCCTATTCTGAGAATATGGAGATGAAGAAAAAACAAGAAATCCTGGTAGAGGTTGCATTATTTAAAATACTGACTTACAAAACTGCACTTGGCTTTTCAAGTCCTGGTGCTCTAAATGCAAGGGTTGATTCTCTCAAGTTCCTCACCCTGTGCCCCCCCAAAATACAATTCTAAGACTGGCAAAAAATAAATAAATAATAAGAGAAAGGAGGGATGAGTGACAGAAGGGGTGACTGGGTCACTAGCAGCAATCCAATCATAGGAAGCTGTATGTAGACTCTGGTTAACCATCAACTGAATAATTATATCAGTAGAATGCTCTCCTTTTTAAAAAAATTGCTATATTCTGTGTTTTTTTCCTTCCCAATCCTATATTCTGTACCACAGCATAATACAGAAGGCAAAGAGTTAATACTCGAGTAAATATAGTTCTATCCTTATTCTATAAAGTAAACAGACTCTATATTTTAAAAACATTTATCTTCTATAGGGCACTTTACACTAGTAATGTCTAACAGTACTATTAACCATGTTTTCCAGATGGAAGGGAATTCTAAACCTGATGACTAATGCTTTTGTTGGCATCTATAATGGAAGAAATAATTTGGCCCTCAGAATGTGTATTTATGCTCCCTGCCCCTTGCCAGCCAGCTGTCAGTGTGAAGAGATACAAGTCCCTCTAAATTATTTCAGGGCTGTCATTTAAAATCAGGTTAAATAAATATTGGGACTTCATTAAACTATTTTATGCCTACACTTTTCCTTTATTTATATTGTTATATCCCTCAGCCGAAAGTGGGAAGACACAGGCTCTGTAAGAGTGACTAGAGGGAAGAAAGAGTGGAATGGGATTGCAAAATGCTCCTTTCACAGAGGATATGACATGTCTCTAGATGAGCTGCTGTTTGGGGAAAGTTGTCAAAAATACCCAATTTATTCAACACTTACAACCAGACTGTACTACTTACTCACTGCCAGACACTATACTAGGGACATCTCCTTCGTTTCCTTCCTTCATATTCAGAAGCCTTTCTTTATCTCCTGTTAAAATTCTTCAAGGACTATCTTTAATGACATTTCCTTCATGAGGCAAACTTCTCTCCTATTTTTCTAGCTGGTATAGGCATACCTTGGAGATATTATGGGTTTGGTTTCAGACCACCGCAGTAAAGAAATTATCACAATAAAGTGAGTCACACGAATTTTTTGGTTTCCCAGTGCGCATAAAAGTTATGTTTACACTATACTGTAGTTATTAAGCATGCAATACCATTATGTCTAAAAAAATTTACATACCTTAAGAAATACTTTATTGCCCAAAAATGCTAACCATCATCTGAGTCTTCAGCGAGTCGTAATCTTTTTGCTGGTGGAGGGTCTTGCCTCGATGTTGATGGCTGCTGACCGATCAGGGTGGTGGTTGCTGAGCTCTGGGGTGGCCATGGCAGTTTCTTAAAATAAGACAGCACTGAAGTTTGCTGCATTCATTGACTCTTCCTCTCATGAACGATTTCTCTGTAGCATGCAGTGCTATTTCGTAGCATTTCACCCACAGTAGAACTTCTTTCAAAACTGGAGGCAAACCTCTCAAACCCTGATTTATCAACTAAGTTCATGCAATAGTCTAAATCTTTTGTTGTCATAGCAACAATCTACAACATCTTCACCAGGAATAGATTCATCTCAAGAAACCACTTTAAAAAAAAATTAATTTAATTTAATTAATTTATATTTTTGGCTGCGTTGGGTCTTCATTGCTGTGCACGGGCTTTCTCTAGTTGTGGCGAGCAGGGGCTACTCTTCGTTGCGGTGTGTGGGCTTCTCATTGCGGTGGCTTCTCTTGTTGCGGAGCAGGGGCTCTAGACGCGCAGGCTCCAGTAGCTGCAGTACGCAGGCTCAGTAGTTGTGGCATGCGGGCTCTAGGGTGCGCGGGCGCAGTAGTTGTGGCACACGGGCTTATATGCTCCACGGCATGTGGGATCTTCCTGGACCAGGGTTGAAACCTGTGTCCCCTGCACTGGCAGGCGGATTCTTAACCACAGTGCCACCAGGGAAGTCCCAAGAAACTTTTTTTTGCTAATCTGTAAGAAGCAACTCTTTATCCATTGAAGTTTTATCATGAGATTGCAGCAATTCAGTCACATCTTCAGGCTCCACTTCTAATTTTAGTTCTCTTGCTATTTCCACCACATTTGCAGTTACTTCCTCCACTGAATTCCTGAATCCCTCAAAGTCATCCATGAGGGTTGGAATCAACCTCTTCCAAAGTCCTATTCATCATACTAAAATTCTGACCTCTTCCCATGAATCGTGAATGTTCTGAATAGCATCTAGAACGGTGAATCCTTTCCAAAAGGTTTTCAATTTACTTTGCCTAGATCCATCAAAGGAATCACTATCTATGGCAACTATAGACTTATGAAATGTATGATTTAAGACTTGAACATCAAAATTACTCCTTGATCCATGGGCTATAGAAGGGATACTGTGTTAGCAGGCATGAAAACAACATGAGTCTCACTGTACATCTCCATCAGAGCTCTTGGGTGACCAGGTGCATTGTCAATGAGCAGTAATATTTTGAAAGCAATCTTTTTTTCCTGAGTAGTAGATCTTAACAGTGGGCTTAAAATGTTCAGAAAACCATGTTGTAAACAGATACACTGTCATCCAGGCTTTATTGTTACATTTATAGAGAATAAGCAGAGTAGATTTAGCGTAACTCTTAAGGGCCCTAGGATTTTCAGAATGGTAAATGAGCACTGGCTTCAACTTAAAATCATCAGCTTCGTTAGTCCCTAACAAGAGAGTCAGCCTGTCCTTTGAAGTTTTGCAGCCAGGCATTGACTTCTCTCTAACTATGAAAGTCCTAGATGGCATTTTTTCCCACGATAAGGCTATCGTGTCTACACCGAAAATCTATTGTTTAATGCAGCCACCTTCATTAAATGGTCTTAGCTAGATCTTCTGGATAACTTGTTGTAGCTTCCACATCAGCACTTGCTGCTTCACCTTGCACTTTTATATTATGGGACTGTTTCTCTCTTTAAACCTCATGAACCAACCTCTGCTCGTTTCCAACTTTTCTTTTGCAGCTTCCTCACCTCTTTCAGCCTCCATAGAATTGAACAGAGTTAGGGCCTTGCTCTGCATTAAGGCTTTGGCTTAAGGGGATGTTGTGGCTGGTTTGATCATCTATCCAGACCTCTAAAACTTCTTCCCTACCAGCAATAAGGCTTTTTTGCTTTCTTATCATTCATGTATTCACTGGAGTAGCACTTTTAATTTCCCTCAAGAATTTTTCCTTTGCATTCACAACATGGCTAACTGTTTGGCTCAAGAGGTCTAGCTTTTGGCCTATCTTGGTTTTCAACATGCCTTCCTCACTAAGCTTAATCATTTCTAGCTTTTGATTTAAATTGAGAGATGTGCAACTCTCCCTTTCACTTGAACACTTTGTAGGTTATTAAGTGGCCTAATTTCAATATTGTTGCATCTCAGGGAATAGGGAGGCCAGAGAAGAAGGAGAGAGACAGCGGAATGGCTGGTTGGGGGAGCAGTCAGAACACACACAACATTTATCAATTAAGTATCCCAATGGGTGAGATTCATGGTGCCCCAAAACACTACAGTAGTAACATCACAGATCACTGATCACAGATCACCATAACAAATATAATAATGAAAAAGGAAACCTTCACTTCATTAAAAAATGCAATTATTTGTGAAGTGCAATAAAATGAGGTATATTAAGCTTTTCTGATAGCATTTCACAAAATCATGAGAGTTTGGAGCTGGAAGGGATCTTAGAATCTCTGAAACCCAGAGACTTTTTCCAAGGTGTGTTGATGAGTTAGGAGTTAGCAATTCGAGTTTGCTACACAATAGCTCAGTCATACACTGCCATGTATTGTTAAGATCCATAAAAATCTGTCTGCTCTACCAGCTTGTAAGCTCTTCGAGGAGAAAGACCAAGTCATCTCCAATTTGCCCAGGAAGTAGGCACATAAGTGATAAGTGCCTACCCAGTTGATTTAGTTAGAAAAGGTGCTAGTCTGAGGAAAATCATGTGTTTGATTGGTTGCCAACAGTACTGCTGAAGAAGCCAAAAAGCATGAATGTGCCTGGAATTTGCTATCGTCATAAGTTCTGTTCAACAGAATAACCTGAATTAGATGGAAATTGTGACTTTTAAAAGATGCAACATTAAGAGACATTCCATGAGACAGAGCAACTCTGCTGTACTAGAAACAGGGCAAGTTCTTCTAACTCCAAAGTTATGTTGGTGATATGTGCTTATTTCCCCCAGTTAGATTACCATTAATAGTGAAATAAAAATAAACCTTCAATAGATTGTTTTTCCTTAATATGCACACCCACACACAACAATCCTTTTTAAATATGCAAGTGTATTCTCATTAGAAAATGAGAATGCTATGTGAAAAAACTGACAAAACTTCCAGGAATGTTCTTAAACTTTGGCCAATTTCTCTAGCAAGGATTCCTTTTATCTGAAAGGCACAAACAATGAAGAGGCACTATGGATACAGTGGAAAGTTGGGAGATTATAGAGTTTTAGCTTTTAGTTTGCTACTATTCCATCTATCTATCAATTCATTCTCTGTCCTTCAACAGACATATATTGAGTACCTACTATGTGCCAGGCACTTTGCTGTGCAGAGCAGTGAACCAGGTAGGCATGGAAATTACATTCGAGAGAAGATAGACAATAAACAAAAGAAAAGAAGAAGACAAGTATAGCTTGTAATAAATGTCATATGGAAATAAACTGGATGAGAGAGAATAATGGGTAGGGAGAAAGGAGCAGAAAATACTTTAGTTTGACCAGGGAGGCATTATATATCTACCTATGTAGTATCAGGCAAATCACTGAACTTTTCCGATACTCAGATCTCCAGGATGAAAAACTAAGGTTGAACTGGATGACATCAGAGTGGAAAAAGCCCTGCCTGGATTTGGAGGAAGAAAACTTAAGTTTGAGTTCTGGCTTTGTTTGTAAAACTATACCTGCAGCACTGTCTCCCTGATGAAAGATACTGTGAGCAGAGTGTGACAGCCCTTGTGAACTAAACAGACTAAGCCACAGACTGTGTTCCTTTCCCTTCTTTACGATTGTTTACAACTCCCTGGATGTTTATTTTCATTACCCTGGGAAGACCTCTGAAAACTGGAAACATCAGACTAAAATTTTTATCCTGCTACCTCCAGACAAGAAACATATCTACTTCATGAGTGGGATAATGATAAACCTAATGATAATGATAAACCAGTGATAACATACTTTTCACTGCACATTTTAAAAAAAGCACTATTTTTTTCTTCTCTCTTTCTTTCCTGCACTAAATTTAACTAAATTAGTGATAGACTAAAGGAAGAAATCCCAAACCATTAGCAAAACCATTATTTTTTCTTTAAAATTTTGGCTATTATCAAGTTTGCCTACATAGTCAAAGAATAGTATCCTCCAGTGAAGTCAGCCCATCGTATCCAAGAAGAGAAACCGTACCGAGTGTAATGTTCCATTATTGGTCACTGCAGGAAGGCGGGCCCATCGCTCATTTTCCAGTTCTTCCATCACTTGGTTCATTGCACTCTTTAGCCATGTGTCCACGGAAACACCAATCTGCTTTAGTAGGTCCAGCCGGGCTTCAGCTTTCAACTTAATTATCTAAGAAAACCAAGAAAATGGTCAGAAATCAGAGCATTTTTTCCTCAAATTGATTGTTTTTAAGTTATTCCTGATTTATTAATTAGAACAATCTTGATGTTCACTAGCAATTCTTCCTTGGCATAGATGTTAGTTTTTCACTTGGCTAGAGGGAGAGACGAACAGGGGAAGAAGGGAAGAAGGAAGGGAACACAAGAACAGGAATCAGAGCTTGCTGACAATGGCAAAAGGCACACTTGCATTTTGACAAGTTACATCAAATGTAACTTATGAAAAGGAAGATGTTAATGCACCATAAAGTCTGCTTTCCTTTCCTTTTAATAAGGCTACGCCTCAGAACATCCCAAATTTAGCATTTTCAACAGCCTTCTAACCCATTTCCTGGACTTTCTCTTCTCCTCTATAATCCATCTTTTACAAGTCTACAAATGATCTCATCAGTCACTTCCCTGCTTAAAAACTTCCACAATTCCTGACTGCCTACTGAGTTCAGATTTTATATTAAATTATGACGCAGCTGTCAGAAACATAAGATATTGAGAATTAAAAAGTTCCTGTGCTCCAAATTCAAGAAAAGGAAACACTGTCTGTTCTTTGGTTCTTGTTCCAAGCCATAAGCAAGTAATCATAGAATTAGTTTAAACCTGTCCCAATCAAACAGTAACTGCTTCACCCCAATAGCCATGCCTCTGAGTCAGCCAATCTGTGACAGCCCCACACTCCTGCTTCTAATAGTCCATCAATCCCTACACACCAGTTAAAAGCTAGTCTGTAATACATGCCCAGTTTTGAAAATCTGCCAATCCCTGAAATCCACACTTCTCAAAACCCTTTGCATTGGTTCTACTTTGTCACAAAGATTATATTTCATAAGTATCTTTCTCTTTTGTTTTAGCAAGTAGTAAACTTAGCTTCATTCTTCCTCATATTAGAGTGGTTGTCTCTTCCTTCAACGTTTGAAGGCTCCACTGAGATAATTTTGAGAACCTTCACTTGATGGCCTTCCGTGGACATCTTGGACAAACAAGTATGCTCACTGAGCCCTTCTGGTATGAGATTTTTTTTTTTTTTTTTTTTTCGGTATGCGGGCCTCTCACTGCCGCGGCCCCCCCCCGCTGCGGAGCACAGGCTCCGGACGCGCAGACCCAGCGGCCATGGCTCACGGGCTTAGTTGCTCCGCGGCATGCGGGATCTTCCCGGACCAGGGCACGAACCCGTGTCTCCTGCATCGGCAGGCGGACTCTCAACCACTGCGCCACCAGGGAAGCCCTGGTATGAGATTTTGATCACTCTCTGGATTCTCTGCTGAGGGAGTTGGTATCAAAAAGGATCTGAGATCTGACTTATTTCACTGAGCTCTCATTGCTGAATTTATATTGTATTCCTAAGATTTTAAAATGAGATAAAGGGACTTCCCTGGTGGTCCAGTGGTTAAGATTCTGCCTTTCCACTGCAGGGGGCATGGGTTCGATCCCTGGTTGGGGAACTAAGATCCCACATGCAGCACGGTGTGGCCACACACACACAAAAAGAGATAAGTTCATATTACATAAAATTCACCATCTTAGTAATTTTCAAGTACACAATTCAATGGTTTTGGATATCATATAGGCCTTTATATAAAGTTTTTGGCTTGCAGGCACACTATTTGGTAAACGGTCTTGTAAAAATCTTATTCTTTTAATAATTTTTTTTGGTAACTGCTTTACTGAGATGAAGTGCACATATCATACAATTCACCCATTTAAAGTGTATAATACAATTGGCTTACAGTATATTCACAGATATGTGCAATTATCACCACAATTTTATTTTTTTTTAAACTTTTTATTTTCTATTGGAGTATAGTTGATTAACAATGTTTGTGATAGTTTCAGGTGTACAGCAAAGTGATTCAGTTATTCATATACATGTATCTATTCTTTTTCAAATTCTTTTCCCATTTTGGTTGTTACATAATACTGAGCAGAGTTCCCTGTGTTATACAGTAGGTCCTTGTTGGTTATCCATTTTAAATATAGTAGTGTCACCACAAGTTTAGAACATTTTAATCATCTCCAAAAAACCCCCCATATCCTTTAGCTATTGCTCCCCTATCACTTATTCCCTGTAGCCTCTGGGACCACTAATCTACCCTCTCTCTATATAGATTTGCCTATTCTGAACATTTAATATAAATAGAACCATACAATATATTGTGTTTTGTGTCTGGCTTCTTTTACTTGGCATAATGTTGTTAAAGTTCATCCATGCTGTAACATGTATCAGTATTTCATTGCTTTTTTTTTTTTTTTGTGGTACGCGGGCCTCTCACTGTTGTGGCCTCTCCCGTCACAGAGCACAGGCTCCAGACGTGCAGGTTCAGTGGCCATGGCTCACGGGCCCAGCAGTTCTGCGGCATGTGGGATCTTCCCGGACCGGGGCACGAACCCGTGTCCCCTGCATCGGCAGGCAGATTCTCAACCACTGCACCACCAGGGAAGCCCCAGGGGTCTTTCACTTCTTGATAGTGTCCTGTGAAGCATTAAAGTTTTAAAATTTAGATTAAGTCCAATTTATCTATTTTTTTCTTTTGTTGCTTGGGCTTTTGGTGTCTTATCTAAGAAATTAATCCAAGGTCACAAAGATTTATTCCTATGTTTCTTAAAATAGTTTTATAGCTTTAGCTGTTACATTTAGGTGTTTGATCATTTTGAGTTGAGTTTACTTTTTTATATGGTGTGAGGTAGGGGTCCAACTTCATTCTTCTGCATGTGGATATCCAGTTGTCTCAGCACCATTGTAGTATGCATTTTAAACTAATATAAGCAATGAAATGTTTTTGAAAAATAAGTGAACCAATAAACGTCTTCTTGGAAATTATAAATGTAAGTCATTTAACTGCTGAAGCAAAGAAACAAAGAAAACAGAGAGAGACAGAGAGAGAGAGAAGTATATTCTGTTTTCTCAAATCCAAGTAATCTAGTTTTCATAAGATTTATTTTTGTCAGTACTTTACGAAACAATTGAGGAACATGGTATTTGCAAACTTAGATTTTTAGACTGCAGTTCCCGAATAAACAGTGCTAGCTTTCCTTTAGAGTTCCAACTGTTTATATTTTAACAACTATTTAAAAGCAGAATTTTCCAGCGTTTTCAAGTGAATTTTGATGATCTGCCAATTGATTAAAAGTCTGCAGAGCACAGCTCTCTGAAACTTGATGGCATTAAAGATGCCTGACCAAATCATTTTTAGAACTTATAAAAAGAGAGAGATTTTTATTTATTTATTTATGGCTGCGTTGGTTCTTTGTTGCTGCATGTGGACCCCCCAAGTTGCAGCGAGTGGGGGGGGTCACTCCTTGTTGGGGTGTGCAGGCTTCTCACTGGGGTGGCTTCTGTTGTTGTGGAGCACGGGCTCTAGGTGTGCAGGCTTCAGTAGTTGTGGCATGTGGGCTCAGTAGTTGTGGCACATGGGCTTAGCTGCTCCACGGCATGTGGCATCTTCCTGGACCATGGCTTGACCCCGTGTCTCCTGCATTGGCAGGCAGATTCTCAACCACTGCGCCACCAGGGAAGCCCAAGACAGGGCTTTTTAAAATGATGTTTTAAAAAGTCAGATCTTTTAAGATGTATAAACTTGGTGTATTAACACTGTCAACCAACTTTAATGTAAATTGAACGTAAGCATATCCAAGTGTCATGCCATACTTGAGTTTAGGAAAGTTTTTTTTTAAAATAAATTTTATTTATTTATTTTTGGCTGCGTTGGGTCTTCATTGCTGTGCGTGGGCTTTCTCTAGTTGCCGTGAGCGATGTCTCCTGCATTGGCAGGAGGATTCTCAACCACTGCACCACCAGGGAAGCCCCAGGAAACTTTTTGACAGTTATTAAGTCTGTAAATCTAATTTGGGCTTAATTAACTTATCTTCAAAATATCATTTCTCTAAGGATAAGAACTTTGTCTATTTGTAATCTACTATTTAGGTCTGTGCATATAGTAGGAAATGAATAATCGTAGAGAATAGTTATTGGGTTAGGCAAAAAGTTTGTTCAGCTTTTTTGTTACAAAAATCCCGAACGAACTTTTTGGCCAACCCAATATTTGCCACTCTAAATTACTTTTGGTATCTTTAAAAAAAAACCCACCCCAAACAACTTTTATCATTTGTCCTAGGTACTATATGATTATACTATTTCATTTAACCACACAACAATTCTGAGAATGGATATTATAAACTCTATTTTATAGATGAGAAAAATGATTTAACCAAGGTCATATCAATTTTGGTAAAAGGTTATTCCCAATGAAACATGGGAGTCTCCATGTAGTCCCCTCCCACATTGATTCTGGGCTTGTCCATATGATTTTATTTGGACAATGGAACATATGCAAATCTGATAAAAGCACAGGCTTGATAAGAGTGCAACTAGGACTTGAATATTTGGTATGTGCCTCTACCATGTGAGGAAGCCCTGTTTAGCCTATTTGAGGATGGAGGACCATATGGAAAAAATGGCCCAGCCCTCTAGCTGAACGCAGCTCTTTGAGTAATCATAGGAAAAACCTGCAGAAGACCTGCACAGACAACACCCAGATGATGAAAGATAATAAATCATTGCTGTTTTTGCCATTAAGCTGGATGGTGTTTTTAAAGGCAGCAACAAATTATTGTATTTATTTATTTATTTATTTATTTATTTATTTATTTATTTTTTAATTTTTTTTTTTTTTTGCTGTATGCGGGCCTCTCACTGTTGTGGCCTCTCCCGTTGCGGAGCACAGGCTCCGGACGCGCAGGCCCAGCGGCCATGGCTCACGGGCCTAGCCGCTCCGCGGCATGTGGGATCTTCCCGGACCAGGGCACGAACCCGTGTCTCCTGCATCGGCAGGCGGACTCCCAACCACCGCGCCACCAGGGAAGCCCAAATTATTGTATTTAAATAATTTAATTCCCAAATATCTGGGGATTTTCCAGATATCTTTCTGTTACTGGTTTCTAATTTAATTCCGATAGGTTGGAGAATATACTCTGCATGGTATCTATTCTTTTAAACTTATTGACACTGGTTTGTGGTATAGTATATGGCCTTGCTAAATATTCCAAGTCCACTTTATTTATTTTTATTTATTTATTTATTTTTTGGTTGCACTGTGTGGCTTGTGGGAGCTTAGTTCCCTGACCAGGGATTGAACCCAGGCCCTCAGCAGTGAAAGTGCAGAGGCCTAACCACTGGACCACCAGGGAATTCCTCCATGTCTATTTTAAAAGAACATATATTCTACTCCTGTGGGGTGGAGTATTCTATAAATGTAATTTAGGTAAAGTTGGCTAATAGTGTTATTCAAGTCTTCTATATTACTGATTTTCTAGCTCCTTGTTCTATCAACTTCTGAAAGGAAGGTTGAAGTCTCCAACTACAATTGCAGATTTGTCTATTTCTTTGTTCGGTTCTGTCAGTCTTTTACTCCATCTATTGTGCAACTGTACTATTAGTTACAAACACGTCTAGGACTGTTATGTCTTCTTGATGAATTGACCTTATTTTTAATCATTATGAATCATCCCTCTTAAAATTTCTTATCCTGCTGTCTATTTTGTCTGATATTAATATAATCACTCCAGTTTTCTAAAGATTAGTGTTGCTTCCCTGTGATGAGCAACAGCTGAAATTTCTGCTCAGTTTTTTTGCCTTCTAGCTGTTGTTTCTTGCCAAGTTCCTTGGAGTTTCTGCTGCACATGTCTATTTAGGTTTAGCCGAGGATTTGGATGGTTATTTATATGCAAATTTGAGAACTCCCTGACATCCAAGCTCAAGCCAGTAAGACTTAGGCTCTCTGCTTGAATTTTTTTAAATAAATAAATTTATTTATTTATTTATTTTTGGCTGCGTTGGGTATTCGGTGCTGGGCGTGGGGGCTACTCTTTGTTGCAGTGCGCGGGCTTCTCACTGCAGTGCCTTCTCTTCTTGTGGAGCAGGGGCTCTAGGTGCGTGGGGTTCAGGAGTTGTGGCTCACAGGCGCTACAGCACAGCCTCAGTAGTTGTGGCACACAGGTTTAGTTGCTCTGCAGCATGTGTGATCTTCCTGGGACAGGGCTCGAACCCATGTCCCCTGCATTGGCAGGCAGATTCTTAACCACTCCGCCAGCAGGGAAGCCCTTCTCTGCTTGAATTTTAGTCCCTCACAAAGAGCTGTAAAATGTAAATGTCACCAGCTATAGTCCCATTCTTTGAAGAGTCTTTTCCCCTCTAGATTTTATATGCTTTGGGTCATTTTCCAGTTCTATCAAATAGGTATTTTACATATTTTTACCCTTATTAATAATTGTTATCTAAAAGAGGATATAAGCTAGCCCCTTATTATCAGAAGCAGAAACCCTTGTAGAGATATATTCTACATTCAAAGAAATCTTAAATTTCACTCAGTAATTTACTATTAATAATATTTGCATTGTAATTTTGAAACCGTTTAATATAGATGTAGGATAAGGCAAATAAAATATCATATAATATTATTAAGAACTTAAAATTTCAATATAAGATAAAGATATAAATATAAAATAAAGAAGTTTAATAAAATCTTTCCAATTTTAAATTTGAATTGAAAATATCAATATGAAGTCATGATTTAAAAAAATTCCTAGCTCTAACAACAAAGCAAGGGCCAAGAAATAAATGACACCCATAACAATAAGCACCTTCACAGCCTAGACTTTGGTGTCTAAATACTATTCTGTATTAAAAGAAAGCAGAGCTTCTTGGAGAAAAGGCTAATTCTAAGTCTGGGCAGGGAAAATACAAGGTGAGCCTAAGATAGCTTGTTGTGCTAGAAAGCAAAAAATGTTCAAAGACTAGTGGGAGTAATGTCAAAAGGACACAGAAGTCAGCTTAAATGGACTCTCAATGGCCAAATTTAGACAATATTGGGCTAAAGAAAGACAACTGTAATAGATTAAATGAATAAAATACTATAATAAATTGAGAATACATAAGGTGGGACTCCATGAGGAGACGTAAAGAATAAGTACTGGGGAAAGAACATCTACCGTGGAGCTGTGAACTGAAAAACTCCCAGAGATTGTATAGGGCTGAAAGATGTTGCAGTTCCATCCAGCCAGAGTTGAGAGACCAGAGACCTTGTTGGATACTCACGGCAAAAGAAGAAACTGCAGAAAGGAAATTCATTAGTAATAAGGCTAAATTAGGCCTACTGGAAAGGCTACTCTAAACCAACCCAAAGCTTAAAAGCAGGCCTTGAACAGATCAAACTGAGCTGGCTGCCCAAACAAAACTCAACAGGCTTTAAAATAAGAAAAGAGAATCCAGAAACTCAACAGCCAGTCACAATTTCTAGTATTCAGTAAAAAATAGTACTAAGTATTTGAATAGCAGAAAAATATGAGCCATAACCAAAGGAAACATCAGTCAATAGAAAGACAGCCAGAAATCACAGATATGATGGAATGAGAAGATGAGGACTTTAAAGTCACAATTATAAACATGCTTAAGGATTTAAAGGACAACATGAAGATAAAGAGGAGTGAACTGGAAGATATAAAGAACCAAATAGAATTCATAGAGCTAAAAATGTAATATCTGAAATCACAATTCACAGGATAGCCTTAATAGCAGGTTATACACTACAGAAGAAAAGATTAGTGAACTTGAATACATAATAACTCATCAAACTGAGATTATGATTAAAAATAAGCCTGGATAAATGTGTGTGGGGTGATCTTTATATGCAATGTGTAGGACAATATCAAGTGATTTATTATTCATGTTGTTGGAGTTGAACTAACCTATATGACAGAAAGCAGATCAGTTGTTGCCTGGTCACAAAAGAACTTTTTGGGGTGATAGAAATAGTTTATATCTTGATTGTGGCAGTGGATATTTAGGGGTGTGCTTTTATCAAAGCACATTAAAGTGTTTACTTGAAATGGTTACATTTTATTTTATGTATATTATGCCTTAATAAAGTTGATTTTTAAAATTCTATGACATAGTAATAATACTTAAGAAAGGGAGGAAAATACTCATTTGTTGTCCCTGGAGGTGACTACTACTTGTTAATTGCAATGGAAAAAGAAAAAAGAACTTTAAGAGTAGAAAGATTTGGCACTGCCACCTGAATTGAAAGTGACTATTCTTAGCATCAGTAGTGAGAAAACTTGATAAAAGCATACTGTGATGAAAAACGCAGCATCATTTATAAAGTATTCTTGCCTAAAATATAGACTATAATCAGACCTTTAAACTTAACTTCCATTTTATAGTATAGAAATAAACACATAAGTTTAATATTGCAAAATATTAATAGTTGAATTTAGCATATTGGAAAATATATATTTATTCTTCATCTTCTTTGTATGTTTGAAAATTTTCACAATAAAAATTGAAAAAAGTGATTAGTTAAGAGGTCTACTAACATACATTATAAGAGAGTTCAGTGAAACCCCACAAAAACAAGTCTGGAGGTAATATAAATTTGGATATAATATGATTGGAAATTTTGTTTTTATAGCAGGGTCACCCTTAGCATTTCTTTAACCTTGTAGTAATGAGGCCTCACATTTTATGCAGCTGAGGTTTTTAGACTTCTCTTATAGCATTATGGCAAGGGTCTTAACATTTTTGAGTCATTGAGTACAACAGTGACATTGTAATTTTGAATTCCTCATGTACAAGAGAAACTTATGAGATGATAATTTTAAAAAATGGTATCTATTAAAATGTGTTTATATAGACAAGAAGTGATTTTATTTTTGGTTTTGTTAATTCATTTGATACCATGTAGTTTGGCTTTCAAATGAACATTCAATTCAGATCATAAAATTTAGTTAATATCTTGGAGAAAGAGTCATATAGTTTATAGTTCCTCCTGCAGACCTTAATACCTAACATGTATAAAGTGTCATTAAAAATTTCTGGGTATCTTTGACTTCTTACATTAACTTCCTCCCCTTTGTGTTAAACATTTCACTGTTAAAAAAGAGAAAAAACTGCCCTCAACCCAAATAAAGGTACAATTTAAACACACACAAAAAATAATTGTATCCTGAAACATAAGTCATGTGCAGCTTCCAAAAAGGGCATTTATAACTTTGTTTCTTGGTAAGCTACCTTAAAAATAGGTATGATACGTCAGATCAAGAATGTGTGTGGGGCTTCCCTGGTGGCACAGTGGTTGAGAATCCGCCTGCTGATACAGGGGACACGGGTTCGTGCCCCGGTCCGGGAAGATCCCACATGCCGCGGAGCGGCTGGGCCCATGAGCCATGGCCGCTGAGCCTGCGTGTCCAGAGCCTATGCTCCGCAATGAGAGAGGCCACAACAGTGAGAGGCCCGCGTATCACAAAAAAAAAAAAAAAAAAAGAAAAAAAAAAAGAATGTGTGTGTATCTGTACGACAAAAGGCATTTCAAAAAATTCAAATACCTAAATACCAGGTTAAGAAAATTGTTATTAAAGTTTAATTTAAGCAGTTATTGCCTCATTCCAATTCTTAAATTAGTCAGGGGCTGCAAAGAGTAGCACAGCTAGTACAAATATTCTTGTGATAATCGTAGAGATCATAACAATATAACAATAGGTTGTTCATCAATGTATATCTAGTATATTCATCAGTATCTGGCACACAGCAGATACTCATTAAGTGTTTGTTAAACTAATGAATTAGTGAGTCTGTCCCCAAATTAACCAGCCAATAATTAATTAATCACTATATAACCTCTATTATACTATTCTTTGGAAAAGCACAGGCCATTTACATTTTCAATTTCTTATGACTGGAAAAATTTCTTTAATCTATTACTGAGTGCCACAAAGGTTTCTATTCTAATTAGCAACACTGAAATGGAAACACATTATAGAAAAGACTGGATAAAGCAGATTAATCAACAAGGGAGGGTAGCATTCATGTTGTAGGAGTTAAAAACCAAACATAAAGGATATAATGGAATTTTAACTAGTTTTCTCTCTTTTGTGTAAGTATTTATAATAACTATTGAATGGAAAGAGAAAATCCAATACAAATGATACACAGGCAGAAAAAAGAAAAAGGGACTCTATTGAAACCATTACTGTCAATTCCTCTGAAGGCTCTTGTGGTCTAGTCTATGCAAAAATTTCATTATGACAATCTTGTAAATAATACTCTAATACTACCCTTATATTTGCCATCTAATTTTAGCTGGGTTATTTTTTGTAACTGATAAGTGGAAATCAAGTAAGAGATTGCTTTAAGATAGCAGTAGGATTAACTATATTTCACAGATATTCAAAACTGAGATAATGGATCTGGCATCAGGTTTTTAGCATATTGCATATTTTTGGTAAGAAAATTACCTTTGAGACTGCAGACTTAAATACTAGTATTAGGAGAGATGAGACATTCTGTTGTGGGACTCTCACTTCATATTTTTAGCTTTAAGCTAACAAACAGAGGGCAGTTTAGCACATTCATGGAAATAACAGGTCATTCAGCCTAAATGCAGACTTTGTGTGATTGATACCTACTACTGCTACTACTGAAGGGCATGGTGGAGGTAGGGTACCAGACAGTGACACCATGGATGAAGTCTGGAAATGGAAAATACAAGAGAGAACACACCCTTCAGAAAACTTCTGAGACTTGTCCTGTTCTGTCAAGGCTCTGAAACTGGCTTCACGCAGAGTCTGGAGAAACGAACAAGAAAAGTTCTACACAAGCCAACGTTTCTCAGACTAGGCACGAGCCTGCCAACATGCTTGGCCAGCACCCTAGGGCAGCGGTTTAGCCATGACCCTGAGTTCAGTGAGGAAAATGGCTATTTATTGTTCACTCTGCTCTCTTCACTATGGAGGCTGTGGATCATGTGCCAGAAATGAAGGCGAGCTGGGGTTACTGAAGCTTCTCTAGACCAGGCAGATAGCAAGATAGCAAGCCTCTTCTGGTTCAGATCACTTCCATGGGGCTGTGCCAGAAACATGCTCATATTCCCTGTCTTTGCTGATGCTGCCTTTCCACTTACTACCAACCCCCACTCCTTGCCCTGCCCCCATCACTGAAATACTGCCTCAAAACCTCTAGAGATCTGAGAGCGTATATTTGAAAATCACTAGCTTAGATTAATGCTCAACCCAATAAAAGAATTTCTTGTATAGAGTCTTCTTATACACTTATAGTGCTGCACTATATTTTAGGGCAGCTTATTTTGCCATTGGGCAGATCTGTTAGAAAGTATTTCCCAGTAGCAAGCTCAAATCTGCCTCCTTCTTGCCTTCTTCTTTCAGTTCAAGTTCTGCCTCTTGAGGTTGCATGGCATAAGTCTGGCTATCCCTTTTTCATCTGTCAATATCCATCTTAAGTCCTATCTGTTTGTGTTACCTGTCCTAACAACTCCTCCCACAGTGACCTCTGTGTCCTTTGGGTTTCTTAAGTGTTAAGTATACTCATGTGGACCACTCCTTGGCACTTATGCTTTACAGTCTTAGTTATCTTGGGCATTCTTTAAGCCTTCCTAACAAGAACATATTCTCGTTGAAGGCTGGACAGTCGCAGTGTTTTTTTAATGTCTACTTCCACATCCCTTCACTATGTTGCACTGGATAGATAACTAAATACAAGTGTGCACAGGTCCTTCATGAACTGGTCTTAACCACAGTGACTTTCCTTACTTTCTAACACATTTCTTTACAGAAATCCTGCATGCTAATCAAATCCAACTGCCAAACTACATCTTGTATCTTCCTCCTTTGCAAATAACTTTTCTTTCCATCTCAACTTCACCCCCTCTAGGTCATGGAATATTAGCCTAGGGTACACGAACTTCTGAATACTATATATAAAATGTACATTTTTTTGTGGTAGAGAGGGTTTCACACTTTCATATAATCCTCAAAGGGTCCCATGACTCCACAAAAGATTAAAATCCACTGCTGTAACTTTTTTTTGCCTTGTCTGCTTAACCAACTCTTCTCTATTCTTAAAAAGTCAGCTTATGCCCCTGGATCCAGTGAACGTTTCATACGGGGGGAGACTTTTCTAGGCACTGAACTTATATGTATCAATTTCTATACTATGCTGACTGATTTATTATGTAACTTGTGAAAACTTTAAGATTAATATCTTTATTGTGACTTAATTCTTTTGTTATTTGATGTATCATGATTGTAAACTCTTCATAATGGATTCAGTGTCTTTTTGTTATGTGTACTACCTTGTATGAAACAGGCACTCAAAAATAATACTCTGGACACAGATGGTGAATCAATCTTCAAATTAATCAGTGTATAGAAACTGAATTCTAAAGGTTCACATCACGGCTGTGACATTGCTGGAGCCGGGCAAAATGCCACAATTAGCTGCCACCTCACCTCTGCTTTACGAATATTTTCTCTAGCTTCATCTATTTTCTGTTCCAACTCTGTTCGGCCTTGTTCTGAAACTGCAACTCCATGACATTCCAGATCATCTAGAACCTATTAAAGAAAATAGGAAAATGATGATTGCTTTCTATTTTTCTCTTTTTTTTTCTTAAAGTGACTAGAATATCTAGATAATTTTAAAGACTTTAGTGACAAGTGATTCCCTTTTTAACCTTTGTTTTAATTTATTTATTTGATAATTTAAAAACTTCTGAAAACGGAGTTATTTGTAGTGAGGTGGATGGACCTAGAGACTGTTGTACAGAGTGAAGTTAAGTCAGAAAGGAAAAACTAATACCATATGCTAACACATATATATGGAATCTAAAAAAAAAAAAAAGGGTCTGAAGAACCTAGGGACAGGACAGGAATAAAGACACAGACGTAGAGAATGGACTTGACACAGGGAGGGGGAAGGGTAAGCTGGGACAAAGTGAGAGAGTGGCATGGACATATATACACTACCAAATGTAAAATAGATAGCTAGTGGGAAGCAGCTGCATAGCACAGGGAAATCATCAGCTCAGTGCTTTGTGACCACCTAGAGGGGTGGGATAGAGACACAACAGGGAGGAGATATGGGGATATATGTATAGCTGATTCATTTTGTTATACAGTAGAAACTAACACACCATTGTAAAGCAATTACACTCCAATAAAGATGTTAAAAAAAAAAAAAAAAAAACCTCTGAAATAATTATAGACTTACAGGAAGTTGCAAAAGTAGTAGAGTCCCTTCACCCAGCTTCCCCCAAGGGTAACAACTTAACTATAGTACAATGTAAAACCCAGAAAATTGACACTGGCACTATCTATAAACCTCATTTGAATTGCATGTTTTGATATGTATACCTTTAATTTTTAAAAATTACATGAATATAAAGCATTGTTTCTAAATAACAACTAATACAAAATGGCAAAAAGTCTGTTGTATCTTCATACCCCACTATGTGCTCCCCACCCCAAGATAAAGACTGTTCCATCAATTTATTTGTATTTTATCAAGCCATCTCTTATGTATTTCCTTACATGCTTTGTACAGTTTTGTTTGAAAAATAATGAGATCTACCTTCCCTTCAATGTGTCTAAGAAACCTTTTTGTGTTTGCACAAACTGATTGACTTCATTCTCTAATTAATCCACAGATTCAGTAGTTCAACCATACCATACTTTGTTTACTCTTACTTTACTGTTACTTGAGTTTTCAAATTTCTCAATACTATAAACAGTACTGTACAAACAACCTAGTCAATGATTCTTTGAGCACATACGGGAATATTTATGTAAGGTAAAAACACAGAAGTGGAAACTGTACATTTTTATAGACATTGCCAAATTGCTCACAAAAGGCTGTACCTACTCTTCTAGTAGTGTGGAAGAGCACATTTCTCTATATTTCACCAACACTGGATATCGTCAATCTTTGAAATTTTATAAAAATTATCTCATTGTTTCAATTTTAATTTCTCTGTAATAGAATATCATTTCATATGTTGCTGGTCATCTCTATTTCTATTTTTATAAATGGGTAGTTCATATCCTCTATCTATTTTTCTACTTTTTTGTTTTTTTCTTATTTCTTAAATATATTTCCTTCCAGATATTAGTCCTTTTTCTGTTATTTATGTCACAAATATTTCCTCCCATTCTATTCCCTTTCTCTTAACTTTTAAAAGTTCTTTTGTTTTACAGAAATTTTTTATGTAGTCATATTTATCAATCATCTTCCTTTATGGGTTCTGGGTTTTGTGTCTTACTTAAGAAGCCACTGGTAATATGCCAAAAATATTCTATATGTTTTTTAGTTTTTAGTAGTCTTGTGTCTAGCATTTAGCTCTTTAATTCTTTTGAAATTTACCTTGTATATGGCAGAAGGGAGAACTCTAACTGCATATTTTTTCCCAAATACACAGACAATTGCTTTAACGCGATTTACTGAATAAATCCTTTCCCCAAAGATTTGAAATACCATTAACATTTTTTTTTTTTTTTTTTTTCTATTTTTGCGGTACGCAGGCCTCTCATTGTTGTGGCCTCTCTCATTGCGGAGCATAGGCTCTGGACACGCAGGCTCAGCGGCCATGGCTCAGGGGCCCAGCCGCTCCGCAGCATGTGGGATCTTCCTGGACCGGGGCACGAACCCGTGTCCCCTGCATCGGCAGGCAGACTCTCAACCACTGCACCACCAGGGAAGCCCTTGATTTTTGATTTACTTATTTTTTTATAAGTTGTTTTTTAAAAACTAATTTAATATTTTATTTATTTATTTATTTTTGGCTGCATTGGGTCTTCGCTGCTGCAAGCAGGCTTCCTCTAGTTGTGGAGAGTGGGTGCTACTCTTCCTTGCAGTGCACGGGCTTCTCATTGCTGTGGCTTCTCTTGTTGTGGAGCACAGGCTCTAGGCGCATGGGCTTCAGTAGTTGCAGCACATGGGCTCAGCAGTTGTGGCTTGGGGGCTTTAGAGCACAGGGTCCGTAGTTGTGGAGCATGGGCTTAGTTGCTCCACGGCATGTGGGATATTCCCGGACCAGGGCTCAAACCCATATTCTCTGCACTCTCAGGTGGATTCTTAAGCACTGCACCACCAGGGAAGTCCAACATGCTTTTTATTATGAAATATTTCAAATATACTCAAAAGTAAAGAGACTAGTATGATGAACTCCTATATATTGATCACCAAGATTCAATAGTTAACGAGACTTTTCCATATTTGCTTTATTTACCTACTATCCTTTATTTTTCTTGTGCTAAAGCATTTTAAAGCAAATTCCAGACATCCTGTCATTGCATTCCTACATGTTTTAGTGAAAGTCTCTAAAAACAGGAACTTAAAAAAAGTACAACCACAATACTGTTATCAGACCTCACAATAATTCCTTGGTAGGCTTAATATGCTGTTCAGGGCTTCCCTGGTGGTACAGTGGTTAAGAACCCACCTGCCAATGCAGGGGACACAGGTTTGAGCCCTGGTCCAGAAGATCCCACATGCCAAGGAGCAACTAAGACCATGTGCCACAACTACTGAGCCTGGGCTCTAGAGCCTGTGAACCAAAACTACTGAACCCACGTGACGCAACTAGTCAAGGCTGTGCTCCACAATAAGAGAAGCCACTGCAATGAGAAGCCCACATACCACAACGAAGAGTAGCCTATGCTCATGAATGAATGAATGAATGAATAAATAAATAAATAAATAAATAAATAAATATATGTGTGTGTGTGTAAAAAATATGCTGCTCACCATTAAAATTCCCTATCTGCATGAAGATGATTTTTAGGGTGGTTTGTTTGAATCAACAGCTAAAGGTCCATACATACACTGATAATTTTTTTTGATCTATTTGTTAACTCTTGTATGATACTACAGTTTTAATTACTATAATCATTACTGCATCTTTCAGTATGTGTTACGGCACAAATGTTTCATTATTGTTGTTACTGGCTATTCTTGTATATGAAGAAAAATTCAGATACATTTTAGGATCAGACTGTGAAGTTTCTCTAAAAATATTTTTAAAGTTTCATTGGGATTTCATCGAAATGACAAATAAATTTAATTAAAAAACCACATAGGGGCTTCCCTGGTGGCACAGTGGTTGAGAGTCCGCCTGCCGATGCAGGGGACACGGGTTCGTGCCCCGGTCGGGGAAGATCCCACATGCTGCGGAGCGGCGAGGTCCGTGAGCCATGGCCGCTGAGCCTGCGCATCCGGAGCCTGTGCTCCGCAACGGGAGAGGCCATGGCAGTGAGAGGCCCGCGTACCGCAAAAAAACCAACCAACCAAACAAAAAACACATAAAAAAAGTCAGACAGAGAAAGGCAAATACTGTATGTTATCACTTATATGTGGAATCTAAAATATAAAACAAACTAGTGAAAAAAACAAAATGAAACAGACTCACAGATATAAAGAACAAACTAGTGGTTACCAGTGGGGAGAGAGAAGGGAGGAGGGGCAAAATAGGGTAATGGGATTAAGAGGTACAGACATGCATAAAGTCAAAAAGCTACAGGGATGTATTGTACAGCACAGGGAATACATCCAATATTTTATAATATAACAAATGGAGTACAATCTTTAAAAATTGTGAATCACTATGTTGTACATCTGAAACACATAACATTATAAATCAACTATACATCAATAAAAAAGAGAATTTAAAAGTTAAAAAAAATCCATAATATTTGAATCTCTCCAATTACCCATATCTTCTTTGATAAAAAAAAAAGTCTTTCTTCTTATAAGTCATGACACTGGTTGATTTATCAGTATTTTATTGCTGTGGTGAATAATTTTTTTCCAACTGCATTTTGCAATTGATTATTATTTCTAGCTAATATGAAAACTAATGATTTTTGTATGTAGTCTTGTTTCTATTGACTTTACTGAACTCTTACTACATCTGATAGTTTGACAGCTGGGTCGCATATTTGGGGAGGGGTACACAATCACCTCATCTGTAAGTAATGACAGAGGTACCTCTTCCAAATATTTAAACACCTTATCTTTCTTTAATTAAGAGCATTGACAAAGTGGTGATCACAGGTACTGTTTTCTTATTTTATCATTGTGGTAGGTAGAATGGTCTCCAAAGATGTCCACACTCTAATCCCTGGAAATGTGTATATGTAAGACATAATTTACTGATATATTACAGTTATAGACCTTAACACAGATTAACGTCTGGATTATCTGAGCGAGTTCAATCTCATCACATGACCCCTCACAGGCAGAGAACTTTCTCTGGCTGGAGTGAGATGAGAGACAGGCCAAAAGAGAAGTCAGAGAGATTCCAAGCATGACAAGGATGCAATGCACTGCTGCTGACTCTTGATGTAGGAGCCCATGTGCAAGGACCAGAGAGAGTGTCCTCTAGGAGCTAAGAGTAGCCCCTAGCTGTTAAAGTTTAAAGAACTGTTATCAGCCCTACAGTTATAAGGAACTGGATTCTGACAACAACCTGAATGAGCTTGGAAGTGGATTCTCCCCCAGATGCCAGCCCAGTGGACACCTTGATTTTGGTCTTGTTAGAGCTAGAGCAGAAAAACCAGCCAAGCCCACCCAGACTTCTAATGTATAGAAGTATGAGACAATAAATTTCTATTGTTTTAAGCCACTAAGTTTGTGGTAATTTGTTATGGCAGCTATAGAAAACTAACACAAGCATCAGGTATAATGTTTGCTCTAAGTTTCAGGAAGTTATCCTTGTCAGAGTGAAAAAGTCTTAATCCAGCTGCTTGGGAATTTCGTTTTACTTTTTAATCACTAAGGCATACAGAATTTTATTATGTGCTTTATTGGCAACTATGACAATAGTTATGTAATTTTTCATCTTTATTCTATAAATGCATTTTATTATACTGATATATTTTCTAATGTTGAATCGTCCTTGTACCCTAGTCATGTGCTTAAAACACAGCTGGATTTATTTTTATTAAATTTTATTTAGCATTTTTACAAGTTTGTTACATCTTTGTTAAAAATCAGTTGACTATATATGTGTGTGCCTAGTTCTAGACTCTTCACTTTGTTCCATTTATCTATAAGTCTATTCTTACACCAATACAGTAACATCTTGATTACTGTAGTTTTGTCTTGAAACCAAGTAGAGTAAGCCCTCTAACTTTATCCTTATTTTTCAAAATTGCTTTGGCTATACCAGATCATTTGCATTTCCATGTATGTTTTAGAAGCATTTTGTCAATTTCTACAAAAAAACCCTGCTGGGTGTTTGACTTGGATTTTATTCTATATATGGACTAACTTGGAGATAAATGGTAGTTTAAAAATATTGAGACTCCTATTCCACTGGTCTATATGGTCTTATGCCAGTACTACAATGTCTTGAATACTACAGTTTTGTAATAAGTTTTGAAGTTTGGAAGTATAAGTCCTCCAACTTTGTTTTTTTTTCAAGACTGTTTTGGGTATTTGGAGTCCCTTGAGATTCCATATGAATTTTAGGGTAGGTTTTTCTATTTCTGCAATAAATACTGTTGAGATTTTTATAGGGATCGCATTGAATCTGTAGATCATTTGGGGTGGTATGTCATCTTAACACTATCTTCCATTCTGTGAAAGGAGGATGTCTTTCCACTTATTTGTGTCTTTTTAAATTCCTTTCATCAGTGTTTTATAATTTTTAGTGTACAAGTATTTTACGCCTCTTTGGTTAAGTTTATTCCTAAGTATTTTATTCTTTTTGATGGCAGTGTAAATGGAACTGTTTTCTTAATTTCCTTTACTTTTTATTTTATGTTTTTGTTTTAAAATTTGTTTTACTGAAATATAGTTGATTTACAATGTTGTGTTAATCTCCTTTTCTAATTATTCATTGTATAATGTATACTATATGGTGTAGAAATGCAACTGACTTTTGTGAGTTAATTTTGTTTCCTGCAACTTTGCTGAGTTTATTAGTTCTAACAGGTGTGTGTGTGTATGTGTGTGAGTGTGTGTGTATGTGTGTGAAATCTTTAGGATTTTCTATATATAAGATCATGTTGGGACTTCCCTGGTGGTCCAGTGATTAAGACTCCACACTCCCAATGCAGGGGGCCTGGGTTCGATCCCTGGTTGGGGAACTAAGATCCCACAGACTGCAACTAAGGCTGCATGCCGCAACTAGAAAATCCCACGCGCCACAACTAGAGAAGAGTGCATGCTGCAACGAAGACCCAGAGCAGCCTAAATAAATAAATAAATGATCCTCTCATTGGTGAACAGAGATAATTTTACTTCTTCCTTTCCAATTTGGATGCCTTTTATTTCTTTTTCTTGCCTAACTGCTGTGGCTAAAACTTCTAGTGCTATATTGAATAGAAGTAGTGAAAGGGGGCATCCTTGTCTTATTCCTGATCTTAGAGGAAAAGCTTTCAGTCTCTCATCATTGAGTATTACTGTTTTTTAACAAACTGAATATATGCTTCTTTGTGTTTTACCTACCTAGGATTTGTTGGACTCCTTGGATTTGTGGGTTTACAGTTTTTATTAAGTTAGGACAATTTTCAGCTACAATTTTTTTCAAATATTTTTCTCTTTCATTTTATCGCTTAAACTATACCTTACTAGATTAAAGCCCATCAGAGGTCACACTATAAAGAACTAGAAAAGTCAATGAAATCTGTCTGTCTCTACCTCCTAGCAGAAACACTCAACATGCCTTGACAACAGACAGAGGAAACAGATTTATTTTTAACATCTGAACATTTACTTTCAAATAGAGTCAGACATTCTAGTAGAAAAAAACCTCTTTGTGTGCTTCATATTTTGAAGTATAAAGTTGCAGTAATTAATTGTTTTTTTTTTTTTTTTGCAGTACACGGGCCTCTCACTGTTGTGGCCTCTCCCATTGCGGAGCACAGGCTCCGGAGGCACAGGCTCAGCGGCCATGGTTCACGGGCCTAGCCGCTCCGTGGCATGTGGGATCTTCCCAGACCGGGGCATGAACCTGTGTCCCCTGCATCGGCAGGCGGACTCTCAACCACTGTGCCACCAGGGAAGCCCTGCAGTAATTAATCTTATCACTGTTTATTAGATGTGTGGTAGACAGATAACTTGTCTTTCTAGTTCACAAATGTTTTGATTGAGATAAACTATATTAGAGGAACTGTACTCAAAAGCCTTACCTGTCCTTGAATCTGATTTAGATGACAAGATTCTAGATTTCAAGCTGGAGTCTGATGCTGAGCTTTGGGGAATTTCGGGTGAAGAGGAGAGTTATATTTTGCATGCAAGAGGCATGTGAACTGTTATGGCCAGAAGTCAGGCTGTGGCAGATTGTGTTTTTCGAAAAATAGCTACTACAATATTTCCCATTCTACATGTTCTTCTAGAACCTTGCAATTTCCCCACCAAGAAGTACTGATATTTTATGACCTCTCTCCTTGAATCTGGACAGGGCTTTGTGACTGCCTCAATTAATAAAAACATGGGGCTTCCCTGGTGGCGCAGTGGTTGAGAATCCGCCTGCAGATGCAGGGGCCCGGTCCGGGAAGATCCCACATGCCACGGAGCGGCTGGGCCCGTGAGCCATGGCCACTGGGCCTGTGCGTCCGGAGCCTGTGCTCCGCAACGGGAGAGGCCACAGCAGTGAGAGGCCCGCGTACCACCAAAAAAAATTAAAAAATAAAAATAAAAAAAATAAAAACATGACACAATTAAAATCTTGTTATTTCTGAGACTAGATCAGAAAAGATGATATAGCTCCTACTTGGCTCACTCTTGGGGTTCACACCTTTGCAGCCCTGTGCTACCAGCTACCATGTAAGAAGTACAGCTAATCTGAAGCCACTATGTTGGAGAAACTGTATGGAGAGACCACAAAGAGACAGAGATGCATGAGGTGCTCTAATTATTCCAGTTCCCAGCTGTTCAAGTCTTCCTGGTCCAAACACCAGATATTTCAGTGGGGAAGCCTGTGAGATAACTCTAGCACCAGCCACTATCTGATTATAATTACGTGACAGACCCCCACCCCCACCCCCTAAATGAGAACTGCCAAGCTGACCCCATCCAATCCCCAGAGTAGTAAGAAACAATTTAAAAGATTCTCTTTTTGTGGCATTAAATTTGAGGTGGTTTGTTATGCAGCATTAGATAAGTGGAACACTGAATTCGAGATGCCTGAGAAAAGATGTGACAGTGAAAAGAAGATGTCAAAGCAGGCTAGAGGATATATGTATACACAGAAGAAAGGCCCAGTGTTGGAGATGGTAATTTATTATTTGTTGGTAAGTGAAACCACGGCAGTAGTAAAGACTGCCTATAATGAGAATAAAGAATAAGAAAAGAAGATAGCCTAGTATGGAAGCGTAAGGAATTTAAAATGTAAATGTAAGATGAAGAAAGAAGAACCTTTAAAAGAATCTAGGAATGTTAGAGAGGAAAAGGAAAACCATGACAGTGTTTAAGTCATGAATGACTAGAGGAGAATATTTCAAGACAAAGGGAACTGTCAATTGTGATACAACTGCCAACAGGTTAAGTAAGATAAGAAATTAAAGTGGCCATTTTGGATTTAGTAACAGAGACATCATTGGTAATTTTGGCATGTGCAGTCTCTATGAATTGGTGCAGGGAAAGAGAAGAAGGGAAAGCTCAAATGTAATGGGCTAAAAAATAAGCGGGAGGTTAGGAAATACAGCTACTAAACACAGACAATTCTCTTAAGAAGCTGGATATGAAGGTAAAGAAAAAGAAAAATAAAGTTATAAATAAGTGGAAAATAGAAAAAAATTTACTATATCTAAAATAATTTCTTTGTACTTAAAATTTCATCTTTCTTTTTTTAAGATTTATTTATTATTTAGTTATTTATTTAATTTATTTTTGGCTGCGTTGGGTCTTAGTTGTGGCACATGGAATCTTTGTTGAGGCGTGCAGGATCTTTCATTGCGGCATGCAGCCTTCTCTCTAGTTGTGGTGTGTGGGTTTTCTCTTCTCTAGTTGTGGTGCACAGGCTCCAGGGCACAAGGGCCCTGTAGTTGTGGTGTGCGGGTACCAGAGCTCACGGGCTCTGTAGTTTGAGGCATGCAGGCTCTCTAGTTGAGGCGTGCAAGCTCAGTAGTTGTGGTGCGTGGACTTAGTTGCCTCACGGAATGTGGGATCTTAGTTCCCTGACCAGGGATTGAACGTGCGTCCCCTGCATTGTTAAGGAGGATTCTTTACCACTGGACCACCAGAGAAGTCCCTAAAGTGTAGTCTTGAAGATACATTTTCATGGAATCTACAAATGCATCTTCAGAAAGTCTGTCTTGGAGATGAAAAGCCTAATTCAACATATGCACATCTCTTCCACTGCCCAAAAGATTATAATACACTATCACTAGTCTTCCTTAGGCAATTCTATGGTAAACAGATAAATTACTGTGTTGCTGCTAGAGGGCTTAAGGAATTTTCAAGTTTAGTAGATAGCTGAGAACATACTTCTGAGTGCTGAGAAATTATAGAAAAAACATCTATCGGATATTTTCCACATCAATAAAATTCAACTCCTTAAACTGGTTTGTTTTTTTTTTTTTACCGGTACACAGGCCTCCCACCGTTGTGGCCTCTCCCGTTGAGGAGCATAGGCTCCAGACGCGCAGGCTCAGTGGCCATGGCTCATGGGCCCGGCCGCTCCGCGGCATGTGGGATCTTCCCAGACTGGGGCACGAACCCGTGTCCCCTGCGTCGGCAGGCGACTCTCAACCACTGCACCACCAGGGAAGCCCCCCTTAAACTGGTTTGGCATTTGGCTTAATGCTAGATGTAACCTAAGATTCTCTATCACACTTACCCGTTGTTGGTGAACAATATTTTTGTGCTCCCGTGCCACACGTGTGGCCCATTTCCGAGCCTCTTTGTTTAAACTGTGTTCCTCTGTGGTCCCAGTTTCTGATTCTAACTGTCGGCTCTACAACACAAGAGAGAACAGAGAGAAAAGTACTGTTATCCTTATTGAAATCACTACCATTTTGTAGGTAGACCAGAGGGCCTTCACTTTATCAGCACTCAAAACAGGAGGCATGCTCCACTACTGTGGCAAGCAATGTCTCATGTCACAGAAGATTAGCAGAAGACAAAGAGGATGGTATGAAAACCGTAAATGACCACAGATTTTTGTCTTACATTGCTGAACATCAAAGCTTCATCTCTAACTGTAGCATGATCCATTTTGAGTATAAAGCAAGCTAGCTAAGCTAAGCAAAGAAGAAAAAGTATTTATGCCAACCTACTATGACACTAAGATAGTTGCACAGACAAAATGGAAACAACTCAACAGTTTCAATGGGATTAAAGAATCATTGCATAGAAGTGAAAAGAGAAAAATAAAACAATACAATAACAGCGACACAACCTATCCATCCTCAAAAATATTGGATTTAATTTAGTTATACTTACCACCAAACCTCAAACTAGCTTTTGTCATTCTTCTGGGCCTTAATGTCATCTCAAAGATAGGGGTGCTAGATCAAATGATTACTAAGGGTTTCTCCTTGCCCTAAAATGCTATAATCATATTTACAAAGAACAAACTGCAAAATCTAACTAAACAAGAGTAATAGTTAACCACTATTATGCAAGGTACTGTGCAAAGTGCTTCACATAACTTTTCTAACAATCTTATGAGATGGGTCACACAGCCATTTTATAGAAAAGGAAATCAAGGCTCAGAGATGTTAGATAAAATTTCCAATGTGCGCCAGATATTCAATGTTACAACTTCCGATTCCAGAATTAGAGCTCTTAACCACTAAACTATTTTAACTTTCTCTAAAGTCTTAAGAACCCATGAAAAAAGTCTTTACTAAAATAACTAGGAAAGAAAATAATTTTTTAAAATATGAATTATCCAAAGATGATTTTAATACAAAAAGCAAAATTTTAGAGTGGAAAGATCTTTAAAAACTGACTTTTGTGGGACTTCCCTGGTGGTCCAGTGGTTAAGAATCTGCCTTCCAATGCAGGGGATGCAGGTTCGATCCCTGGTCGGGGAACTAGGATCCCACATGCTGCAGAGCAACTAAGCCTGTGTGCTGCAAGGAAAGATCCTGCGTGCCCTGCGTGTGCAACGCAGCCAAAAGTAAATAAATAAATAAATAAATATTAAAAAAGAAAAAAAAAAACCCAGACTGACTTTTGCAAGGTCACATAGCTCAAAATTGATAAACAGGATTTGATAAATTGGATTAAAAATTTAAAATTTTTGTTGGGGGAACTGTAGCAAGGTTGAAAAACTTTTACTCTATGCAGACATTTCAGCTAAAGCTAGATTATATAATGATAAATGAATTGAAACATATCCAAATCTAACCTACTTTACATTTTATACTGATTCATTCTTTGGGCTATTAGGGAACCAACTCTCTTATTATATTTATTTTGCAAAAGGATCTAGGTATTTACATTTATATCTGTCCTCTGAAGCCAGGGTTTAAAAAGTTAAACCCTAGATGAAGATGCAAATGTAATCTATAGGATGTATGGTAGAAAGGTATACTCTGAAGAGCCCAGGTACAGGTTTTTAAGCCAGATAAACCCAGTTTTAATCTTCTCTATGCCATTTATTAGCTTCATGATCTTGGGCTGTTAGTTAATCTGTGTCTTAGTTACAGCCGAAAATTGGTGAAAATGCCACCTATCTCATAGGGGTTATTTAGGGCAAAACGAGGTCATATTTTAAACATTCTCTTATGGTATATACATAAGCAGCCAATCGATGGTAACTGCTAATGTTAAAGACCCAACAGAAAATTACTTGAAACAAAAAATTTTGTCATACTGTTAATAAAAAAGTCCAAATAATTCCCAGGTTCTTGATAGCCCAAATAATGAACCAAAAACAAGACCAAAGATATAATGAAAGGATCTCAAAGAGAATGAACTTATAGAGCAGAGAGTAGATGAGATAGGAGGCAACTGATAGATTTAATTCTTATTACTGAGGTACATTTTAGGAACTGGTAAATGGGTCTAAAACTGTGTGTTGGCTGCATGGCCAACGTGCCCATACAGAATCTGTACCTTTTTACTGAGTATTATCTGTGCTTAAAAGCTGGAGAAATAAAGATAGGGCTTTTTTCTCATTCCCTATGGGTTTACTATTACTCAGGAGTGCTCAATGATCAGAACAGATCACAATTACCACTGATTGGGAGAGGTGACTTTGGGACTCTCTGGGCAGGGAATAATAACATGTAACTAAAATTCAAGTAAATTGATCTTATTCATGAATTCTGAAATCAAGCCATGAAAAAACATGGCTACCTATAATACAGTTCTAGACAAGTGAGAATTCCATACAAGGCAAACACAGCCCAGGGTACTAAACAATACATAGAGAAATGTTCTAATGCCACTCTGGAGATCAAAGATGAATATAAAGCTGAATCTAGTAAAGATAATTACCTTTTAAAATGGTGGTATCAGTAGTGGTTGATTCCAGCAAAGGAATGCTAGTGACTGCTTCTTTTTAAAATGCTGGCTAATTTAATCATACTTTTAACACTTTTCCTTTACCTCTTAAAAGTATAGTTAAAATACATGAAGGGAATAGAAACATATAGGCTATTAAGCACAATAATTTAAAGAACATTGTTATTTTCCTGAAGCAGAACATGAGACTTTAACAATTAAATATCAAACAGCACTGTAGCCTAGCTCTGGAAAAGTGCACTTATTTAACTTGATTATTTTTAAAGAAGCATATATTATAACATAACAATTCTCAGAGTAACAGTAGCACAAAAATAATTCAAATAATTACAAACTGAAGAGAAATGCTATAAAAGGAATTTCCTATTGACTTTTAAATATAGATTAGGTAGTTTTTTATTAGTCTGTCACTTTGGGTTATTTGATAAGTTAGGTCAACTAAATGTGATTCTTGAAAACTTTGAAAACATCATATTTCAAAAATCATACAAACTTTAATACAAAATTTCAGAAACAGATAGGTCTTTTCCTGGAAAATAAATGTCAATCCAAACACAAGCCTATGCTTTTGAGTACTGTTCCCTCTGGCTGGAATAACTCCCCTATATTTTTTTGTCCACAGACAAATTCCTAGTTATTCTTCAAATCTCAGTCCAAGTCCTTGTTCTCTGTGAAATCTTCCCTGACTTTCCCAGATAGTCTCAGTGGCTCCTTCACTTTAGACATATCTCCATTATATTAATTTATTAATTTGTTAGACATCTACTGAGTGGCTACTGTCAGGCCAACATCACATTATACTGTGACTGCTGCATGTATGTTTCCTATTTGTCTTTAGGCAATCAGAGGCCTTGAAAGGATACATTTCCTGGCATCTAGCACCATGCCTAATAGTACACAGAATGCCCTCAGTAAAGGCTGGAAAACATATAACCTAAAGTGAGGGGCAGGCCACCAGATTATTAGAATGGTGCCTTCAGAGGGACAAGAGAATAAACATACTGAATTAGAATCAGTTTCTAACGGATGAAGGAAAGTATTTTGTGTAGGGAAGAACAGAAAGAACAGAGGATAAAGGGGACTAATTTACTGAGTACCATGCATTTTAATACAGGTTCTCAAAGCTCACTTGAGGATTGAGATCCCTCTCCCACTCGTAAAATAAAAGGTCTCTTTCTTCATGTTTAAATTCTCACCACAAAATCCACTCAAAATGGATGACTAAGGAAGGAATTTTTTTGAATCTTCCAATTAAGGAATTTTTATACATTTTATTTTATGAAATTTATTTGTTCTTTAAAAAGCAGCCATTAGGGAGTCACCAGCCCTGTGTGCTCTGCAGAGGGAAAGCCCGCAGCCTCCGCCAGGTAAACTGGGAAGCAGACTCTTGAGTTCACAGCTGGCCTGTGGTTTTTGCATCTCATCAAGGAGCTCCTCCTTGTACAGCCGTGTGGATGACAGGCTCTTGGTGCTCCAGGCAGGCATCAGGGCTTTGCCTCTGAGGTGGGAGAGCCAAGTTCAGGACACTGGTCCACAAGAGACCTCCCAGCTCCACGTAATATCAAATGGTGAAAATCTCCCAGAGATATCCATCTCAATGCCAAGACCCAGCTCCACTCGACGACCAGCAAGCTACAGTGCTGGACACCCTATGCCAAACAACTAGCAAGACAGGAACACAACCCCATCCACTAGCAGAGAGGCTGCCTAAAATCATAATAAGGCCACAGACACCCCCAAACACACCATAAGACGTGTACCTGCCCACCAGAAAGACAAGATCCAGCCTCATCCACCAGAACACAGGCACAAGTCCCCTCCACCAGGAAGCCTACATAACCCACTGAACCAACCTTAGCCACTGGGGATAGACACCAAAAACAACGGAAACTACGAACTTGCAGCCTGCGAAAAGGAGACCCCAAACACAGTAAGTTAAGCAAAATGAGAAGACAGAGAAACACACAGCAGATGAAGGAGCAAGATAAAAACACACCAGACCTAATGAAGAGGAAATAGGCGGTCTACCTAAAAAAGAATTCAGAATAGTGATAGTAAAGAGGATCCAAAATCTTGGAAATCGAATGGAGAAAATAGAAGAAACGTTTAACAAGGACCTAGAAGAACTAAAGAGCAATCAAACAGTGATGAACAACACAATAAATGAAATTAAAAATTCTCTAGAAGGGATCAATAGCAGAATAACTAAGGCAGAAGAACCGATAAGTGACCTGGAAGATAAAATAGTGGAAATAACTACTGTAGAGCAGAATAAAGAAAAAAGAATGAAAAGAACTGAGGACAGTCTCAGAGACCTCTGGGACAACATTAAATGCACCAACATTCGAATTATAGGGGTCCCAGAAGAAGAAGAGAAAAAGAAAGGGACTGAGAAAATATTTGAAGAGATTATAGTTGAAAACTTCCCTAATATGGGAAAGGAAATAGTCAATCGAGTCCAGGAAGCACAGAGAGTCCCATACAGGATAAATCCAAGGAGAAACACGCCAAGTCACATATTAATCAAACTATCAGAAATTAAATACAAAGAAAACATATTAAAAGCAGCAAGGGAAAAACAACAAATAACACACAAGGGAATCCCCATAAGGTTAACAGCTGATCTTTCAGCAGAAACTCTACAAGCCAGAAGGGAGTGGCAGGACATATTGAAAGTGATGAAGGAGAAAAACCTACAACCAAGATTACTCTACCCAGCAAGGATCTCATTCAGATTTGATGGAGAAATTAAAACCTTTACAGACAAGCAAAAGCTAAAGGAATTCAGCACCACCAAACCACCTTTACAACAAATGCTAAAGGAACTTCTCTAGGCAGAAAACACAAGAGAAGGAAAAGACCTACAATAATAAACCCAAAACAATTAAGAAAACAGTAATAGGAACATACATTTCGATAACTACCTTAAATGTAAATGCATTAAATGCTCCAACCAAAAGACATAGACTGGCTGAATTGATACAAAAGCAAGACTTGTATATATGCTGTCTACAAGAGTCCCACTTCAGACCTAGGGACACATACACACTGAAAGTGAGGGGATGGAAAAAGATATTCCATGCAAATGGAAATCAAAAGAAAGCTAGAGTAGCAATTCTCGTATCAGACAAAATAGACTTTAAAACAAAGACTATTACCAGAGACAAAGAAGGACATTACATAATGATCAAGGGATCAATCCAAGAAGAAGATATAACAATTGTAAATATTTATGCACCCAACATAGGAGCACTTCAATACATAAGGCAAATACTAACAGCCACTTCAAAAGGGGAAATAGACAGTAATACAATCATATTAGGGGAATTTAACACCCCACTTTAACCAATGGACAGGTCATCGAAAATGAAAATAAATAAGGAAACACACACACACACACAAAAAAAGGAAACACAAGCTTTAAATGATACATTAAACAAGATGGACTTAATTGATATTTATAGGACATTCCATTCAAAAACAACAGAATACACATTCATCTCAAGTGCTCATGGAACATTCTCCAGGATAGATGATATCTTGGGCCACAAATCAAGCCTTGGTAAATTTAAGAAAATTGACATTGTATCAAGTATCTTTTCTGACTGCAATGCTATGAGACTAGATATCAATTACAGGAAAAGATCTGTAAAAAATACAAACACATGGAGGCTAAACAATACACTACTTAATAACGAAGTGATCACTGAAGAAATCAAAGAGGAAATCAAAAAATACCTAGAAACAAATGACAATGGAGACACGACGACCCAAAACCTATGGGATGCAGCAAAAGCAGTTCTAAGAGGGAATTTTATAGCAATACAATCCTACCTTAAGAAACAGGAAACATCTCAAATAAACAACCTAACCTTGCACCTAAAGCAATTAGAGAAAGAAGAACAAAAAAAACCCCCAAATTTAGCAGAAGGAAAGAAATCATAAAGATCAGATCAGAAATAAATGAAAAAGAAATGAAGGAAACGATAGCGAAGATCAATAAAACTAAAAGTTCAATAAAACTAAAGATAAACTAAAAGTTTATATTCTTTGAGAAGATAAACAAAATTGATAAACCATTAGCCAGACTCATCAAGAAAAAAAGGGAGAAGACTCAAATCAATACAATTAGAAATGAAAAAGGAGAAGTAAAAATGGACACTGCAGAAATACAAAAGATTATGAGAGATTACTACAAGCAACTCTATGCCAATAAAATGGACAACCTGGAAGAAATGGACAAATTCTTAGAAATGCACAACCTTCAGAGACTGAATCAGGTAGAAATAGAAAATATGAACAGACCAGTCACAAGTAATGAAATTGAAACTGTGATTAAAAATCTTCCAACAAACAATAGCCCAGGACCAGATGGCTTCACAGGTGAATTCTATCAAACATTCAGAGAAGAGCTAACACCTATCCTTCTCCAACTCTTCCAAAAGATAGCAGAGGGAGGAACACTCCCAAAGTCATTCTACAAGGCCACCATCACCCTGATACCAAAACCTGACAAAGATGTCACAAACAAAGAAAACTACAGGCCGATATCACTGATGAACATAGATGCAAAAATCCTCAACAAAATACTAGCCAAAAGAATCCAACAGCACATTAAAAGGATCATACACCATGATCAAGTGGAGTTTATCCCAGGAATGCAAGGATTCTTCAATATATGCAAATCAATCAATGTGATACAGCATAATAACAAACTGAAGGAGAAAAATCATATGATCAACTCAATAGGTGCAGAGAAAGCTTTCGACAAAATTCAACACCCATTTACGATAAAAACCCTCCGGAAAGTAGGCATAGAGGGAACTTTCTTCAACATAATAAAGGCCATATATGACAAACCCACAGCCAACAATCATCCTCAATGGTGAAAAACTGAAACCATTTCCTCTAAGATCAGGAACAAGACAAGTTTGCCCACTCTCACCACTATTATTCAACATAGTTTTGGAAGTTTTAGCCACAGCAATCAGAGAAAAAAAAGAAATAAAAGGAAACCAAATCGGAAAAGAAGAAGTAAAGCTGTCACTGTTTGCAGATGACATGATACTATACAGAGAATCCTAAAGATGCTACCAGAAAACTACTAGAGCTAATCAATGAATTTGGTAAAGTAGCAGGATACAAAATTAATGCACAGAAATCTCTTGCATTCCTATACACTAATGATGAAAAATCTGAAAGTGAAATTTAGAAAACACTCCCATTTACCACTGCAACAAAAAGAATAAAATATCTAGGAATAAACCTACTTAAGGAGACAAAAGACCTGTATGCAGAAAATTATAAGACACTGATGAAAGAAATTAAAGATGATACAAATAGATGGAGAGATATACCATGTTCTTAGATTGGAATAATCAACATTGTGAAAATGACTCTACTACCGAAAGCAATCTACAGATTCAAAGCAATCCCTATCAAACTACCCCTAGCATTTTTCACAGAACTAGGACAAAAAATTCCACAATTTGTATGGAAACACAAAAGACCCCAAATAGCCAAAGCAATCTTGAGTAAGAAAAATGGAGATGGAGGAATCAGGCTCCCGGACTTCAGACTATACTACAAAGCTATAGTAATCAAGAAAGTTTGGTACTGGCACAAAAACAGAAATATAGATCAATGGAACAGGATAGAAAGTCCAGAGATAAATCCACACACATATCGTCACTTATCTTTGATAAAGGAGGCAAGAATATACAGTGGAGAAAAACCAGCCTCTTCAATAAGTGGTCCTGGAAAACTGGACAGCTACATGTAAAAGAATGAAATTAGAACACTCCATAACCCTATACACAAAAATAAACTCAAAATGGATTAAAGACCTAAATGTAAGGCCAGACACTATCAAACTCAGAGGAAAACACAGGCAGAACAGTATATGACAGAAATCACAGCAAAATCCTTTTTGACCCACCTCCTAGAGAAATGGAAATAAAAACAAAAATAAACAAATGGGACCTAACGAAACTTAAAAGCTTTTGCACAGCAAAGGATACCATAAACAAGACGAAAAGACAACCCTCATAATGGGAGAAAATATTTGCAAATGAAGCAACTGACAAACGATTAATCTCCAAAATTTACAAGCAGCTCATGCAGCTCAATAACAAAAAAACAAACAACCCAATCCAAAAATGGGCAGAAGACCTAAATACACATCTCTCCAAAGAAGATATACAGATTGCCAACAAACACATGAAAGAATGCTCAACATCATTAATCATTAGAGAAATGGAAATCAAAACTACAATAACATATCATCTCACACTGGTCAGAATGGCCATCATCAAAAAAACTACAAACAATAAATGCTGGAGAGGATGTGGAGAAGAGGGAACCCTCTTGCACTGTTGGTGGGAATGTAAATTGATACAGCCACTATGGAGAACAGTATGGAGGTTCCTTAAAAAACTAAAAATAGAACTACCATACGACCCAGCAATCCCACTACTGGGCATATACCCTGAGAAAACCATACTTCAAAAAGAGTCATGTACCACAATGTTCATTGCAGCTCTATTTACAATAGTCAGGACGTGGAAGCAACCTAAGTGTCCATCGACAGATGAATAGATAAAGAAGATGTGGCACATATATACAACGGAATATTACTCATCCATAAAAAGAAACGAAATTGAGTTATTTGTAGTGAGGTGGATGGACCCAGAGTCTCTCATACAGAGTGAAGTAAGTCAGAAAGAGAAAAACAAATACCATATGCTAACACATATATATGGAATCTAAAGAAAAAAAAAAGGTCATGAAGAACTTAGGGGCAAGATAGGAATAAAGACACAGACCTACTAAAGAATGGAGTTGAGGATACGAGGAGGAGGAAGGGTAAGCTGGGAGGAAGTGAGAGAGTTGCATGGACATATATACACTACCAAACGTAAAACAGATAGTTAGTGGGAATAGCCGCATAGCACAAGGAGATCAGCTCGGTGCTTTGTGACCACCTAGAGGGGTGGAATAGGGGTGGTGGCAGGGAGGGAGACGCAAGAGGGAAGAGATATCAGGACATATGTATATGTATAACTGATTCACTTGTTAAAAAGCAGAAACTAACACACCATTGTAAAGCAATTATATTCCAATAAAGATGTTTAAAAAAAAGTAGCCATTAAAAATGAAGTACATTTACTCCTCAAATACATTTACATTGTACATATATAATATTTACTTCCCAAAGCAACCTAGCTGTGTCATCCTGGCTAATGTACTTAACTTCCTCTCTGGGCCTCAGCTTTCTCAACTGAAAATCAAGACATCTGAAGATGAGATGAAATCTCAGATCCTTACTAGTGCTGAAATGAATTTTAAGATAAGAAACAGGGGCTTCCCTGGTGGCGCAGTGGTTGAGAGTCCGCCTGCCGATGCAGGGGCACGGGTTCATGCCCCGGTCTGGGAAGATCCCACATGCCGCGGACTGGCTAGGCCCGTGAGCCATGGCCGCTGAGCTTGCGCGTCCAGAGCCTGTGCTCCGCAACGGGAGACGCCACAACAGTGAGAGGCCCGCGTACCACAAAAAAAAAAAAAAAAAAAACAAACAGGTTCATGCATTGGCTTTAAGCAGAGAGAACAGTGTGTTTCTCTGGATAAGAGACCCAGAAATTTTGCTATTATACTGCTACTGCCCTGAGCTCCAAATTTCTTTTTAGCATTATCTGAGAGCCTCGCCTAACTCAAGAACAGAAAGCCTCTGTAAAAATGATAAAAATATTCTTAAAACATATTTTTAATTTACTTGGAATTTTTAATTCATGACATAATTTTAGGAGGTACTGGAGATGAAAAACATAAAGACAAACCACTTGATGGGAGGTCAGGATGTCAAATTTCTGAGATGGTTAGGGAGTATGGATAATGCAAATATTAGATACCTATAATATACTACTGAATGAGAAAAAAAAGTTTAAATTCAAGTCTATTTTAAATCTACTTATATAAAGTTGTGTATCCGCATCTATGTAAGTAGGTACCTGCAGAGAGATGTTCAGAAGGATATTGACCAAAATATTACCAGTGGTTACCTCTGAACAGTGAGGGTTTAGGTGAAAACTTTTTTTATGCTTTTTTATAATTAGAAAACTATAAAGCTATGTTAATTTTAAAAAGGGGTATCATTTATTGACTATTTAAGCTCTGTGCTAACTGCTTTACATACATTTAGTTCTCAAAACAATACTAATAGGGACTATTCTCAATTTATAGGTATGGAAATCTAGGCTCAAAAAAGGTATGTGCCTTTCTGAAGCCACTTAGCCAGTAAGTGCTGGATCTAGAGCTTGTATTGAGACCTCTCGAGATTCCTTGCTATTTTTATATGACCATACTGTCTCATTAATTATTCTTTTTATCTAATGCCAATATTGATAACATAGATAGAGACAGTAATATTGAAAAAGACATTGCTAAAATACAAATTTCTTTTCAATGAAATTTTGTCTAGGCTTTTACTTAAATGTTATGACATCTTTTGATTTAGGGACTTCCCTGGCAGTTCAGTGGTTAGGACTCCACACTTCCACTGCAGGGGGCATGGGTTCCATCCCTGATCAGGTGGGTGGAGAGCTAAGATGCTGAAAGCCATATGGTGCAGCCAAAAAAAAAAGGAAAAGACATTTTTTGATTTAATTTCGTTTTTAGAAAAACAAAAGTCAAAATCTTTCAAGAGTTTAGGAAGGCTTTCAGAGCCTAGTAAGGTTGTTTTTAAAAATTACCTATCTTGGACTTCCCTGGTGGCTCAGTGGTTAAGAACCCGCCTGCCAGTGCAGGGGACACGGGTTCGAGCCCTGGTCCGGGAAGATTCCACATGCCGCGGTGCAACTAAGTTCATGAGCCACAACTGCTGAGCCCGCGTGCCAAAAAAGAAAAAAAAAAAAAAAAAAAAAAATTACCTATCTTTTTAGAAAGTAATATTAAAATACAGTCTTTTCAAAATTTACAGTTATTAAATAACTTTACAGAACTACAGAGTGTTTTGTTTTGTTTTTTTTTTTGGCTGCGCAGTTTGTGAGATCTTAATTCCCTGACCAGGGACTGAACCCAGGCCCTTGGCAGTTAAAGTGAGGAGTCCTAACCACTGGACCATCAGGGAATTCTCCATCATTCCAATATATTCTTGATATATTAGTCTTTAAGTCATCTTAACTGTTTTGTCCTTAGACAAAGATATTATTTCAGTTCATTTTAAGGTTAGCATAAGGGTATAGAAGGTTCAGACAGATATCTGAGCCTGCACGCAGAAGGACAAAGTGAGTAGGGATAGAAAAGCTGATTTTCACACAAGAAACATAGTCATTATTTTTCAAGTCTGTAACCAAAATATAGCCATTTGAAAGAGAGAAAAAGAGATGGTCATGTATGATGAATGAAAACCAATAACAGAGTAAAATACTAGCATTCCAACCCATTTTCAAGAAAGATAATGTTAGGGTTGTCATGCTAATATCGTATGCCAGGAACAATCTTATTAACCCTCATTCAAGGGATGTGCACTACTTGTTTACTGGTAGATAAGAGATGTATTGTGTTAAATATCTGATCCAACTTATTCTTTATGAAATTTAATACTATGCTGTTAATTATTTTAAGAAAGTTAATTATTATTTGTTCTCAGAGGACCTCTTCAAGTAAAAAGCATCTGGATCTTTGTAGGCTATTATATTCTTAGCACTCATGTTTATACAAGTTCACAGTCCTGTAATTTTTTTTTTTTTTGCGGTATGCGGGCCTCTCACTGTTGTGGCCTCTCCCGTTGTGGAGCACAGGCTCCGGACGCGCAGGCCCAGCGGCCATGGCTCACGGGCTTAGTTGTTCCGCGGCATGTGGGATCTTCCCGGACCAGGGCACGAACCCGTGTCTCCTGCATCGGCAGGCGGACTCTCAACCACTGCGCCACCAGGGAAGCCCACAGTCCTGTAATTTTGAAATCCAAACCGCTCTGAAAATCGTTAAGCTTTTTTTCTTTTTCTTTTTGGTAAGTTTGGAGCTAAAATTTGACTTGAACTAAAGAGAGGTTATTTATAGCTTTTATTTATTTCATTTGATGTGAATATTCAAATGTTTTATTGCAAAAATGCTGTGTTTGATCACTGAGTACTTCCACACACCCTGCTCAGGGTGTTACACAGTATATGACAGATGGATTACCTTTCTAAAACCTGAAAGATTCCGAATTTTGAGACACACTGACTGAAAGCTTTTGATAGGAGATTGTGGATCTTTTTTTTTTTTTTTTTTTTTTTTCCACACTCTACCACTGGACCACCAGGGAAGTCTGAGACCGTGGATCTTTAAGTCACATATTTTGTGGAGAGAAGTGTAGCAGTGTTCCTTATGAGACATAATTTAACTTATTCTGATTTAAGTATGCTTGGATAGCAGCACTTTCACTTAGAAGAGAAGTGGCAACTCATCCAGATAACTGGGTTGAGTGTGCCTTGTCTCTCAGGGGAGTAAACTGGAAGACAATTAATGTTGCTTGAGCTTTTGAACATTTCTGGAAAACCTCGGACAACTGAGGAAGAGGATATACAATTACAGTAAGGCTGGGCTGAGGAACTAATGAAAACTCTGAAAAAGGCATACTCTTCTCTTGTCTTGGCTTAGAATACCAAAGGTAAATCTGAAAGAAGAAAATGTCCCTGACATGAAAACAAAAGACTACAAAAAAACCTTGTGTCTGATACTCTCTAGACGTATGTAGAGGCATGACTGGCTGGAACAGGCTCAAGAGGAGTATACCTTTAGTTTGGTAGCTCTAACAGAGACTTTGCTTTAAGAGCTATAATTACAAGGTATATTAAAAAAAAAAAAAAGTGAACTTCCAGGCTCCTTGCATGTCTGTACATTACCAAGGCATCTATGGAAAGCTCTGGATTCCTCTCAATGGCTAGAAAAGGCACCAGGCTGGGAGAAAGATCTATTATATACATGGTAAGTTTTCTGTGAAAAGTAAGTCCTTTTTGAGAGGCTGAAGAACTTAGGACAGACCCCTTTGAACTCTTGACTGTAGGTACTGCTTATTCTAGAAAGTGACACATGTTTATAATCAGGGTCTTTCATTTTTGGATACTGTTGCCAGTATATGTACAGGATGATGGTACCTATTTACCCATCAGGAGGATTTTTTGTAAATTTTCTATCACAATGCTTTCATGATCATGAGCCAATGCTATATGCAATATAAGATTCTCATCAACAGAAAGAGCCACTTGTAACAATGAGAATTTTCAGGTAGATTCTCTGCATGATATATTGACTCCATATAGTCTTTTATAGACAAGGGCATTTTTGCTAAATACTTATTTTTAAATAGATGCATAAAATGCCCCACGTAAGTGAAACGTTAATGTGCAAAATACTAATTACAGCAAGTGGTCTTCTTAATATAACTGTTAATCTATAGAAGGCAGAATTAAACATCAGAACTAGCAGTTCAAATAACAGGAAAAGATCATATGTTGGAAATTTAATGTCAGCTCTTTTCTTTTATCATTATCTGTGAAGATCTTATTATTTGCAGTTCAGAGAAGGTAAAGAGGAAAAGGTCTTCTCATCCCCACCAGGAAGTTTGAGGGAAACATTTCCTTAAGTTTTTCCTGCTTATACAAGGTCACACTTATCTAAGTTTTGTGGATGTGCATGTTTCTTGTATTATTTCCCATCCCAGGTGGACCTTGTCCTTTTTCATAGTATGTGAGGAAATGCTCCCTAAGGGTACACATCACTAGTTCTGGTAATGGAAGGGAGACACACTGAGATGTATACAGGGCAGAGAGGTGCCGAGCAATGCAAATCATGTACTTAAAAGAAGAATAAGAATGGACACTAATCGTTAGCTATTGGCTACTCTTTATTCCACACAGATTGCCTTTTAGCCTTAAAAACTACTGAGAGGTTGGTGAGTTATGCCTTGTAGAATAAAACAGGAGAGCAGAAGTCCCAAGGGACTTTCAGTGATAGACTCAGTAAGGGAGTTGAGAACAGGGGCCATGACTACAATATTTCATAATCTTGGTAATATCTTCTATATTTGATATTTTAGTATTTCTTACAGCAATTAGTGGCACAACCTAAAAAAAATGAAATATGCCTGTCTTGTGGATAGGAAAAAAGAAAAGGCTGTCAACATTTATTTTCTATCTACTATGTGCCAGGCACTGAGTCAAGTTTAATTTTCAAACTCAATAAAGTATAGTCATTTCATACAAGGAAGCTGAATCAGAGAGGTTAAATATATATAAATATGTAAATAAAAATAAACACATAACCTTTTATTTTTTTAATTCCATACATATTTGTGTTAGCATACGGTATTTGTTTTTCTCTTTCTGACTTACTTCACTCTGTATGACAGACTCTAGGTCCATCCACCTCACTACAAATAACTCAATTTCATTTCCTTTTATGGCTGAGTAATATTCCATTGTATATATGTGCCACATCTTCTTTATCCATTCATTTGTCGATGGACACTTAGGTTGCTTCCATGTCCTGGCTATTGTAAACAGTGCAGCAATGAACATTGTGTACATGTCTCTTTTTGAATTATGGTTTTCTCAGGGTATATGCCCAGTAGTGAGATTGCTGGGTCATATGGTAGTTAGTTCTATTTTTAGTTTTTTAAGGAATCTCCATACTGTTCTCCATAGTGGCTGTATCAATTTACATTCCCACCAACAATGCAAGAGGGTTCCCTCTTTTTTTTTTTTTTTTTTTTGGTGTGTGGGCCTCTCACTGTTGTGACCTCTCCTGTTGTGTAGCACAGGCTCCGGACGCGCAGGCTCAGCGGCCATGGCTCACGGGCCCAGCGACTCCGCGGCATGCGGGATCTTTCCGGACCGGGGCACGAACCCGTGTCCCCTGCATCGGCAGGCGGACTCTCAACCACTGCGCCACCAGGGAAGCCCCAGGGTTCCCTCTTCTCCACACCCTCGCCAGCGTTTATTGTTTGTAGATTTTTTGATGATGGCCATTCTGACTGGTGTGAGGTGATACCTCATTGTAGTTTTGATTTGTATTTCTCTGATGATTAATGATGTTGAGCATTCTTTCACATGTTTATGAAGAACCTAGGGGCAGGACCAGAATAAAGATGCAGACCTCCTAGAGAATGGACTTGAGGACACGGGGAGGGGGAAGGGTCAGGGTCAGCTGAGACGAAGTGAGAGAGTGGCATGGACTTATATATACTAGCAAATGTAAAATAGATAGCTAGTGGGAAGCAGCAGCATAACACAGGGAGATCAGCTCGGTGCTTTGTGACAGAGGGGTGGGATAGGGAGGGTGGGAGGGAGGGAGACACAAGAGAGAAGAGATATGGGGATGTATGTATATGTATAGCTGATCTACTTTGTTATAAAGCAGAAACTAACATACCATTGTAAAGCAATTATACTCCAATAAAGATGTTTAAAAAGTAAATAAAAAGGGGGCTTCCCTGGTGGCGCAGTGGTTGAGAATCCGCCTGCCGATGCAGGGGACACGGGTTCGTGCCCCGGTTCGGGAAGATCCCACATGCCGCGGAGCGGCTGGGTGCGTGAGCCATGGCCGCTGAGCCTGCGCGTCCGGAGCCTGTGCTTCGCAACGGGAGAGGCCACAACAGTGAGAGGCCCGCATATCACACACACACAAAAAAAAAAGTAAATAAAAAAATAAACACAGCTAGCACATAGCACAGACATGATTTGACTCCAAAGCCCATGATTTCTCAGTGTACAACACCTGTATGAATCTAATACAAGTATGACCCATGTGACAGCTGAATGACTCTTCAACACAGAGAGCCTGATAAATGTAAATTCTCTCACTGCGACTTCCCTGGTGGTCCAGTGGTTAAGATCCCACGCTCCCAATGCAGGGGGCCTGGGTTCCATCCCTGGTCAGGGAACTAGATCCTGCATGCTGCAACTAAGAGCCCTCATGCCGCAACTAAAAAAGATCTCACACGCCACAACCAAGATCCCACATGTGGCAACGAAGACCTGGCACAGCCAAATAAATAAATATTAAAATAAATAAATAAATTCTCTCTCATAGAATATCCTTTTTTGGGGGGTGAATAAAAATTTTAGGCTACAGGGCTTCCTTGGTGGTTCAGTGGTTAAGACTGCCTGCCAATGCAGGGGACGCGGGTTCGAGCCCTGGTCCGGTAAGATCCCACATGCCGCGGAGCAACTAAGCCCATGCGCCACAACCACTGAGCCTGCACTCTAGAGCCTGCGAGCCACAACTACTGAGCCCACGTGCCACAACTACTGAAGCCTGTGCGCCTAGAGCCCGTGCTGTGCAACGAGAAGCCACCCCAATGAGAAGCCCGTGCACCACAACGAAGAGTAGCCCCTGCTTGCTGCAACTAGAGAAAGCCCACGTGTAGCAACGAAGACCCAACGCAGCCAAAAAAATAAATTAATTAAAAAAATTATTAAAAATAATTTTAGGCTACATTCCATATCCTTCTCAGAACAATCTTGTATTAAAAACTTTCATTTCAGTGAAGAAAGATGAACTTTACTATTTCTAGAAAGATTTTTGACTTTCTGGTATCATCTGATACCAGAAGATATAAAGAAGAATAAAGAAAGGATACTTTAGAAATAAGTAACTCTATATGGAAATAGTTCAGTATTAACCATGAGCCAGCTACTAAATTACTACATCAGATGAAACTTGCCACTGATCACTGTCACTTGTAACCATCTTAAGGTTAAACTAAGATTCCTAATTTAATTCTATGGCTGCACAGAATAGATAATTGTGACCTTATAAAATCATTTTGGCCAGTTCCTTTTGGTATATCATTCTAAAACATGACTCAAAATAATCATATATTAAAATAAAATGAAAAGGAATTTTGATTTACCAGCAGATAAAAAAAGATAAGCCAAAAAAACAAGAAGTGCAACCCTTAATTTCAACCCTTAATTAAATTCCAGTGGTAATACTGTGACTGTATGTTTTCAACTGGACATTTTTGACTTTTGTAGGGAAAATACTGGAATTTGAAATGGGTTATATTAAAAAGTTTTTTAAAAAAATGTTAAGATAATATATGAAAACCTTCAGAAGAAAATAAGTTACATTTAATCATGGTGGTGACTTTATAAGTCCTATGGCTTTCCTGAATGCATCTTACTTAAATCTAGATCAAATATTTATTGACTACTCATCTCTATATAAGGCAAGGGTATATACAAATTATACACAATAAATATCTATTGAGAGAATAAAAAATGAATGTGTTAAATCCATAAAGAGTTCAAAGTTCCTAATATAAATTATAAAATCGAAAATAAAATTAAGGAACAATACTGTCCTGCAGGGGGAATCCATCTGCAATTATCATGACTGTCCTACTTGAAAACATTCCATAGTTCTCCATATACTACCATATGTAAAACTCATACACAAAATCTGGTTGCAACCTACATTTATGGTGTTGCTCAACACCTTCACCATACCAAACCTACTTGCTATTTCAAATACAGGTAATGCACTTTCAAGCTTTTCTGGCTCCAACACTTATTAGGTGAGTGATCTTGAGCAAATTTCTTAACCATAGTTTCCTCGACTATAAAATGAGGATTAAAAAAAGAAACTAAAATATAGGATTGTTGAGAGGATTAAATGAGTTAATACAGGCAATGCAATTAGAAAAATATCTATAGCATGAAACAAATCTTCAGTGAATTTCACCTATTATTTTCATTATTTTCAATTGTTATTTTCACTTCCTGGCATGTTGTTTTTCAATCACTGCAAAGTAAATTTCAATTCATCTTCAAGATCTAATCCATACTAAGAAGATAAACAATCTGATAAAAAAAAGATAAAAGATATGAATAGACATTTTACCAAAGTAAATATATGAATCACTAATAAGCTCATTAGAAGGTACTCAACATCTTCAGTCATTAGGTTAATGCAAATCAAAACCACAATGAGACACTATTTCACATTCTCTAGGATGGTTATAAGCAAAGACATAGAGAGACAATAACAAATGGAAATGAAGATGTGGAGAAACAAGAATCCATATACAATGTAGTAGAAACACAAAATGGTAGTCACTTTGTAAAAGTTTGTCAATTTCTTAAAAAGTGAAACAAATTTACCATAAGACTCAGCAACTCAAAGAGTATTGAAAACATATTCATACAAAGACTTGTACACAAAGGTTAATATTGGCATTACTGATAAAAGCCAAAAGTGGATAACAACCTAAATGTCTATCACTGATGAACAGATAAACAAAATGTGGTATATTCACAACACTATTCAGTAATTAAAAAGGTACAAACTATTGATACATTCTAAGACATAGGTGAACCTCAAAAACATGCTAAGTGAAAGAAGCAAGACATAAGAGACCACATATTGTATGATTCAATTTATACGAAATTTCTAGAAAACGGAAACCTATAGAGAAAGAAAATAGATTAGAGGTTGCCTGGGCAGGGGATGGGAATAGGGATTAACAGTAAATGGACGTGAGGGATCTTACTGGGGTCATGAAAATGTTCTAAAACTTACTTGTGACTATGGTTGTACAATTTGGTCAATTTACTAAAAATCAGTGAATAATATACTTGAAATGGGTGAATTATATGATATGTAAATATGCCTCAAAAAATTTGTAAAAGAATTATACTACATCAGGATGCATTAACTGTACCCATCAATGGACAGCAGGAGTACTCTATCATATACAGCACTTGCCTCATTATATTTTACTTATTTGTGTACATGTCAGTGAGCTCATCTAGTCCAGACTCTTAACATGTAATAGCTATCTTCAGCCTCTGAATTAAAATATGCTCCAAAATAGGATAGGAACAATAGCAATTTCAGAAATACGACAGAAGATAGTGGCAATTAGTGCTTCCTACATGCCCTGCATTTACACGGCAGGAGTAAGTTAATGGGGCACTGACTGGCACTCTCTGTGACAGGCTTTCCCAAGAGGAAACCAGAAAAGCAAGTAAACAATGGTTCCATTCTCATATGAAAGAACAGTACTAGTCCATACTGAGTAAAAACAATTATTTGGGATTTTATTCTTTGTGAGCAGTAAGAATACTTAATCTACAACAAAACAAAAAGTACATACAACAAATTTTACAGGTAAAAACATTTTCAAAATGATTATTCTAAAGACTTTTTCAATGGTTGACAATCTGGGATGATTTTCACAAATGTGTGAGCATTTATCTTTTTCCATTATGAAAAAATTAACTGCTCCCCAAGTGCAGAACATTTCTTCTGAGAAAACAGAGTAGCATGTGGAAAGAACATTATACTGCAATCAAGACATTAATGTGTCATTAATTCACTGTATGACTCTGGACAAGTCTCTTTTCCTTTCTAGGCTTCAGTTTCCTCTTTAATAAAGACAAGTTAGCTCTAAGGTTCTTTCCAGCACTCCTGTTGAGGAAAACTAAGGTGCTTCAGACAAGATGACAAATGAGAAGCTCAAAATTTTCACTATAAAGAGGAAGAGAAATCCCTAATTTATAAGGGAAAAATGGAAAGCCCCAGCTTATGCATTTAGTAGCCCCTTACACATATATTTATAACTTTCATTCCAATACCAGGTCCCACCCTTCATCAGCATGCAAACCCACACACCCCATCCCTCCCACCCTTGACCCACACCCCCATATACCTCAGCTATGGTCATTCTCAGAGCACTGACAGGGGAGAGCTCAATATCCACCAGTTGGGCAGCTTTTAAACTCTGCCCAGTACAGATTGCACAAGGACAGAAAACAGCATAGAGTTAGAATTTTAAGGCAAACAGGGACACACAGCTAAGAACATTTAGCACAGTGTTCAGAAACAATGAAGAATTTCAGGTTGTCATTGGGCTTTGGATGAGTGAGATGAGTCACTATTATTCTGATTTTCCTGAGGAAAATGGGCAAAGATAAAATAATCTCAAATTAGTCGCAATTTTAACTCAAGCTTGGCAAACTTGTCCATACATACCCTGTATCCTCAGGACAATGTCGCCGAGTCATTAAGCAAAAGCTGATCGATAAAAAAAGGCGCTACTATAAAGGGCAAGGGTTAATAATCTAGAGGGAAATGCTGATTTCCTACATTTCTTTATATAGCCACTAACAGGGCTACTTAAAATTTAGTAGGAAAAGTAATGAAGATATCTCCAGCAAAGGTTTCTATTAAACTGATAACATTAAACTGATATCATGAACTCCCCTGATTTTGATTCTAGGTTTACCAACAGACTTTACCAATACAACTTGACTTCCCTCTTGGCTTGCCTGCATTGAGAGAATGTGCTAGATATGCCAACATGTGCTTTCTCACCTTGTAGAAGTTAAATACCTTTTAAAAAAGCCAATTAGTATTCTGGTTCTTTTTGTTTAATTAAAAAATGGCTATCATTTTTCACAGAGTAAACTCAAGGATAAAAATGTATGATTAATGATTGTTTTTTAAACACTGCCAATTTGGCATTTGTGTTAATACTTTAACATTCTAAGAAATCTGAAAGGAATTATAAAGGGTCTATAATTTTTAATAAAACCAGTAAAAATATTTGTAGGCATATATTCATTATTCTATTTATTAATTCTATTCTGGTTAAAACTTAACCACTGGTTTCTTTGGAAGGGTATGCATGTGAAGAATTTCATGAATAGAAAGTATGTAATTTACATTTGAATTGAAAAAAATTTATTGAATATTTTTTTCTTTTTCCCTCAGTTCAGTTTTCAGATTTCCAGTAACTTGTTTTATGATTTAACCCTATTAAGCAGAAAGTTGTTAGCATAAAGATACTGGGCATGTTAGTCACATTTTAGAAAGAAGAAATGTCACAGTTTCTCTGCATCCTCAAGTTTTGTTATAATATTGAGATACACTCAGTTTTTGTCTGTTTATTCCAAGGATAGTAGTTATTTAAGAACAAACATAGCTTAAAGACAAATGAAATGAAAATCTGGAATTCCCTTACAGTATCACTGTCACAAGGCTGGAACTGGAAGGGCTGGGGTTTGTGAAATACAGCATTCTCTTGTAAAAACAGCTGAAGATTATAGTCTCGTACCACCTAAAGAGAAAATAAAATATCTTTAAGTCTTTAATAAGGTTAAAATGTTCAATAATTGTGTTTTAAAGTTTAAGCTTTATTCTGATGTTTTCCAAAAATGAGCAATCATCCAGTACTATGTGGTCAAAAAGAAATTATAATTACAATATTTTTTCCATTTTAGATAATAGTTGTTATCCTTGTGCCCCATTTTCTCAAGAATCTAAGTATGGAAAGTACTAGTTTAGAAACTAGCCCAGATTTGGGGACTAGACAATATGCACTATTTTAAGACTGCAAAAAGATGGCTATTACACAAAATGTTATTCTTTTGAACAGGGAGGTAGGTGCAAATAGGGAAGCACATTAGTTTGTCAGGTCTCTCCCAGTTCTAAAGCTTTGTAGGCCTCTTAAAGTTTGCTTTATGGAGATTGCCATCTACTAGGAAACTGCCAAATAACCTTAGACCTAACACAAAATAGTATTTTTCTAGTACTTCTTGCCACCTTTTTAAGGAGGCTGTATTCTAATTACCATCTTAAAGCATACCAAGAAGATAGACTAGAAAGGAATTTATAGAGAAGGGGAATTCTAATACACATAAAGTAACAAAACAAATAGCACAGAAAGACAGTCATCTAAAAAGAATTCATTGTATTATATACTCTCGGAAAGAGTGGAAATCAGCAACATTTGATTGTGCAGAAGCCCATTTTCTATTTTGCTACACTGCTTACCCTTGACTCTTCTTTCATTTGTAGTGTATCACAGCTCATTAGCACCTCTGCCAGAGGAAGGGCAGAAGAAGGAAGAAAAGTTGAAAGCAGCTCTGTGGCTATACTTTAGTAGTCCTGGGCAAAGAATTCATTCAGGAGATGGAGAAAGTGGGAGGTATATTCTGCATTTTATTTACCAGCACAACCCAATTCTCTATTGCTCCTCTGTACTCCCCACCCCCATTCAACAACCATTTACTGAGAGAGCTTACCAGGCCTAATGCTAAATGCAGCAGAGAGGGGGAATAAACAGAGGAATAAATATGAATAAACAAAGTTAATACCTTCAAGGAATTTATAATCTAGAAACTGGGAGAACTAAACAGATTACACAATTAAAGTACACTATCAAAGTATGTAGAAGGTACTAGGAGAGCACAAAAGACGGTGCTATTTAATCCAGACTGAAGGGGTGGGATGGAGGAAGGAGTGGTTGAAAAAATGTGGTCATGGAAGGCTGGCTGAATAAACATATTCTCAAAGGGAAATGTGTTTTTTTTCTTTTCCTGGATTCCAGTTTAAAGCTAGAGTAGCTGTGAAAGCTTTTTAAAAAAATTATATATATATTTATTTATTTATTTGTTTGTTTGTTGGTTGGTTGGTTGGTTGTGTCGGGTCTTCGTTGCTGCGTGCGGGCTTTCTCTAGTTGTGGAGAGTGGGGTCGAGTGGGGTCTACTCTTCGTTGCAGTGTGCGGGCTCCTCACTGAGGTAGTTTCTCTTGTTGCAGAGCACGGGCTCTAGGCCTCTGGGCTTCAGTAGTTGCAGCACACGGGCGCAGAGTTGCAGCACGCAGGTTCTAGGGTGCATGGGCTTCAGTAGTTGTAGCTTAGTTGCTCCGCAGCATGTGGGATCTTCCAGGACCAGGGATTGAACACAGGACTGCGCCACCAGGGAAGTCCCCTATGAAAGCTCTTGACACAGCCCTGAGGCACAGCCTCACTAGTCACCATTCAGAAAAAAGCTAACAGGATCATCCTTCTAGTTGCTAAACCTATCCTCTCAAGCACCACAAGCCAAACTTCCTTTTCTTTCTTTCTTTCCTCTTTTTCTTTCTTTCAAGGGGGAAGTATCAACCTTTTTAATTTTTTAATTTTTTGTTATGGAACATTTCAAAGTAGAGAGAACAGAATAATGTATCCCCATGTACCTACCACCCAACTTCCAAAAACAAATTCTTGTTTCATCTATAAACCTACCTGCTCCTTACCCCCCCAATTATATTGAAGCACGTCCTAGACATATCATTTCATCTATAAATATTTCAGTGTAATGTCTAAAAGACAAAGACTTTAAAAAATATATCCATATTAAAATTTACAAAAAATATTATAAAACAACCAGTAAGTGTTCAAATTTCTGTTTCATATTTTTAAAAGTTTTACAAATCAGGATCACAGTAAGGTTCCCACAGTGCAAATGGATGATGTTGCTTAGGTTTGTTTTCATATATAGGTTTCTTCCTCCATCTCCCTTACCCCCACCCCCCTGCAATATGTTTGTTGAAGAAACTGAGTTTTTGTTTTGTAGAGTTTCCCACAGTCTGAGTTTTGTTGACTCCACCCTTGCAGTATTGGTTTTTGTGTGTTCTGTAAGTTGATGCTTCTTTGCATTTGGGTTTTTGTTTTATTTTTATTTTTTGACAAGGTGGTGTTTAATTCTATGAAGACGCTTGCCTCTGACTTGTCTCTTTTTGATATTAACAGTTGTAGTGGGCTGAATGAATGGTGGCCCCCCAAAAGAGATGTCCATGTCCTAATCCCTGAAACTTGTGAATGTTACCTCATTTGGAAAAAGGCCCTTTGCAGGTGTAATTGTTAAGGATTTCGAGATTAGGAAGTCATTCTGGATTCTGTGGTTGGGCCCTTAATCTAATGATAAGTGATGTCATTATAAAAGGCAAACAGAAGAAAACACAGACAGAAGAGGAACCAATGAGACCAGAAGTAGAGATTGGAGTAATGTGACCACAAACCAAAAAATGTCTGAAGCTATGAGAAGCTGGAAGAGGTAAGAAACTGATTAACCTCTGAAGCCTTTGGAGGGAGTGCAGCCTTGCTGACACTTTCATTTCTGACTTTTGGCCTCCAGAACTCAGAGGGAATAAATTTCGGTCATTTTACGCCATCCAGTTTATGGTAATTTGTACAGCAGCCGTAGGAAACTAATAGAACAGACCTATGATAATAAATGCCTAAACATATTAGGGGTTACAAAAACTAGAGATTTTTCTATTTTTTCTATCATTTTTTCAAGGAATTCTATCATTCCTTTTTCATTTATTAGCTGGAATACTTCCATAAGAAAAACTTTCCAAGTCAATTATTTAGTTACCTTGAGGTACATTTTGTATACAGCAGGATAAACATTTCCTCTTCCCTTTATTATCTAGTTTTCAAATTGAGCTGTTTCCCTAGCAACCTCCAAAGAATGGCCCATTATAGCTTTAATAAATCATTATTATGAAGTCATAGATTTAAAAATATTTGATGTGTTTTAATCTACTGCTGTTAGATCATTATTGATGCTAAAATTATCCCATCTTTGGCTAGCAAGATCACATCCTGAGTCCCTTTGAGATGGGACTAGTAGTTTTTTTTTTTTTTTTTTTTTTTTTGCGGTATGCGGGCCTCTCACTGTTGTGGCCTCTCCCGTTGCAGAGCACAGGCTCCGGACGCGCAGGCCCAGCGGCCATGGCTCACGGGCCTAGTTGCTCCGCGGCATGTGGGATCTTCCCGGACCAGGGCACGAACCCGCGTCTCCTGCATCGGCAGGCGGATTCTCAACCACTGGGCCACCAGGGAAGCCCCGGGACTAGTAGTTTTTGATAGTTTTGACAGTTTCCTTGCTTTCCATTATGACAAATTATTTAATATCTACCTTAAATATTTCATGTCCCAGATCTAGAATCAGTGCTATTTTCCCAAGAAGCACTGTTTTTATTTATTTACTTTTTATTTTTTTTTTAAGTGAGTACGAGAAAGTACATAGAAAACAAGATCTATACACTAGAGGTACTGGGTTAGTTACTGGTCTTCTCTCTCAAACAATTCATTTTGAAAGGAATTTGCAAGGAGATCCTGTGCACCTCCCAATGTTGGCGTCTTGCATAAATATAGTAAATATCAAAACCAGGAAGTTGGGCTTCCCTGGTGGCGCAGTGGTTGGGAGTCCGCCTGCCGATGCAGGAGACACGGGTTCGTGCCCTGGTCCGGGAAGATCCCACATGCCGCGGAGCAGCTAAGCCCGTGAGCCATGGCCGCTGGGCCTGTGCGTCCGGAGCCTGTGCTCCGCAGCGGGAGAGGCCACAACAGTGAGAGGCCCGCATACCGCAAAAAAAAAAAAAAAAAAAAAAAAAAAAACCAGGAAGTTGACACTGGTACAAAGCATAAAGCTTATTTAGATTTCACCAGTTATATATACACTCATTTTGGGGTGGTGTATGTATAGAGGTCTATACAATTTTATCATAAGTATAACTTCATGTAACCACTATCACAATCAAGATACTTAACTGAACCATCACCACATGACTCCCTTGTGCTACTCCATAATAGCTCCCTCTACTTTCCTCATCCCTAATTCCTGGCAATTGCTAATCTGTTCTCTATTTCTGTAAATATGTTATTTCACAAATGTTACATAATGGAATCATACACCATATATCTTTTCTTTTTTGGCCATTCGGCATGGCATGAGGGATCTTAGTTCCCTGACCAGGGATTGAACCCGTGCCCCCTGCAGTGGAAGCGTGGAGTCTTAACCACTGGACCACCAGGGAAGTCCCACAATATATCTTTTTGAGATTTCCATTTTCACTCAGCATAATTTCCTATAAGTTCATCCAATTTGTTGCATGTATCAACACTTCACTCCTTTTTACTGCTGAGTAGTATTCCACAGTATGGAAGTACCACCATGTGGTGTTTGATCCCTCACTCACTGAAGGTCATTTAAGCAGTTTCTACTTTTTAGCTATTATGAATAAAGCTACTCTACATTTGTGTCCAAGTTTCTGTGTGAAAATAAATTTTCATTTTCTCTGGGATATATGCCCAATCTCTCTCTGTAAAGCTGTTACTGAAGTATAAGTGACATACAATAAACTGTACATACTTTAAGTGTATACCTATACACCTGTAAAAATATCACCACAATCAAGATAATGAACTTATCCCTCACTCTCAAAAGTTTCCTCATCCCCTTTGTAATCTTTCCCTCCCATCCCTTCCTGCTCCCCTCTGTCATTCCTTGTGACAACTGAGGTCAGGCCTTAAATCTCATTACTGATGTATCCTTCAGCAACTAGCAAAGTGACTCTGTCTAAAGTAGCATTCAATAAACAGTTGTTAAAGAACACCTCTGTATCCATCACTGAGATTAAATAAAACATTACTATTACTGTCAAAATCTATATACCCTCTCCTTACTGCATTCCCACCTTCCTTTGAAAGGAGTGTTCCTCAACCTTTTTTTTTTTTAAATGTTTTTTAAGTGTTATCACTCCCACTCCCCAATCCAGGGACTCTTTAAAGACATTTTTTCCCTTATCTCCCTCTTTTATTAAATTTTAATACCACAAATATACTGTATATATGTTTATGTACTGTGGCCTGCTGTAATATCTAAGATATTTTTGCAAACCACTCCTCAAAATCTGGAAGCAATTTTTACTCCCTTGGGGAATATCTGCCCCTCTGCAAATGCATGCTGCACTAGATGTAACCACTCAACTGAATTTTACCAAGCTCCTCTTTTTTTTTTCCTTTTAACAGTGTTACTACATATGATGTATCTCAAAATGATACTGTTTTCTTGGATATTTTTGAACACTGTATAAATGGCATCTTAGTGTGTGTATTCTTTTGCAAGTTGCTTTTTTTAAAAATTGAAGTACAGCTAATTTACAATGTTGTGTTAATTTCAAGTGTAAAACAAAGTGATTTAGCCATACACACACATGCACAAACACACCCATATTCTTTTTCACATTCTTTTCCGTTATAGGTTACTACAAATACTGAGTATAGTTCCCTGTGCTATACTGTAGGTACTTGTTGCACAATTTGCCTTTTGCTCAATATTACATTTGTGAATCTCATCCATATTAATGCATGTGCCTACAGAGCTTCCATTTTTCTTGCTATTTTGTATTCCATTATTCATCTTACTGTCAGTGGACAGCTGGGTTATTTCTAGCTTTTTCTAGTCTTATAAAGAAAGTTGTTATGAACATTCTTTCAAAAGTCTCCTGGTACCCATGTGCCAGATTTTCTCTAGGTTATATTCCAAGCAGTAGAACTCCTGGGTCATAAGCTAAGTGCATCTTTCAATTGACTAGATAATGTCAAATGTTTTTAAATTGGATGTATCAATCTGTACCCTTCAGGGCAGTGTAAGAGTTTCTGTTAATCCATATTCTCACCAACAGTCATTCCTGTCTGTTTTTGTCAATCTCATAAGTGTAGAATAGAATCTCATGGTGATTTTAATTTCCATTTCTTTGATTAATAGTGAGTATAAGCGTCTATATTAGTTTCCTAGGGCTGCCATAACAAAGTATCACAGACGAGGTGGCTTAAACAACATAAACTTGTTTCCTCACAGTTCTGGAGGCTAGAAGTCCAAGATCAAGGTGTTGGCAGGGTTGGTTTCTTCTGAGGGCCTCTTTCCTTGGCTTGTAGATGGTTATCTTTTCCTGGTGTCTTCATATGGTCTTCCCTCTGTGCCTGTTTGTGTTCTAACCTCCTCTTATAAGGACACCAGTCATGCTGGATTAGAGCTTGTCCATATGACCTCATTTTACCTTAATAACCTCTTTAAAGGCCCTATATCCAAAAACAGTCACAGTCTGAGGAACCAGAGGTTAGGACTTCGACATATGAATTTTAGGGGGACACAACCTAGCCCATAAAAACATCTTTTAATATGGTAATAGCTATTTATATTTTTTATTCTGTGGCACACATGTTGTATGATGTATCAGTAGTTCATTCCTTTTTATGAACAAATAATATCCCATTGTGTGGATATACTGTATTTTATTTATCTAATCATCAGTTGATTGACATTTAGGGTGTTTACAATTATTGGCTATTATGAATAACACTGCCGTGAACATTTCTGTACAAATTTTTGTTTAAACACTTTTTTTCAATTCTCTTAAAGTGGAAGTGCCAAGTCATATGGTAACTCTGTGTCTTACTTTTTCAGGAACTACCAAACTGTCTTCCACAGTGGCTATACCATTTTACATTACTACAAATGCTGTTCGAGGGTTCTAATTTCTCCACATCCTTGCTAACACTTGCTATTGTGTGTGTGTTTGTTTTTAACTACTAAAGCTATCCTACTAGGTGGGAAGTGGTAGTTCATTGTGGTTTTGATTTGCATTTCACTAATGACTAACAGTGCTGAGGATCTTTTCATATGTACATTTTCATTGGAAAAATGTCTATTCAAGTCCTTTGTCCATTTTTAAATTGGGTCATTTGTCTTTTATGTGTTGAGTTGTAAAAGTTATTTATATATTCTGAATATTAAATTCCTATCAGACACATGATTTATAAATATTTTCTCCCATCCTTGGGCTGTCTTTTTCACATTCTTGATAATGTTCTTTGATGCACAAAAACTTTTAATTTGATGAAGTTCAGTTATCTATCTTTTCTTTTATTGCTTGTGCTTTCATGTTAAATCTAAGACTACATTGGCAAATCCAATAAAGATTTACCTCTGTTCTCTTCTATAATTTTATAGTTTTAGGTTGTTGACCCATTTTGAGTTAATTTTTATATATGGAGTGAGGAAGGGGTTTAACTTTATTCTTTTGCATGTGGTTATCCTGTTGTTTTAGCACCACTTATTGGAGAGACTATTCTTTCTCTATCAAATGGCCTTGACAACCTTGTCGAAATCAATTAGCCACAGATGTTTGAGTTTATTTCTGGACTCTCAATTCTTACTGGTCTACATGTTTATCCTTATACTACTACCATACTATCTTGATTAGACTGCTTTGGGGAATATTGAAATATATATATATATATATATATATATATATATATATATATTTGTGTGTGTGTGTGTGTGTGTGTGTGTGTGTGTGTGGTACGCGGGCCTCTCACTGTTGTGGCCTCTCCCATTGCGGAGCACAGGTTCCGGATGCGCAGGCTCGGCGGCCATGGCTCACGCACCCAGTCGCTCCGCGGCATGTGGGATCTTAATACTGAAATATTAGTGATATGAAATCTTCCAATCCATAAACATTTATTATTTCCATTTATTTAGGTCTTCTTTAATTTCAGCAATGTTTTGTAGTTTTCAATTTACAAGCTTTTCACGTTTTGGATAAATTTACTTCTAAGTAGTTATTCTTCAATTTTCTTTCAGTTCATTCATTGATGGAACATTATGGAAACACAACTGATTTTTTTTTTTTTTTGCGGTACACGGGCCTCTCACTGTTGTGGCCTCTCCCGTTGCGGAGCACAGGCTCTGGACGCACAGGCTCAGCAGCCATGGCTTACAGGCCTAGCTGCTCCGCGGCATGTGGGATCTTCCCGTACCGGGGCATGAAACGTGTCCCCTGCATCAGCAGGCGGACTCTCAACCACTGCGCCACCAGGGAAGCCCCCACAACTGATTTTTATGTTTTGATTTTGTATTTGCAACTTTTGCTGAATTCATTTACTAGCTCTAGGACTTTTGTGGAATCTATAGGATTTTCTATAATCATGTCATGTGCAAATATAGATAATTTTACTTCTTTCTTTCCGATTTGGTGCCTCCTATTTCTATTCTTGCCTAATTGCTCTGACCAGGACTTCCAGTACAATGGTGAATATTAGTGGTGAAAAGTGGGCATCCTTGCCTTGTTCCTGATTTTAGGTGGGGAAAGCTTTCAGTCTTTCACCATTGAGTGTGATATGTGATGTAGGTTTTAAAAAAATGCCCTTTACCATGTTCAGGAAGTTCCCTTCTATTCCTAATCTGCTGAGCATTTTAAAAATAAAAGAGTGCTGAATTCTGTCAAATGCTTTTCCTGTGTCTTTTGAGATGATCATGTGATTATTCCCCTTCATTTTATTAAGTTTACTTTTTTGGTAAGTCTTCAAGGTATTAAGAATGACGATACTAGACAGTTTAATTTGCAAAGAAATATAGAATAACTGTTGTTTTTGAATTGTTAAAAGACCTACATTATTAATTGGTAGGAATTCCCTTATGCAGGCAGAAAGCAAGCACACATAAACAAACTGTAAGGCCAGTAGAACTACTTTTAGAATTAACTATGCCAGAGAAAATATCTCTGACAACATCTGCTTCAGTTACATGTAGAAAGCATTTCATAAAATATTAAGAAGAAAAGCAAGCTTCATAAATAATTAAAATTAAACAAAAGTTCCTAGGGCCAGCTGTTTCCCTTTAGGGGATAAAAGATATAGAGGGCACTGCAAAATTTACAATGTGTCACTATGGATTACCTCCAAAATATCTTTGAGAACATGTACAGTTACAATTTAGATATGTGGAAAAAAATGAATTCCGCCCCCCCCACAAAAAAAGACAAGCTAGTAATGGTGTAGAATAAAAACCAAAAGAGTTTCTAACTTCTTTTTGGGTTATTAGATCACTAGGTTGCCGTTAGCAGTATAACAAGAGCAGCATAACAAGCTCTTTGTAACAGAAAAACACGGGGCATAAAACTTATAGGTATGAGCTCTTCTGGTACTAGGAACAAAAGGGCACAACTCCTAGTTACATCATTCTTACAAAATTTTTATTACTACCACTTTCAATCTAAATGTAAGAGCATCTCATTTATTCCTCATCCCTGGGGAGTAAGATACTCATATGAGTGAATGTAGTGGAAAATAAAAGCTTATCTCTTTATGTGTCCAAATCAGTTGATTCATTTTTAATTCATTTTCTATGAAAATAATATACGCTAAAGAGATAATATAGATAGTAGTAGAGCATGGAAAACACTATGTGTGAGTGTGTGACCTCAGGCAAGTCACATAAACTTCCTGGGTCTGTTTTCCTTTCTATGAAATGAGCATCATAATACCAACCTCAGAGGATGTGCTAAAAACTCCTAGAAAATTGTTAACTGCTGTATAAAATATTAGCACATTTTAAAGACTATACGTTTACCTGTTTTATAAACTAAAGGTAGTGTATTCAAACTTAACTTATTCTTGGAGAAAGAGATTTCAAGGAATTCTGTCTGGGGACAGTCTCTCTGATAAAATTAGAAATGAAAAGTGCCACCGTATTACATACTCCCCCCATTGAATGGAAACTGGAAAAACTCACTTTTAAATAATTCATGGGTTAATGACAGGGGCGAGAGTGGGGGGGTGGAATGCAGAAACAATAAAAAAGCCCTACAAACATATTATGGACTGCAATTAAAGCAGAAAGAGAAATTTTTTAGGTTCAAGTGGATTTACCTGAAAACAAGAAAGACTGAAAATATAGAACCTACTAGAAAAAAAGCCTGAAAAAGAAAAAAAACATAAACTGTAATAAAGTAGAAAGAAATAATGAATATAAAGGCAAAAATTAAGGAGATAGGAAACAATAACATTGAGAAGTAGAACAAGGACGGGCTCTTGGAAAACATTAATAAAATAGACTGGTAAGTCTGATCAAAGTAAGAGAGAAAGCACAAACAATATTAGAAATGAAAAGGGAGACAACTACAGAGGCAAACAACTTTATATGCAAATTTATGACATCAAATTTGATAAATGAAATGGACAATTCATCTAGGAAAGTGTAAGTTACCAAAATGTACTAAAAAGAAACAGAAAATCTGAATGGACCAATAAATATAAACAATCTGATTACTAGTAAAAAATCAACCTCTCTATAAAAGGAACGAAACTAAGATGTTTTTATAGACTTTCCCCTGCAACATTCTCTCACAGAAGATGTCAAATGTACACATGTTAAAATAAAAAGAATTGTACAGAAACACCTATATACCCACTACCTAGATTCTTCAATTATTATTTTTCTATATTTTCTTTCACTTAACTATCCATGTATCCATCCATTTATCCTTTCTATACATCCATACTTTTACATCTTTTATTGAATCCTGGGGGGTGAAAATATAAGAATACAAAAATATGACAGGATTTCAAAGCACCAGACTAGTGATATTTGTATTCCCATATCAACTTAACATTTTAAATGTTTTTCTAAAAATAGAATTGGAACTATAGTACACTGAAAATAAGAATAAATACACATGGAGGCTTTCAGGAAGAAAAGTCTGTATCCCTTTTCCTTCCTGTCTTTGGACACTGTCTTGTGAGATGCAGACCCTGATTCTTTTCCAAACAACTTTCTAAGGTATTAGCTAGTTCCTGCTCCTCCTGCCAAAAAGGAGAATTGAACTGGATCTTTTAAAATAGCAGTTGTAAAATGAATATATTTTAATAAATGTATTCAGTCAGGAAACATTTACTATGCACTTAATTTATCAGAAAGAAAATAAGATTTATTAATCCCAGGAACAATTTATCTTCCAAACGGCAGCTTCTCTACTGTAAAAAATTTTAATCTGTCAGATCCTAAAGAAAAACGAATTCATTTATTTTCTATGTAAACAGTGTGACATGCCAGCAAAGTTGATGGATGTCAACACTTTTGAATGAAAAGGTTACTATCAAAGAATGACAGCATATAGAAGGCAAGGTTAATTTTTAAAAACAAGATATTATAACATTAATTTCTTGGTCAATTATAAAATGCTAATTTTCCTTTTTGTGCCCCTTTATTATTCTTTGCACTGACATATGAACTTGTTGTTTTACTAATTGAGTGTATTCAAAATTCATTTGAGTGAAAGATAAAAGCTCTTTAAACCATTCTTCTCGAGAGCAACATACATGGCAATAGACTTTTTTGACCTTCATCAAGAACAATATGCCCTCCAATTTTGTTAGAAGAAATAGCATTTCCAGGAAATTTGTCCTTTAAAGCATTCTTCTAATGTCACTGGTACCTTCATTTTGTTTGTATGCAAAAAACATTTTAGATTCTAAAATGGATAACATCACATACTGCACTAAAGGTAACTTGCCTTGCTGGAGGTTTCTAATAAAAACTGGAATGTGTTCTGCACAGCTTGGCATGTCTCTAGCTCCGTCCGGCTGAAGGCTATTAAATAATCCTTGAGGTGGTCATATACATTTCCATCAAGAGCCTGTAAAAGAGGAGTAAACAAAAGCAAAAAAATTATGATAAAGCTTTGACACACAATGCTTATTGTTTAAAAGGTAAGTTCAGTTTAAAATCTATTAACAAAAAATTAATAAAAGATATAGGTCATTATATACGAATAAATATAAACCTTAAACAATCACTTGGGAAAACATGAATTTCTCTAATAAATAGGAACTAAAAAAGGTAAACCCCAATATTGGTAAAGTTGTGGGGACAGGATAATACTTGGGAGACAAAATGCTTGGTTTCTGATATTTGTTCATCTGCTTATAGTTATGTCAACTTCTGTAGTCAATTTATAAGAGTAGGTGTGGGAGTTAAATGAAATAATGGATGTAAAGGATCCAGACACAGTGCCTGGAACAGAAGAGACATTCAATAAACATTAATCTCCTCCATTTTTCCTCATCCATTATTGGTAGGATTTTAAATTAATATATTCTTACTATAGAGCAGTCAGAGAAAAAACACAATAGAAATAGTAAAAATTTAAAAATGACTCAGAAATCCTGTTTTGGGGAAGAAACACCAATGCAAAGTCTACAAAGAGTTTTAAACATTCTTACTTATTTAAGCATTTAGAGCAGGACTCTTTGAAATTGAAAAAAAAGAGAAAACCACTAAACATTTGAGATATATTAAGTTATGATATACACAGTGACTAAAATATGCATAGCCACCAAACTAAAAACTGTGGAAACTGTGTAGATGGAAAAGGATATATTGAATAATTTTAGGCTAACAAAGTAGAATAGAATACATACATACTAGCAACAGCTATGGGAAAATATATATCAATAATAATAATAATAACAAAGGTTCTGCAGTCTTACAAATTAACAAAGATCTTCTTAAAAATTGAGGTAAAATTCGCAGATCATAAAAATCACCATTTTAACTATTTCAAAGTGTACAATTCAGTAACTTTTAGTACACACACAATGTTGTGCAACCATCACTACTATCTAATTCCAGGGCATTTGCATCACCTCCAAAAGAAATCCCATACCCATTAAGTGGTTGCACCCATTCCTACCTTTCTCCCTGCCTCTGGCAACCACTAATCCGCTTTCTTTTTTAAAAATTAATTAATTAATTAATTTGGGGGGCTGCGTTGGGTCTTCATTGCTGTGCGCAGGCTTTCTCTAGTTGTGGCAAGCGGGGGCTACTCTTCATTGTGGTGCCGGCTTCTCATTGCGGGGCTTCTTTTGTTGCGGAGCACGGGCTCTAGGCACGTGGGCTTCAGTAGTTGTGGTTCACGGGCTCTAGAGCGCAGGCTCAGTAGTGGTGGTGCACGGGCTTAGTTGCGCGGCATGTGGAATCTTCCCAGACCATGCTTAAACCCGTGTCCCCTGCATTGGCAGGAGGATTCTTAACCTCTGTGCCACCAGGGAAGCCCCTCTACTTTCTAATTCTATGAATTTGCTTATTCTGGACATTTCATATAAATGGAATCATATGATATGTTGTCTTTTGTGCCTGCCTCTGTCATTTAGCATGTTTTCAACGTTCATCAATGTATTAGTACATTTTATGGCTAAACAATATTGCATTGTATGGATATGCTACATTTTGTTTATTCATTCATTAGTTGGTGGACATTTGGATTGTTCCCACTTTTTGGCTATTATGGATTTTCCAGTTCTCTTGGGTATATACCTAGTAGTGGAATTGCTGGGTCCTCTGGTAATTCTGTGTCTAACTATTTGAGGAACTAACAATCTGTTTTCCACAGTGGCTGCACCATTTTACATCTCCACCAGCAATGTATAAAGGTTCCAATTTCTCCACAACCTCATCAATAATTATTTTCTGTTTTACTTTTTAAAATTATTCAAGCTGTCCTAGTCGTATCTCATTGTGGTTTTGATTTGCATTTCTCTAATGACTAATGATGTTGAGGGATTTTTCATGTGTTTATTTGTCATTTGTACATTTTCTTTGAAGAGATGTCTACTCAAGTCCTACACTCATTTGTAAATTGGGTTGTTTTTCTTTTTGTTGTTGAGTTGTAAGAGTTTTTTATATATTTGAATACTATTTATATATTTGGATACATATATCTTATAAGATATATGATTTTCAAATACAGTCTCCCATTTTGTGGGCTACATTTTCACTTTATTAATAGTGTCCTTTAAAAAAATATATTTATTTATTTATTTATTTATTTGGCTGCACTGGGTCTTAGTTGCGGCACACGGGATCTTCACTGCAGCATGTGGGATCTTTACTTGCAGCATGCAGGATCTTTAGTTGTGGTATGTGGGACCTAGTTCCCCGACCAGGGATCAATCCCAGGCCCCCTGCATTGGGAGCGCAGAGTCTTAGCCACTGGACCACCAGGGAAGTCCCTCAATAGTGTCCTTTCATGTACAAAAGTTTTAATTTTGTTGAGGTCTAATTTAGCTATTTTTTCTTTTGTTGTTTGTGTTTTGGTGTCATATCTAAGAATCCTCAATGGAGGTTTTATAGTAAGGAAATTATATATCCTACTTTCATTAAACATTTCATTAAACATTCACTATAAAATTGACTTTTAAAAAATACACAAATTCTGTTCCCAAACCATTAATAAATCTGCACGTTCTATAGTGCTTAAACCACTAGATGGCACCATCAAGCACTGTAAATATAGGCAGTGCAAATTCCTTAAGATTCCTTTCCATGAGGTTATGCAACATCCTCAGAGAGACTGTGGGTGTTAAGTCTGAATAACATTTCCTACCTTAGGACATGCTTTTCATTAACTTGTTAAAAAATGAACATATAGCTACTTCTGATATGAGGTTTTGTCTTAGAATGCTCTTGGTAGATGGTCATAACCTTGTGTTTGCATGAAACCTTGGAACATTTTATTTAAACATAGCAAACGGCAATATAGGCATCATGAGCTCCAACCCGCAGAGTTTCTAATTGAGTAGGTTGGGGGTGGGGCCTGAGAATTTGTATTTTCTAACAACTTGCTGCTGGTCTGGGGACCATACTTTGACAACCACTGGACTAAACAGTCATTTTAGCTGATTAGATTGAATATCTATGTAGACTTAGATCCTGGCGACCCTGTAGAAGCACAGTGGCTGGAGGCAGAGAAGTCCACCATCTTGAATAGGGTCAAGAGCACCAATATATCAAGTGGGCAAATCAGCATCTATTTTCAATTGAGAATCATGCTCTACTTCAGAATTATAAAGGCTGCATGGGAATAGAACTTGAGTTCTGAAATAAGTTGGATATGGGTTAGAATCCCAGAACTTTTACTTCATCATTTTGATGGTTTTCTCTTCTATAATTAGGGAAAGTGGGAATACCACATACTCCACAGGACACTGTGAAGATCAACTAACGTAATGGAAGTGGCTCAATGTTAGTCTCCTTTTTTGCCTTGCTTAAAAATCTTTAATGGATTGGCCACATATTGATAATTATTAAAGTTGGGTAATGAATACATGGGGGTCATTATACTATTTTTACTTTGTTGTATACAGGAAATTTTCCATTAAAAAAGTAAAAAGAAAATCTGGATATCATATTAGAAAGAAAAAGTGATGCTACAAAAAAAAATTTTTTTTAAGCTCCCACTGTATATTTTGAAAAGTCAAAATTCTTCAGCTAGTATCTAAGGGCCTTTATAATCTAGTCCCAAACTACCTCTCATTAGCACCATCTCTTATCACTGTTGTCTGAACTGTACTCACATTCCAACCACACCAAATCATTCTGGAAAATGACATTTACTATCATGTTTCCAATTAAGTTATTCTCTTGGCCTGGAATGTCCTTTCCTTCTTCTTACCCACTCAGATAGTAATAATGATGGCTAACACAGGCAACTAACATTTACTAATGGCTCACTATGTTCCAAATGCTTTACAAAGCTGACTCAACCAGTTCCTCCTTAGTGCTTCCACAATCTTTTGTATGTTGCATGGGTATTATTGCAAGTCATGGATTAAGTCTTATTCAGGCACAGTGCCTGGCAAATAGCAGATTCTCAAAAATATTTATAGAATAAATGAACGTTTTACTCTAGAATTCAATACAGCAACAAAAATGCACTGAATTAGTTAGTTCACAGGCAAGCTATTCCCACCATATTCCAGTTAAGAGAAAAATGTACCATTAGTCATCATGTACCAAATACAGTAAAGGCTTCTCTTGGCTTCAGGGACCCAAATGAGGCTTAATGAATTTACATTAGGTGGGAGGTGGGCCAATTTTTTCGGAGCCTCTTCTAGCACACAGAGATTAATCTTAAAATATTTCTTTCATCATATCATCATATTCACACCCAGAATACCCCAAATTTTCATTATCACCTTTATAGGGTTGCAGTATTCATTAACCTGCCCATGTACCAATTTTTCTGGTTGATAAGAATAAGATAGCTGGAGGCCTTCTGGCCTAGGTGTATTATTGCTAGTGTTCATAAAGTTAATGCAGGAGGTATAAAAATTAAGAAATGGTTGGAATTCAAAGTGTAGGAAGTGGATGATTACCCTATGATTGGCTCCAGCCCCCTGCCTCAAGTTAACTGCAATTGTTTGAACCAGTGATGATGCCGAGAGATGAAGTTCAAAGCAATTCTGGCTATAACACTGTCTAAATCTGGTTTATGATTAGAAGGTAGGGTGCATGTATGGACTTTGATAAAAAGCCAATAATTAAAACGAAGTAGTTCCCTAAAACAGAATTAAATACTGGGAACCAAAGGAAAGAGCTTGAAAATGATTTTTACAAACACTTCCATCACAGTACTTATCACACAGAGTACTTACCGTTGTCTACCATAGTACTTAGTAACTGTCTCATTTGGATTATTATCTCCTATTGCTCTGCGTACAGTTGTCCCTCCCACCAATATGCAATTCTAAATTGCATATTGAAAACACTTATATATGTATCTGATTCCCCCAATACACCATTAATTCCTTGAGGGCAGCAACACTTGTTTCTGCCTATATCCCTACTTCAACCTTAGCAGAGAAAGCCTGCAATAAATACTTACTGAAACGAACTGAACTGAGAGGGGTGGAAAGTACAAAAGCAGGTCCCAATTATATGACAGGGAAGGCACTGAAGAAATATTCTGAGAGTGAATTAGAGAGAATCAAGCATTTACTTTAATCTTAATTGGGTCAGCTTTACTCTGATGAAAAAATATCATGTAATTATTCAGACTGACTTAAATTTTGACCAGACACTATTTCGCTTCTCTAACTTTCACACCTATATATCCAACTGCCTCTTAGACTAAACCTTTCTCTTCTCCAACTGCTCTTCTTCTTGTGTTCCTAGCTCAGTGTGTAATACCACTATCCACTCACCTGCCTAGGTCAGACACTTGGAAGTAAAGGTTTACTTTCCCCTCTGCCTTTCTCTCAACATCTAGTTAATTACTAAATCTGGTTAATTCCATTTCTTAAATATTTATCAAATCCAACCCCTCCTCCTAACCTTCACAGCTACTACCCTGCAGACATCCTGTTTCATCTGTATTACTGCAGCAATCTCCTGTTGCCCTGCATCTTGCCAACCCATTTCTACATTAAGGCTAGGCAGATGTTTCCAAGCTGCATATTTTACTTGACTGCTCAGCAATGTTCACTGACTACTCATTACGTTTAAACTAAAGAACAAACAAAACAAAACAAAACCAAAACCTTTATGACTTTGTGACTGCATGATCTGGATATGGCTTACCTCTTTGCTTCTTCACTTATTGCTCCCCATTTCCTTCCCTATTATCCCTACAATGTACATCTTTTGATTCCTCCAATATTCCTCTTCTTACTTATCAAGATCTTCACTTAATCATTAGCTATTCTGGACATCCAGAATGATTAAGTCTTTTTGCTTTGTAACTCCTAATCATAGTGTAAAATCTTAGCATAAAATAGGCATTGGTAATGCCTATTTGTCTGTCTTTGCTTTTGGTTTGTTAAGTTCCATGAAGGGAGGGATCTTGTCTGGCTGTTTACCACTGTGTCTTCTGTACTGAGTGCAGGGTTTGATGTACTGGTAGTACTCATTATATATCTGTTCAACAAATAATACACCAATCAGAATTCACATGTTAAAAAAAAAAAAGAATGAGCCCACACTTGAGTCCCATGATGGAAAAGTAAGCCTAGTGATGTTATGTAACACTGGTAAAATTTTGTATAAGCTAGAGAAGAAACTAATTTCACAAAACTCTGTCTAATGCAGTAGTTTTCAAACCTTTTTAGTAGTGGCATCTTTTCATAAAACATATGACGTTGCACACTTTCTCTCTCCCTCAGATCCTACTCTCTTGACCACAGGGGTAAACTTGCAGGCCAAGCTGGTATGCAAGACAGAACAGCACACTCCTGTCCTTTGCTCAAACTTATTGGGCAGAGCCCAGCACTTGACCTAAATTAGGTCATCCCTGGGATGGAAGCTGAAAGATGAGTTCAAAATGGCCTATTCTTCCCACCAAATGACTATTCTTCCCCCCAGGAGACTTAAACCAACTCACAAGGAAAAGCAGTGATAAGAAACTTGGCAGAGTAAAGCTGGGAATGAGGGGCAGAGGAGAGGGCAAGAGACTATCCTTGGATTGAGTAGTTCCTGAGCAAGCATCACCTTGTCCTTGTGATTTGTTTACCTGAACCAACAAATTCCTATTTTGCTCAAGCTACTTTGAGTTGAGTCTTTGTTATTTGCAGTTAAGAGACTCCTTACTAAAGCATTATGGATGATAATTATAGCCTATATCAGCCCTACTATCGAAATTATTTCTCTTGGTTGCATTATAAGAAAAAATCTTGATGCATATAGATCACTAACTGCAAGTAATAACAATTCAATAGCTTGCCTTACTATTCCTGGTTCTGTTCAATTAAACGGATCTAAAAGTTTGAAGTAGGCAATTTTTATTTCAAAGCTGAATCACAAATACAATCCAAAAGCTTCATGTATTTCTTATAAATTTAAAGTAAGGTAAAAAACTTTTTAAGGCTTACAATAAATGATAAAAGTGTTACAACTATAATAGTTTGACAAGGACATGCATGGTGAAGATGCATCTGAGCCCTGTCTAGCATTTATATGAGCAAGGCACAAGAATGTTTTCTAAGTATAGTGGTACGTTCAATTTCAAATGAGCAGATGTGCACAAACTTCAGTTCCTATAGAGATCTGTGTGCAGAGCCATAAATTTCACAATCAATGACACATTAGAATTCACGTATATGCTCAGAAATGGCAGGAGAAGCATTCTTTCAAGATTTATACAAATATGAGTTTATCTGGCAGTATGAGCTTCTTGGTGGTTTCCATTATGCAAAAATTTGGCAGGTAACTCATCCAAATGTACATTTTAAACACAGCCAAACTTTGTTCTTGATTATTTGGTACAAATTGCTAGGGGAAGAAGTCTGTAATACCTAAATTGAGAAACCATGGTGACTTTGATCAGCAATATGTTTTAATAATCTAGCAGTGGTTTTTGTGTGTGTGTGTGTGGTTTTTTTTTGTGGTACGCGGGCTTCTCACTGTTGTGGCCTCTCCCATTGCGGAGCACAGGCTCCGGACACTCAGGCTCAGAGGCCATGGCTCACGGGCCTAGCCGCTCCGCGGCATGTGGGATCTTCCTGGACCAGGGCACGAACCCGTATCCCCTGCATCGGCAGGTGGATTCTCAACCACTGCGCCACCAGGGGGACCCCCTCTAGCAGTGTTTTTGAAAAAACTGAATTTGAATGCCTTTAAGCATCCATGTTCTTTTCAGTTGCCTGTAGACCACATATTCTCTTAGATATTACTTCTGCCCTCTTTACTCATTTGATCAATTTGAATCTCTAAAATCAGCTGAGTTTGGAACTTAACTCATAGTAGTGAATACTCAAAATAGTAAAGAAAAATTGGGATATCCTAAAGACAAATTCAGAAGCTTAGAATTCTAGGGTGTCCCACTAAACATTTACTTTACAGGAAAGTATAAATTCCTGGAACTTATTTGAAGAGGAACGTTATGACGAATTAGGAGTTAGGAGAAAGAAAATCTGTCATTTTTCTAAGCATCTGATGCAATTTTCCCTAAAGTAAGAACTTTAAACAGTGCCTTCCTTATTTAGATCCAGGAAGGGCAGAGATTCTGTAGTCATAGAGTTATGCTGAAATCTCTTGAGTTTCCTTAATGCAGCCTAGAAAAAGCAAACCCTTCTTTTTCTGACAGCAATGGGTATTCTACAAGAGTTTTTGGTAAAAGTCAGGGATATAAATATCAAGATGATGATAAATATAAGCTGTCTTAAAATTAAATCATGAAATTCTATAGCCCTCCTTTGCTGATGGAAGAAAACAATAATTGCCTGCCTACATTTGTTTCTCTTTCTGAGAAGACTCCAAGCTGTACTTAGGCAGGATGCAAAGAAAAAGTAGATTTTTACAAATTTAAAGAGATCAAAGCAAGTACCGGGCTGTATTTGCATCACTGTAAGTATCTTAATAGATGGTTTAATTTGTCAACTGATATAAAGTAAAATTAGAAACACATCACCTAATTTTATACTTGGTTATTTTATTTAAAAACACTAAATTACTTCAGTTCTATGAAAGAGGAAACAAGTAAGAAACTTTCTGTGAATTACAAAGCCAGGAAAGGAAAGTTCAGTACTGCTTTTCTACAAAGTCTGTGTCGTCAGGCTTCCCTGGTGGCGCAGTGATTGAGAGCCCGCCTGCCAATGCAAGGGACATGGGTTCGGGCCCTGGTCCAGGAAGATCCCACATGTTGTGGAGCAGCTAAGCCCCTGTGCCACGGCTGCTGAGCCTGCACTCTGGAGCCCACACGCCTAGAGCCTGTGCTCCGCAGCAAGAGAAGCCACTGCCATGAGAAGCCCACGTCCTGCAACAAAGAGTGGCCCTTGCTCACTGCAACTAGAGAAAAGCCCACGCGCAGCGACAGAGACCCAATGCAGTCAAAATAAATAAGTTAATTTATTAAAAAAAAAAAAAAAAGCCTGTGTTGTCCTCGTGAGTTACTTACTAGCATCCATTATCTAGTTGTGTGTGCTAAAACCATCTCAAAATTTAGGTTGCAACCCCAAAGCAGCATGGTTCAATAGAAAGCCTTGAACCACATACACCTGCATTCAAATCCCAGTTCTACCACTTACTAGAAATGTCACTTTGGGGAAACACTGAACCTTCTTGAGCATTAAATTCCTAATCTGATAGAGTCTAGAGAGTATGGTACTTACCAAAGATGGTAATTAAAATAATAAACCCTAAACGTTTCTATGTTCTACCCAAGAATTTCACCTATTGCCCTTATAGGACCTATATTAAAGGATTTTGGTGACAGACCTGCTTTTGAGTCTTGATGCTACTGTTTACTTAAGCTGTATAACCTCTCCAAGCCTCAGTTTCCTCATCTAGAAAGAGATAATAATAGTATCTTTTTGTGAGGTCTGTAAAACAGTGTACCATTTTAATTCCCTTGTTTCTTTTACTAGCTCTTTTTGAGTTCTTTTCGTAGAGGTCACCTGAGGATTACAATTAACATCTTAATTTAAAGCAAACTGGTTTCGATTAATGCAAACTTAATTCAACAGAATACAAAAACTATGTTCCTACAGAGACTTCCCTGGTGGCACGTTGGTTAAGGCTCTGCGCTCCCAATGCAGGGAGCCCGGGGTTTGATCCCTGGTCAGGGATCCCACATGCATGCCACAACTAAGGGGCCAGGAAGATGCAACTAAGGAGCCTTTGCGCTACAACTCAGGAGCCCACCTGCTGCAACCAAGACCCAGCACAACCAAATAAATAAATAAATAAAATTTAAAAATCAAACAAAAAACTATGCTCCTACATAGCTCTATTCTCTCCCTGTTCTTGTCATAGAGCTGTATCTTTATACATTATAAGCCCATCAATGTTTTATAATTATTGCTTTATACATTGTCTTTTTTTTAAAGGGAGAGGTATTTATTTATTTATTTATTTATTTAAATCAGACTTAAATTATTAACTCTTTTCTCAAACTGGATAATCTCAATTTTCTGATCTTTAAGTTCATGGATTCTTTCTTTTGCCAGTTCAGCTTTGTTGCCAAATCCTTCCAGTGTATTTTAATCTCAGTTACTGTACTTTTCAATTCCAGAATTTCTATTTGGTTCCTTTTTATAATTTCTATCTCTTTGTCCATATTTTCTCTTTGGTGAAACATTGTTCTCATACTTTCCTTTAGTTCTTGGGACATGGTTTCATCTAGCTCTTTGATCATAGTAAAAACAGGTGATTTAGAATCTTTCTTTAGTAAGTTCAACGTATGGGCTTCCTTGGGGTCAGTTTCTATTGACTCCTTTTATTCCTGTGTATGGGTTATACTTTCTTGTTTCTTTGTATGTCTAGTTTTTGGTTAAGAATGGGACATTTAAATTATAATGTGGCAATTCTGGAAATCAGACTCCCCTCTCTCCCCAGGATATCTTGTTGCTGCTGCTGTTTGCTTATTTATTGACCATGTTTTATCTCTGTGCTCCAGGGAATCCCAGAACTTTGCAAGGAGCTTCACAGACTCCAAAAATACTTGATTTAAAAGCTTTAATATTTATATCACTTTGACTATCTTTTAAATATATATGAATTTTAGTCCCTCAGCCATTCACTATTTTCCATCTCACCCTCCTGCTAAACAATCTTCATTTCCAACAAACAGTCCAGAATTAGCAATCAAGTAAAATTATGTGATAAAGGTGAGTGAATTGAGCAGGCAAACTTAAAGCAGCATACTTCAAGAGAGTCAAGCCAAGACTATACTGGTCTGAGTATACTGCTTTAGGAAATCCCTTCTGCCCCCATCCCAATCTCAAATCTATTTTGTTCCTCACATATATACTTATAGGCAAAAATAATTAGAGTAGCTTTCCTTATAGTGGAAGCTGAGGATATAATCACATAATTTTTGCAGTCCATAAATTATTTGTGGGAATTTACATTTTGTTCTTATTTTAATAAATCATTTAAAAAGATATAAGTTAACCCAGGATTATACAGATGATCACCTTTTACTGGATTACTGCCGTGTGATTTCTGTGCCAATGCTTGTGTTTACAATCAATGGGCCAAGTAGTTTTACTCCAGTGGTCTTAGGTTAATGAGAATAGATCTTGAACTTAAAATGACCTTAAACTTAAAATGTAAATGACATAGTTGAAACACAGAGGAGATCAAATGACATCAGTGGGTGCTATACTAACAAAGCGAAAAGGGTGGTGAGAGAAAAGTCATTATAGGCATATGATAGTATAGGCACTGAGAAATCAGAAGAACCTGAAGAGAATACCATAACTTACGTTTCAAGTAGCAATTTAGGGTCAACTGATCATTATCAGCTATTATATTTAATTCATTTTGTCAATTTACTGATTTTGAATTTTACTGATTTTATACATTCGTTTGTAATTAAATGATAACTCTGTTTTGGTTTTATACATGTATAAAAGCTACAAGCATACATTTTTAACCTGGGTTTATTTATACATATTTAAATAACACTGTAATCAAAATAATCTAGGAGCCTACAGGAATTTTTGACCATGAAAAAGAGGGTCCTAGATTATTCGAAGGTAAAAAGTTTCATCACTGTTCCAGTTTTTACTCCACCACAGGACTGTTTAGAAGAGCGTGCCTCATGCTTAGTTAAATAGCAGATTTTTGTTCACCAACTATACCACCCTTGCAGTAAAGAGGGGCTCTTCCTCAGCTGTGGTCCTGATGACCAACAGGTAGTGATGATATGGGCATAGTCACACAGCTGGAAGCAAGAAGATCTGAAGGGACTTCCCTGGTGGTGCAGTGGTTAAGAATCCGCCTGCCAATGCAGGGGACACAGGTTCGATCCCTGGTCTGGGAAGATCCCACGTGCTGCAGAGTAACTAAGCCTGTGCGCCACAACTACTGAGCCTGCTCTCTAGAGCCCACAAGCCACAACTGAGCCCACATGCTACAACTACTGAAGCCCATGCAACTGGAGCCCGTGCTCTGCAACAAGAGAAGCCACCACAATGAGAAGACTGTGCAGCACAACAAAGAGTAGCCCCCGCTCGTTGCAACTAGAGAAAGCCCATGCACAACAAGGAAGACCCAATGCAACCAAAAGTTTAAAAAAAAAAAAAAGAAGATCTGTAGGGACAAAAGGCCTTAAGGAGGAAAACAGAAAGGCTTCTGGGAGAAATTATGACTGAAGTTCAGATCATTAGGTATGTAAATGAGAAAAACATACATATCAGACAGTAAATAGGACTGTTGTAAATAGAAGAATTTTTGGTATTCTAATTTAGATCTAGAATTTCACCATATTCATCTTTTGGTTGTATTATTTAAATATCTTCTGAGTGTACTTTTGAGACTAAAGTATTGAAATGTCCGAAAATATTTAGCATGAAGAATATAAAGCCTTAGTTTTAATTCAGGAAGCATTATCCCAGATATAGGTAATCTGAAAGTTCCTTACATGGAAATTTTAGGGAAGAGTTAATACATATTTCTTGGATATATGGAACGATTAATGGAAAGGAAATAGTCTAATGCCCTTCAAAGGTTTCTGAACTACAACTGGTGGTTATACTGAACGGGGTCTGATCTTTTATAGCTCAAAGACAGCCTGTGATAGGAACAATCTTAGACATATGGTATATTAACATGTGATAGCTAAATTTCTTTGCACCTGAATTTTCTATGTAATTTGTACTATGACACAAGGACCTACATAGCACAGGGAACTCTGCTCAATATCATGTAACAACCTAAATGGGAAAAGAATTTGAAAAATAGATACATGTATATGTATAACTGAATCACTTTGCTGTACACCTGAAACTACACAACACTGTTAATCAACTATACTCCTATATAAAAAAAGTTAAAAAAATAATTATTCAACAGTTCAATTCAATAAAATATTTCTTGAGACCCTAAACTATGCCAAGAATGATGCTAAGGGTTGAATCTGTGTTTGTATGTGTGTATTTGAGTATATAACCATGAAGAGTTTGGCCAAGTATTGGAGACAAGCATGTAATAGTATGATTTTAATTACACAGGGTTCTAGTAGAGAAGCACCTGAACAAACGTGGAGTTTTAAGGAAGATTTTTTCGAGGAAATGATGCCGGAGTGCATGTGAAAGTCTTAAGAATTACATTAGTCACATTTTAAATTAAGAGAATGGTTTAGTACTTAACTATTGAAATCAGTATTTATCAAAGCTCACCTAAGACTTACATCATTTTGATTATTTTTTTCCTAATAAATCAATTCAGAAGGTTTTAACATGGTCTTTAAGTTGCACTCTAAAGCTGATTTAAGATTATGGATATTTTCTAAAAAATACATTTTAGAAAGTAAGGATAAGACCTATAAACATCTTGGTCTTCACATTTAATAGAAGTAGCCTCTGAGCTAAACATGTAAAGCAGGATGTTTTCATAATTTAATACAGTAGTCAACTGTACTTTTGTGGGGCATATAGTTATTCAGTATATCAAAGCTTTCAAGTATAGAGTCCATGAAAAAAGAATTTGGCTTTTCTTATTATAAACACTCACATGTCCATACTGAAGCCAATTCCAGCAACAACCTCTGCTGTGCTCAGCAGTATTTGAATCACAGAAAAAGCATTAGCTCAGGACATTCAAGAAGGAAGGAAGTCAAGAAAGACAAAATCAATTTCTCAGCAGTAAAAACAATAATTCCACTTCTAAAAAAGTAACAACTATAAACATTTTTGCACCCAGTTACTAAGACTGTAGGTGTAATAGATTGCTCCTTAAATACCTTTCTAAGCAATGGTTTTCAAATTATAAGACAAAAATTAAGTTTCTAGTTTCTTATTCCAAAGTTTAATATACAATTATAACAACTTTAAATAGTTAACAGAGGTTTAGTCTGACTTTAAACGTTGCCTGTTTGGTAAAAACATTCCAGTTTCTGTTAGATTTTGATCTCTTACCGAAAACTACCTGGTTTATAGGAAATCTATGAAGATGGTGGGTGAATCTTTCTGTAATCAAGAAGTGAAGTTCCAGGGAGCTTCTTCAACAACATCTGTGGGCTGCTTATTCAGTCTCCTCTGGCAAGAGCCCCTAGTGTTTTATGCAACAGTGCTATAGCCTCTATGTAGAAGGTGCAAACAAAGCCAAACTAAAATGGCATTTGTGATTATTCTTAGCTCTAATTTCATAGAAGCAGGACAAACAAATTTTAGCCCTAAGTGGGAATCAGCTTTGTCATCATCCTTAGCCTTTCAAACTCATCACTACCAAGATTCTAAAGACTGAAAGTCTTCAAACAATATTTAAATGAAATGAGACTGTGTGTATTTGTGGGGGTGTGTGCTCATTCTCTGCTTATCACAAATGCACCACACTTTCAATGCTGAAAGGCCTTTTATAAATAAAGGATGTTAGTATTTTAGTTGATGTGAACAGTTTTGAGCAGACACATGCATGTCTCCAAAATGCTGTTTCCAAACATCATTTTAATATTAAAGAAAATAATATATGTAATGAGGTTAGTTTAATGTGTGGAAAGTAATAAATAGTCAATGAACAAGACTACTTTTATATTTTTGTTCTCCTCTAAGGGGCCAGAGGCCATCTGGATCTTGTTAAATATTGTATCTCCAATAAAAGGCACATAGAAGGTACCCAGTAAATATCTGTTAAATTATGAATGAATGAATGGCCTGCAATGAAAATGTGTGCTAACAGTACTTTATCTTCCATGTCTAAAACAGTATGTAAGAGGATGTAAGCACTTAATAAAAATATGTTAGATTTCAGTTCGCTTGGTAAAAAATATGGGCTCCAACTCTATTAATGTATCATCACTATCTTTAGCATTAACTCTCTTATCCTTTTAATGATCCATCCTTTTCTTCAAATTTTAACGGTTCTGAAGAGTTGTTGAAATAGCACAAAATGAAAATGTTCACTTTATCAGTAAGCAAAAAACTAAAATAATATTAAGAGTATTACACTCATCCAAACTGTTGCTCTTGTAAGTGTATCTATTTAATTTTAAAACACAGCTTTGATAAGGGTGTCAGGAAATAGGTATTTTTGTATACTGCTTTTCAGAGTATAAATTGATATAATCTTTCTGGAAGGTAATGAGTCTCTATGGAAAGTATTAACAAATCTTTATTTTTGACCAGGGAATACATTTTTAAAAAGCTGTCTCAAGGAAGTTATCAAAGAGGTATACAAAGATTAGTATAAAAGAATCTTCACTATAGATTTATAAAAACAGACAAAAATGGACATGAAAATCTATGGCATATTAATATAATCAAATACTATGTGGTCATTAAAATCACATTTTCAAGTAATATTTAAAGGCAGGAGGAATATTTCAAAATGTTTCATGTGAAAAAGGTACTTGTGAAAAAAAATGATACTGATTTTGAAACATGTATATACAATATATGCATAGAAAAAATTAGAAGGTATCAGAATAATGCTTCCCTCACAGAATGAGTTAGGAAGTGTTCCCTCTATTGTTTGGAAGAATTTGAGAAAGACTGGTGTTAATTCTTCAAATATGTGGGAGAATTCATCTATGAAGCAATCTGGTACTGCACTTTTCTATATAAGTATTTGACTATGATTCAGTCACTTTATTTATTATAAAATTGTTTAGATTTTTCTGTTTCTCCTTCAGTCAGTTTTGAGTTTGCATTTTTAGGAATTTGTCCATTTTATCCAGGTTATTTGCTGGTATACTGCTTATAGTATTCTCTTATAATCCTGATTTCAGTAAGACTGGTAGTAATATCACACTTTCATTCCTGATTTTAGTAATTTAAATCTTTTTTTTTTTTTTGTGGGGGGCAGGGTAGTGGATTGAGTGGTGGCCCATAAAAGATATATCCATGTCTTGGGAATTCCCTGGTCGTTCAGTGGTTAGGACTCTGTGCTTTCACTGCCAAGGGTGCAGGTTCAATCCCTGGTCGGGGAACTAAGAACTCACAAGCTGTGCGAGGCCAAAAAAAAAAAGTTTCTCAAAAAAAAAAAATAAATAAAAGATATATCCATGTCTTAACCCCTCAAATCTATGAAAGTGACCTTATTTGGAAGAAGGAGTTTTGCACATAATAATTAAGACTCTCATCTGTTCTTTTTCTTTTTTTTTTGTTAATTAATTAATTTTTGGTTGCGTTGGGTCTTTGTTGCTACACACAGGCTTTCTCTAGTTGTGGAGAGTGGGGGCTACTCTTCGTTGTGACACACGGGCTTCTCTTTGTGGCTTCTCTTGTTGAGGACCATGGGCTCTAGGTGCACGGGCTTCAGTAGTTGTGGCTCGTGGGCTCTAGAGAGCAGGCTCAGTAGTTGTGGTGCATGGGCTTAGTTGCTCTGCGGCATGTGGGATCTTCCCGGACCAGGGATCAAACCCGTGTCCCCTGCATTGGCAGGCGGATTCTTAACCACCATGCCACCAAGGAAGTCCCTCATCTGTTTTTTTATAAGAGACAGCAGAGAAAGAGACACGAGAAAAACTGAGGTGAAGACAGGTGAAGTAATGCCAGTCTATAAGCCAAGGGACTGCTAAGGATTTCCAGCAGCTAGAAACTTGAAGAGGTATGAAATGGATTCTCCCTCAGAACCTCCAGAAGGAACTAACCCTGTTGACACCTTGATTTTAGACTTCTGGCTTCCAGAGTTGTGAGAGAATAAATTTTTGTGGTTTTAAGCCACCGTACCTGTGGTAATTTGTTATGGCAGTCCAAGGAAACAAATATGGTCAGTCTACTTAAAGGTCTGTCAATTTTGTTGATCTTTTCAAAGAACCAATTTCTTTTTTTTTGCTGATTCTATTGTTTTTCTATTTCCTACTCCATTTATCTCTGCTCTAATGTTTATTTTATTTATTTTTAAAAATATATTTATTTATTTGCTTGTGCTGGGTCTTAGTTGCAGCTCGCGGGCTCCTTGGTTGCAGCTCACGGGCTCCTTAGTTGTGGCATGCAAACTCTTATTTGCGGCATGCATGTGGGACATAGTTCCCTAACCAGGGATTGAACCCAGGCCCCCTGCATTGGGAGCACAGGGTCTTAATCACTGCACCACCACGGAAGTCCCTGCTTTAATGTTTATTATTTCCTTCCTTCTTCTTGCTTTGCATTTAGTTTCCTCTCATTTTTCTAGTTCCCAAGATGGAAGTGTAGGTTAGTGATTTGAGATCTCTCTTCTTTTTTAATGTATCTGTTTACAGCTATTACAGGCTCTGGAAATCAACTAAAAGCAAACAATAAATTGAAAAACTGCTGACCTTTGGGTAAGAATAGTGGCAATTGTGGCATTCTTGCCTGGGGCTGTTCCCATCTCTGTTCAGTTCAGTTAGGTAATAGTTCTACCAGAATAAGGTAGAACTATTTTGAAAACCAGCAGGTTCATTGCCAGAGAGACTAACTTGATTTGGAGCAGAGATTTAAAAAAACTGATGTCTAAGGGTATTATTAATAGAAGCAGTGATCTTGGTGGGAAGTGCAACAGGAAAACTAACAGCTCTGCTAGACTGAGATTGTGGTCCCAGTGGGGGTGAACATCTGACCAGCAGATTAGCCAGAAATTTAATGTAAAGATCATAGAAATGAAAGAGCCATAAACTCTCCATGTATCCCTAGCTGATAGGAAGGCTATTTGCACATGCAGATGAGACCTTAAAGGGCACAGGAGAAAAAAAATCAAGGTAAGAATGCCTGAACTTTGAATGTACTCCCCAGCTAACAAACAGATCCATCCAAAGGGTGAAAGCCTTACTGCTTTGAGGAGTTTGAGCACAATTTCTGACCAATCACAGACTGACTTCCAAGCTATGCAGACACAGGGATGAACCATAGAAATCCAAGCTTAAAAATAAGAAAAAGGGACTTCTCTGTGGTCCAGTGGTTAAGAATGTGCCTTCCAATGAAGGGGACACAGGTTTGATCCCTGGTCAGGAACTAAGATCCCACACATGCTGCAGGGCAACTAAGCCTGTGCACCACAACTACAGAGCCCATGAGCTCTAGAGCCTCAGTGCCACAACTAGAGAGAAGCCCTCATGCCACAACTAGAGAGAAGCCTGTGCACCGCAACGAAGATCCCGTGCACTGCGACGAAGATCCCATGTGCCGCAACGCAGCCTTAAATAAATAAATAAATATTTCTTTAAAAAGAAAATAATAAAAAGAGAAACTGAGCAGAGACGTCAGTAGCACCATATTGCAGAATAGACAGATTCTGCAGAATTAGTCTGGGCAATCAATGACACAGCCAACCACCCAACTGAACAAAAACAAAAATAAAAACAACCCTTAGAGGGGGAAAATATGAAGAATCCAGATCTTCCACAATTATAATCTCAAATGTCCAATTTTCAACAAAAAATTATGAGACATGCAAAGAAACATTAAAACGTTACCCACACTCAGAGAAAAAAGGAGGCAATAAATATTGCCTCAGTAGACCAAGATATTTGATTTAGTAGATGCAGACCTTAAAGAAAGTTTTATAAAAATGTTCAAAGGAAATTTTATTCAAAGAATTTGAAGGAAAATATAACAACCACTCAACAAGTAAGGAATCTCCATAGCTAGATATCTATGTGAGAAATGGAATATTTCCTACCATTTCAGTAAACAAAGGATGTCACAGTCATCAGCAATTAGCCCTCCAACGTGAGCCCTGAGGGAACTCAAGAAGGAAAGGATACCTGCCATCTAGCAGCCATCAGACTACAGCCACTCCCTACTGTGAGCCCTGAGGAAACCCAGGATATGAAAATACAGGATAGGGCTTCCCTGGTGGCGCAGTGGTTGAGAATTCGCCTGCCAATGCAGGGGACACGGGCTCGTGCCCCGGTCCAGGAAGATCCTACATGCTGCAGAGCGGCTGTGCGGAGCAGCTGGGTGGAGCGTCTGGGCCTGTGAGCCATGGCCGCAGAGCCTGCGCTCTGCAATGGGAGAGGCCACAACAGTGAGAGGCCCGCGTACCACAGGATACTGGCCCCAGATAGCTGAAGTGCATATCAAAGGAATGATTTCAGTGGACCCAGACTCTTGCATCTTCCCATACACAGAAAGGCACTAAATTCCTTAACTTGATGATCTGGTTACTTTAATTAACAGTAATGGGGCTTCCCTGATGGTGTAGTGGTTACGAATCTGCCTGCCAATGCAGGGGACACAGGTTCGAGCTCTGGTCCAGGAAGATCCCACATGCCCGGAGCAACTAAGCCCATGCGCCACAACTACTGAGCCTGCGCTCTAGAGCCCGCGAGCCACAACCACTGAAGCCTGTGTGCCTAGAGCCCGAGCTCCGCAACAAGAGAAGCCACCGCAATGAGAAGCCACCACAATGAGAAGCCCGTGCACTGCAATGAAGAGTAGCCCCCGCTCGCCGCAACAAGAGAAAGCCTGTGCGCAGCAACGAAGACCCAACACAGCCAAAAATAAAATAAATAATAAAAATAAATACACTTAAAAAAACCCCAGTAATCTTTTGTTGTTCCTGACTACCTGCCCTTTCTTGCAAAACTCCTATATATCCTAGCTCCCCTCTCGCCTCCTCGGAGCAGTATCTCAGAGCTATCTGAAATGCTGTCTCCTGGGGTTCAGTCCTCATTTTGCCCCCAAGAAAACTTAACTTGCAACTCTCACGTTGTGCATTTTTTTAAGTCTATATATGCATGAGAAATAAAAGCATTTGATGACACAAAGACTTCTACATGAATATTCATAGCAAAATTACTAAAAATAGCCAAAACCCAGAAAAAAATCCAAATGTGTATCAACTGGTGAATTGATAAACAAAAATGTGGTATTTCCATTTAATAGAGTATTATTCAAAAATAAAAAAGAATGAACTACTGATACATGGTACAATGTTGACGAATCTCAAAAAAAATCATGCTAAGTGAAAGAAGCCAGACACAAAAAGCCACAAATTGTATGACTTCATTTATATAAAATGGCCAGAAAAAGCAATCTAAAGAGATAGAAAACAGACTGGTGGTTGTCTGGGGCTGAGAGTGGGAGCCTGGCAATAGCTGCAAAATGGTATGAAGGAACTTTTAGGGGTGATAGAAATTTTCTAAAATGAAATTGTAAATTTTATAAATTTACTGAAAGAGTGAATTGTGTATTTATAATGGGTAAACTTTTTTTAAAATATAAATTTATTTATTTATTTGTATTTATTTTTGGTTGTGTTGGGTCTTCATTGCTGTGCAGGCTTTCTCTAGTTGCAGCAAGCGGGGGCTACTCTGTTGCGGTGCGCGGGCTTCTCATTGCGGTAGCTTCTCTTGTTGTGGAGCAGAGGCTCTAGGCGCACGGGCTTCAGTAGTTGCAGCACGCGGGCTCAGTAGTTGTGGCTCTTGGGCTCTAGAGCACAGGCTCAGTAGTTGTGGAGCAGGGGCTTAGTTGCTCTGAGGCATGTGGGATCTTCCTGGAACAGGGCTTGAACCCTTGTCCCCTGCGCATTGGCAGGTGGATTCTTAACCACTGCACCACCAGGGAAGCCCTATAATGGGTAAAATTTTTGGCACGAAAATTATCTTAATAAAGCTGTTTTAAAAAACTGTCAATATATTAATATAATGAACAGTAACATTCATATGCATTATGAACAAATAAGTAAGGAATGTAAAAAAAAAAAAATCCAAAAGAGCCAAAACTATAAAATAGAACAAAAAATGTTCCACATCATTAGGAAGAAAATTATAAACATTAACTGAATGATATTAAAAAAAAACAACCTAAAAATACAGGTATCCACCACTTTTTGAAAGTTCGCTTGATGCCACTTCACTTTTATGGAAGACTTACATTAGTATATGTTTTTTGTTAACTGAAAGACATTCAAAGAGGATTTTCACTTTTACTAAAAAAAAAAATGCAAAAAGCAAAAATAGCATTCAGCATTTGTTTTGTGGCGAGCTGTTATAGAGGCAGTGCACATCCCAAGCTGCGAGAGAGGCACTGCCAAGGCTCCTTCCCCACAAACTACACTCAGCATCTCAGCACCAAGCCACCAAAGCTTTGAATTGTGTCTGTTAGCAGCTGCGCTTTATCTTTATTTATTCTGTGCATTTGTTAGCAAGATGTGTCCTAAGGTAATTGCTCCTTTGCTTTATGCAACTGTGGCTTACAAAAGGTTTCATAGGAACACTCTACTTTTGGATGATAGGGGAAACCCGTATTGAGATGAGAAGACTCAAGATTAAAATATATCAACCAAGTAATCTATAAATGCAATGTACTCCCAATTAAAATACACATAGGACAACAAGCTGATTCTAAAGATAACAGAGAAGGACCATTACAAACCACTTCAATTTTGAAGAACAGTGTGATATTGGGCAGGAATAGACAAAAAGACCAATGAAACAGAATACAAAACCAAGAAATAAATCTGCATGTATAAGGGAATTGATTTGTAATAGTGGTCAGTCCGCTATTGAAATCAGACTGTTCAATAAACGGTATTGGGCAAGCGGTTATCTAGAAAGAGGAAAAATAGAATCCCTACCTTAAACCATATATACAAGTAAACTGCAAAAGGATTAAAGACTAACTCTCAAAAACAAAATTTTAGAACATTTAGAAGAAAATATAGATTAATAACCGTATGATTTCTAGGTAGGGGCACAAAAAATACCAATAATAATAGAAAAGAATGATAATTTTTGATTACATAAAAATTCAAATCTTCTGTTCATAAATATAAATTAAAAAGCATCAGATTTTGTTACTTTTTTTGTTGTTTTTTTTGGTCATACCACACAGCATATGGGATCTTAGTTCCCTGACCAGGAATCGAACCTGCGCCCTGTGCAATGGAAGCCCAGTGTCGTAACCACTGGACTGCTGGGGAATTTCCTGAACTTTGGTGCTTTTAAAATATAACAAACAATTAGTATCCAGAATAAAAAAAGAATTCCTACAAATCAATAAGTAAAACATAACAAGAGAAAAATGATGGATATGAGTAAGCAATTCATAGCAGAAAAAAACAGAAATGATGAAAAATGCTCAACTTTACTAGTGTTTAGGGAAATGAAAACAGAAAATACCATTTATAACCCATCAACTGGCAAAAATTAAAATGTCTGTACTATTATGCACCGAGGAAAATGGGTACACCTATATTGTGCTGGAGAGAGCATACAGTGGTACAATCCTTTTGGCAGTACTAGACTATGTATATACTCTATGATTCAGTAATTTCAATTCCAGGTATGGACTTATGTGTATATGAAAATATGTACAAAAATACAGGAGCATTGTTTTAACAGTAAAATTTTAGAAATCACTCAAATATCTTTCAATAGCATAATACATAAATCAACTGCAGTTTATAAAATGGCATTTAACATAGAAGTTAAAATGAATGAATTAGTTATATATACGTGGATAAATTTCAAAACCATAATATGTTAATTAAAGATATTAAGTTGTACTTCCCTGGTGGCGCAGTGGTTAAGAATCTGCCTGCCAATGCAGTGGACACGGGTTCAATCCCTGGCCTGGGAAGAACCCACATGCCATGGAGCAAATAAGCCAGTGTGCCACAACTACTGAGCCTTCGCTCTAGAGCCTGCAAGCCACAATTACTGAGCTGGTGTGCCACAACTACTGAAGCCCGTATGCCTAGAGCCTGCGCTCTGCAAAAAGAGAGGACACTGCGATGAGAGGCCTGTACACTGCAATGAAGAGTAGCCCCCGCTTGCTGCAACTAGAGGAAGCCCATGTACAGCAACGAAGACCCAATGCAGCCAAAAAAAAAAAAAAAAAAAAATTAACTTGCAGAACAAGCACAAGACAATGCCATTGAATATAATTTCTTTAAAAGCGCACAAGAATATTGTAAATTGTTTATGAATACATATTACCTGAATTTTTAAAAAGTATTGAAAACATGGTTAGAAAGAAAAGATGGTGCCCTCAGAATAGTGGCTGTCCCTCGGGTGGAAGGGAACAAGAAAAGAAGGAATGGAAGAGATGAGAATCATTAGGAGTTTAAACTATCTCTGTATCTGATTTCCTTAAAAAATTTATCTGAATCTAATAAAATGTTACTATTTGCTAATTTTAGTAATGGACACATGAACATTTATAATATTATTTTTTGTATTTTTCTATATGTCAGAAATATTTTATAACTTTTTAATGTTGAAGAAATAAGGGATTTGTTTACTATTGAACAGAAGTCCAAGATGCCTGATAGAAAGGTTTGAGAAGGAAAGCATTAGTGAGAGATTGAATCAGGGCAAAGTCAGCACAGACTGGCATGGTATCAATATATAATGGTATGGGAGAGCACAGATGTTCAGGAAGGCTTAAGTCTTGGGTGGGGACCTATAATTCTGTAGAAAATATATCTACTCTATGACTAATTTAGGGGTTTTAAAAAAATCTCTTCTGTTTCTTTGTTTTCCCTAATTTTACTACTCATTAAGGTTTCTACCTTTGATTATGGGAAGGCAGTAGAGGTGAAATTCACACACCTTTGTTAGTTATTAATAGTCGTAATGAAAGGGGAGGAAATTGAAGAGAATTACTGATGAGGTTTATAGATGAACCACAGAAATATATTAATTAACTCCCCTTTACACTAATAATTGATTTTGATTTATAATTCTGGGCAGCTATCTTCTGGTTAGCTTTACTCCCATCACTTAACATATACGCCAATTATACTCTTACTTATAATAAAATCTGGGGATACTTTATTGTGTACATCAATGGAAAATAGGTAAACTGCTGCAGAATAATATTTCACTTATGGCTTAGCATTCTATGGTTTTAAAATATAAATTATATTAAAATATATAATATAAAAATAATACAGATAAAATTAAAAATATATAAGTAATATACAAACTTAAGTCCAAACCAAATGGACAGAAATAACTATAGTGTAGTCTAAAATATGCTTCTAAGGGAAACATTATAGCTTAGTCACTCCTGTGTGGTAGATTGGTCATATAAAACACAAATGTCAGGCTATTCAAGAGAGAGCACCAGAAACTAACATGGAATTTGAAAACTGTTTACTATGTATAAAGAACAGCTGGAAAAGAGGAAACAGAATTTTATGGGGTTGGAGGAACATAAGGAAGTAATACTTGTACAAAAATCATAGGTAATCTCACTATCCAGAAACAATCACTTCTAAATATTTTGATGACTATCCTATCCTTTCTTTCTATCTATCTAAACATATAGTTATACAATAGACTTTAAAAATAAATTTAAGACTATGTCTTATATATTGTTTATGATCCATTTCAACAGTTAGTGTTATTTTCCATGTCATTAAATAATCTTCTACAACATAATTTAAAAATAAATTATACATGTAACTTCCTGAATTAGGAGCCAAGATGGCGGATAGAAGGACGTCCTCTCACTCCCTCTTGCGAGAACACCAGAATCACAAATAGCTGCTAGACAGTCATTGACAGGAAGACACTGGGACTCACCAAAAAAGATAACCCACATCCAAAGACAAAGGAGAAGCCACAATGAGATGGTAGGAGGAACGCAATCACAGTAAAATCAAATCCCATAACTGCTGGGTGGGTGACTCACAGACTGGAGAACACTTATACCACAGAAGTCCACCCAGTGGAGTGAGGTTCTGAGCCCCACGTCAGGTTCCCAAGCTGGAGGTCTGGCAACAGGAGGAGGAATTCCTAGAGAATGAGACTTTGAAGGCTAGTGGGATTTGATTGCAGGACTTCGACAGGACTCGGGGAAACAGAGACTCCACTCTTGGAGGGAACACACTAAGTAGTGTGCACATTGGGACCAGGGGAAGGAGCAGTGACCCCAGAAGAGAATGAACCAGACCCACCTGCTAGTGTTGGAGGGTCTCCTGCAGAGGCGGGCAGTGGCTGTGGCTCACTCTGAGGACAAAGACACTGGCAGCAGAAGTTCTGGGAAGTACTCCTTGGCATGAGCCCTCCCAGAGTCCGCCATTAGCCCCACCAAAGAGCACAGGTAGGCTCCAGTGTTGGGTTGCCTCAGGCAAAACAACCAACTGGGAGGGAACCCAGCCCCACCCAACAGCAGTCAAGTGGATCAAAGTTTTACTGAGCTCTGCCCACCAAAGCAACAGTCATATCTACCCACCACCAGTCCCTCCCATCACGAAACCTGCACAAGCCTCTTAGATAGCCTCATCCAGCAGAGGGCAGACAGCAGAAAAAACACGAAGAACTACAATCCTGCAGCCTGTGGAACAAAAACCACATTCACAGAAAGACAGACAAGATGAAAAGGCAGAGGGCTATGTACCAGATGAAGGAGCAAGATAAAACCCCAGAAAAACAACTAAATGAACTGGAGATAGGCAACCTTCCAGAAAAAGAATTCAGAATAATGATAGTGAAGATGATCCAGGCCCTCCGAAAAAAAATGGAGGCAAAGATCGAGAAGATGCAAGAAGTGTTTAACAAAGACCTAGAAGAATTAAATAACAAACAAACAGAGATGAACAATACAATAATTGAAATAAAAACTACGCTAGAAGGAATCAATAGCAGAATAACTGAAGCAGAAGAATGGATAAGTGACGTGGAAGACAGAATGGTGGAATTCACTGCTGCAGAACAGAATGAAGAAAAAAGAATGAAAAGAAATGAAGACAGCCTAAGAGACCTCTGGGACAACATTAAACGCAACAACATTCGCATCATAGGGGTCCCAGAAGGAGAAGAGAGAGAGAAAGGACCCGAGAAAATATCTGAAGATATTATAGTCGAAAACTTCCCTAACATTGGAAAGGAAATAGCCACCCAAGTCCAGGAAGCGCAGCAAGTCCCATACAGGACAAACCCAAGGACAAACACTCTGAGACATGTAGTAATCAAACTGGCAAAAATTAAAGACAAAGAAAAATTATTGAAAGCAACAAGGGAAAAACGACAAATAACATACAAGGGAACTCCCATAAGGTTAACAACTGATTTCTCAGCAGAAACTCTACAAGCCAGAAGGGAGTGGCATGATATACTTAAAGTGATGAAAGGGAAGAACCTACAACCAAGATTACTCTACCCGACAAGGATCTCATTCAGATTCCATGGAGAAATCAAAAGCTTCACAGACAAGCAAAAGCTAAGAGAATTCACCACCACCAAATCAGCTCTACAACAAATGCTAAAGGAACTCCTCTAAGTGGGAAACACAAGACAAGAAAAGGACCTACAAAAACAAACCCAAAACAATTAAGAAAACGGTCATAGGAACATACATATCGATAATTACCTTAAATGTGAATGGATTAAATGCTTCAGCCAAAAGACACAGGCTTGCTGAATGGATACAAAAATAAGACCCATCAATATGCTGTCTACAAGAGACCCACTTCAGACCTAGGGACACATACAGACTGAAAGTGAGGGGATGGAAAAAGATATTCCATGCAAATGGAAATCAAAAGAAAGCTGGAGTAGCAATACTCATATTAGATAAAATAGATTTTAAAATAAAGAATGTTACAGGAGACAAGGAAGGGCACTATATAATGATCAAGGGATCAATCCAAGAAGGAGATATAACAATTGTAAATATATATGCACCCAACATAGGAGCACCTCAATACATAAGGCAACTGCTAACAGCAATAAAAGAGGAAATCCACAGTAACACAATAATAGTGGGGGACTTTAACACCTCACTTACACCAATGGACTTATCATCCAAACAGAAAATTAATAAGGAAACACAAGTTTTGAATGACACAATAGACCAGATAGATTTAATTGATATTTATAGGACATTCCATCCAGAAACAGCAGATTACACTTTCTTCTCAAGTGCACACAGAACATTCTCCAGGATAGATCACATGCTGGGTCACAAATCAAGCCTCAGTAAATATAAGAAAACTGAAATCATATTAAGCATCTTTTCTGACCACAATACTATGAGATTAGAAATGAATTACAGGGAAAAAAATGTAAAAAACACAAACACATGGAGGCTAAACAATACGTTACTAAATAACCAAGAGATCACTGAAGAAATCAAAGAGGAAATAAAAAAATACCTAGAGACAAATGACAATGAAAACACGATGATCCAAAACCTATGGGATGCAGCAAGGCAGTTCGAAGAGGGAAGTTTATAGCTATACAAGCCTACCTCAAGAAACAAGAAAAATCTCGAATAAACAACCTAACCTTACACCTAAAGGAACTAGAGAAAGAAGAACAAATAAAACTCAAAGTCAGCAGAAGGAAAGAAATCATAAAGATCAGAGCAGAAATAAATGAAATAGAAACAAAGAAAACAATAGCAAAGATCAACAAAACTAAAAGCTGGTTCTTTGAGAAGATAAACAAAATTGATAAACCATTAGCCAGACTCATCAAGAAAAAGAGGGAGAGGACTCAAATCAATAAAATTAGAAATGAAAAAGGAGAAGTTACAACAGACACTGCAGAAATACAAAGCATTCTAAGAGACTACTACAAGCAACTCTATTCCAATAAAATGGACAACCTGGAAGAAATGGACAAATTCTTAGAAAGGTATAACTTTCCAAGACTGAACCAGGAAGAAATAGAAAATATGAACAGACCAATCACAAGTAATGAAATTGAAACTGTGATTAAAAATCTTCAATAAACAAAAGTCCAGGACCTGATGGCTTCACAGGAGAATTCTATCAAACATTTAGAGAAGAGCTAACACCCATCCTTCTCAAACTCTTCCAAAAAATTGCAGGGGAAGGAACACTCCCAAACTCATTCTATGAGGCCACCATCACCCTGATACCCAAACCAGACAAAGATACTACAAAAAAAGAAAATTACAGACCAATATCCCTGATGAATATAGATGCAAATATCCTCAACAAAGTACTAGCAAACAGAATCCAACAACACATTAAAAGGATCATACACCATGATCAAGTGGGATTTCTCCCAGGGATGCAAGGATTCTTCAATATACGTAAATCAATCAATGTGATAAACCATATTCACAAATTGAAGAAGAAAAACCATATGATCATCTCAATAGACGCAGAAAAAATTCTTGACAAATTCAACACGCATTTATGATAAAAACTCTCCAGAAAGTGGGCACAGAGGGAACCTATCTCAACATAATAAAGGCCATATATGACAAACCCACAGCAAACATCATTCTCAATGGTGAAAAACTGAAAGCATTTCCTCTAAGATCAGGAACAAGACAAGGATGTCCACTCTTGCCACTATTATTTAACATAGTTTTGGAAGTCCTAGCCAAGGCAATCAGAGAAGAAAAATAAATAAAAGGAATACAAATTGGAAAAGAAGTAAAACTGTCACTGTTTGCAGATGACATGATACTATACATAGAGAATCCTAAAGATGCCACCAGGAAACTACTAGAGCTAATCAATGCATTTGGTAAAGTTGCAGGATACAAAATTAATGCACAGAAACCTCTTGCATTCCTATACACTAATGATGAAAAATCTGAGAGTGAAATTAAGAAAACACTCCCATTTACCATTGCAACAAAAAGAATAAAATACCTAGGAATACACCTACCTAGGGAGACAAAAGACCTGTATGCAGAAAAGTATAAGACACTGATGAAAGAAATTAAAGATGATACCAACAGATGGAGAGATATACCATGTTCTTGGATTGGAAGAATCAAAATTGTGAAAATGACCATACTACCCAAAGCAATCTAAAGATTCAATGCAATCCCTATCAAATTACCAATGGCATTTTTTACGGAACTAGAACAAAAGATCTTAAAATTTGTATGGAAACACAAAAGACCCCGAATAGCCAAAGCAGTCTTGAGGGAAAAAAGAGGAGCTGGAGGAATCAGACTCCCTGATGTCAGAGTATACTACAAAGCTACAGTAACCAATACAATATGGTACTGGCACAAAAACAGAAACATAGATCAATGGAACAAGATAGAAAGCCCAGAGATAAACCCACGCACCTATGGTCAACTAATCTATGACAAAGGGGGCAAGGATATACAATGGAGAAAAGACAGTCTCTTCAATAAGTGGTGCTGGGAAAACTGGACAGCTACATGTAAAACAATGAAATCAGAACACTCCCAAACACCATACACAAAAATAAACTTAAAATGGATTAGAGACCTAAATGTAAGACCGGACACTATAAAACTCTTAGAGGAAAACATAGGAAGAGCACTCTTTGACATAAATCACAGCAAGATCTTTTTTGATCCACCTCCTAGAGTAATGGAAATAAAAACAAAAATAAACAAATGGGACCTAATGAAACTTAAAAGCTTTTGCACAGCAAAGGAAACCATAAACAAGACGAAAAGACAACCCTCAGAATGGGAGAAAATATTTGCAAATGAATCAATGGGCAAAGGATTAATCTCCAAAATATATAAACAGCTCATGCAGCTCAATATTAAAAAAGGAAACAACCCAATCATAAAATGGGCAGAAGACCTAAATAGACATTTCTCCAAAGAAGATATACAGTTGGCCAGGAAGCACATGAAAACCTGCTCAACATCACTAATTATTAGAGAAGTGCAAATCAAAAGTACAATGAGGTATCACCTCACACCAGTTAAAATGGGCATCATCAGAAAATCTACAAACAGTAAATGCTGGAGAAGGTGTGGAGAAAAGGGAACCCTCTTGCACTGTTGGTGGGAATGTAAATTGATACAGCCACTATGGAGAACAGTATGGAGGTTCCTTAAAAAACTAAAAATTGAATTATCATATGATCCAGCAATCCTACTACTGGGCATATACCCAGAGAAAACCATAATTCAAAAAGACACATGCACCCCAATGTTCATTGCAGCACTATTTACAATAGCCAGGTCATGGAGGCAACCTAAATGCACATTGACAGACAAATGGATAAAGAAGATGTGGTACATATATACAATGGAATATTACTCAGCCATAAAAAGGAATGAAATTGGGTCATTTGTAGAGATGTGGATGGATCTAGAGACTGTCATACAGAGTGAAGTAAGTCAGAAAGAGAAAAACAAATATCGTATATTAAAGCATATATGTGGAACCTAGAAAAATGGTAAAGATGAACCGGTTTGCAGGGCAGACATTGAGACACAGATGTAGAGAAGAAATGTATGGACACCAAGGGGGGAAAGTGGCTGGGGGGTGGGGTGTGTGTGTGATTAATTGGGAAATTGAGATTGACATGTATATATTGATGTGTATAAAATTGATGACTAATAAGGACCTGCTATATAAAAAAATAAATAAAATTAAATTAAAAAATTTAAAGAAATGAATTATAGCATATCACATCATTTAGATATATTAGTTATTATTTATATTTTGTTACATATTTAATTTATACCATATACATATTAATGTTATATATCAAACATATTGTTTGTTATTAAATATATTATATTTTAAAGTATATTTATATTACTTCAAATACTGAATGTTTTATTTTTAAACATTTTAGTTGCTTTTAATTTTTCATCTCGTAATCTGATGTTTGCAGACAAATATTCTCATGGTTATTTATTTATACACTTAGAATAAATTTCTAGGATATAACTGCTGAGGCAAAGAAAGAAAAATATTTTTTCTTTTTTCTTCTAAGAGTTTTATAGCTTTAGCTCATACATTTAGGTCTCTGATTCACTTTGAAGTAAATTTTATACATGATGTGAGGTAGAGGTCCAACTTCTTTCCTTTGCATATGGCTATTCAATTGTCCCAGCACCATTTTCTGAAAGACTACTCTTTCCTTCACTGAACAGTCTTGACACTCTTGTCAAAACTCAAATGGCTATAGATGTACTGTCACTAGTCTTATTTCTTTTTTCTCCAGCTATACTGAGATCTAATTAACATATGACATTGTGTTAAGTTTAAGATGTACCATGTGTTGATTTGATGCATACATATTACAAAATGATCACTACCAGATAGCATTAGCTAATAACACTTTCATCCTGTTACATAATTACCATTTCTTTTTTGTGGTGAGAACATTTAAGATCTACTCTCTCAGCAACTTTCTAGTATACAATATTAATAGCTATAATCACCATTTGTACCTTAGATCACCAGAACTTATTCATCTTATAACTGGAAGTTTATGCTCTTTGACCAATATCTCCCCATTTCCCCCACCTCCCAGGTCATGGTAACTACCATTCTATTCTGTTTCTATGAGTTTGGCTTTTTTAGGTTCCACATATAAGCAATATCATACAGTATGTCCTTCTCTCTCTGATTTTACTTAGAGTAATGCCCTCAAGCTTCATCCAAGTTGTCATAAATGGTAGGATTTCCTCGATTCTCGTGGCTGAATAATATTCCACTGTATACATATGTCACAATTTATCCATTCATCCATCAGTAGATACTTAGGTGGTTTCCATATCTTAGCCATTGTGAATAATGCTAGAGTAAACACGGGGGTACAGATACCCCTTTGAGACCCTGTTTTCTTTGGATATATACCTAGAAGTGGGATTGCTGAATCGTATGATATTTCTAGTTTAAATTAAAAAAAATTTTTTTGGCTGTACTGCACCACATGTGAGATCCTAGTTCCCCAATCAGGGATCAAACCCACACCCACCGCATTGGAAGTGGAGTCGTAACCACTGGACCGCCAGGGAAGTCCCTAGTTTTAATTTTTTGAGAAACTTCCACACTTATCCATAGTGGCTATACTAATTTACATTCCCACCAATAGTTCACTAGGGCTCCATTTTCTTGACAGCCTCACCATCACTTGTTTTCTCTTGTCTTTTTTTTTTTTTTTTTTGCGGTATGCGGGCCTCTCACTGTTGTGGCCTCTCCCGTTGCGGAGCACAGGCTCCGGACGCACAGGCTCAGCGGCCATGGCTCACGGGCTTAGTTGCTCCGCGGCATGTGGGATCTTCCCGGACCAGGGCACGAACCCGTGTCTCCTGCATCGGCAGGCGGATTCTCAACCACTGCGCCACCAGGGAAGCCCCCTCTCTTGTCTTTTTGATGATAGCCATCCTAATGGGTATGGGATGATATCTCATTGTGGTTTTGATTTGATTTGCATTTCCCTTATGATTAGGGATGTTGAGCACATTTTCATGTACCTGTTGGCCATTTTTATGTCTTCTTTGGAAAGATGTCTATTCAGTTCCTCCGTTCATTTTTTAAAAATTTTATTATTTATTTATTTATTTATTTATTTAATTTTGGCTATGTTGGGTCTTTGTTGTTGAGCATGGGCTTTCTCTAGTTGTGACGAGCAGGGGCTGCTCTTTATAGCAGTGCGTGGGCTTCTCACTGCGGTGGCTTCTCTTGTTGCAGAGCATGGGCTCTAGGCGCACGGGCTTCAGTAGTTATGCCACATGGGCTCAGTAGTTGTGGCTCGCGGGCTCTAGAGCACAGGCTCAGTAGTTGTGGCACACGGGCTTAGTTGCTCCGCTGCATGTGGGAATCTTCCCAGACCAGGGCTCAAACCCGTGTCTCCTGCATTGGCAGGTGGATTCTTAACCACTGCGCCACCAGGGAAGTCCCCTCTGCTCATTTTTTAACTGCGTTTTTTTGGGGTTTTGTTTTTGTTTTTTGCTATTGAATTGAATGATTTCTTTACATATTGTGGATGTTAATCTCTTATCTATGATTTGTAAATATTTTCTCCCATTCCATAGGTTGCCTTCTCATTTTGTTGATAGTTTCTTTTGCTGTGCAGAAGCTTTTTAGTTTGATGTAGTCCTACTTGTCTTTGTTTTTGTTGCTTGTGCTTTTGGTGTCATATCTAAAATTCACTGCCAAGACCAATGTGAAATAGCTTTTCCCCTGTGTTTTCTTCTAGGAGTTTTATGCTACCAGGTCTTATGTTTAAGTCTCTAATCCATCTTGAGTTAATTTTTGTGAATGGTATAAAGTCGGGGTCCAGCTTCTTCTGCATATAGTTATCCAGTTTTCCCGAAACCATTTATTGAAGTGACTATCCTTTCTTTCCCCATCAAGTATTTTTGGCTCCCTTGTCAAATATTAGTTTAACTTATACATGAGAGTGTATTTCCCTTTTTTTAAACTGAATTTGTAACTTTTCCTTATTTCTTTTATGATGTTTTAACTTTTCTTATTGATTTATAAGAATCCTTTTAATTCCTACACTGTCATCTACCTTATCAGATATTTAGAAACAGCACAGATTGTGGTTGTGGTGGAAACCATTTGTTGTCCACCAAAATCTGTTCTCCCTTTCTTACTGGGCACATGGTGGCATTGTACTTCCTAGCCTCCCCTGCTGTTAGGTATGGCCATGTGAGCCAACACAATGTGAACAGAAGTAATATATGCCGCTTTCAGGACTAGATTTTAAGATCTAGTATATCTTTGCTCTTAAGAGAATGGTTCTCTTTCCTCTACCCTTTGGCTAGAAAGCATATAAGTCATGACTCAGGTTTGGCCAACTGGGTGATTTGAGAAAGTGCTAGAGTCATCTTGCTACCTGGGTACTTGAATAATTTCATGGGGTAGAACCTGCTTATCTACCCTGAACTATTGGATGATAAATAATTAACATCTATCTTGTTTGAGCCATTACATTTTGGGTCTCTCTATTTCAGTTGGTTAGCCTGTATCCTAATTAATACAGAATTAGTATCTTGCAGTGGTATGTTCCTGTAACAACAACAACAAAAAAAACTAATATAGGTGGCATTTGCTAAGTGGCAGAGTAGCAAGCAGTGAGGAAACAGATGCTACAGATTGGGAAGCTGGTAATACTTGTCACACCATGGCAAAACATCAGGTGATATTGCTGCCTGTGATAACATGGACAGTAGACCAGGGTTATAGATTGTTTAGTTCTAGGACACAGTTTCTCAATCTTGGCACTGTGATTTATATGTAAAGCACTTACTACAAGCCTTCGCACTTAGCTCAATAAATGTTAGCTATCGTTGTTATCATTGTTGTGTTACACATTTTAAAATTTTAGGATTGTAAAATCTATCACCACATTCCCATATAGTGTCTACCTTTCCTAGAATACTTAATTATCTCTTCACACGAAGATCAGATAAATCTTCACCCATGTTTTTCTCTGTTGCGTATATCTTTAACAAATCTAAAATTTGGCTTGGTATGATATGGGGATCAGAATTTTTCTTTTTCTAGAGAGCCTCACCATCATTACCTTTATAATCTGGTTAATTTTCCCACTGATTTGAAATCTACCATTTCAGAGTCTGTTTATAAGTTCTTAATATCTAACTGAGATCAATCATGCTTGCTGAGGAAATGAGGCTAGACTTGAGTAAAGGAGATAAAGTTCTTACCCTGTAAAGCTTAGGGAAAATTCTAATCGACAAGAATCCTATAAAAACACATTCTTTCTTTCTTTCACTTAAAAGATAACTTTCTGAATCCACACGCTGTTGGCACTCTCAATAGGCACACTTTAGAGCATTTTATTTTTGGTAAGAAACAAAAAAAATCCCTACATCTTTATGGTATGTCTGCACATGTTTTACCAAATGAAGATAAAGTGAAGGAGGAAGAGCACCAATGAGTTTAATGCTTGGAAACTCCCTACATACTTTCATTTATATTGGTTTGCTTGGTCGCTCAGGTGAAGTAACTCTCTCTTCTCTATTTTAATGCGAGAAAGATATAAAAGGTTTGAAAGGGAAAACACTAATCTAATATTAGCCTTCAGTATTTTCAGAGCAAAAACAATTCCAAACACTTTTCTGTTTACTTCTGTTCACCAACTTTAGCTATTTTGGTAAGAAAACTTGGTTATATATATAAGCGTTTATTAATATAGCTAAAACACTGTTATGTTGATTAGTAGAAGATCACAGAAGGTGGAAAGAGAAATTGAATACTTAAAAGAACACCTACTGGTCTTCCCTGGTGGTGCAGTGGTTAAGAATCCGCCTGCCAGGGGCTTTCCTGGTGGCGCAGTGGTTGAGAGTCGGCCTGCCGATGCAGGGGACTCGGGTTCGTACCCTGGTCCGGGAAGATCCCACATGCCGTGGAGCAGCTGGGCCTGTGAGCTATGGCCGCTGGGCCTGCGCGTCCGGAGCCTGTGCTCCGCATCGGGAGAGGCCGCAACAGTGAGAGGCCCGCGTACCACCACCAACAAAAAAAGAAAGAATCCGCCTGCCAATACAGGGGACACAGGTTCAAGCCCTGGTCCGGGAAGATCCCACATGCCGCAGAGCAACTAAGCCCGTGAGCCACAACTACTGAGCCTGCACTCTAGAACCCATGAGTCACAACTACTGAAGCCCATGCGCCTAGAGCCCATGCTCTGCAACCACAGAAGCCACCACAATGAGAAGCCCATGCAATGCAACGAAGAGTAGCCTCCACTCACCGCAACGAGAGAAAGCCCACACACAGCAACGAAGACCCAACGCAGCCAAAAATAAAATAAATATATATATATATATATATATAAAAGAACACCTACTATGTGCCAACCACTTACACATATTTACAACTCATGAAAAGGATACTATTAGTCCTATTTTCACAGATGAAGAAACAGGATTGCACAGGTCAAGAGATATAAGGCAATGAAAGCTTACTCCTGGAGGAAGGCTTTCATGATACAATTATCTGTTTCTTCTTAATGTCACTTGTTTGCCCTCAATACTGTATAGCAACTATACTTTAATAACCTACCCACCACCAAGTGAAAATAACAGTTCACTCTCTCCAGAACCTCAAGCTGCCATGAAGCAAAAAATAGCTATTCCTCTACTGGCTCTAAATACTTCAAATTTCAAAAATTTTATTACTGGAAGTGGAAAGAATGAAAGGAACTAATGAAGTTACTGTACTCCAACAGAAGATAAAATAAATATGGTATTAAATATTAAGAAAAATAAAATATGCCAGAAAAAATGAGATGTCTAACAGTCTTGGATCAGAAAGATTAAACTTCAGGAAGAAGGACATTCTTTGAGAAATGGTCTGGAGATGGTTTGCCAAGCATCAGAAATTAAGGGAGCAAGGTAAGCTCCAGATCTTAGAAACTTTTAACTGGTGATGATCATACCTCTTACCAATTCCATTAACAGGTTCTTTTTCAAAATATCCCTAATCTCTAATTCTGTTTTCTGAATGATTTACAGTTTGAAAAATTAACTGTCTCTCTAAAGGCCAGGTTATTTGATGCTTCTTAGATTATATGACACTAATTCTCCTCGTAAAGCAAGTAAAACATCTATCTAATTCACAACTATATAAAAGAGACATCACTAATATGCCACCCAAACCATTTTTACCCACAAGAATTTATCAAACATGAATACACAAGAAGTCATTCAACAAATATTTATCAAGAGTCTATTATTTGTCATACATTATTCTAGGTGGTAGGGATATTATGTGGAAAGAAAAACCAGACCAAATCCCTGCTCATAAATATTATGCCTGGTTATAGTAAATACAATAAACAAAAACAAAGTAAAGGATTAGAGAGTGAAGAAAAGGATGCTATCTTATTTTGGGTAATCAGGGAAAGCCTCACTGGTAAAGTCACATTTGAACAAAGATCTGAAGTGAAGAAGTAGTAAGTTATGTGGATATCTGGGGGTATACTTGCTGAGGAAGTATGCCTTGCTGAGGAAATAGTAAGGGCAAAGGTCCTGAGGTGAGAGGATGATTGTTGTGGAACAGTGAGAAGGCCAATATGGCTGAATTACAGTGAAGGAAAAGTGGTAGAAGACATAAGACCTTGATAAGAATTTTGACTTTTAAAATGAGTGAGAAGAGAAGCTACCAGAAGGTTTTAAGTGAAGGAATGACATCTGACTTAGGTTTATTTTTATTTTTTTTGGCTGCACTGTGCAGCATGTGGGATATTCCCTGACCAGGGATTGAACCCATGCCCCCTGCACTGGAAGCACAGTATTTATTTATTTATTTATTTATGGCTGCGTTGGGTCTTCGTTGCTGTGTGCTGGCTTTCTCTAGTTGCGGTGAGCGGGCGCTACTCTTCATTGCAGTGTGCGGGCTTCTCATTGTGGTGGCTTCTCTTGTGGAGCACGGGCTCTAGGAGTGTGGGATTCAGTAGCTGTGGCACATGGGCTCAGCAGTTGTGGCTCATGGGCTCTAGAGTGCAGACTCGCTGGTTGTAAAGCATGGGCTTAGATGCTCCATGGTATGTGGGATCTTCCTGGACCAGGGCTCGAACCTGTGTCCCCTGCTTGGCAGGCAGATTCTTAACCACTGCGTCATGAGGGAAGACCAGAAGCACAGAGTCTTAACCACTGGACCACCAGGGAAGTCCTGACTTAGGTTTTAAAAGGATCGCTTTGGCTGTTGTGTGGAGAAGAGACACTGAAGGGTGGGGTAGAAGCAGAGTCAGATAGATTTGCTAAAGTACAAGAGATAATAACGGTGACGGTTTAGAGTAATAGCAATGGGGATGGGGGGAAAATGGTTCTATTTATAGGTAGAACTGAAGGAATTTACTGATGGGATAGATGTGAGATTTGGAGAGGGGCAACAAGGATGACTCTGGCCTGAGCAACTGCAAGGACAGTTACCATTACTGAGATTGGGAAAATTCAAGAGTGGCAAGTTTCAGAGGGGAAAATCAAAGCTGAGCAGGTGACCAGAGACTCAGAGACTTAAGCTCAGAGACTGAGCTTAAGTAAATATATTGAGGATAATGGGAGCCAAATGTCTGTCAAATAAGGTATTTGCATACAAATATAGATAAGGGGAAAAAAAAAGAATTCAGAATAATGATAGTAAAGATGATTCAAAATCTTGGAAATAGAATAGACAAATTGCAAGAAACAGTTAACAAGGACCTAGAAGAAATAAAGAGGAAGCAAGCAACGATGAGCAACACAATAAATGAAATGAAAAATACTCTAGATGGAATCAATAGCAGAATAACTGAGGCAGAAGGATGGATAAGTGACCTGGAAGATAAAGTAGTGGAAATAACTACTGCAGAGCAGAAGAAAGAAAAAAGAATGAAAAGAACTGAGGACAGTCTCAGAGACCTCTGGGACAACATTAAACGCACCAACATTCGAATTATAGGGGTCCCAGAAGAAGAAGAGAAAAAGAAAGGGACTGAGAAAATATTTGAAGAGATTATAGCGGAAAACTTCCCTAATATAGGAAAGGAAATAGTCAATCAAGTCCAGGAAGTGCAGCAAGTCCCATACAGGATAAACCCAAGGAGAAACACGCCAAGACACATAATAATCAAACTGTCAAAAATTAAATACAAAGAAAACATATTAAAAGCAGCAAGCGAAAAACAACAAATAACACACAAGGGAATCCCCATAAGGTTAACATCTGATCTTTCAGCAGAAACTCTACAAGCCAGAAGGGAGTGGCAGGACATATTTAAGTGATGAAGGAAAAAAACCTACAACCAAGACTACTCTACCCAGAAAGGATCTCATTCAGATTTGATGGAGAAATTAAAACCTTTACAGACAAGCAAAAGCTGAGAGAGTACAGCACCACCAAACCAGCTTTACAACAAATGCTAAAGGAACTTCTCTAGGCAAGAAACACAAGAGAAGGAAAAGACCTACAAGAACAACCTGGAATAATTAAGTAAATGGTAATAGGAACATACATACCGATAATTACCTTAAATGTAAATGGATTAAATGCTCCCACCAAAAGACACAGACTGGCTGAATGGATACAAAAACAAGACCCATATATTTGCTGTCTACAAGAGACCCACTTCAGACCTAGGGACACATACAGACTGAAAGTAAGGGGATGGAAAAAGATATTCCATGCAAATGGAAGCCAGAAGAAAGCTGGAGTAGCAATTCTCATATCAGACAAAATAGACTTTAAAATAAAAACTATTACAAGAGACAAAGGACACTACATAATGATCAAGGGATTGATCCATGAAGAAGATATAATAATTATAAATATTTATGCACCCAACATAGGAGCACTTCAATACATAAGGCAAATACTAACAGCCTGAAAAGGGAAAATTGACAGCAACACAATCATAGTAGGGGACTTTAACACCCCACTTTCACCAATGGACAGATCATCCAAAATGAAAATAAGTAAGGAAACACAAGCTTTAAATGATAAATTATACAAGATGGACTTAATTGATATTTATAGGACATTCCATCCCAAAACAACAGAATACACATTTTTCTCAAGTGCTCATGGAACATTCTCCAGGATAGATCATATATTGGGTCACAAATCTAGCCTTGGCAAATTTAAGAAAATTGAAATCGTATCAAGTATCTTTTCCGACCACAACGCTATGAGACTAGATATCAATTACAGGAAAAGAACTGTAAAAAATACAAACACATGGAGGCTAAACAATACACTACTTAATAACGAAGTGATCACTGAAGAAATCAAAGAGGAAATCAAAAAATACTAGAAACAAATGACAATGGAGACATGACAACACAAAATCTATGGGATACAGCAAAAGCAGTTCTAGGGCTTCCCTGGTGGCGCAGTGGTTGAGAATCCACCTGCCGATGCAGGAGACACGGGTTCGTGCCCTGGTCCGGGAAGATCCCACATGCCGCGGAGCAACTAAGCCCGTGAGCCATGACCGCTAGGCCTGCGCATCCGGAGCCTGTGCTCCGCAACGGGAGAGGCCAAAAAAAAAAAAAAAAAAAAAAAAAGCAGTTCTAAGAGGTAAGTTTATAGCTATACAAGCCTACCTCAAGAAACAGGAAACATCTCGAATAAACAACCTAACTTTGCACTTAAAACAATCAGAGAAAGAACAAAAAACCCCAAATTTAGCAGAAGGTAAGAAATCATAAAGATCAGATCAGAAATAAATGAAGAAAACAATAGCAAAGATCAATAAAACTAAAAGCTGGTTCTTTGAGAAGATAAATAAAATTGATAAACCATTAGCCAGACTCATCAAGAATAAAAGGGAGAAGACTCAAATCAATAGAATTAGAAATGAAAAAGGAGATGTAACAACTGACACTGTAGAAATACAAAAGATTATTAGAGATTACTACAAGCAACTGTATGCCAATAAAATGGACAACCTGGAAGAAATGGACAAATTCTTAGAAATGCACAACCTGCCGAGACTGAACCAGGAAGAAATAGAAAATATGAACAGACCAATCACAAGCACTGAAATTGAAACTGTGATTAAAAATCTTCCAACAAACAAAAACCCAGGACCAGATGGCTTCACAGGCGAATTCTATCAAACATTTAGAGAAGAGCTAACACCTATCCTTCTCAAACTCTTCCAAAAGATAGCAGAGGGAGGAACACTCCCAAACTCATTCTATGAGGCCACCATCACCCTGATACCAAAACCAAAGATGTCACAAAGAAAGAAAACTACAGGCCAATATCACTGATGAACATAGATGCAAATATCCTCAACAAAATACTAGCAAACAGAATCCAACAGCACATTAAAAGGATCATACACCATGATCAAGTGGGGTTTATTCCAGGAATGCAAGGATTCTTCAATAAACGCAAATCAATCAACGTGATACACCATATCAACAAACTGAAGGAGAAAAACCATATGATCATCTCAATAGATGCAGAGAAAGCTTTCGACAAAATTCAACACCCATTTATGATAAAAACCCTGCAGAAAGTAGGCATAGAGGGAACTTTCCTCAACATAATAAAGGCCATATATGACAAACCCACAGCCAGCATCGTTCTCAATGGTGAAAAACTGAAACCATTTCCACTAAGGTCAGGAACAAGACAAGGTTGCCCACTCTCACCACTCTTATTCAACATAGTTTTGGAAGTTCTAGCCACAACAATTAGAGAAAAAAAAAGAAATAAAAGGAATCCAAATAGGAAAAGAAGAAGTAAAGCTGTCACTGTTTGCAGATGACATGATACTATACATAGAGAATCCTAAGGATGCTACCAGAAAACTACTAGAGCTAATCAATGAATTTGGTAAAGTAGCAGGATACAAAATTAATGCACAGAAATCTCTGGCATTCTTATACACTAATGATGAAAAATCTGAAAGTGAAATTAAGAAAACACTCCCATTTACCACTGTAACAAAAAGAATAAAATATCTAGGAATAAACCTACCTAAGCAGACAAAAGACTTGTATGCAGAAAACTGTAAGACACTGATGAAAGAAATTAAAGATGATACAAATAGGTGGAGAAATATACCATGTTCTTGGATTGGAAGAATCAACATTGTGAAAATGACTACTACCCAAAGCACTCTACAGATTCAATGCGATCCCTATCAAATTACCACTGGCATTTTTTACAGAACTAGAACAAAAAATTTTACAATTTGTGTGGAAACACAAAAGACCCCGAATAGCCAAAGCAATCTTGAGAACAAAAAATGGAGCTGGAGGAATCAGGCTCCCTGACTTCAGACTATACTACAAGGCCACAGTAATCAAGACAGTATGGTACTGGCACAAAAACAGAAATATAGATCAATGGAAGAGGATAGAAAGCCCAGAGATAAACCCACACACATATGGTCACCTTATCTTTGATAAAGGAGGGAAGGATATATAGTGGAGAAAAGACAGCCTCTTCAATAAGTGGTGCTGGGAAAACTGGACAGCTACTTGTAAAAGTATGAAATTAGAACACTCCCTAACACCACACACAAAAATAAACTCAAAATAGGTTAAAGACCTAAATGTAAGGCCAGACACTATAAAACTCTTAGAGGAAAACATAGGCAGAACACTGTATGACATAAATCACAGCAAAATCCTTTTTGACCCATCTCCTAGAGAAATGGAAATAAAAACAAAAATAAACAAATGGGACCTAATGAAACTTAAAAGCTTTTGCACAGCAAAGGATACCATAAACAAGACCAAAAGACAACCCTCAGAATGGGAGAAAATATTTGCAAATGAAGCAATGGACAAAGGATTAATATCCAAAATTTATAAGCAACTCATGCAGCTCAATAACAAAAAAACAAACAACGTAATCCAAAAATGGGCAGAAGAACTAAATAGACATTTCTCCAAAGAAGATATACAGATTGCCAACAAACACATGAAAGAATGCTCAACATCATTAATCATTAGAGAAATGCAAATCAAAACTACAATGAGATATCATCTCACACTGGTCAGATTGACCATCATCAAAAACTCTAGAAACAATAAATGCTGGAGAGGGTGTGGAGAAAAGGGAACCCTCTTGCACTGCTGGTGGGAATGTAAAATGATACAGCCACTATGGAGAACAGTATGGAGGTTCTGTAAAAAACTACAAATAGAACTACCATATGACACAGCAATCCCACTACTGGGCATATACCCTGAGAAAACCATAATTCAAAAAGAGTCATGTACCAAAATGTTCATTGCAGCTCTATTTACAATAGCCAGGACATGGAAGCAACCTAAGTGTCCATCAACAGATGAATGGATAAAGAAGATGTGGCACATATATACAATGGAATATTACTCAGCCATAAAAAGAAATGAAACTGAGTTATTTGTAATGAGGTGGATAGACCTGGAGTGTGTCATACAGAGTGAAGTAAGTCAGAAGGAGAAAAACAAATACCATATGCTAACACATATATATGGACTCTAAGAAAAAAAAATGTCATGAAGAGATTAGTGGTAGGACGGGAATAAAACACAGACCTACTAGAGCATGGACTTGAGGATATGGGGAGGGGGAAGGGTAAGTTGTGACGAAGTGAGAGAGTGGCAGGGACATATAGACACTACCAAACGTAAATTAGATAGCTAGTGGGAAGCTGCCGCATAGCACAGGGAGATCACCTCTGTGCTTTGTGACCACCTAGAGGGGTGGGATAGGGAGGGTGGGAGAGA